>NW_027361755.1:3418750-4095000 GCF_039654945.1 Dendrobates tinctorius
CACCAAATCAGACCCCGAGGGGCCCTGCCCACCAAATCAGACCCCGAGGGGCCCTGCCCACCAAATCAGACCCTGAGGGGCCCCGCCCACCAAATCGGACCCAGAGTGGCCCCGCCCACCAAAATGGACCCAGGGGGCTCCACACACCAAAATGGACCTAGGGGGCTCCACCCACAAAATCAGACCCTAAGGGGCCCCACCCACAAAATCAGTCCCTCAGTAGACCCGGCCACAAAATCAGACCCTGAGGGGCCCCAACCACAAAATCGGACCCTGAGGGGCCCCGGCCACAAAATCGGACCCTGAGGGGCCCAACCCACCAAATCGGACCCTGAGGGGCCCAACCCACCAAATCGGACCCTGAGGGGCACCGCCCACCAAATCGGACCCTGAAGGGCCCCGCCCACCAAATCGGACCCAGAGGGGCCCTGCCCACCAAATCGGACCCTGAGGAGCTCCGTCCACCAAATCGGACCCAGAGTGACCCCGCCCACCAAATCGGACCATGAAGGGCCCCGCCCACCAAATCGGACCCTGAGGGGCCCCGCCCACCAAATCGGACCCTGAGGGGCACCGCCCACCAAATCGGACCCTGAAGGGCCCCGCCCACCAAATCGGACCCAGAGGGGCCCTGCCCACCAAATCGGACCCTGAGGAGCTCCGTCCACCAAATCGGACCCAGAGTGACCCCGCCCACCAAATCGGACCATGAAGGGCCCCGCCCACCAAATCGGACCCTGAGGGGCCCCGCCCACCAAATCGGACCCTGAGGGGCCCCGCCCACCAAATCGGACCCTGAGAGGCACTGCCCACTAAATCGGACCGAGAGAGGCCACGCCTACCAAATCGGACCCTGAGGAGCCCCGCCCACCAAATCAGACCCCGAGGGGCCCTGCCCACCAAATCAGACCCCGAGGGGCCCTGCCCACCAAATCAGACCCTGAGGGGCCCCGCCCACCAAATCGGACCCAGAGTGGCCCCGCCCACCAAAATGGACCCAGGGGGCTCCACACACCAAAATGGACCTAGGGGGCTCCACCCACAAAATCAGACCCTCAGTAGACCCGGCCACAAAATCAGACCCTGAGGGGCCCCAACCACAAAATCGGACCCTGAGGGGCCCCGGCCACAAAATCGGACCCTGAGGGGCCCCACCCACAAAATCGGACCCTGAGGGGCCCCAGCCACAAAATCGGAACCTGAAGGGCCCCGGCCACAAAATCGGACCCTGAGCGGCCCGCCCACAAAATCGGACCCTGAGGGGCCCCGCCCTCAAAATCGGACGCTGAGAGGCCCCGCCCACCAAATCGGACCCTGAGGGGCCCCGCCAACTAAATCGAACTCTGAGGGGCCCCACCCACAAAATCGGACTCTGAGGGCCCCCAACCACAAAATCGGACCCTAAGGGGCCCCGGCCACAAAATCGAACCCAGAGGGGCCCCGCCCACCAAATCGGACCCTGAGGGTCCCCGCCCACAAAATCGGACCCTGAGGGGCCCCGCCCTCAAAATCGGACCCTGAGGGGCCCCGCCCACCAAATCAGACCCTGAGGGGCCCCACCCTCAAAATCGAACCCTGAGGGGCCCAACCAACAAAATCGGACCCTGAGGGGCCCCGGCCACAAAATCGGGCCCTGAGGGGCCCTGGCCACAAAATCGGACCCTGAGGGGCCCCGGCCACAAAATCGGACCCTGAGGGGCCCCAGCCACAAAATCGGACCCTGAGGGGCCCCGGCCACAAAATCGGACCCTGAGGGGTCCCAGCCACAAAATCAGACCCTGAGGGGCCCCACCCACAAAATCAGACCCTGAGGGGCCCCGGCCATAAAATCAGACCCTGAGGGGCCCCGGACACAAAATCGTACCCTGAGGGGCCCCTCCCACAAAATCAGACCATGAGTGGCCCCACCAACAAAATCAGACCCTGAGGGGCCCCACCCATAAAATCGGACCCTGAGGGGACCCACCCACAAAATCAGACCCTGAGTGGCCCCACCCACAAAATCAGACCCTGAGGGGCCCCGGCCACAAAATCAGAACCTGAAGGGCCCTGGCCACAAAATCGAACCCTGAGCGGCCCGCCCACAAAATCGGACCCTGAGGGGCCTCGCCCTCAAAATCGGACGCTGAGAGGCCCCGCCCACCAAATCAGACCCTGAGGGGCCCCGCCAACCAAATCGGACTCTGAGGGGCCCCACCCACAAAATCGGACTCTGAGGGCCCCCAACCACAAAATCGGACCCTAAGGGGCCCCGGCCACAAAATCGGACCCTGAGAGACTCCGGCCACAAAATCGAACCCAGAGGGGCCCCGCCCACCAAATCGGACCCTGAGGGTCCCCGCCCACAAAATCGGACCCTGAGGGGCCCCGCCCTCAAAATCAGACCCTGACTAGACCCGGCCACAAAATCAGACCCTGAGGGGCCCCAACCACAAAATCGAACCCTGTGGGGCCCCGGCCACAAAATCGGACCATGAGGGGCCCCACCCTCAAAATCAGATCCTCAGGGGCCCAACCAACAAAATCGGACCCTGAGGGGACCCAGCCACAAAATCGGACCCTGAGGGGCCCCAGCCACAAAATCGGACCCTGAGGGGTCCCGGCCACAAAATCGGACCCTGAGGGGCCCCGGCCACGAAATCGGACCCTGAGGGGCCCAAACCACAAAATCGGACCCTGAGGGACCCCAACCACAAAATCGGACTCTGAGGGGCCCCAACCACAAAATCGAACCCTGAGGGGACCCAACCACAAAATCGGACCCTGAGGGGCCCCGCCCACAAAATCGGACCCTGAGGGGCCCCGCCCTCAAAATCGGACCCTGAGTAGACCCGGCCACAAAATGCAACCCTGAGGAGCCCCAAACACAAAATCGGACCATGAGGGGCCCCACCCTCAAAATCGGATCCTGAGGGGCCCAACCAACAAAATCGGACCCTGAGGGGCCCCAGCCACAAAATCGGACCCTGAGGGGCCCCACCCACAAAATCGGACCCTGAGGGGTCCCGGCCACAAAATCGGACCCTGAGGGGCCCCAGCCACGAAATCGGACCCTGAGGGGCCCCGGCCACGAAATCGGACCCTGAGGGGCGCTGGCCACAAAATCGGACCCTGAGGGGCCCCAACCACAAAATCAGACCCTGAGGGGCCCCGGCCACGAAATCGGACCCTGAGGGGCCCAAACCACAAAATCGGACCCTGAGGGACCCCAACCACAAAATCGGACCCTGAGGGGCCCCAACCACAAAATCGAACCCTGAGGGGACCCAACCACAAAATCGGACCCTGAGGGGCCCCGCCCACAAAATCAGACCCTGAGGGGCCCCGCCCTCAAAATCGGACCCTGAGTAGACCCGGCCACAAAATGCAACCCTGAGGAGCCCCAAACACAAAATCGGACCATGAGGGGCCCCACCCTCAAAATCGGATCCTGAGGGGCCCAACCAACAAAATCGGACCCTGAGGGGCCCCAGCCACAAAATCGGACCCTGAGGGGCCCCACCCACAAAATCGGACCCTGAGGGGTCCCGGCCACAAAATCGGACCCTGAGGGGCCCCGGCCACGAAATCGGACCCTGAGGGGCCCCGGCCACGAAATCGGACCCTGAAGGGCGCTGGCCACAAAATCGGACCCTGAGGGGCCCCAACCACAAAATCGGACCCTGAGGGGTCCCGGCCACAAAATCGAACCCTGAGGGGCCCCACCCACAAAATCGGACCCTGAGGGGTCCCGGCCACAAAATCAGACCCTGAGGGGCCCCGGCCACGAAATCGGACCCTGAGGGGCCCCGGCCACGAAATCGGACCCTGAGGGGCGCTGGCCACAAAATCGGACCGAGGGGCCCCAACCACAAAATCGGACTCTGAGGGCCCCCAACCACAAAACCGGACCCTGAGGGACCCCAACCACAAAATCAGACCCTGAGGGGCCTCAACCACAAAATCGGACCCTGAGGGGCCCCGGCCACAAAATCAGACCCTGAGAGACCCCGGCCACAAAATCAAACCCAGAGGGGCCCCACCCACAAAATTGGACCCTGAGGGGCCCCGCCCACCAAATCGGACCATGAGGGGCCCCGCCCACAAAATCTGACTCTGAGGGGCCCCGCCCTCAAAATCGGACCCTGAGAGGCCCCTCCCACCAAATCGGACCCTGAGGGGCCCCGCCAACCAAATCGGACTCTGAGGGGCCCCACCCACAAAATCGGACCCTGAGGGCCCCCAATCACAAAACGGACCCTGAGGGGCCCCAACCATAAAATCGGACCCTGAGGGCCCCGCCCACCAAATCGGACCCTGAGGGGCCCCGCCCACAAAATCAGACCATGAGAGACCCCGGCCACAAAATCAAACCCAGAGGGGCCCCACCCACAAAATTGGACCCTGAGGGGCCCCGCCCACCAAATCGGACCATGAGGGGCCCCGCCCACAAAATCTGACTCTGAGGGGCCCCGCCCTCAAAATCGGACCCTGAGAGGCCCCTCCCACCAAATCGGACCCTGAGGGGCCCCGCCAACCAAATCGGACTCTGAGGGGCCCCACCCACAAAATCGGACCCTGAGGGGTCCCGGCCACAAAATCAGACCCTGAGGGGCCCCGGCCACGAAATCGGACCCTGAGGGGCCCCGGCCACGAAATCGGACCCTGAGGGGCGCTGGCCACAAAATCGGACCGAGGGGCCCCAACCACAAAATCGGACCCTGAGGGCCCCCAACCACAAAACCGGACCCTGAGGGACCCCAACCACAAAATCAGACCCTGAGGGGCCTCAACCACAAAATCGGACCCTGAGGGGCCCCGGCCACGAAATCAGACCCTGAGAGACCCCGGCCACAAAATCAAACCCAGAGGGGCCCCACCCACAAAATTGGACCCTGATGGGGCCCCGCCCACGAAATCGGACCATGAGGGGCCCCGCCCACAAAATCTGACTCTGAGGGGCCCCGCCCTCAAAATCGGACCCTGAGAGGCCCCTCCCACCAAATCGGACCCTGAGGGGCCCCGCCAACCAAATCGGACTCTGAGGGGCCCCACCCACAAAATCGGACCCTGAGGGCCCCCAATCACAAAACGGACCCTGAGGGGCCCCAACCATAAAATCGGACCCTGAGGGCCCCGCCCACCAAATCGGACCCTGAGGGGCCCCGCCCACAAAATCAGACCATGAAAGGCCCCGCCCTCAAAATCGGACCCTGAGTAGTCCCGGCCACAAAATCAGACCCTGAGGGTCCCCGGCCACAAAATCGGACCCTGAGGGGCCCCGGCCACAAAATCAGACCCTGAGGGGCCCCACCCTCAAAATCGGATCCTGAGGGGCCCAACCAGCAAAATCGGACCCTGAGGGGCCCCAGCCACAAAATCGGACCCTGAGGGACCCCGGCCACAAAATCGGACCCTGAGGGGTCCCAGCCACAAAATCGGACCCTGAGGGGCCCCATAAACAAAATCGGACCCTGAGGGGCCCCAACCACAAAACCGGACCCTGAGGGGCCCCAACCACAAAATCGGACCCTGATGGGACCCACCCACCAAATCGGACCCTGAGGGGCCACACCCACAAAATCAGAAGCTGAGAGGCCACACCCACAAAATCGTACCCTAAAGGGCCCCACCCACAAAATTAGACCCTGAGGGGCCCCACCCACAAAATCGTACCATGAGGGGCCCTACCCATAAAATCGGACCCTGAGGGGACCCACCCACAAAATCGGACCCCGAGGGGCCACACCCACAAAATCGGACCCTGAGGAATCCTGGCCACTAATTCAAATCTTGAGGAGCCCAGGCCACCGAATCGGATCCTGAGGACCCCACCCACCAAATAAGACGCTGAGGCCAAAGTGGCCCCTGAGAGGCACCCACATTTAAAACGGATCCTGAGTTGAAAGTCTTGCAGGGGCAGCAGCCAAGTCTCTCTTAAAGGGGCAGCCCAGGCACTATTTCAAACCACTATCTGTACTTCCTTCAGGAAATACACATCTAGTTCTTCTTCTTATTATTATTATTATTATTAAGTTGATTACCGCAATTAATACAGCCCGAACCGCTACACGCACAGACTCCGTTGAGGTGTCGTTTCGAAGCCAGCGCCCATGAGAGGTGTGCTAAGTATTTTTCGTGTCGTGTCGTGAACGTCACATGACATCTCCAGAACAGAGCTTCTGCCACATAATATCAGCTCTTAAAGCAAAACCCACAGCACAAATGCAAATCTAGCTTCATCACATGACACATGCCCCTGAGAGAGAATGTGCCCAAAGTGTATTTAGAAGTAGAGTTGAGCGACTTTTGGTTTTTTAGGGTCGCGTTTCGTTTCGTGAAACCCGACTTTTCCAAAAGTCGGGTCGAGCAAGATCGTCCGATTATAGGGAAAAGTTGGGGTCGTCCCGAAACACGAAACCCAATGTAAGTCAATGGGGAATAAAAGTCGGCAGTGAGAGGAGGACAGGAAACACACCTACAGTGCCCATTTGAATGCCAAAAGCATCAATTCTTCTTTCTTAAGCTTGTCAACCTTAATTAACTTCATATTACAAGTTACGCACTGAAAAATGGGGGTTATTTGGCTACAAACTGTGGGGGGGGAGGGCTGGCTCCAGGTTTTCATGTGCCCTGGGCGAAAGAGCGCCCCTTTAACACATACCACAACTCATCATGCTCCGATACGGCAGAGAAATAGCGGTATAGTACAATGAAAAATACCTCACTTTTTACATCTCATGACGAGGCCCATCTATTTCTCCATACAGAATCATTGGTCCCATATAATGTTTGAAACAGTATATGATGAGCTCCACATAATGCTACAGTATATGTTGGTCCCCATGGATGAAGCTCCACTGTCTTATGGGCCCAAATAATGCTCCAAACATAATGGGCCCCATTTCTAATGCTCTAGTGTATAATGGGCCCTGTAAATGCTGCTCCAGTGTCTGATGTCCACCTTTGGAATGTTCCAGTGTATGGTGGGCCCCATCTATCATTCTCCAGAGTATAGTGCTCCCCAAAAATTGCTGTCCCAACATTGAAAACAATCAAATAAGTCTCCTCGCTAGGGAATCCCTGTACTTGTCTGGACAGGTGCTGTAGCTTGCTTAACAGCTCGCCAGCCGTTCTCACGCCCAGTATGGATTGCACGTGATTGCACAAAGGTTAGAAAGGGTACCGTATCCCTGGATAACATGTATGGATAGCGTACACATTCAAAATATATGTCTCAGGAGGCAGGCTCAGACGGTGTTAGGCCCAGTATGGATTGCACGTCATTGCACAAAGGTTAGAAAGGGTACCCTATCCCCGGATAACATGTATGGATAGCGTACACATTCAAAATATATGTCTATACAGCATGAGGCAGGCTCAGACGGTGTTAGGCCCAGTATGGATTGCACGTCATTGCACAAAGGTTAGAAAGGGTACCGTATCCCCGGATAACATGTATGGATAGCGTACACATTCAAAATATATGTCTATACAGCATGAGGCAGGCTCAGACGGTGTTAGGCCCAGTATGGATTGCACGTCATTGCACAAAGGTTAGAAAGGGTACCGTATCCCCGGATAACATGTATGGATAGCGTACACATTCAAAATATATGTCTATACAGCATGAGGCAGGCTCAGAAGGTGTTAGGCCCAGTATGGATTGCACGTCATTGCACAAAGGTTAGAAAGGGTACCGTATCCCCGGATAACATGTATGGATAGCGTACACATTCAAAATATATGTCTATACAGCATGAGGCAGGCTCAGACGGTGTTAGGCCCAGTATGGATTGCACGTCATTGCACAAAGGTTAGAAAGGGTACCGTATCCCCGGATAACATGTATGGATAGCGTACACATTCAAAATATATGTCTATACAGCATGAGGCAGGCTCAGACGGTGTTAGGCCCAGTATGGATTGCACGTCATTGCACAAAGGTTAGAAAGGGTACCGTATCCCCGGATAACATGTATGGATAGCGTACACATTCAAAATATATGTCTATACAGCATGAGGCAGGCTCAGACGGTGTTAGGCCCAGTATGGATTGCACGTCATTGCACAAAGGTTAGAAAGGGTACCGTATCCCCGGATAACATGTATGGATAGCGTACACATTCAAAATATATGTCTATACAGCATGAGGCAGGCTCAGACGGTGTTAGGCCCAGTATGGATTGCACGTCATTGCACAAAGTTTAGAAAGGGTACCGTATCCCTGGATAACATGTATGGATAGCGTACACATTCAAAATATATGTCTCAGGAGGCAGGCTCAGACGGTGTCAGGCACAGTATGGATTTGACGGCCCAGATTACACAGAGGAGGAGCAGGGAGAGGTAAAGATTGCAAATGCTGGGGCCCTGCCGAAGCAAGGGGGGCCCACTCGTGGGCGTCGGTACTGGCACTGGGCCCCTCATAGTACAGCGGTGTGTCTGACGGCGGGTGTGCACCACCGCCGTCAGAGACACTTGATTGCACTATGAGGGACCCTGTGCCAGTGCCCGCGCCCAAGAGTCGGCCTACCCACCTGTCCAGGGCAACGGCACTCGCACGGTGTCGTGCGGTAGGTGGTGACCCCGGCCATAGGGGGGGGGAGGCAGCACAGTTAGGGAGTTTTAGAAAGTGGCATATGTTGATGTTGGACATTCAGCTGATGCAAAAGGCGAAATAGGTGAAGTACCAGGAAGAGGTGGACCAAAGCAAGCCATTTTTCTGTCACCCTATGTGTCATCAGGGGAAGGTGGGACAAAATCCTTGGAAACCCATGCGTGGTTCATTTTAATGAAGGTTAGATCATCCACATTTTGGGTTGACAGACGGGTCCTTTTTTCTGTCAGGATTGATCCAGCTGCACTGAAGACTCTTTCCGATAGCACACTTGCAGCTGGGCAAGCGAGCTCCTGTAAGGCATATTGGGCCAATTCAGGCCAGGTGTCCAGTTTAGCGGCCCAATAGTCAAAGGGGAATGACCTGTGTGGGAGAACATCGATATGGGAGGAAAAGTAGTTTGTAACCATAGTTGACAACTGCTGTCTCCTGTCACTTTCCATCGATGCAGTATTACCAGTTGTGTGAGCGGTATTTGAAAAATCAGTCCACAACATTGTCATGAAACCCCTGTCTCCAACGCCACTTCTGCTGTGTGCACCACGAACACCTCTGCCAAGCTGCCCCCGGCCCGTACGGCTCGTGTGAGAACCATCACCGCTGCTGTGTGCTGGGAATGCCTCAAGCAACCGATTTACCAGAGTTGCTTGTTTATTAGCCAATATTAGGTCAAGGTTCTCCTGTGGCATGATGTTTTGTAATTTGCCTTTATAGCGTGGATCCAGGATGCTGGCCAACCAGTAGTCGTCATCGTTCATCATTTTGGCAATGCGGGGGTCCCTTTTTAGGATCCGCAAGGCATAATCTGACATGTGGGCCAATGTTCCCGGTGTCAATGATGCACTGCGAGTGCTGGGTGGAGGAGCACTTTCTGGCAAATCCACATCCCTCCAGTCACGCACAAACCCTGTACCAGACCTTGCCACGCCAACATTTTCACTTGCCCCACGAGATGCATCCTCCTCCCCTAAGTAATCATCCCCATCATCCTCCTCCTCCTCCTCTTCTTCCTCCACTTCGTCCAGGAGAGGTCCCTTAGCAGACAATGGCTGAATGTCACCAAGGATTCCCTCCTCCTCTTCCTCCTCATCAACATTGGCTGCAGACGCCTGCTCCTTAAGGTGCGTCAAAGTTTGCATGAGCAGACGCATAAGTGGGATGCTCATGCTTAGGATGGCGTCGTCTGCGCTTACCCGCCGTGTGCATTCCTCAAAACACTGAAGGACTTTACAAAGGTCTTTAAGCTTCGACCACTGCACGCCTGTCAACTCCATGTCTGCTCTCAAAGTGCCTGGCCGTGTATCCTCCCACAAATGCATTATGGCCTGCCTCTGCTCGCACAGCCGCTCCACCATGTGCAGGGTGGAGTTCCACCTTGTTGCAATGTCGATAATGAGGCGGTGGTTGGGAAGGTGGAGCAATCGCTGCAGCTTCTGCATACGAACGGAGTGTACAGGCGACCGGCGGATGTGCGCGCACAGTCTTCGCACCTTCTGGAGCAGGGCTGTTAACTCCGGATAATTTTTGAGGAAGCACTGCACCACCAGGTTCAATGTGTGAGCCAAGCAAGGTATATGTGGCTGAGTTTTGAAAGGGCTATGGCTGCCACAAAATTACGGCCGTTATCACTAACTACCTTGCCTGCCTCAAGATGTACACTGCCCAGCCATGACTCAGTTTGTCGCTTCAAGTACTCGGCCAGCACCTCGGCGGTGTGTCTGTCGCCCAAACACATCATCTGCAACACAGCCTGCTGACGCTTTCCACTAGCTGCTCGATAGGGGGACACCTCGTGTGCAACAGTGGCAGCTACAGATGGAGTGCTCGTACAACTGCGCTCTGTGGATGAGCTTTCGCTTCTGGAGGAGGAGGAGGAGGGTCGAACGCCTACAGCCAACTGTTTCCTATACCGTGGGCTAGGCAGCACTGTCCCACCACCGCTGTCCCCTGTGGACCCTGCATCCACCACATTAACCCAGTGCGCAGTGATGGACACGTAACGGCCCTGGCCATGCCGACTGGACCATGCATCAGTTGTGAGGTGCACCTTTCCGCTCACTGACTGCTTGAGTGCATGGACAATGCGGTCTTTCACATGATGGTGGAGGGCTGGCATGGCTTTGCGAGAGAAGAAGTGGCGACTGGGTAGGTCATAGCGTGGTACTGCATAGGCCATGAGTTCGCGGAAAGCTGTGCTTTCCACCAACCGAAAGGGCATCATCTCAAACGAGATTAGTTTGGCAATGTGGGCGTTCAAACCCAGTGTACGCGGATGAGAGACTGAGTACTTTCTTGACCTACTCATAGTGTCTGGGAGGGTGAGCTGGACTTGAGAGCTGCATATGGTGGAAGTAGCGGTGGACAGGGCGGACTGAGAGAGGGTTGATGATGGTGATGGAGTTGGTGTTCTTTCTGATGGCCTAGAATCAGTCTTTCGTTGATATAACAGTGGGATTCCCTGACTGCTGTGGCCTTGCAACGACACCTCAACATTTGCTGCTGTGCTAACTGGTGGGCTTACAGTGGGGGAAACAATGTAGCGTTGCTGACTACCTTCGTTGTGATCAGTTGCACATGTGGCACTTGAGGTTTGGTGTTGTGTCCACGCTTGCAAGTGCATGCTGGTTAAATGTCTAAGCATGCAACTGGTATTCAAATTTTTCAGATTTTTCCCTCGGCTAAAGGTCTTTGCGCACTTCTTACAGATAACCTTGGCCTGATCATGAGGATTTTGGTCAAAAAAGTGCCACACTGCACTCTTCCTACTTTGGCAGACATTTTGCGGCCTAGCACGCTGTGATCTTTTGACCCTCTGGACATGCTGTCCAGCAACTCTTTTGATGTTTGGAACCTGTCTTTGGAGTGCTCCGGGCCTGCCAGATAACAGCTGTTGCGATGTCGATGTCTGCTGTGGATGCTCCTCATCTGAGCTATTGGAAGCAGCACCCTCTTCCCCCAGTGGATGCCAATCTGGGTCAACAACTGGGTCATCCATCACCTCCTCTTCTATGTCATGTGCACCTTCCTCTGTGTCACCGTGTATGGTGGTATAGTGTGCGGGAAGGGGCACCTGAGTCTCATCAGGGTCAAAATCTGGCTCTGTACACTGCGAGGACAATGTAGTGCTCTGAGTGAATGTACCAGCAGAATCATCCATCAGCGGCTGTGCATCAGTGCACTCCATGTCAGATTCATCTTGGCCTGGGTAATTCACCATTTCACTTGATAATCCAGGCATGGTATGTGAAAACAGCTCCATGGAGTAATCAGTAGGATGGCCTGCGTCATCCTTCAATCTTGGTTGGGGTGAAGGACACAAGGAAAGGTGTGGTTCATGAACATGAGCTTCCAAAGACGACTCAGTGCTTTTACTTTTTACAACTGAAGAAGAGGAGGCAATAGAGCTGGAGGCTGAGTCAGCAATGTAAGACAAAACTTTTTCCTGATGCTGTGCCTTTAAAAGCGGTTTGCCAACTCCTAGAAAACTAAGCGTTCGAGGCCTTATGTAGCCAGACGATGACGCAGGGTCAGCGCCTCCTGCATTCGGTCCTATTTTGCTCTTGCCACTACCATCAGATCCACCACCAACACCATCATTACCAGCTGCCAACCCCCGCCCAATTCCACGGCCTCTTCCACCAGCCTTCCTCATTTTTGGTAGAAATGTAGACAAAATCCAACAAACTATATAGTAATGTAAAACAAGGTAAAAGGTGTCTATAGGACAGGGGAGATTTAGAATTTCTGCACACACTTGTGGACAGTGGACACTTTTGGATTGTGTGAGGCCCACTGATATCTGAGCGCTATGTGACACGCTCGATGGCAAAGCTGCCTGTGACCAAAGTGACGAGAGGATAATGGAGATTTTGAATCTCTGCGTACACTTTTGGACACTGGACACTTGTAGATTGTGTGAGGCTTACTGATATCTGAGCGCTATGTGACACGCTCGATGGCACAGCTGCCTGTGACCAAAGTGACGAGAGGATAATGGAGATTTTGATTCTCTGCGTACACTTTTGGACACTGGACACTTGTAGATTGTGTGAGGCCCACTGATATCTGAGCGCTATGTGACACGCTCGATGGCACAGCTGCCTGTGACCAAAGTGACGAGAGGATAATGGAGATTTTGAATCTCTGCGTACACTTTTGGACACTGGACACTTGTAGATTGTGTGAGGCCCACTGACATCTGAGCGCTATGTGACACGCTCGATGGCACAGCTGCCTGTGACCAAAGTGACGAGAGGATAATGGAGATTTTGAATCTCTGCGTACACTTTTGGACACTGGACACTTGTAGATTGTGTGAGGCCTACTGATATCTGAGCGCTATGTGACACGCTCGATGTCACAGCTGCCTGTGACCAAAGTGACGAGAGGATAATGGAGATTTTGATTCTCTGCGTACACTTTTGGACACTGGACACTTGTAGATTGTGTGAGGCCCACTGATATCTGAGCGCTATGTGACACGCTCGATGGCACAGCTGCCTGTGACCAAAGTGACGAGAGGATAATGGAGATTTTGAATCTCTGCGTACACTTTTGGACACTGGACACTTGTAGATTGTGTGAGGCTTACTGATATCTGAGCGCTATGTGACACGCTCGATGGCACAGCTGCCTGTGACCAAAGTGACGAGAGGATAATGGAGATTTTGATTCTCTGCGTACACTTTTGGACACTGGACACTTGTAGATTGTGTGAGGCCCACTGATATCTGAGCGCTATGTGACACGCTCGATGGCACAGCTGCCTGTGACCAAAGTGACGAGAGGATAATGGAGATTTTGAATCTCTGCGTACACTTTTGGACACTGGACACTTGTAGATTGTGTGAGGCCCACTGATATCTGAGCGCTATGTGACACGCTCGATGGCACAGCTGCCTGTGACCAAAGTGACGAGAGGATAATGGAGATTTTGAATCTCTGCGTACACTTTTGGACACTGGACACTTGTAGATTGTGTGAGGCCTACTGATATCTGAGCGCTATGTGACACGCTCGATGTCACAGCTGCCTGTGACCAAAGTGACGAGAGGATAATGGAGATTTTGATTCTCTGCGTACACTTTTGGACACTGGACACTTGTAGATTGTGTGAGGCCCACTGATATCTGAGCGCTATGTGACACGCTCGATGGCACAGCTGCCTGTGACCAAAGTGACGAGAGGATAATGGAGATTTTGAATCTCTGCGTACACTTTTGGACACTGGACACTTGTAGATTGTGTGAGGCCCACTGATATCTGAGCGCTATGTGACACGCTCGATGGCACAGCTGCCTGTGACCAAAGTGACGAGAGGATAATGGAGATTTTGAATCTCTGCGTACACTTTTGGACACTGGACACTTGTAGATTGTGTGAGGCCCACTGATATCTGAGCGCTATGTGACACGCTCGATGGCACAGCTGCCTGTGACCAAAGTGACGAGAGGATAATGGAGATTTTGAATCTCTGCGTACACTTTTGGACACTGGACACTTGTAGATTGTGTGAGGCCTACTGATATCTGAGCGCTATGTGACACGCTCGATGGCACAGCTGCCTGTGACCAAAGTGACGAGAGGATAATGGAGATTTTGATTCTCTGCGTACACTTTTGGACACTGGACACTTGTAGATTGTGTGAGGCCCACTGATATCTGAGCGCTATGTGACACGCTCGATGGCACAGCTGCCTGTGACCAAAGTGACGAGAGGATAATGGAGATTTTGAATCTCTGCGTACACTTTTGAACACTGGACACTTGTAGATTGTGTGAGGCCTACTGATATCTGAGCGCTATGTGACACGCTCGATGGCACAGCTGCCTGTGACCAAAGTGACGAGAGGATAATGGAGATTTTGATTCTCTGCGTACACTTTTGGACACTGGACACTTGTAGATTGTGTGAGGCCTACTGATATCTGAGCACTATGTGACACGCTCGATGGCACAGCTGCCTGTGACAAAAGTGACGAGAGGATAATGGAGATTTTGAATCTCTGCGTACACTTTTGGACACTGGACACTTGTAGATTGTGTGAGGCCTACTGATATCTGAGCGCTATGTGACACGCTCGATGGCACAGCTGCCTGTGACAAAAGTGACGAGAGGATAATGGAGATTTTGAATCTCTGCGTACACTTTTGGACACTGGACACTTGTAGATTGTGTGAGGCCTACTGATATCTGAGCGCTATGTGACACGCTCGATGGCACAGCTGCCTGTGACCAAAGTGACGAGAGGATAATGGAGATTTTGAATCTCTGCGTACACTTTTGGACACTGGACACTTGTAGATTGTGTGAGGCCCACTGATATCTGAGCGCTATGTGACACGCTCGATGGCACAGCTGCCTGTGACCAAAGTGACGAGAGGATAATGGAGATTTTGAATCTCTGCGTACACTTTTGGACACTGGACACTTGTGGATTGTGTGAGGCCCACTGATATCTGAGCGCTGTGTGACACGCTCGATGGCACAGCTGCCTGTGACCAAAGTGACGAGAGGATAATGGAGATTTTGAATCTCTGCGTACACTTTTGGACACTGGACACTTGTAGATTGTGTGAGGCCCACTAATATCTGAGCGCTATGTGACACGCTCGATGGCACAGCTGTGACAAAAGTGACTAGAGGATAAGGGAGATTGGATTGCTTTTAAAAAAGCAGTTTGCGGAGCAGTGGGTAAACAGCAATGCCAGCGTGTCAGGAAGCCTTAGAAGGCAGCCCAACAACCAACACCACTGATACACCACAATATAGCCTCCCCTTGCACTGCACACACAGTGACTTGTGTGTTGTGCAGGCCAAATCGCTAGCAGCAGAAGCAGTTCTTTTGTCTTCTTCCCTGCCTAACGCTCTCCCTACAGAATCAGCAGCAACCTCTCCCTATACTAAGATCGGCAGAAGTAAGATGGCGGTCGGCGTGCACGCCCTTTTATACCCCCTGTGACGCCCACCAAAGCAAGCCAATCACTTGCATGCCCTTCTGAAAGATGGTGGTGACCCTTGCCTATGTCATCACGTTGCCCACAGTGTCCGTGGATCCTGATTGGCTGAAAAAGAGCGCAAAACAAACTTTTGAAACGCGACTTTGGCGCGTAAGTCGCCGACCTCGTGGCCGACCTCATCCTAGGGTCGGGTTTCGTTTCATGAAACCCGACTTTGCCAAAAGTCGGCGACTTTTGAATTTTTTCGACCCGTTTCGCTCAACTCTATTTAGAAGCCCAGTGAGCCAAACTGGCTCTTAAAGGGCCGAAGTGCAAAAGTGATTGTTAAAGGGCTGGCGCACCGAAATGAGTCTTAAAGGGCCAACACGCCAAATCGAAAGCTGAGTGACCACAGGCTCCAAATGGGAGGCTGATCGACCCCCCGGCCTCCAAATCGGAGGCTGAGCAACCCCGGCCTCCAAATCGGAGGCTGAGCCACCCCGGCCTCCAAATCGGAGGCTGAGCCACCCCGGCCTCCAAATCGGAGGCTGATTGACCCCGGCCTTCAAATCGGAGGCTGATTGACCCCGGCCTCCAAATCGGAGGCTGAGCCACCCCGGCCTCCAAATCGGAGGCTGAGCCACCCCGGCCTTCAAATCGGAGGCTGAGTGACCCCGGCCTCCAAATCGGAGGCTGAGCCACCCCGGCCTCCAAATCGGTGGCTGAGCCACCACGGCCTCCAAATCGGAGGCTGAGCCACCCCGGCCTCCAAATCGGAGGCTGAGCCACCCCGGCCTCCAAATCGGAGGCTGATCGACCCCGGCCTCCAAATCGGAGGCTGATCGACCCCGGCCTCCAAATCGGAGGCTGAGCCACCCCGGCCTCCTAATCGGAGGCTGAGCCACCCCGGCCTCCAAATCGGAGGCTGAGCCACCCCGGCCTCCAAATCGGAGGCTGAGCCACCCCGACCTCCAAATCGGAGACTGAGCCACCCCTGCCTCCAAATCGGAGGCTGATCGACCCCGGCCTCCAAATCGGAGGATGATCGACCCCGGCCTCCAAATTGGAGGCTGATCGACCCCGGCCTCCAAATCGGAGGCTCAACGACCCCGGCGTCCAAATCGGAGGCTGATCGACCCCGGCGTCCAAATCGGAGGCTGATCGACCCCGGCGTCCAAATCGGAGGCTGATCGACCCCGGCGTCCAAATCGGAGGCTGATCGACCCCGGCGTCCAAATCGGAGGCTGATCGACCCCGGCGTCCAAATCGGAGGCTGATCGACCCCGGCATCCAAATCGGAGCCTGATCGACCCCGGCCTCCAAATCGGAGGCTGAGCGACCCCGGCCTCCAAATCGGAGGCTGAGCAACCCCGGCCTCCAAATCCGAGCCTGAGCGACCCCGGCCTCCAAATCGGAGCCTGAGCGACCCCGGCCTCCAAATCGGAGCCTGAGCGACCCCGGCCTCCAAATCGGAGCCTGAGCGACCCCGGCCTTCAAATCGGAGACTGATCGAGCCCGGCCTCCAAATCGGAGCTTGAGCGACCCCGGCCTCCAAATCGGAGGCTGATCGACCCCGGCCTCCAAATCGGAGCCTGATCGACCCCGGCCTCCAAATCGGAGCCTGAGAGCCCCCAGCCTCCAAATCAGAGCCTGAGCGACCCCGGCCTCCAAATAGGAGCCTGAGCGACCTTGGCCTCCAAATCGGAGCCTGAGCGACCCCGGCCTCCAAATCGGAGCCTGAGCGACCCCGGCCTCCAATTCGGAGGCTGAGCCATCCCGGCCTCCAATTCGGAGGCTGAGCCACCCCAGCCTCCAATTCGGAGGCTGAGCCACCCCGGCCTCCAATTCGGAGGCTGAGCCACCCCGGACTCCAATTCGGAGGCTGAGCCACCCCGGCCTCCAAATCGGAGGCTGAGCCACCCCGGCCTCCAAATCAGAGGCTGAGCCAAACCGTCCTCCAAATCAGAAGCTGATCGACCCTGGGGTCCAAATCGGAGGCTGAGCAGCCCCAGCCTCCAAATCGGGGGCTGAGCCACCCTGGCCTCCAAATCGGAGGCTCAACGACCCCGGCCTCCAAATCGGAGGCTCAACGACCCCGGCCTCCAAATCGGAGGCTCAACGACCCCGGCCTCCAAATCGGAGGCTCAACGACCCAGCCTCCAAATCGGAGGCTTAACAACTCCGGCCTCCAAATCGGGGGCTGAGCCACCCCGGCCTCCAAATCGGAGGCTCAATGACCCCGGCCTCCAAATCGGAGGCTCAACGACCCCGGCCTCCAAATCGGAGGCTCAACGACCCCGGCCTCCAAATCGGAGGCTCAACGACCCCGGCCTCCAAATCGGAGGCTCAACGACCCCGGCCTCCAAATCGGAGGCTCAACGACCCCGGCCTCCAAATCGGAGGCTCAACGACCCCGGCCTCCAAATCGGAGGCTCAACGACCCCGGCCTCCAAATCGGAGGCTCAACGACCTCGGCCTTCAAATCGGTAGCTCATCGACCCCGGCCTGCAAATCGGAAGCTCATCGACCCCGGCCTCCAAATCAGAGGCTCTTTGACATCGGCCTCCAAATCGGAGGCTGAGCGACCCCAGCCTCCAAATCTTACCCAGAGTGGTCCCACCCACCAAATTGAACCCATAGAAGCCGTGCCCACCAAACAGGACCGTGAGGGGACCCAACCACCAAATTGGACCCAGAGTGGTCCCGCCCACCAAATCGGACCGAGAGTGGTCCCGCCCACCAAATCAGACCCTAAGGGGCCCCACCCACAAAATCGGACCCTGAGGGGCCCCTGCCACAAAATCAGACCTTGAGGGGCCCCAACAAAATCGGACTCTGAGAGGCCTCGGCCAGAAAGTCGGACCCTGAGGGGCCCCGCCCACCAAATCAGACCCTGAGGGGCCCCGCCCACCAAATTGGACCCAGAGGGGCCCCGCCCACCAAATGAGACCCTGAGGGGACCCGCCCACCAAATTGGACCCTGAGGGGACCCGCCCACCAAATCGGAACCTGAGTAGCCCCGCCCAACAAAATGGACCCTGAGGGGACCCGCCCACCAAATCGGACCCTGAGTGGCCCCACCCACCAAATCGGACCCAGAGTGGCCCCACCCACCAAATCAGATCCAGAGTGGCCCCACCCACAAAACTGAACCCTGAGGGGCCCCGGCCACAAAATCAGACCCTGAGGGGCCCCACCCACAAAATCGGACCCTGAGGAGCCCCACCCACAAAATCAGACCCTGAGGGGCCACACCCACAAAATCGGAGCCTGAGGGATCCCCGCCAACAATTCAAGCCCTGAGGAGCCCCGGCCAAGGAATCAGATCCTGAGGCCAAAGTGGCCCCTGAGAGGCACTCACAGTAAAAACGGATCCTGAGTTGAAAGTCTTGCAGGGGCAGCAGCCAAGTCTCTCTTAAAGGGGCAGCCCGGGCACCATTTCAAACAACTATCTGTACTTCCTTCAAAAAATACACATCTAGTTATAGTGGTTTGAAAAAACCACTATATTGTAATCCGAACGCTGCTAACTTATTCTTCTTATTATTATTTTCCAGTTGATTTCCGCAATTAATACGGCCCGAACCGCTACACGCACAGACTCCGTTGAGGTGTCGTTTCGAAGCCAGCATCCACGAGAGGTGTGCTAAGTATTTTTCGTGTCGATCGGATTTGTAGTTTTTGCGCAATTTGCATTTGAAAATTTTTTTTCCCGTCATTGGAATGCACTATCTTAATGCATTTGAATGGGAAACTTAAAACTTGCCCTGAGGCGATTGAAATGGCAGTAAAGCTCATTGATATGCACAGGCACACCCAGTTACTATGCCAACGCCTACGAACGTCACATGACGCCCCCAAGACAGAGCTTCTGCCACATAATATCAGCTCTTAAAGCGAAACCCACAGCACAAATGCAAATCTAGCTTCATCACATGACGCATGCCCCTGAGAGAGAATGTCCGCGCCAAAGTTGATTTAGAAGAAGCCCTGTGAGCCAAACTAGCTCTTAAAGGGCCGACGCGTCAAAGTGATTGTTAAAGGGCCGGCGCACCGAAATGAGTCTAAAAGGGCCGACACGCCAAATCAAAAGCTGAGTGTCCCCAGGCTCCAAATCGGAGGCTGAGCCACCCCGGCCTCCAAATCGGACGCTGAGCCACCCCGGCCTCCAAATCGGACGCTGAGCCACCCCGGCCTCCTAATCGGATGCTGAGCGACCCCGGCCTTCAAATCGGAGGCTGAGCCACCCCGGCCTCCAAATCGGAGGCTGAGCCACCCCGGCCTCCAAATCGGAGGCTGAGCCACCCCGGCCTCCAAATCGGAGGCTGAGCCACCCCTGCCTCCAAATCGGAGGCTGAGCCACCCCTGCCTCCAAATCGGAGGCTGAGCCACCCCTGCCTCCAAATCGGAGGCTGAGCCACCCCGGCCTCCAAATCAGAGGCTGAGCCACCACGGCCTCCAAATCGGAGGCTGAGCCACCCCGGCCTCCAAATCGGAGGCTGAGCCACCCCGGCCTCCAAATCGGAGGCTGAGCCACCCCCGCCTCCAATTCGGAGGCTGAGCCACCCCAGCCTCCAGTTCGGAGGCTGAGCCACCCCGGCCTCCAATTCGGAGGCTGAGCCACCCCGGCCTCCAATTCGGAGGCTGAGCCACCCCGGCCTCCAATTCGGAGGCTGAGCCACCCCGGCCTCCAATTCAGAGGCTGAGCCATCCTGGTCTCCAATTCGGAGGCTGAGCCACCCCAGCCTCCAATTCGGAGGCTGAGCCACCCCGGCCTCCAATTCGGAGGCTGAGCCACCCCGGCCTGCAAATCGGCGGCTGAGCCACCAAGGCCTCCAAATCGGAGGCTGAGCCACCCCCGCCTGCAAATCGGAGGCTGAGCCACGAGGGCCTCCAAATCAGAGGCTGAGTGACCCCAGCCTCCAAAACTTACCCAGAGTGGCCCCACCCACCAAATCGGACCCAGAGAGGCCCTGCCCACCAAATCGGACCCTGTGGGGCCCCACCCACTAAATCGGACCCAGAGTGGCCCCGCCCACCAAATTGGACCCAGAGTGGGCCCGCCCACCAAATTGGACCCAGAGTGGTCCCGCCCACCAAATCGGACCCAGAGTGGTCCCGCCCACAAAATTGGACCCAGAGGGGCTCCGCCCTCAAAATCAGACCCTAAGGGGCTCCACCCACAAAATCGGACCCTGAGGGGCCCCTGCCACAAAATCAGACCCTGAGGGGCCCCAACCACAAAATCGGACCCTGAGGGCCCCTGACAAAAAATCGGACTCTGAGGGGCCCAACCCACAAAATCGGACCCTGAGGGGCCCCGGCCAGAAAATTGGACCCCGAGGGGCCCCGCCCACCAAATTGGACCCTGAGGGGACCCACCCACCAAATCGGACCCTGAGTAGCCCCGCCCAACAAATCGGACCCAGAGGGGCCCCACCCACCAAATCGGACCCAGAGTGGCCCCGCCCACAAAATTGGACCCTGAGGGGCCCCAACCACAAAATCGGACCCTGATGAGCCCCGGCTACAAAATCGGGCCCTTAAGGGCCCCACCCACAAAATTGGACCCTGAGGGGCCCCGGCGACAAAATCTGACCCTGAGGGGCCCCACCCACAAAATCGGACCCTGAGGGGCCCCACTCACAAAATCGGACCCTGAGGGGCCACACCCACAAAATCGGACCCTGAGGGGCCACACCCACAAAATCGGAGCCTGAGGGATCCCCGCCAACAATTCAAGCCCTGAGGAGCCCAGGCCATGGAATCAGATCCTGTGGGTCCCCACCCACCAAATCAGACCCTGAGGCCAAAGTGGCCCCTGAGAGGCACTCACAGTTAAAACGGATCCTGAGTTGAAAATCTTGCCGGGGAAGCAGGCAAGTCTCTGTTAAAGGGGCAGCCCAGGCACCATTTCAAACCACTATCTGTACTTCCTTCAGGAAATACACATCTAGTTATTATTATTCAGTTGATTTCCGCAATTAATGCGGCCCGAACCACTACACGCACAGACTCCGTTGAGATGTTGTTTCGAAGCCAAATCGGACCGTAAGGGGCCCCTCCCACCAAATCGGACCCTGAGGCAAGTCTCTTTTAAAGGGGCAGCCTGTGCACCATTTCAAAGCACTATCTGCACTTCCTTCAGGAAATACACGTCTAGTTACTATTAAAAACACATACAGAGAAGCAAAATGCCATTAGGGGATGCTAGAGAACACCACTTGAGAGAATATAGCCAAGGGGGATTAGTAGCGAAAATACAATGAAGGTACTAGAAAAATACCGAAATAGATGGAAAGTAAACTAACAGCTCATGTAATTCAAAAAATATACTTATTGTACATCAATAATTAATGTTAATAACGAAATATTCATCTATCAAAATGTAAATCAGGACAGCTAAGCATATGTCAGTATCAAATTAAGAATAACTATTAAACTGTCAGGAACAATGAAAAACTCCAAATTGCACAAAGTGCATAAGCAATGAGGTACAGTATATCACAGATTGCAATCCAAAAATACCATGCTCAGGGATATTGTAATCTACCCATTGCAATCTGTGATATAAATAAAAAAAGAAAAAAATAGAATGGCACTAAGAAACAGTCTACTCACTGGTGGAGTGGGTAGACTGTGTTAGCAACACTTTGCAGA
Organism: Dendrobates tinctorius; assembly: GCF_039654945.1. Lineage (NCBI taxonomy): Eukaryota > Metazoa > Chordata > Amphibia > Anura > Dendrobatidae > Dendrobates > Dendrobates tinctorius. The sequence goes on from NW_027361755.1 coordinate 3,440,949, forward strand.
GTGAAAGCATGGTAATGAAGGTGCTTGCTTGAAGAAGTACACACGAGGCAATCCAAAAAATAAGGAAAAGAGCAGCACACTCCGTTTACAGTATCATAAAAAAACCTAAGTCCTTTATTTCAGAAAAGCATACATGGACAAGGTTTATGAGGGCAGGACAAGTGCAGGCATGCAGGCAAGAAACAGGACTTGCCTGCATGCCTGCACTTATTTGATACAATATTACACAAGATGTCAGGTGAATAATTTACCCTACTAAAATAATGTGCAAATCCACAATAAAGTAAACATACCAAGGTGAGAATACCAGGTAAGTAAAATACCCTATTAAAATAAAAATGTGGATAGCCTCAAATGAAAGCTGAAAGTCTGAACTTCAACTGCATCTGAATTGTTTTGTTTAAAATTCATTGTGGCAATGTTTAGAACCAAAATTAGAAAAATGTTGTCTATGTCCAAATATATATGGACCTAATGGTAATATATTTTTTATTTGGACCTATGGGTTGGTTCACTTTATTGCGATTTGCACATTATTTTAATAGGGTATTTTACTTACCTGGTATTCTCATCTGGGTATGTTTACTCAATTGCGGATTTGCACACTATTTTAATAGGGTAAATTATTCACCTGACATCTTGTGTAATATTGTATCGGGAAAAGGAGAGAGAGAAAGAGAGAAAGAGAGAGAGAGAGAGAGAGAGATTATTTTTTGGTCCGGCACCCAGAAAGAATTTCGGGTTAAATTAGTGTCTGGAGGATCCGCCAGAAAAAAAAACGTTGCAAGCTCCGTTTTCAAATCTTTTAGGATGGTGACGGACACCAACTTTTGGCGGATCCGCAAAAAAAACGGATGCAACGGACGTCAATCCGTCACAATCCGCCAGTAATGGAAGTCAATGGGGAAAAAAAACGGATCCTCAAAAGAAAATTGAGGATCCGTTTTTTTCAAAACCTGGCAGATTGTGACTGATTGTAAAAAACTGAAGTGTGAAAGAGGCCATATAAGATTGTATACTTTGGATATCTATGAACTATTTTTTATATTAGGCACTGTCACTTTAAGCACGTTACTGTCAGGTATATTATGCAATAAAGCTCTCTTTTTGTGTATATCCATCTCTCATTATCTCACTTCATGGCAAGGCATTATGTTGCATCCATGGTTTTATGGGATCATTTCTTTTCCTTTTTTTTTCTTTCATTTTATAAGCACATTAATGTCAGGTATATCATACAATAAAGATCACTTTTTGCATATTTTGATCACTCTTTATTTCACCTTATGCCACAGCATTATGCTATATTAGGTATCCATTGTCTTATGGGATCATTTTTCTGTGCACATCACTCAGCTGTTTTTTTTATAATTGTCAATTTTTATTGAAAATAAACATTTCCAAAGTGATTAACATATAACATGAATAACGACATTCTATTATAGGAAAACAGTGTCAAACAATAAATTGTCAAATCAATGAGATAGCAAGATGTTGCCAACAAAATATTAGTTATATTAAGCATGGTCATATCAAAAATAAATGTCAATTCAATAGCAAGAAAGTCCGTCTGTTCCACTAAAACTCCACATAAAGAGGAAGTGGACAGAATAAACACAAAGTCCCAACAGTTGTCGTATAAATAAACAAAATTTGACAAAAAATCAATTAATTACTAATGTATAGTAACCTAAAGAATTGAGGGACACAAAATGCTACTGGCTCCTTTAAACACATTATGGAGTTGTGTTCACTTTTGCACTTTGCACTTTAAGGCCTCTTTCACACATCAGGTTTTCGCCGTCAGGCGCGATCCGGCACTTTTGACAAAAACCGTATCCGGCGAAATGCAATGCCGGATCCGGTTCCCCCCCCATTGACTTGCATTTGCGCTGGATCGCGCCGGATGGCCATGCGTTTCATCCGGTTTTCCCCGGATCCGGCAATGTGTCGCAATCCGGCGTCTGGAAAAAACGGCTACTGTAACGTTTTTTGTCTCACACAATGAAAGCCTATGAGCGCCGCAATGCGCCGGATCCGGTTTTTTGGGTCTGAGCATGCTCAGTAGCTCTGCCCACAGCACATATATATAAAAGCATGACAGTGGGACCCTCAGCCACACCCAACATGCCACCAAAGACAGCAACCAGGCGCAGGAGAAGGCAGGAGACCACTGCAGCACCATCAGCACCACCACCACCCCAAATGGAGCAGGAAAGGGAACATGCAGAACAAAGCGAGGGGAGTCCAGCAGCAGATGAGAGACGGTAATTATCAAATCCCCCATTCCTCAAAACTAGGGCCATGGAATATCAACATATTCATTGGCCCTTTGTTTCTCTTTATTCAACAGCCGCCCAAGAGATGCAGCAGCAGCACTGGCAGCAGCAACAGCAGCAGCACCACCCACAGCCATGGAGTCTGGCCAGCAACATGACAGCACATCTTCTTCTGGGAGCCCTCCCTCGCATCGTCAGCGTTTGACGGTAAGTTTTTATTTCCAAAATCCATCATCTCTGTAATATATGTCTATTCATTGCCTTTTATTTCAAAACAGGAATCACAAGCTGAAGAGGAGCTCTCAGAAGAAGAAGGAAGGGGTGGACAGACACCTGGAGTGGGCTCACAATTGGTAAGTTTTTTGCATCAAACGCAGAAACACAACATCACTCTACACACAACACATAGAAAGCAATGTACCGCAGACCACACACAGCAAACAAATGCCAACATCCAAACACATAAATTTTTTTCTTTTCTTCTCTAGTCTTCCCAATCTGGTGCTCGGCCAAGAGGTCCTCGCAGTGCCTCCCAGGGTCGTCGGCGACAGCAACGCGGCGGTCACCAGCGTGTAAGTATAATATTTAAGTTAAATTTTGGTACACTTTTTATTTCATGTCTTAAGTGTGGCGACTAATTTTGCTATTTTTCTATTTTACTTTAACAGCCTTCACAGCGTGCTCCCGACTCAGACGGTGACGATGGAGGAATTGATGTTGACCACCTCATCGATCTCGTCAGAGAAAGGGAGCCGCTATGGAATATGGCTGACCGCCGCCATGCTGACCTGATTGTTACCCGACGACTCTGGGAGGAAATCTGTTCGCTCCTTGTGGGCCGCTGGGAAGACCTCGATGCTCGGGCCTAGATTAAAGAGCGTAAGTATATACAGTACCGGTTGCTTGATGTAAACCAGTGTTTCCCGAACTCCAGTCCTCGTGGTCCCCACGGATCATGTGTTCAGGATTTCTATTTACTATGGAAATCCTGAAAACATGACCCCTGGGGACCATGAGGACTGGAGTTTGGGAAATACTGATGTTGTATACTAACCACTTTGTCCTTTCTCGTTTCAGGGGACAGAATTGTGAAGCGGTGGTGGTCTGTGAGGGATCGTTTCAAGAAGGAGTTCAATAAAGAGATGCGGGCCCCGAGTGGATCTGGAGGACGCAGGAGCAAGTACAAGCACGCACGAGCCCTGTCGTTCCTCCGGGATACAATGGTCACCAGAAGGTAAATATTACACACCATATGTGAAAAAAAAATGTTTAGATGTAACAATTTTTTTTCAGCCAGGGCCATGCCATGTCACTATTTTAATTGTTTTTTTTTCTCTTTATTCCACAGCACGGTGAGCAGCACTCGGGAGCCTGCACGATTGGACCCTTCTGAGGTGATCCCTGAGGAGACCTGCACCGAGGGACACTTCGACTGGCCCGGGACATCTGCACCTTGCCAGCCTTCCCACACATTCGACCCATCTGTCCCATCCACCAGCACAGGAGCATCGTGGCCGCCTACATTACATGAAGCTGCTGGTGAGGAGATCGCTTTCCCTTTACCCCACCCTTCTGCCCCTGCCACCTCTAGTACACCTGCGGGTACTGGGCAGCAGCGGCAGAGGGGTCAGGAAAAGACTTATGCGCCAGAGTTCTTGCATCTGAATGCATCTTTCCAGAACTGTCTAAAAGTCTTGTCAGAGCAAATCTCCGCAGGCTTTCAGCATATCAACTCCAGCCTTCTGAAGGTGAAGACACTTCTGCAAACCATGTATTCAGAAGCAAGATCTTCGCCAAACCACACCTTTTTCAGGTCTGTTGTGGAGCGCATGGAAATGCTCTCTCCTACCCAGCAGATGCATGTAATGCATTCATGCCACGGTGCTTTCCAGCACGTTACCTCCCAACCTCCTCCTCCCACCCCAGTAGTTCCTCCACCTGCACCCCTTCCAGCCACTTTCCATCCTCCCCCTCCTATTACATACCAGCCACCTCCCCAGTACCAGCAACCTCCCCAGTACCAGCAACCTCCCCAGTACCAGACATCTCCCTACTTCCAGCAACCTGCCCCGTACCAAACTCCTTCCCCGTACCAAACTCCTTCCCCATACAACTTTCCATCAACATCATCTGCTCCTACAGTCCCTGCCCAACCCTCCACTCCACCGCTTAAGTAACATTTCCCACATGTTTACTTTAGATCAGCACAATTTTGGAAGCAATTTTTTTTTGTTAGGAAGTTATAAGGCAGTTGACCAACAATTTCTCATTTTTACAGCACCATTTTTATTTTTAGGGACCACATCACATTTGAAGTCACCTTGAGGGGTCTATATGACAGAAAATACCTAAAAGTGACACCATTCTAAAAATTCCACCCCTGACGGTACTCAAAACGACATTCAACAAGTTTATTAACCCTTCAGGTGCTTCACAGGATTTTTTTGAATGTTTAAAATAAATGAACATTTAATTTTTTTTCACAAAAAAATTACTTCAGGTCCAATTTTTTTTATTTAAAAGGAAAAGGAGAAATTGGACTGCAAAAGTTATTGTGCAATTTGTCCTGAGTACGCTGATACCTGACATGTGGGGGGGAGCCACTGTATCGGCGCATGGCAGAGCTCGGAAGGGAAGGAGCGCCGTTTGACTTTTTCAAAGCAAAATTGGCTGGAATTGAGATTGGACACAATGTCACGTTTGGAGAGCCCCTGATGTGCCTAAACAGTAGAAACCCCAAACAATTGACCCCATTTTGGAAACTAGACCCCCCAAGGAACTTATCTAGATGTGTGGTGAGAACATTGAACCCCCAAGGGCTTCACAGAAGTTTATAACATACAGCCGTACAATTATAAAATCATATTTTTTCCACAAAAATAATCTTTTCACCCACAAATTTCATTTTCCCAAGGGAAACAGGACCTCAAAAGTTATTGTGCAATTTGTCCTGAGTACGCTGATACCCCATATGTGGGGGTAAACCACTGTTTGGGCACATGGCAGAGCTAGGAAGGGAATAAGTGCCATTTGACTTTTTCAACATAGAATTGGCTTGACACCATATCGTGTTTGGAGAGCCCCTGATGTGCCTGAACAGTGGAAACCCCCCACAAGTGACCCCATTTTGGAAGCTAGACCCCCCAAGGAACTTATCTAGATGTGTGGTGAGCACTTTGAACCCCCAAGTGCTTCAAAGAAGTTTATAATGTAGAGCCATAAAAATAAAAAAATCTTATTTTTTTCCACAAAAATGATATTTGTGCCCCCAAATTTTTATTTTCCCAAGAGTAACAGGAGAAATTGGACTCCAAATGTTGTTGTGCAATTTGTCCTGAGTAGGCTGATACCCCATATGTGGGGGTAAACCACTGTTTGGGCGCATGGCAGAGCTTGGAAGGGAAGGAGCACTGTTTGACTTTTTTCAATGCAGAATTGTCAGGAATTGAGATCAGATGCCATGTCGCATTTGGAGAGCCCCTGATGTGCCTAAACAGTGGAAACCCCCCAATTCTAACTAAAACCCTAACCCCAACACACCCCTAACCCTAATCTCAGTTAATCTAAAATTGATAAAGCGGTTTTATTCTTCGGGTCAGTACGATTACAGCTATCCCTCATTTATATCTTTTTTATCTTTTGGCGCTTTTATACAATAAAAACAATTTTATATAAAAAATAATTATTTTTGCATCGCTTTATTCTGCGAGCTATAACTTTTATTTTTTCACTGATAGCACTGTATGGCGGCTCGTTTTTTGCGGGACAAGATGACGTTTTCAGCTGTACCATGTTTATTTATATTCGTCCGATCACGTGTTGTTGCACTTTTTGATTGTTGGTATGATTATAAAGCATTGCTTTTTGCCTTTTTTTTTTGAAGGGGTTCATTAAAGGGGTTAAACTAGTGGGACAGTTTTATAGGATGGGTCGTTACAGAGGCGGTGATATCTAAATATGTGTACTTTGTTTTTTTATATAGAAAAAAATAATTTATTAGGGAATATTTTATTATTTATTTAAAAAATATTTTTACACTTTTTTTTCACTTTATTACTTTGTCCTAGTGTGGGACATCACTCTATAGTGACAGATCGCTGATCCATGACTGCTCGTGGCACATAGTGCCGGGTGTCAGCTGTGCTAATCAGCTGACACCCTGCCACGATCAGCTGCGCTCCCCCCGTGAGCACAGCTGATTGCGATGACGTACTATCCCATCCACGGTCATACGGGGCCGGGTCACGTGGACAGCATAATACGTCAGATGTCAGAAAGGGGTTAACATATAATTCCTACTTTAAATCTATTTCATATATTTTATACCGTAATTTAAACATTTTGAGAAACAATGATACCATGGATATTGTTGTAAAAAATGGTATTATAATAGTGTCAAGACATGCACCCACTTTAGGTAGTTCCTTGTCGCCTAGGTTTTATAATCCGAATCGGGTATCTAAACCCTCCCTTTGGTTATCTACCATGGACAATTTCCCTGCAAAACCTGTCTACAATCCAAAAAAACTTCAATTTTTTCTGTTCTAAAAATGATGAAAACTTTTAAAATTAAGAATTTTTTGAACTGCAACTCGGACTATGTGATCTACATAATTGAATGTTCAAGCCTGCAAACGTCAATATGTGGATTCCACTATTAGGAAATTAAAAAATTGAATCAGAGAACATCTATATGATATTACCCAACCCACTGTCAGAAATATTTCTAAGGTATCGAACCATTTTGCTGTTACTCATAACAGACAAATCACATATATCAATGTTTTTGCCATAGAACAAATACATATAAATCCACAAAGCGGTGATCAGGGATAAAAATTATCCATTAAATGTCACCTGCTTAACCCAGCTGGAAGTACGGCGGCGTCTAAAAATCACTAAAATTGACAAATCCCCGGGCCCGGATGGGATACACCCCCAAGTACTGCAGGAATTAAGCACAGTCATAGATAGACCATTATTTTTAATCTTTAAAGATTCCATAATAACAGGGTCTGTACCACAGGACTGGCGTATAGCAAATGCGGTTCCAATATTCAAAAAGGGGACAAAAACTGAACTTGGAAATTATAGGCCAGTAAGTTTAACCTCAACTGTGGGTAAAATCCTGGAGGGTTTTCTAAGAGATACTATACTGGAGTATCTGGAGAAGAATAACCTTATGACCCAATATCAACATGGGTTTACAAGGGACCGTTCCTGTCAGACTAGTCTGATAAGCTTTTATGAAGAGGTAAGTTCCCGACTGGACCAAGGGAATGCAGTGGATGTGGTGTACATGGACTTTTCAAAAGCTTTTGATACGGTGCCACACAAAAGGTTGATACATAAAATGAGAACAATGGGGATAGGGGAAAATATGTGTAGGTGGGTTAAGAGCTGGCTCAGGAATAGGAAACAAAGGGTGGTTATTAATGGAGCACACTCTGACTGGGTCACGGTTAGCAGTGGGGTACCACAGGGGTCAGTTTTGGGCCGCTTCTTTTTAGCATATTTATTAATGACCTTGTAGGAGGCATAGAGAGTAGAATTTCAATATTTGCAGATGACACTAAACTCTGCAGGGTAATCAATACAGAGGAGGACAATTTTTTATTACAGGAGGATTTATGTAAACTAGAAGCTTGGGCTGATAAATGGCAAATGAGCTTTAATGGGGATAAATGTAAGGTCATGCACTTGGGTAGAACAAACAAGATGTATAATTATGTGCTTAATTGTAAAACACTGGGCAAAACAGTCACTGAAAAAGACCTGGGTGTATGGGTGGACGACAAACTCACATTTAGCAGCCAGTGTCAGGCAGCTGCTGCAAAGGCAAATAAAATAATGGGATGCATTAAAAGAGGCATAGATGCTCACGAGGAGAACATAATTTTACCTCTATATAAGTCACTAGTGCGACCACACTTAGAATACTGTGTAGGTTATTACACTTGGGGTTATTTAGTTTGGAGAATCGAAGGCTTAGGGGTGATCTTATTACAATGTATAAATATATGCGGGGACAATACCAAGACCTTTCTAATGATCTTTTTACTCTTAGACCTGTGACGGGGACAAGGGGGCATCCTCTACGTCTGGAGGAAAGAAGGTTTAAGCATACTCACAGACGCGGATTCTTTACTATAAGAGCAGTGAGACTATGGAACTCTCTGCCATATGATGTTGTAATGAGTGATTCCCTACTAAAATTTAAGAAGGGACTGGATGCCTTTCTTGAAAAGTATAATATTACAGGGTATATACACTAGTTTCCTTAATATTGCGTTGATCCAGGGAGCTAGTCTGATTGCCGTATGTGGAGTCGGGAAGGAATTTTTTTCCCCAATGTGAAGCTTATTGTTTGCCACACGGGGTTTTTTTGCCTTCTTCTGGATCAACATGTTAGGGCAAGTTAGGATAGGATATGGGTTGAACTAGATGGACTTAAAGTCTCCCTTCAACCTTAATAACTATGTTACTATGTTACTATGTGATAGAGAAAAAAGACTGTATGACAGGGAAGCCTTTTGCATCTATCTAATAAATACACGAGTTCCATTAGGATTAAACCTTAAAAAAGAATTAATGCTCCATTATTAATATGATGATTTCTGCCTTAATATTATTGTTTTTGTAAATTTTATCCTATATTGCTTATTTTCATGTGTTAGTGCTCTTTGTAATTATCTTATTTGTTTCACCTGATGTGTTTCTCTATAAACTTCGTCTTTGCCTGCTTACAATCAAACTGAGCCTAAGAACACGTAACATGTTCGAAACGCGTTCAGTTAAGTCAGGCACTCTTCCTCCGGTATATCCAGTCTTTGTATGTCCAACAGCCTTACTTTTGTTTTAAATGGATACGAATATAGAAACTTGATTTTATTTTTTGGATCTGTATAGTATGCAGTCGCAGTCTATGTTCTTCCAGACGATGGATATCATGACCGTATCTCATGGATACCCCTCCAGCCAACAACTGATATCCAAACTCCATTGACCATCCAGCCATCACAGCTTGGATCCTCTCTCATCAAAGTCACTCCAACAACCGCCTAACAACCCCTGTGTCCTCCTCTCCCTCCCCCTTAAACATTTTTCTTTAGCTCACAGAACAAAGCATATTTCATCACCTGGAATGCAACTGAGACCCCTGTGGTGATGGATCCCTGGGTCTCCTATCTCCATCCACACAATGGGCCCAGGCTGGCAGAACAATTTATTGCTAGGATGATTGCTTTACATGTACCTTTAGCAATCTACTGTCTGGCCTTAGGTTTACATAAGATCTAACCTGCTCATTTTCCTCTCCTTACTGTATCTGAATGAAAACATTGATTCCTGAGCATGAACTAACGAGCAAGCAAAGCACTAATAGAACACAGCAAGAAAATATCTAATAAAACACAACAATATCGACACAACTGGTGCTCCGTGCTGGAAAAGTTCTCTAGAGCTGTGGAGTCCAATCTATATCCATTTGTCCTACAGTCTTTAGTAAGCAGCCATATCCTCATATTGAGTTTTTTTGGTTGGCTGCTGTCACACACTAAAAAACCCTTTTTACTGCAAAAACTAGTTTCTGCATCACCATAATTTGAGAGTTATAATTTTTCCTTATTTCGGCCCACAGAGTCATATGAAGTCTTGTTTTGTGCAGGATGAGTTGACATTTTTATAGGTAACATTTTCAGACGCATTAAATTTCTTGATCACTTTCAATTCCAAATTTTGGGAGGCAGAATGAACAAAAACAGCAATACAAGATTTTTTTATTGTCGTTCTGAGTGTGGTAAAATTGATAACACAGTTTAATTCTTCGGGTCTGTATGATTACAGTGATACCACATTTATATAGTTTTTTTTTATGTTTCAGAGCTTTTACACAAAACTTTTATAGAAAAAATTATTTTTGCATCATTTTATGCTGAGAGCTTTAATTTTGTTATTTTTCTGCTGATGGAGCTGTATGAAGGCTTGTTTTTTGCGGAACAAGTGGTTGTTTTCAGCAGTACCATGCTCATTTATATTCGTCTTTTAGATGGCTTTTTATTCCACGTTTTGTTCGGTGGTATGATGATAAAACATTTTTTTTTGCCTTGTTCTTTATTTTTTTCATGGTGATCACTAAAGGGGTTAACTAGTGGGGCAGCTTCATAGGTCGGGTCATTCCAGACGTGGCAATACTAAATATGCATTCTTTTATTGTTTACATTTTTTTGAATGAAATTATTTATGTGTACAATATATTTTTATTTTTTTTAAAGCTTTTTTTCACTACTTTACTTTATCATTTTTTGCCGGTTGCGGTGCACTGACAGAGAAAGTTGCTTCATTATGCTCTGAGCATGATAAAGCAACTTTGCTAGCTTTGGTGATCCGGATCATGACGACATTGGATCACCATGGCAATGATCAGGACCCCAAGATGACGTTGCTGGGTCTCTGATCCAAGGGCAGAGGACTGTCTTCTATTTTTCCTGCTCCCGAAATGCTGCCATCGAGTTCGATGACCGCATTTAGGAGGTTAAAGAGTCGGGTGTCAGTTGTCAGAATCAGCCAACACCCAGGTCAGTAAATACAGGTCACAGGGACATATCGATATGTCTCAGGTAGGAAAGGAGTTAAAAAAGCAAGTCAGAATTCCAACAGCAACAGTTCTCTTGAGATTGAAGAGATGAAACTGTGATTCCAGAGTGGATGTGCGGGAATCACCGTTTCATCTCTTCAATTTTGGCATAAGTCACCAGCATGTACGGCACCCACCAGCTTTATGTGTCTGCAACCACTCATATGTTTTTCACAGCGTGTCAAGCTCCAGCTCTCCCTACTAGTGATGAGCGAACGTGCTTGCCACTACTCGTTACTCGCCCGAGTATCATGGTACTCTGTGTACTCGGCAAGCACCGAGAATTTCCAGGATTACTTGGTGGGAACTTGGGTCTCCACCCAGCTTTTTTGGCTTACTTTACAGACCCAATCACGATGTAGGGATTGTCTGCCAGGCACTGAAACACCACAGCCATATTTGATTGGCTGGCCACACAGCACCATCAGGGGTATAAGAGACCGGACGCCGACTTGCTCGGCGCATTCAGCTCTGGATTGAGATTGTTTAGGTAGAGCTGCTGCCGATATAGGGTCAGAATTGGGTATTTATTAGTTGGCGTGGGGTCTACTATCCTAAACTACTCAAATCCAGCTAAACCAACAGTCCTTATAATGACTAATTCCAGAGTATATAGGTTCCAGTGTTAGGTAGGCAGGGTAGTGTTCATCGCTCTATAAACATCAGTGCAAGGCCTGCTTGCACTATATGTGTGTATATAGAGCATTGCATACATCAAGAGGGTCAATTCCCTTCCTGTGTTCTGGTGCTGCTGCTGCTGCTACCTGTAGGATATATTGGCTGTATATTAGGGATGAGCGAGCATATTCGTGGGTACTCGGCGAGTAATGTGGTACTCGCGGTACTCGGTACATCGCAAGTATTTCACTACTCGCCTCGCACTATTCAGTTCTCCTGCCCAGCAGTTGCCAATCACAGTAATGCCACACCCTTCTTGGTTGTGGGCGGCATTACTATGATTAGCTGGCCGCCCAGCGTCCTATGAGTCATCATAGCCTGGCACTAAGCCCTGCCACTGCCATTTTCTGCACATTGCATGCAGAACACAGCTAGTGTAGGGAGAGTGTGAGCAACTGCTAGGGAGAGTTGTGTTTTTTGGTGCAAATCATCCAGAAATCCTCTGTGAAACCCAAAAGCTCTTTTCAGAGCTGAAAGTATAAGGTCAGGGACTGAGCAGTGACCATTTTCCCAGCTTTCTTTGAGGTCACATATACCCCTGCAGGGCAGGTTTTTTGTGCTGTTGCGGTGCTTTGTTCACAGCGAATAGTACGCACGCAAGGTACTGCACAACTGACATGCAGCCAGCACCGCTGTCTTGTGTGGTGTCTGGGCTGCATATTCTTGCCTTAAACCTCAGGGCAGTTTTTTTGTGCAGTTGCGGTGCTGTGTTCACAGTGAATAGTACGCACACACGGTACTGCACAACTGACACACAGCCAGCACCGCTGTCTTGTGTGGTGTCTGGGCTGCTTATTCTTGCCTTAAATCTCAGGGCAATTTTTTAGTGGCAGCACTGCTGTCTTGTGTGGTTACAGGGGTGCGTAATCTCGCCTTAAACCTCATGGCAATTTTTTTCTGCTGCTGCGGTGCTGTTTGTAAAACACAAAGCAGTACTAGGATGTAGTGCTACCTTCCGCAAAGCACTAACTGCTCCTTGTTCCCCAATATCTGCATCTGAACATCTACAACTATGACAGAAAAATCCAAAATTCCTAAAAAGGCTGTTGTGAAGGGACAGGAACGTGGACATGGGGTCGTTGAGCCTGGAAGATCGAAGATGGTTGATGAATCTAGGTTCCTGCTGAAATTTCTGGGTCTGGAACATAAACGGGCCTGGAAGCCAGAGCAAAAAGAGCAGATACTGTCTTTGATGGCTGATTAGACCTCAACGAAATGTTCTAGCAGCACCCAATCGTCCATGAGAAAACAGTCTATTGTCCATACAGATAACACTGGGTCATCCTATTCTCAACCTGTTCCTAGTTCATCACCTGGTCAGGAGTCACAGGAAACATTTGACCCCAACCTTGGTCACTCCGAGGATCTCTTAGATCGATTTCCTTGCATTGCCTCTGGCCTCTCACCGCACGACATTGAAGAGGAACGTGAGGGGGTATCGTTTGTTGAACATGGCCAAATATTTGAAACCCACTTTCATCCACGTGATATACCGGGTGAAGAGGTGGAAGCTGATGGTGATGACACACAGTTGCCATCTGGCCAGTCACCAATATCAACATGGAAGGAGGATGACATGGACGACGAGGTGGTCGATGATGAGACCACCGATCCGACCTGGGCCGTTGGCACGCATAGCCAGCACAGCAGCACAGAGGATGAAGGTGGATACGTAGCACCAACAAAGGCACCAAGGGCTACTGGCTTGAGCAGAGTGCAAAGTGTGTCAACTGTTACCAAGAGCAATCCCTCTGTGCCCCAAGTCAAGGCAAGGGTGCGTTCAGCCGCTGTCTAGAAAATTTTTTTACGATAGTCCTTCTGAACCAAATGTTGTCATCTGTAACATCTGCCATAGGAAGCTGAGCAGAGGCCAGGGCAAAGGCAACCAAAGCACCACCAGTATGCTGAAACACATGGCAGCCAAGCACCCTAGTCGGTTGGCTGAACAACAGGGTACCAAATCAGTGTCTGCGACTGCGGGTCAAACCACTGCCATGTCGCCTGTGATATGTCCTTTCCAATCTGCTGGGCAGAAAGCAGGTGATCATCATACCTCTTGCTCACAAGCTGCGGTTGCACAGACACAGGCCACAACAAGCTCATCCACTTGTTTGTCCCAGGAAAGCGTCCAATTGTCTGTGCCCCAGATGTATGAAAGGACGTGAAAATACCAAGCCACACCCCCACAAGCACAAATACTGAACGAGTACATTGCCAAGTTGCTAGCCATGGAGATGTTGCCGTTTAGGCTTGTGGGGACACAGTCTTTCCGTGATCTTTTGGCTGTGGCTGCCCCACGATACTCGGTTCCCAGCCAGCACTATTTTTCCCGCTGTGCCGTCCCCGCGTTACACCAGCACGTCTTAAATAATCTAAAGCGTGCTCTCACCAACGCCGTAACCGGGTAGGTCCATCTTACAACAGACATGTGGACACGTATTTGTGGCCAGGGACGATACAGCTCTGTCATGGCACACTGGCTCAACCAGGTGGAGGGTGGGACAAAGTCTCAAACTGGACCATCAACATATATCCTACCCACGCCACGAATAGCGGCCCCAACCTCAATCAGGGTTTCCGCCTCATCAAATACGTCCAGTTTCCCCTCTTCCTCGTCATCCTATGCTGAATTACCCTCCACGTCACACCCAAGTTGGGAGCTGTGCAGCAGCGCATCAGCAAAGCGGCAAAACGCTCTGCTGAAGCTGATCTGCTTAGGTGAAACACCACACACTGCAGCAAAGCTGTGGCAAGAAATAAAACAGACCGATCAGTGGCTCTCCCCACTGCAACTCCAACCTGGTCCGGTTGTCTGCGACAATGGGCGTAACCTGGTGGCAGCTTTAAAGCTTGAGAACCTGGTACACGTGCCATGCATGGTTCATGTGCTGAACCTGGTGGTGCAGAAATTTATAAAAACATACCCTGACTTGCCGTACCTACTTGAGAATGTGCACCGTATTTGTGCCCATTTCCGCCACTCCTCAACCGCTATTGCCGGTCTTGCAGCGCTTCAAAAGCAATTTAATTTGCCAAACCACAAACTCATTTGCGACCTGCCAACATTGTGGAACTCAACATATCATATGTTGGCAAGGGTAAGTGAGCAGCAGAGGGCACTTTCTGTTTAAACATGCCAGTCACACTGAGACTCAGCCAACACACATAACTGTCGAGTGGGTGTGGATCGCTGATATTTGTGAGGTGCTTGATAACTGAGTACTGCACCAAGCTTGTGAGCGGTGATCAGGCTATTATTAGAGTAACCATCCCTATGCTATATCTGCTGAAAAAATCGCTGCAAAGTCAAAAAATGGAATCTTTGCACGCCCAGCAGCTGGGTATGGAGCAAGATTTCACAATGGGTGATCCTACCCAGCCCAGCCAATATCATCAGGTAACATTGGGGGATGAAGATGATGATGAAAATGAGGAGGGAGAGGACTTCTTTTTCCGTGGTACCGAGGTGACACCTCATGCTACAGAGGGGAATCCCAACCCCAGCTTCATGTCTGTCCAGCATGGGTGGGCTAAAGAGGAGGAGGTGGAGGAGAGTCAGTGTGAGGAGAGGATGGGTATTGTTCCTCCTTCAGGGGTAACAGAACATTTGCCTCTTTGCAGCTTGGCACACATGGCACACTTCATATCTGACTGTCTGTGCCAAGACCCTCACGTAATCCACATTTTCAATAGCAACCTATACTGGTTGGCCACCTTTCTAGACCCACGGTAGAAGTAAAATTTCCTACGCTACTGTTGCAGTCACCAAGGTGTTCACAATGGAATCCTTCAAGAAGGCCATTGTCGATCATTTGATGGCAACAGCACCCTCAGACACCACTGCTAGCAGAGATACGAGCTCTGTGCAACAGCATGCATTAATGGGGAGAGATACGCCAAGCAGGTCCAAAAGTGGTGGTGGTAAAATGTCCACAAACTGGGCCATCTTCAATAAACTGGCTCATCACCAAGGGCTAGCTGGAACAGTAGCAATGTCAAGGAGGGAGAAGTTGAACAAGATGGTCAATGACTATCTAAGTGACAATACCTGCGTCCTTCCTGATGCTTCTGTACCATTTAATTACTGAGTATCCAAGCTGCATAGTTGGCCCGACCTCTCCTTCTATGCCTTGGAGGTGCTGGCCTGCCCTGTTGCTAGTGTGATGTCAGAGCATGTTTTTAGTGCCGCTGGGGCAATCATCACAGATACACGCACACGGTTGACTACATAGAATGCAGACAAGCTGGCTCTGATAAAATTTAACAAGGACTGGATTTTGCAACAGTATTTAAGCCCTCCAGATGACAGTATCCCAACCTAAAGTCACCCAAAACTTTATTTTTTTTTTAAATTGTTGATCACGTCCATCCCTTTCCATACAAGCCCCTTTTCTTCTTACACATGTTTTCAAAACCTGTTTCTGACACATGTACCTCATGGTCAATAAGCTATAAACAATGTTATGTTAATTAATATTTCCCATCGGAGGCACTTGTGATGTGAGTGAGACCCTTCTTCCTTCATCAACCATGGTATCATGGCCCTTGGGCTAATTTTTGGAGACACTATGGCTATGCCTGGGCACTGGGCACTGCCACCTCTGTGCTAGTAGTCCTAGCTTCATCATAATTGTTTGGCCCTTCAGACCTGCCTTGCTTCATTCATCAACCATGATACAGCTCCTTGGGCTAATTTTTGGAGACACTATTGCTATGCCTACACATTAAGCAGTGGCACAACAAAGACAATAGTCCAAGCTTTATAATTGTGAATCCCTTGTGATGATGATGATGGGTGGCTTCTTCCTGCGTTAACCATAACACAGCCCCTAGGGCAGATTGCTCTCCTTACACCACTTACAACACTTAGCTGTCAGAAGATCGCCTCCATCATCACTCGCTGCTATGGCATTTCTGATATATCACTGGCACTGCGTAAGTGGCGTACGAGCCCCGCTCTTCCAGCAAAAAACCACAGGACTTCATATAGTGTCTGTACATTCTAGTGAAGCAGTGGTGTAAAAACAATCATGCAACCCCTGACCAGGCGCCCCCATGTTATAAACAATAGTTTACAGCATACATTTTTAACATTTACGCATATTTTTAGCCTTTTCCTCAGCCCCGAGACCGCTTTGTAAGGTCCAGCAGACAATTACTCGCATTTTCCATTGACTATCATTGGACTCGCTAGTCGTACCGAATACCCGAGTATTAAGGTATACTCGGTACGAGTATAGCGAGTCCGAATACTTCAGTACTCGCTCATCCCTACCGTAAATGTTACGGGCTGGCGGAATGCACCAAATAATAAAGATGGTATTTAGGTGCGTTCGCAGCCCGGGGTCCACCGTGCAGAGGTGTTATCTGCTGCTCGGTAATGGCGGACACTATATGGCGGTATAGTAACGGGACACATGGGGTTAACCTCACCCAATGTGTTCAGAGGCGGACTCTTATCTCTCAGAGATGCACAACCACCAAATAATAAATGCCGTACGCCTGTTATAGCTCACAGAGCTCGGCAGTGTGAGCGCTAGCGTATAGTCAAAGAACTCAGCCCTTAGACCGGCAGGACTGCAGTCCCTCTAGACTGCTAGCACTCGGCACCGCAACTGCGATGCCAGCAAGGGTTAAATCACGTGTGCAAGTGTGCACAGTGCCACTCAGGTGGACGCCACTAATCGCCCTGGGATGGGCCAGGTAAGCGCACAGGTTGCGCAAGGCGTTGCTGTTGTGAGTTCATTTTCCCCTTCACCATTGAGGTCTGATGAACTCCCTCTTCTGGTGAAGGAAGGTAGTGAGGCTGATTACCAAGCATCTGGGCAGGATGATGATGACTGGCTGATGGGAAATGCTGACTGGATATAAGGCGGCCGACGCCCTTCTGCCTTGCTGGTGATCTCTCTGAGGGATTCTAGGAGACCAGTCTGATTCCTGCTCCTCAAAAGCTAAGTATTCTGCTCTCCTTTTTGCATTTGTGTTTTGGATTTGTTTTTCCTTGTTTTTCTGGATTTCTGCCATTCCCTGCTGGGGTGTGCGGAATTCCTTTTTGCTCTGTCTTCAGAAAATACCTGAGTACTGATATAGTCTTTTTGAAGCCTAGCGTCTTCAGGGCTTTTTTCCCTATCAGCTGTTGGCTCTTGTTTTGATAGGGTTTTGGCGGATTACAGACAGCAGCTTTTCTATTCTGTCCTTTGTAGTTAGCTTGGGCCCCACCGTTTGCTCAGCCTATCTTTCTATCTGTGTGAGTGTTTTTTCATCTTGCTTCACCGTCATTATATGTTGGGGGCTGCCTATTGCTTTGGGGTCTGCTCTGGGGCAGTTTAGTTTTCCCTTTCTGTCTTTAGGCTATGTAGTTGTCCGGCTGTGATCGAGGGGTCTAGGGCACCGTAGGAACCCCCCACGGCTACTGCTAGTTGTTGATAGGTTCAGGGGTCTGTAATCCGATAGCTTCCAACTTCTCTGGTTTTCTGGACTTAGCTAGTATTTCTGTTTTTTGACTCCTACGGTGACTCATTCATAACACGTTGCACTGGCGTGGCTGTCACTTGCCGCGGTTCGACAGTGCCCTGCAGTGGGCGACACCATCGGATGCTAGTGTGCAGATGGCTGGTATGCACTGTGGCCTATAGACTAGCCACGGACAGGCGCTGACTCGGACTCTATACCCTAACCACATTCGTATTATCAGAGGGAAGGGGTTTCATAATGAGTCAGTCACCAGATACATGCATCCATCATCATACACTCCAAACTATTTCAGTCTATACTAGCGCATGGGCGAGCGGCCATGCGAACCTTTTATAGCCACGGGCGTCCGGGACCTTACTGGCTTCTCGGATGGGCCAATCCAAACACGAGCAGGACCTGAGCACGTGACCCTCGATCTCCAATGGGAGATCACTCCATGGGCATGCTCAGTGGCCCGACATGAGGACTTAGTCCCTGGAGAATCTCGCTGCTGAGCAGCATGCATTGTCATAGCTGTGCCAGAGGTGGCAGCAGCAAGTAAACCCATGGAGTTGGCCTGGGCAGAGCGCGGGGACCAACGAATCAGCTGAGCAGGCTCCACTGCGGCCAAAGAAGAAGGGGAGACGGCTGGATGCAAGGCTCTGGATTCCTGCTGTGTAGTGGAAGGAACCCGACGCCTAACAGTATATAGCTAGCCCCAGGTGTAATTGGAATATAGGCCTCACATTTGTCGTAGTGGTATAGCCGTGCCAGCTGATATCTGTGCATGCGCAAAGATTGGCCAGTTTAGGCCGGCCTTCCTTTTTTTGTCCTGGGTGAAACTGTACTTACAGTGGGGAAAAAAAGTATTTAGTCAGTCAGCAATAGTGCAAGTTCCACCACTTAAAAAGATGAGAGGTGTCTGTAATTTACATCATAGGTAGACCTCAACTATGGGAGACAAACTGAGAAAAAAAAATCCAGAAAATCACATTGTCTGTTTTTTTTTCATTTTATTTGCATATTATGGTGGAAAATAAGTATTTGGTCAGAAACAAGCAATCAAGATTTCTGGCTCTCACAGACCTGTAACTTCTTCTTTAAGAGTCTCCTCTTTCCTCCACTCATTACCTGTAGTAATGGCACCTGTTTAAACTTGTTATCAGTATAAAAAGACAAATGTGCACACCCTCAAACAGTCTGACTCCAAACTCCACTATGGTGAAGACCAAAGAGCTGTCAAAGGACACCAGAAACAAAATTGTAGCCCTGCACCAGGCTGGGAAGACTGAATCTGCAATAGCCAACCAGCTTGGAGTGAAGAAATCAACTGTGGGAGCAATAATTAGAAAATGGAAGACATAAAAGACCACTGATAATCTCCCTCGATCTGGTGCTCCACGCAAAATCCCACCCCGTGGGGTCAGAATGATCACAAGAACGGTGAGCAAAAATCCCAGAACCACGCGGGGGACCTAGTGAATGAACTGCAGAGAGCTGGGACCAATGTAACAAGGCCTACCATAAGTAACACACTACGCCACCATGGACTCAGATCCTGCAGTGCCAGACGTGTCCCACTGCTTAAGCCTGTACATGTCCGGGCCCGTCTGAAGTTTGCTAGAGAGCATTTGGATGATCCAGAGGAGTTTTGGGAGAATGTCCTATGGTCTGATGAAACCAAACTGGAACTGTTTGGTAGAAACACAACTTGTCGTGTTTGGAGGAAAAAGAATACTGAGTTGCATCCATCAAACACCATACCTACTGTAAAGCATGGTGGTGGAAACATCATGCTTTGGGGCTGTTTCTCTGCAAAGGGGCCAGGACGACTGATCCGGGTACATGAAAGAATGAATGGGGCCATGTATCGTGAGATTTTGAGTGCAAACCTCCTTCCATCAGCAAGGGCATTGAAGATGAAACGTGGCTGGGTCTTTCAACATGACAATGATCCAAAGCACACCGCCAGGGCAACGAAGGAGTGGCTTTGTAAGAAGCATTTCAAGGTCCTGGAGTGGCCTAGCCAGTCTCCAGATCTCAACCCTATAGAAAACCTTTGGAGGGAGTTGAAAGTTCGTGTTGCCAAGCGAAAAGCCAAAAACATCACTGCTCTAGAGGAGATCTGCATGGAGGAATGGGCCAACATACCAACAACAGTGTGTGGCAACCTTGTGAAGACTTACAGAAAACGTTTGACCTCTGTCATTGCCAACAAAGGATATATCACAAAGTATTGAGATGAAATTTTGTTTCTGACCAAATACTTATTTTCCACCATAATATGCAAATAAAATGAAAAAAAAACAGACAATGTGATTTTCTGGATTTTTTTTTCTCAGTTTGTCTCCCATAGTTGAGGTCTACCTATGATGTAAATTACAGACGCCTCTCATCTTTTTAAGTGGTGGAACTTGCACTATTGCTGACTGACTAAATACTTTTTTTCCCCACTGTATATATAGCACTATTTAGCCAAAAAAACAAAAAAAAACAACATTTGTCTAAGCGGTATCTCCGTGCCAGCTCATATCTGTGCGTGTTCAAAGTTTTGCCAGTTTAGGCTGGTTTTCCTTTTTTGTCCTGGGTGTTACAGTACTCATATACAGCACTAGTTAGCCCAAAAAAAACAGGGCACACATTTGTCGTAGTGGTATTACCTTTTCTGCTGATATCTGTGCGTGCTCAAATTTTGGCCAGTTTAAGCCAAAGCATTGTATTTTTTTTCAGTCTGTTAACGTACTTATTAAATCTGATAAGGTCAAAAACATTTTTACCTAAAGTCCAGATAGGTAAAAGTCTGGTTTTCAAGCACATGTATCACATAAAAGTTGCCTCCCAAATCACCCTTTTGTAGTGAATGTGTATAACATTCTAGTCCACTTACAATGGGCAAGGCGCATGGCAAGGGACAGGGAAGTGGATGTGATGGTGAGGGTGCAGGCCAAGGCCGTGGGCAAGCTGAAATTAGTCCACCAAAACCACCCACATCTTCTCGCTGGACCTTAGTGTCTGAAATCCTAGGGGACCGCTGCAAGACAGCACTATTGAAGCCCGAGCAGTGTGAAAAGGTTGTTGGTTTGATAGTGGATAATACTTCCAGTTACTTATCCACAACCACTAGCACCATGTCTTCAACATGGTCAAGTCACAATAGCCGTGAATCTGGACCACGCTGAGTTCCCTGAGACAACTAATCCCACACTCAGACACTCCGAAGAGCTGTTCAGTTTTCCATTTGGAGATTCATGCCTCTCACCCGGTCCACTAGAAGAGGGGCAAGATGATATTCCATGTAGAGATGCACAAATCTTTGAGCAGCCACGGTCACGAGTGGTGGACAATGATAAGACACAACTGCAGGAAAGTCAGGAGGAGGACCAGGGTGGGGAAGTGAAACATGAGGTGCTGGATGATGTAGTAACAGACCCAATTTGGCAGGAGGACATGCAGAGCGAAAACAGCCACACAGGGGATTGTACGAGTCGCACCACTTCAGGCAGGAAGCAGTGTGGTGGCTGCAGACAGAAGGTGTGCAACAGTTCCCCGTAACACCAACCTGATGGAAATTGACAGTCCAACTGTTAGATCTTCCCGAGTCTGGTTATTTTTTAAAGACTCTGCCGATAACCCCAAATAGGCCATTTGCAACAACTGTCATGCCAGTATCATCAGGGGTAGCAAAACTACAGTGCCCTGTGAAAGTATTCGGCCCCCTGGAACTTTTCAACCTTTTCCCACATATCATGCTTCAAACAAAGATACCAAATATAAATTTTGGTGACGAATCAACAACAAGTGGGGCACATTTGTGAAGTTGAACAAAATGTATTGATTATTTTACATTTCTGTGGAAATACAAAAAATGAAAAGTGGGGAGTGTAATATTATTCGGCCCCTTTAACTTAATACTTTGTTGCGCCACCTGTCATTACAGCTGCAAGTCGCTTGGGGTATGTCGCTATCAGTTTTGTACATCGAGAGACTGAAATTCTTGCCCATTCTTCCTTGGCAAACAGCTCGAGTTCAATGAGGTTTGATGGAGATCGTTTGTGAACAGCAGTTTTCAACTCTTTCCACAGATTCTCGATTGGATTCAGGTCTGGACTTTGACTTGGCCATTCTAACACCTGTATGTTTATTTGTGAACCATTCCATTGTAGATTTTGCTTTAAGTTTGGGATCATTGTCTTGTTGGAAGACAAATCTCCGTCCCAGTCTCAGGTCTTTTGCAGACTCCCAACAGGTTTTTTTCAAGAATTGTCCTATATTTGGCTCCATCCATCATCCCATCAATTTTAACCATCTTCCCTGTCCCTGCTGAAGAAAAGCAGGCCCAAACCATGATGCTGCCACCACCATGTTTGACAGTGGGGATGGTGTTGTGAATTCCCTGGCTCAGACTTCTGGCATTACACAAGCACGTGTCCCACAACATTACCCGTGCCCTCAACAATGCAGTGACTGGGAAAGTACATCTAACCATGGACACATGAACAAGTGCTTGTGGCCAGGGATGGCACATCTCGCTGACGGCACACTGGGTTAACATAGTGGAAGCCGGGACCCAGTCAGACCTTGGGATGGAACACGTCCCCCCGACGCCAAGGATTGCAGGCCCTACGTCAATTAGGGTTGCCCCCACTGTGTACAGTTGCTGCACCTCCTTCTCCTCCTCTTTAGCCTCCATGTCAAAAATTAGCACATCAGTCACAAACTGGAAGCACTACAGCACTGCCAAAGCAAAGCGGCAACAGTCTTTGCTGAAGCTAATTTGCTTAGGTGACAAACCACACAATGCTGAAGAGTTGTTGACAGCTCTGAAAGAGCAGGCAGATGTGTGGCTGACACTGCTAAATCTCCAGCCAGGCATGGTTGTGTGTGAAAATGGCAGGAACCTCGTGGCGGCTTTGAGGCGCGGCGAACTGACACACGTACCATGCCTGGCCCATGTGCTGAACCTCGTTATTCAACATTTTCTAAAAAGCTATCCAGAACTGCCGGATCTGCTGGTTAAAGTACGCCGCCTGTGTGCACATTTTAGAAAGTCAGCTACAGCTTCAGCCAACCTTGCCGTGCTTCAGCAGTGATTGCAGATTCCGGCTCACCGACTGGTGTGTGATGTCCCAACGCATTGGAACTCTACACTGCATATGTTAGAAAGGATTTGTGAGCAGAAATGGGCAGTTGTTGAATACCAGCATCAATAAGGACGGTATTTTTCAGGTTTGACTCCACACATAAGACTTCAGGAGTGGACATGAATGTCAGACATATGTAGCATCCTCCTAAACTTTGAGGAGTCCTCCAAGATGGTGAACGACAATGACGTCATAAATATCGTCACCATCCCACTCATCTGCATTCTGAAAAGCTCTCTGCTCACAATGAAAGAGGAGGCATTGCAGGCAGAGCACGAGGACATGGATCAAGGAACCATAAAGGGTGATTACACACAGCCCAGCCTCGTGTCATCCCAACGTGGATTGGTTGACAATAAGGAAGAGGAAGAGGAGGAAGAACAGGAGCTACTTTCATGCGCTATAGACGGGACTACAACTCTCATACCATCTGTTCAGGGTGGATGGCCTGAGGACAGGGAAGAAGAGGAAGAGGAGGAGGACACCTTGGTCAGTCATCCTGTTGGTGAGGACCAGGAAGTCTTGCCTGGTATCAGTCTGGCACGCATGGCTGACTTTATATTGCGCTGCCTTTCCCGTGACCCTTGTATTGTCAAAATATTGGGTACCAGTCATTACTGGCTAGTGACACTTTTAGACCCACGGTACAAGGAGAACTTTCAATCTGTTGCTCCAGAGGCAGACAGGTGTACCGAAATGGTGCAGTACCATAGGGCCATTGTTGCAGAATTATTAAAAAAATTCCCATCTCAAAATGCTGGCGGCAGAGATAACAGTTCATTGGCCAACCAAGCAGGACAGGCGAGACAGACACAGGTCCACTACATCAGAGGCAAGGGAACACTGGAAAAAGTTCTGGGACAGTTTTATAAGACCCTCCCATCTCCCATGCACTGAGGCGCGGAGTATTCTTACAAGGAATGCAATCTTGTCTAAGATGCTGAGGGAGTACCTTGCTGACTGTACCAACGTCCTCCATGATTCCTCTGTGCCTTTTAATTATTGGGTATCCAAGCTGGACACGTGGCATGAGCTGGCTCTCTACGCCTTGGAGGTCCTGGCCTGCCCTGCCACTAGCGTTTTGTCAAAGCGGGTTTTTAGTGCCACTGGTGGAATTATCACAGATAAGCGCATTCGCCTTTCAAAGGAAAATGCAGACAGGCTGATTCTTATAAAAATGAACAAAGAATGGATTGGGCCTGACTTCTCGACACCACCAAATGACAGGAAAGCATAAATTCCAATGTACTACTTTTTTAGGAGGTGTATTCCCATGCACCTCTTCACAACCAAACATGGATATACGCTTCCTGATTTTGGCTATTTGGTGTCCTCCTCCTCCTCCTTCTCCTTATCCTCACCATCCACCACCACTTGAACACCAGGGTGATCATATTCAGTCATGCTCTGGCCACTCTATGTTTTGGCAAGGGTGTTATGATGCCCGTCACCAAAATAGAAAAAGTATGTACACCCCTAAGGGGAAATATTTGCCAGCCCATACACTAAATGTATGGGCATTCCAAGTCTAGGAGACCCGCTCCTAGAAATTGGTCGTATTTTTTAATCAGGCCTTCCACCACGTCTGATCATCCACCACCACTAGATCAAAAGGGTTTACGTGCTCCGTGCAGCTACAGCCAGTGTCGCATTATTAACAAGGGTGGGTTTTTAGGCAGTGCGTAAAAGACTTGTTCTGAAAAAGGTTGAGGTGTACCCCACAGGGGAAATGTTTGCCAGCTCCTACACTGTGTATGGGCATTCCAAACCCAGGAGACCCGCTCCTTTTTAATGGGACATTTTTTGTTAAGAGGCCCTCCTCCCTGTTTCTTCCAAGGGAAAATTGGAGTTATTGGGGTGCATATGACTTGGTAGCAGGGCAGACCTTGCAGTCAATGCATAAGAAAACACAATGGGAGTACAAAATGAATAATGTGAAATGGATTTTCCTGGGTCCATCCAGTACCTGGGTTCAAAGGCTTATTGGGGTGCATATGACTTGGTAGCAGGGCAGGCCTTGTAGTCAATGCATAAGAAAACAGATTGGGAGTACAAAATGAATAATGTGAAGTGGATTTTCCTGGGCCAGTCCAGTAACTGTGTTCAAAGGCTTATTGTGGTGCATTTGACTTGGTAGTAGGGCAGGCCTTGCATTCAATGCAATATTTTTTATGGAAGCCCTCCTGGACATCTTGTGAAAGGGGTATTGGGATGCGTCGTAATTCTTAGCAGCCCATTCACTCACTGCATAGGCTGTAACAGTTTCGGAGACCCAGTGTTTAATAATGTCCCTTTATTGCCCTGAGGCCTCTGCAAAAATAGGATCTGTGATTTGAAGAGTCCCTCCTTCATAAATGAAACAAGATATGTCTGCTTATGTGTCACATACCACATGGCCAGCTAGGGTTGGTAAATGTTACAATGACATTTCCCAGTGAATGCATTTGTTTTGGTTGAAAGCAATGTTAAAGTTGAAAAATGCATAAAAAACGCTGTGTGTGAACATAGCCCACGTGGTGGAGGAACATTTTTTTCTGGGGTTACTTATTTTGCCTTATATACAAGTCATTAACATGGAAAGGATGTACCTTAACATATTTCCCAGCAAAATCCGTTTTGGTATGTTTTTTGGTGCACCGGTAAAAATGGCATGAAACTTTGACAACATTGTTTAAAGCTGTGAACTAGGAGTCAGGAATGCTTCCTGGGGCGATCCCCATGATGTCTCCGTGTCATTTGAGCAGTGTTTCCATCAATTTCAGACATTTTTAGATCTTAAAAAGACCCCCGGGGGATAGCGGTAAAAAAGTTCGGGTCTCCCATAGCGGAGGGTTAGCGGTAAAAATTATTGGTTCTCCCATAGACTTACATTGGGCTCGTTGTTGTGTCCGAGTACCCAAATATTCCAATTTGCTCGACCTGAGCAATGAGCACCCAAGCATTTTAGTGCTCGCCCATCACTACTCCCTATATATAGCCCTCTTGAGATATAAAACATAAAATGCTTGCTCGAGTTTCCTCTGAGTAGTCTGGTTTCCTGCCTCACTCCAAAGATAGTGAATTTAGATTCTAAGGTTCTTAAGAGCCATGTTGCTTCTGCTATTATAAGTTGCCTATGGGGCCTAAATGTGCTACCATGGCCTACATTTTCTACAAACTTGTCTTCCGGTCAAATAATGAACGCTCTTCCAAGTAAATATAATAGCTGAAAAAAGTGGAAGCAAAAGTTTGAATCTAATAAATCTTTATTAAGAATCAATAATCAAATATGACCAGCTACATTCTGAGTTTCCACAGCATAGATTATAAACCCTACAATGGGTATATAAAGTGTCAACTGCAAAAATAACCAAACGTAGCATAGCCTTATTAGGCTATAAAGTACCAATGCAACCAGAATCATATAAGGAGTAAAAAGGGGTTTGTCCGGATAATGGTCCAGTATTATGGAGATTATATTTGGACTACAGCCACACATATGGGAGGAAGAGTTAATAGGAAAAAAACCTTTATACATTATTTAATACATAAATGCATCAAGAGTAAATAGGTAAAATTCTTTTTATGATATTTAACGCATTAAATGCATCAAGGGTTAAACTAATCATAAATAAGACTAAACATCTCCTCCAACCTCAAAGAATAAAGGAAAGAATAAATGTTCTCCATCGTTCCTCGTGTCTTTGGACAATTTCCTTTCCGGTTACATCTTGATTATACTGATTTAGCGGTGTGCGCCTCCAGCAGCCTGCCCATACATGGTTGCCATAGTCAAGCGTTCTCGCGATGTCACACTCTGTCCTAGCCCTCCCAGCTGATGAGTCGGAAGGAGGTGGGGACCTGTGACATTGGACACCGAACCCGTGGCTCCCGGCACGCGGTCTCGCCAATGGCAGTGCCGCGATGCCACATCATGCATGGGTGAGTGATTTTATATTTAAGCTAACCTAAAACGTGCATTGGGATTATCTCCCACACAACCACCAGGTTGCATTCAGGATTATTTATTCATTACTTTATTTATTCTTTATTCTTTTATTTATCATTTACGTTTTATAAAGATTAGATTTTATTCAGACACTCCCACTTTTATTCGGGTATTATCAATATTGAAAAAAATGACATGACTTAAGAAATGCTTCCATCTTTTCATCATTTGCACATCATTAATATGTGATTTTCATGATTCCACAATTTTTTACTCTTACCGTTACAATTTCAATATTGAATAGTGTATTTATGTCAGCAACTTTCAAATATTCATAAAAGGAACCTCATGACCTTTTCATCACCATCCATGACAAAACAATCTGAATATAGTGCCAGAATATTAAACAAAAAACAAAATGTCTATATTTATTGTATATGACAAGTACACTTGTCATCTTGATCCTTTATCAATGATGTTATTTGTGCTGTATCTCTATAACCTTGTCAAAAACAAAAAATCTGACTATTCTGTTTTTCCAGTCTTTATGGCTTTTTAATCAAGTTAAAACTTTCATTAGTTTAGTACACTCAGCAAGGTCAGTGAGAACACTCGTTTGATCGCTTTTAATGAAGTTTCCAAGCACAAGCTCCTTGTCACTTTATTTTTGGAAAGAATTGGTTACACCATTTATAAAACATGCAGATGTGGATTATTAAAGATAAATGCATTTCTGGATTGATGTCGGCATTCCGTTTGTCTCATGCCAAAGCCAATTCTGTTATTCATTAGTCAAAGACAAATCAGTTCATGGGGATGATGCACCGGATTAAAAAGGTGCATCATGGTTAGAGAAAGAGCAACAAAACCAGTTACAAAGCCGCTTAATCTACATCAACACAGAAAAGGTAGTGCAATCTAATATGGGAGATGAAATAAAGGAGAATGGAAAGACATTCATGGTCAGGCCTGGACAGGCCATCTGTCCAAGCGGGCAAATGCCCACTGGGCTGCAGCACTGAGCTGTAAAGTGGGCCGCCAGCCCCAGTTTCCGGCCACTGGCCCTTTAGGTGAAAGCAAGTGCGCACACTTACGATGCCGCCACGGTGCATGGAGGAGCTTCACTATGTATGATGCTGGCAAGGAAGTTTTTCTGTGGGTGGAGTTTGTGCTCTGCTCTGTCCACCTCGTCTCTATGGAATCTGCTCTGCCCTGTGTTGCCACGTTTCATCTTCCCCTCATCAGGGGATCTGGGTGAGTCCAGACATGGAGCACTTGTTACTGTATGGGGCAGTCCCAGTGATGTACTGTATATACCCCAGTGTCTTCCCCAGTCATGTATATACCACAGCATCAGACCCCAGTGAGATAAATACCCCAGTGTCTGCCCCAATGAGGCATATACCCCAATGTCTGCCCCAGTGATGTATATACCCCAGTGATGTACAGTGCCTTGCGAAAGTATTCTGCCCCCTGGAACTTTTCAACCTTTTCCCACATAACATGCTTCAAAAATAAAGATAGCAAATGTATATTTTTGGTGAAGAATCAGCAACAAGTGGGACACAATTGTGAAGTTTAGGACACAATTGTGAAGTTTAGGGCAGCACGGTGGCTCAGTGGTTAGCACTGCAGCCTTGCAGTGCTGGAGTCCTGGGTTCGAATCCCACCAAGGACAACATCTGCAAGGAGTTTGTACAGTATGTTCTCCCCGTGTTTGCGTGGGTTTCCTCCCACATTCCAAAGACATACCGATAGGGAATTCAGATTGTGAGCCCCATCGGGGACAGTGATGATAGTGTGTGCAAACTGTAAAGCGCTGCGGAATATGTTAGCGCTATATAAAAATAAAGATTATTATTATTAAGTTGAACGAAATTTATTGGTTATTTTTAATTTTTGTGGAAATTCAAAAACTGAAAAGTGGGGCGTGCAATATTATTCGACTCCTTTACTTTCAGTGCACCAAACTCACTCCAGAAGTTCATTGTGGATCTCTGAATGATTCAATGTTGTCCTAAATGACTAATGATGATAAATATAATCCACCTGTGTGTAAATAAGTCTCCATATAAATGCACCTGCTCTGTGACAGTCTCAGGATTCTGTTTGATGCACAGAGAGCATCATGAAGACCAAGGAACACAACAGGCAGGTCCGTGATACTATTGTGGAGAAGTTTAAAGCCGGATTTGGATACAAAATGATTTCCAAAACTTTAAACATGCCGAGGAGCGCTGTGCAAGCGATCATATTGAAATGGAAGGAGTATCATACCACTGCAAATCTACCAAGACCCGGCCGTCCCTCTAAACTTTCATCTCAAACAAGGAGAAGACTGATCAGAGATGCAGTCAAGAGGCCCATGATCACTCTGGATGAACTGCAGAGATCTAAAGCTGAGGTGGGACAATCTGTCCATAGGACAACAATCAGTTGTACACTGCACAAATCTGGCCTTTATGGAAAAGTGGAAAGAAAGCCATTTCTCAAAGATATCCATAAAAAGTGTCATTTAAAGTTTGCAACAAGCCACCTGGGAGACACACCAAACATGTGGAAGAAGGTGCTCTGGTCAGATGAAACCAAAATTGAACTTTTTGGCAACAATGCCAAACAATATGTTTGGCATAAAGGCAACACAGCTCATCAGTCTGAACACACCATCCCCACTGTCAAACATGGTGGTGGCAGCATCTTGATTTGGGCCTGCTTTTCTTCAGCAGGGACAGGGAAGATGGATAAAATTGATGGGAAGATGGATGGAGCCAAATACAGGACCATTCTTGAAGAAAACCTGTTGGGAGTCTGCAAAAGACCTGAGACTGGGACAGAGATTTGTCTTCCAACAAGACAATGATCCCAAAGGTAAAGAAAAATCTATAATGGAATGGTTCACAAATTAACGCATCCAGGTGTTAGAATGGCCAAGTCAAAGTCCAGACCTGAATCCAATTGAGAATCTGTGGAAAGGGCTGAAAACTGCTGTTCACAAACGATCTCCATCAAACCTCACTGAGCACGAGCTGTTTGCCAAGGAAGAATTTCAGTCAATCGATGTACAAAACTGATAGGGACATACTCCAAGTGACTTGCAGCTGTAATCGCAGCAAAAGGTCGAGCAACAAAGTATTAAGGTAAAGGGGCCAAATAATATTGCACGCCCCACTTTTTAGTGTTTGATTTTCCACAAAAATTTAAAATAACCAATAAATTTCGTTCAACTTCACAAATGTGTCCCACTTGTTGATTCGGCACCAAAAATTTACATTTGGTATCTTTATGTTTGAAGCATGATATGTGGGAAAAGGTTGAAAAGTTCCAGGGGGCCGAATACTTTCGCAATGCACTGTATATACCCCCAGAATTTGCCCCAGTGATGTATATACCCCAGTATCTGCTCCAGTGATGTGTCTGCCCCATTGATGTATTTACCCCAGTGTCTGCCCCAGTGATCTATATACCCCAGTGTCTGCCCCAGTGATGTATATACCCTAGTGTCTGCCCCAGTAATATATATACCCCAGTTAAGGATGAGCGAGTACTGAAGTATTCAGACTCACTATACTCGTACTGAGTATACCATAATACTCAGGTAATCGGTACGATTAGTGAGTCCAATGATAGTCAATGGAAAATGCGAGTAATTGTCTGCTGGATCCTACAAAGCGGTCTGGGGGCTGAGGAAAAGGCTAAAAAAATGTGTAAATGTTAAAAAAATGTATGCTGTAAACTAATGTATATAACATGGGGGCACCTGGTCAGGGGCTGCACGAGTGGTTTTACACCACTGCTTCACTAGAATGTACAAACACTATTTGAAGCCCTGTGTGTTTTTTCCAGCAGAGCGGGACTCGTACGCCACTTACGCAGTGCCAGTGATATATCAGAAGTGCCGTAAGAGAGATTGATGATGGAGGCAATCTTCTGACAGCTAAGTGTGTAAGTGGTGTAAGGAGAGCGATCTGCCCTAGGGGCTGTGTGATGGTTAACGCAGGAAGAAGCCACCCATCATCATCATCACAAGGGATTCACAATAATAAAGCTTTGACTACTGTCGTTGTTCCACTGCCACTGCCCAATGTGTAGGCATAGACATAGTATCTTCAAAACATTAGCCCTAGTGGCTGTATGATGGTTGACGCAGGAAGGAGGCCTCAAGAGCCAGACAATTATGAAAGTCGACTACTAGCACGGTAGTTCCAGTGCCCAGTGTCCAGGCATAGCCATAGTGTCGCCAAAAATTAGCCCAAGGGGCTGTATCATAGTTGATGAAGGAAGCAAGGCAAGTCTGAAGGGCCAAATAATTATGACAAAGCTAGAACTACTAGCATAGAGGTTGCAGTGCCCAGTGTCCAGGCATAGCCATAGTGTCTCCAAAAATTAGCCCAACGGCATGATACCATGGTTGATAAAGGAAGAAGGGTCTCACTCTCATCACAAGTGCCTCTGATGGGAAATATAATATTAACATAACATTGTTTTTAGCTTATTGTTATTGACCATGAGGTACATGTGGCAGAAGCCGGATTTGCAAACAAGTGTAAGAAGAAGAAAAGGGGCTTGTATGGGAAGGGATGGATGTGACGTTTTGGGTGACTTTAGGTTGGGATACTGTCATCTGGAGGGCTTAAATACTGTTGCGAAATCCAGTTATTGATAAATTTTATCAGTCAGCCTGTCTTCATTCTCTGTAGTAAACCGTGTGCATGTATCTGTGATGATTGCCCCAGCGGCACTGAAAACACGCTCTGACATCACACTAGCAGCAGGGCAGGCCAGCACCTCCAAGGCATAGAAGGAGAGGTCTGGCCAACTATGCAGCTTGCATACCCAGTAATTAAACAGTACAGAAGCGTCAGTAAGGACGCAGGTATGGTCACTTAGATAGTCGTTGACCATCTTGTTCAACTTCTCCCTCCTTGACATTACTACTGTTCCAGGTAGTCCTTGGTTATGAGCCGGTTTATTGAAGATGGCCCAGTTTGTGGACATTTTACCATCACCTCTTTTGGACCTGCTTAGCATGTCTCTCCCCATTAATGCATGCTGTTGCACAGAGCTGGTACCTCTGCTAGCAGTGGTGTCTGAGGGTGCTGTTGCCATCAAATGATCGACATCGACCTTCTTGAAGGAGTCTATTGTGAAACCCCTTGGTGACTGCAACAGTAGCAAAGGAAATTTGTCCTTGTAGCGTGGGTCTTGAAAGGTGGCCAAACAGTATAGATTGCTATTGAAAATGCAGATTACGCGAGGGTCTTGGCACAGACAGTCAGATATGAAGTGTGCCAAGTGTGCCAAGCTGCAAAGAGGCAAATGTTCTGTTACCCCAGAAGGAGGAACAATACCCATCCTCTCCTCACACTGACACTCATCCTCCACCTCCTCCTCTCCAGCCCACCCATGCTGGACAGACATGAAGCTGGGGTTGGGATTCCCCTCTGTAGCATGAGGTGTCCCCTCGGTACCACAGAAAAAGAAGTCCTCTCCCTCCTCATTTTCATCATCATCTTCATCCCCCAATGTTACCTGATGATATTAGCTGGGCTGGGTAGGATCACCCATTGTGAAATCTTGCTCCATACCCAGGTGCTGGGCATGCAAAGATTCCATTTTTTGATTCTGCAGCGATTTTTTCAGCAGACATAGCATAGGGATGGTTACGCTAATAATAGCCTGATCACCGCTCACAAGCTTGGTGCAGTACTCAGTTATCAAGCACCTCACAAATATCAGCGATCCACACCCACTCGACAGTTGTTATGTGTCTTGGCCGAGTCTCAGCGTGACGGGCATGTTTAAGCTGGTATTCAGCAAGTGCCCTCTGCGGCCCACTTACCCTTGCCAACATATGATATGTTGAGTTCCACCGTGTTGGCAGGTCGCAAATGAGTCTGTGGTTTGGCCAATTAAATTGCTTTTGAAGTGCTGCAAGACCAGCAACAGTGGTTGAGGAGTGGTAGAAATGGGCACAAATACGGCACACCTTCTCAAGTAGGTACGGCAAGTCAGGGTATGTTTTTATAAATTTCTGCACCACTAGGTTCAGCACGTGAGCCATGCATGGCACGTGTACCAGCCTCCCGAGCTTTAAAGCCGCCACCAGGTTACGCCCATTGTCACAGACAACCAGACCAGGTTGAAGTTGCAGTGGGGAGAGCCACTGATCGGTCTGTTTTAGTCCTTGCCACAGCTCTGCTGCAGTTTGTGGAGTTTCACCTATGCAGATCAGCTTCAGCAGAGCATGTTGCCGCTTTGCCGATGCGTTGCTGCACAGCTCCCAACTTGGGAGTGATATGGAGGGTAATTCAGCATAGGGTGACGAGGCGGAGGAGGAGGAAGAGGGGAGACTGGATGTATATGATGAGGCAGAAACCCTGATTGAGGTTGGGCCCGCTATTCGTGGCGTGGGTAGGATATGTGATGGTTCAGTTTGAGACTTTGTCCTACCCTCCACCAGGTTGAGCCAGTGTGATGTGACAGATGTATAGTGCCTAGCCACAAGTACTTGTCCACGTATCTGTAGTAAGGTGGACCTTCCCGGTTACGGCGTTGGTGAGAGCACGCTTTAGATTATTTAAGACGTGCTGGTGTAACGCAGGGACGGCACAGTGGGAAAAATAGTGCCGGCTGGGATCTGAGTATCGTGGGGCAGCCACAGCCAAAAGATCACGGAAAAACTGTGTCCCCACAAGCCTAAATGGCAACATCTCCACGACTAGCAACCTGGCAATGTGCACGGACAATTGGACACTTTCCTGGGACGAACAAATGGATAAGCTTGTTGTGGCCTGTGTCTGTGCAACCACAGCTTGTGAACAAGAGGTATGATGATCTCCTGCTTCCTGCCCAGCAGACTGAAAAGGACGTATCACAGGCGACATGGCAGTGGTTTGACCCGCAGTCGCAGACACTGATTTGGTACCATGTTGTTCAGCCCTCCGACTAGGGTGCTTGGCTGCCTTGTGTTTCCGCATACTGGTGGTGCTTTGGTTGACTTTGCCCTGGCCTCTGCTCAGCTTCGTAAGGCAGATTGTTATGAATGGGTCACCGAGGAGGATAGCAGGCCCAGGCTAAGTCACAGAAAACCAGAGAGGTTGGTATCTAAGCGGATTGCAGACCCCTTATCCTATCCACACAACTAGCAGTAGCCGTGAAGCATACCCATGATGATCCTAGATGCCTCTGCACAGCCAGAGAGCTAACTAAGCCTGAAGCAAGAAAGGGGAAATCGAAACTGCCCCAGTGCAGACCCCAAAGAAATAGATAGCCCCAAACATATATTATCGGTGAGACAAGATGAAAACAAAAACGCAGGCAGGAAAATAATCTGAGCAAATGATGGGGCCCACGCTGACTAGACAGGACAGGAAAGGAAAGACACTGCAATCATGCAAAAAACCCTGCAAAAAGTCCAACACGTCTGATGCACAAAAAACACTGAAGTCGCATGACTTAGCCCCCACTATATCAGCACTCTGGTATATTCTGAAAGCAAAGCAAAAAGAAACCAATATAACAGGGGACAAAACAAACTGGCACAAGCAGTAACATATGGGCGGTGATTCAGCTCAGCCCCAGCTGGAGCTGGCTGACCCACACAAAGCAGAGATAGACAAAACCAGATCAAATGCAAACAATAGCAAATGAACCACTTAGCTTAACCATGCAGGGACAGAGCAGGAGACATCAGACCTCAGAAGGCACAGGAAGAAAATCACCAGCAGGGATAGAGGGAGTCAGCTGTCTTAAATCCCAATCTGAAACCCCAGATCTCCAATCATCATCCTCATTATCAGGTGGCAAGCCTCTGTCAATCAGATCAGCTCCACTACCTCCAGTAACCACCAGAGGGAGCTCAGAAAGAGAATTCACAACAGCAGACGCTACAGATGACAACTTTTGGTTCAGAAGGACTATTGGAAAAAATTTTCCAGACAGCGGCTGAACGCACCCTTGCCTTGACTTGTGGCACAGAGGGATTGCTCTTGACTACAGTTGACACACTTCGCACTCTGTTCAAACCAGTAGCCCTTGGTGTCTTTGTTGGTGCTACGTATCACCTTTCGTCCTCTGTGCTGCTGTGCTGGCTATGCGTGCCAACGGTCAAGGTCGGATCAGTGGTCTCATCGACCACATCGTCGTCCATGTCATCCTCCTTCCGTGTTGATTTTGGCGACTGGCCAGATGGCAACTGTGTGTCATCACCATCAGCCTCGACCTCTTCACCCGGAATATCACGTGGATGAAAGTGGCTTTCTTCTGGCCGTGGGGTTTCAAATATTTGGCCATCAACAGACGATACCTCCTCACGTTTCTCCTCAATGTCACACGGTGAGAGGCCATAGGCAACAAAAGTAAATGGATCAAACAGATCCTCGGAGTGACCAAGGTTGGGGTCAAATGTTTGCTGTGACTCCAAACCGGGTGATGAACTAGGAACTGGTTGAGAATAGGATGACCCAGCGTTCTCTGTATGGACAGTAGACTGTTTTGTCATGGATGATTAAGTGCTGCTAGAACATTTTGTTGAGGCCTTAGGCCTGTTTCACATTTCTGTTTGTTTCCATCAGTCAAAATCCGCCATTTTGCAAAAAAACGGATCCGCCATTTTTTTGGCGGATCCGGGGTTTTTTCCCATTGACTTGCATTAGCGGCGGATTTTGACGGATGGTCATCCGTTGGATCCATTTTTTGACGGATCCACCAAAATTTTGGCGTCCGCTGACTTGAGTGGACGGACAATGAAGCGTTTTTTGTCTGCACAGATCCGCATTTTTACACTGAGCATGCCCAGAAGAATTTCCTTGCCAGAGATTTAACCCTAAATCCCGTTCTGGCGGCAGAAAAAATTCTCTGTCTCTCTCTCTCTCTCCTTTTCCAGGCTGCGGTTCCTTTAAATTTCCGACTTCAGTGGATCCGTCAAAACAACGGTCTGGTGGCATATTTTGGTGTCACAACGGAAACGGATCCGTCTTTTGCATTTTTTACGGATTGCAACTGACCAAAAAGACGGAAGTGTGAAAGAGGCCTTATCAGCCATCCAAGACAATATCTGCTCTTGTTCTTCTGGCTTCCAGGCCCGTTTATGAGTCAAACCGGGAAATTTCGCCAGGAACCTAGATGCATCAACCTTCTTTGGTCTCCCAGACTCTGTGCCTTGTTGGGCATGAATAACAACCCCACGTTCACGTCCTTGTCCCTTCACAACAGCCTTTTTATGAATTTTGGATTTTTCTGCCATAATTGCAGATGTTCAGATGCAGATATTGGGGAACAAGGAGCAGTTAGTGCTTTGTGGAAGTTAGAACTACAGCCTAGTACTACTTTGTGTCTAACAAACGGCACCGCAACAGCACAAAAAAATTGCCCTGAGGTTTAAGGCGAGACTACGCACCCCAGTCACCACACAAGACAGCGGTGTTGGCTGCGTATCAGTTGTTCAATACCAAGCATGCGTCCAATTTGCTGTGGACACAGCAAACCAACAGCACAAAAAAACTGCCCAGCAGGGGTAAATGAGACCTCAAATAAGGGAAAACGATCACTACTCAGTCCCTGAGCTTATACTTTCATCTCTGAAAAGAGCTTTTGGGTTTTATACAGGATTTCTGGATGATTTGCATCAAAAAATACAACTCTCCCTAGCAGTTGCTCACTCTATCCCTACATTACCTGCGTTATGCATGCAATGTGCAGAAAATAGCGGCGGCAGGGCTTAGATAGAGCCAGGCTACGATGACTCATAGCCTATGACGCTGGGCGGCCAGCCAATCATAGTAATGCCGCCCAAACCAAGAAGGCTGCGGCATTACTGTGATTGGCAAATGCTGGGCGGGAGATCCAAGTAGTGCGAGGCGAGTAGTGAAATACTCGCTATGTTCTGAGCACCGCAAGTACTTCACTACTCGCCGAGTACCGAATATCCACGATAAAGATCGCTCAATACTGCCCCAGTGATGTATATACCCCAGTGTCTGCCCCAATGATGTATATACCCTAGTGTCAGCCCCAGTAATGTATACACTCCAGTGTCAGCCTCATGTGATGTATATACCCCAGTGTCAGAGCCCTGTGATGTATATACCCCAGTTTCTGCCTCATGTGATTTATATACCAGAGTGTCTGCCCCATTAATGTATATACCCCAGTGTCTGCCCCAGTGATGTATATACCCCAGTGTCTGCCCCAGTGATGTATATACCCTAGTGTCAGCCCCAGTAATGTATACACCACAGTGTCAGCTTCATGAGATGTATATACCCCAGTGTCAGACCTTTGTGATGTATATACCCCAGTTTCTGCCTCATGTGATGTATATAGGTTAGCTACATTGAAAATCATTAAGGAAGGGGAAGAGTTCTTAGCAGAGCAGAATTATCTCTTCATGTTACAGAAACAGAAGAAATTCAAAGTGCACCTGAAGAAACAAATGGAAGCATGTGACACAGAGAAGCAAGAGGATCAGGAGGCAGTCAGCACCCATATCGCTCAGAAACCAGTACCAAACTCTCACGCAGGAGAACGATTAAGAAATACACCAAGATAAGACTTTGCCCATGAAGAACAACCTTGTACGCCCTCAAAGTCCTCCTGGCTGGAGAAAGAAAAATGTTGTGAAGAAGAAACGGAGAGTTGTGGTCATGGGGGATTGAGAGGAACAGAGGCCGCTATTTGCAGACCGGAAATAACCTCAAGAGAAATGTGCTGTCTTCCAGGTGCAAAAATTAAAGACAGGATATCAGGATTCTTCAGACCTACAGATGACTACCCATTACTGCTAATACATGTGGGGACAAATGACACAGCAAGAAAGACATGGAAACCATCTGCAGTGACTTCAAAAACTTAGGTAACAAAGTGAAAGAACTGGGACCTGCAGGGGACGCATCAGATTACTTAAAGCTGACATTGAATTAAGGCTTGCAAGATATGTCAAAAGCAATAAAAAAGGATTTGGGGGATATGTCAAAAGTAAAAGAAAAGTAAAAATGCTATAGGATTTTTACAAGATGAAAATTATGAAATGGTAAGGAAGGATGTTGAGAAGGCTGAACTTTTAAATTCATATTTTGCATCTATTGCATTATCTCTGAAAGGAAGTGTACCATCAACTGATCTTCAATGTCCTATTCAAGGAATAGAAGAATGCAGGCTATCTATAAACAGAAAGATAGTGAGGGAATACTTAGCTAACATAAATGAATTCAAGTCTCTAGGACCAGATGAATTACTCTCCAGAGTACTGAAGGAGATAGCATAAGAAATTTTTGAACCACTCTCCATAACCTTTGAGAATTCTTGGAGATCAGGAGAAGTTCCAGAAGACTGGAGAAGAGCAAATGTTGTTCCCTTTTCAAAAAGAAGAAGAAGGTGGACCCAGGGAAATATAGGCCGGTGAGTCAGAATTCTATACCAGGAAAGATCTTGTAACAAATTATTTAACCACATATATGTACATACCTGGATAAGAATAAAGTGATTAACCAGAGTCAGCATGGGTTTTTTAACTAATAAGTCATGTCAAATTAACTTAATTTCCTTCTATGACAGAATCACTGACTGGGTGGATCAGGGAAATGCTGTATATATATTATATCTTGACTTCAGCAAAGCATTTGACAAAATATCTCACACCATCCTTTTTTCAATAAGTACAGAATGGACAAGGCAATTGTTAGATGGACGCATAACTGGCTTAGGCAAGTTTCACACTAGCGTTTTGAGGCGCAGAGCATGCTTGCTGTGAAGCTCCGCCCCCTGCCACGCCTCCTCCGGTCAGCTCCGCCTATGGGCACATGACGCTGCATGCGACCTGTGTACCCTATCTTTAGCATTGGGTACACAGGCTGTGCGCAGGTATGCTTTCGCCGGCACATGCGTCCTTTTGACCCAATGAAACTAGCCTTAGTGATCGGACCCAAAGAGTGGTCGTAAATGGCTGCACATCCAATCAGAAGAATGTCTCAAGTGGGGTACCACAGGGCTCTGATCTGGGCCCTGTATTGTTCATCATCTTTATCAAAGATTTAGATGAAGGAATTGAGGGTACAGTGGTTAAATTTGCTGATTACACAAAGTTAGGAGGGATAGCTAATACTAGGGAAGAGAGAGGGGATTCAAAAAGATATAAATAAACTGGAGCAGTTGGCAGCAACTAACAAAAAGGTTTTTAACAGGGAAAAATGCAAAGTACTACATCTGGGCAATAAAAATGAAAAAAAGGATATACAGAATGGGAGGAATAGGGCTAAGCAACAGCACACGTGAAAAAGACATACTAATAGATCATAAACTAAGCATGAGTCAACATTGTGATGCAGCAGCAAAAAAGGCAAATACAATTCTGGGATGTATTAACAGAAGCATACAGTCTAGATCATGTGCAGTCATTATCCCCTCTACTCCTCTTTGGTCAGACCTCATCTGGAATACTGTGTCCAGTTTTGGGCACCACATTTTAAAAAAGACATCAACAAACTGGAGCATGTTCAGAGAAGAGCGACCAGAATGGTGATCGGTCTGCAAACCATGTCCTAAGAGGAACGGTTACAGGATTTGGGAATGTTTAGCTTGCAAAAAAGAAGACTGAGAGGAAACGTAATAGCTGTCTACAAATATCTCAAGGGCTGTCACATTGTAGAAGGATCAACTTTATTCTCATTTGCACAAGGAAAGACTAGAAGCAATGGGATGAAACTGAATGGGAGGAGACACTGATTAGATATTAGAAACTTTTTAGTAGTTAGGGTGATCAATGAGTGGAACAGGCTGCCATGAGAGGTGGTGAGTTTTTGTTCCATGGAAGTCTTCAAACAGAGACTGGACAGACATCTGTCTGGGATGATTTAGTGAATCCTGTTTTGAGCAGGGGATTGGGACAGATGACCCAGGAGGTCCCTTCCAACTCTACCATTCTGTTCTATGATTCTACCCCAGTGTCTGCCTCATGTGATGTATATACCCCAGTGTAAGACCCCGGTGATGTATATAACCCAGTGTCAGACCCCTGTGATGTACATACCCCAATGTCAAACCCCTGTAATGTATATACCCTAGTGTTTGCCTCACGTGATGTACTGTATATACCCCAGTGTCAGCCCCAGTTATGTACATACCCCAGTGTCAGCCTCATGTGATGTATATACACCAGTGTCAGCCTCATGTGATGTATATACACAAGTGTCAGCCTCATATAATGTATATACCCCAGTTTCAGACCCCTGTGATGTATATACCCCAGTGTCATCCTCATGTAATGTATATATCCCAGTTTCAGCCTCATATGATGTATATACCCCAGTGTCTTCCTCCTCTCCAGTGTATACCTCAGTGCCTGCCTCCTCTCCTGTGCATATCCCAGGGTCGGTCTCATCTCCTGTGTATACCCCAGTGTCGGCCTTCTCTCCTATGTATACCCTAGTGTCGACCTCCTCTCCTGTGCATACCCCTGTGTCGGCCTCCTCTTGTGTGTATATCCCAGTGTCAGCCTCCTCTATTATATATATACCCCAGTATCGGTCTCCTCTTCTGTGTATATCCCAGTGTCGGTCTCCTCTCCTGTGTATACCCAAGTGTCAGCCTCCTCTCCTGTGTATACCTAGGAGTTGGCCTCCTTTCCTGTGTATACTCCAGTGTCTGTCTCCTCTCCTGTGCATACCCCTGTATTAGCCTCCTCTTTTCTGTATACCCCCGTGTCAGCCTCCTCTCCTGAGTATACCCTAGTGTCGGCCTCTTTTCCTGTGTATACCCTAGTGTTGTTCTGTGGGGGATTCATAAGTCTGAAGTCACACCGATTGACTGCAGAATTATCAATAGAGTTTGAACAACCGTTATAAGAGTATGATTTGGATATTACTGATATTTTTGTTCACTTTCACAAAATAATATTGTGATACCATACTGGACAATTATTTAGAAAATAAAAGCAATAAATAACTTAAAACAGAAAGAAATGTTATATTTGTTTTGAGTGTTTCTATTTAGGCACACAGCATGTTGGACATCTTACTTTCCATGTCTCATGCCAACTGATTGCATCCTTGTATGTATCTGAGAAAACACACGGCAGGAATTCATTCCATAATGCAGCCAAGACTGGAAATGATAAATATGGACACTTCAATAATAGCATTTGGAAAGACTAACTCTGCCAACTGTACAGTTCACATATGCACTGTGCTAAACTTTAGTCTTGGGTAAAATTAAGTGTATATTAAAATATACAAGAGCCATGTCATTCTATTCTCTACATGCCTATTGACAGATTTATCAAAGCTTCTTTGCATTTTCTTAATTCAAACTAAATATAAATTACAGCTTTGTTGTTTCTTATATTTTGTTTTTTAACAATAACGCAATTTGTATCCTGAATAAAAATAAAAATGTCTACATAATTATCAGTGTCAGACAAAATAGTGCAAATTTAAACAGCATCTCTGAGGGGTGGAAGTAAAGTGATAATCCCTTTAAACTCATTCCCTTTATAATATACCATTCTTCAGGGGGGCGTGGTTTGCAGGGGCCCAGGAGCAGTTGTATTTGACAAGAGCTCCTGAGTTTCCCCTAAAAAAGCTACTTCAACCTTACAAACAAGTGGATTCCTTTACTTTTCTGCTGTGGAAGACCTTGAAGATCATGTCTGGAACGAAAAATATGAAGATTGAGAAGAACTTTGTCGATAAGAAGCTTTCTGAAGAGCAGAGGAACAAGCGGGCTGAAGCTGCTGAGTCATCCCCGCTGTCTGACGGGTGGCAGATGGCAGCTGCTGGGAGGCCCGTGGCAAAGAAAAAGATTGAAGCTGTATCCTTGGGGAAGTCTGCCGGGTCACCCTCAGTCAGTCGGAGCATCAGCAGTGGACCGGGGAGAAAAGCGGTGACATCATCACTGACTGTCAGCAATAGGAGAAGAGGCGGTGGTACTGGTGCAGCAGTGAAGCAGAAGATGAACGTGGAGGCAGCATCGCTGGGGAAGCCCGTCGGGACATCTTCATTAAGCCGAAGCATGAGGAGCGGTCCAAGGGGAGAAGTGGTGAGGTCATTGGCGGCTGTCAGCAGTGGGAGATGTAGCAGCGGGACCTGTGCAGCGACAGTGAAGAAGAGGAGCGCAAAGACAGTATTACTGGGAAAGCCTGCCGGGATATCTTCAGCCTGCTGGAGCGTGGTAAGCAGACCATGGGGAGCAGTGGAGGAGGCGTCCTTGGCAGCGGCGGTGAGCAGAAGTGAAAGTCCTTCCTCAACAGCGCGGGTGGCTGAAGGCAGGAACCCGGGATGTGCGGCGGTGTGTTCAGCAGCAGTAGGAGCAGGTGGAGGTCATCTACAAGCGGCGGTGACCGGGAAGAAAGGCAGCGCTACACAGCCACAGCTCCGGTGGGTGCCCGAGGCCAGATCAGAGGTTGGAGAACCGCGGGAAAAAGCTCGGAGAAAAGCGGAGGAGGTGTCCTTAATGTCGGGGGCAGTCAGGAGTGGCTATCCATCCTTGGCAGTGCAGGAAGCTGAAAGCAGGAACTCGGGAAGCACGTCGGTGTCTGCAGCGGTGGCAGGAGCAGGAGGAAGTTGGCAGGGAAGAGCAGAGGAGACTTGCTTAAAGTCAGCGGTATTCGGGAGCGGAAGTCCATCTTTGACAGCCCAGGGAGCTGAAGACAAGAGCCAGGGAGGAGCAGCAGTGTTTACAGCAGCAGCAGCAGCAGCAGGAGGAACCCAGCTACAGGCAGTGGTGATAGAGGAGGTAAGCAATGATCCACAAAAGAGAGGCATCAATGGAAGAAACCCCATTGATCTGATTGGGGGAACATACTATAATGGAGGTTGGACAAACTACAGTGACTTTGTGCGAGGACTTTACCCATATGATTTGGCAGCAGTGGGAGAGACAAATCAGAGGGTCAGTAAGGTGGCTTTTTCATTGTACAACCCTGGCAAGACTTTCCCATCCAAGGAAAACTCTGATGACAGGCTCAGGCATGATGCATCGGCATTTGTCCCCCAGGTGGGTGGAGGTGATGATGGCAGAACTGGGAAGGAGGGGAGGGAGGAGGGGAAATTCTCTGATTCTCTAAACAAAAGTATTAATAGTGAGACCTCATCGAATCACTCATATAGATCTTCAAACTCATTGGAAGGCTTAGAAAGTATACACTCGGATGAATTTATAAAGAGGATGGGGACACCTGAACTTGGGGGAAATGACTTCTCTGTTGACACGGACTCTGGGGACAACAGTCCATCAGGCTCTACCTCAGAGGATTCTGTCAGGGATGACAACTTTGAATCTGGAGGAAACCATTATGCACAATTAGAGACGGATCATAATACTTCTGTTACATCACTAATAGACGAAATACCCGCCTCTGATGAATACCCTACAGAGGGTTTTATGGTTAAAATGCTAAAAGCCCTTTTGTTATCTATGGAATTATTGGGGAAAAACCCAATACAAATAATGATTCCAAAGCAGTGATCGAACATAAAACTGAAACAACTGACCCTAAACAAGCTAAAGCTTCTGAAACCTTTATAAAAAAGCTTTTCCAAAAGTCATTATCACTATTCGCAGAGGCAATCCCTGTTTTTCTTTTTCTCCTTCTTCTTCTGCCCTAATAAGGGAAAAGAAGTTTTTTTACAATGGTGAACATTCTTGTAGATCACTCACCCATATATGCGGTTGCAGGTACCAGTTCGGGAGTGGAATCAAGTCCTGAGTAGGACGATCCTCAGATGGTGACTTGCTCCTTGAGGCTGACTCGCTACGCCAGGTGGAGTGACTGCTGGAATGGCCATCCTTGTCCCGTTCCTTCTGCCGGTGTTGCCGGTATTGGTGTTGCTGCTGCTTGGGCTGCTGCTCCTGCTACTGGTCGCTGTCCTCCATTATGCACAGGACGCTTTTTTTAAAAAAAATTTCCCGGCATGTGACGTCATTTCCGCTCCCATCCTGCATTGCTGTATCCCGGGAGCGCGCACCGCGCCTTCACCGACCTGGGGACCCAGAAGTTGTCACTATTTCCGGGGCAGCGGCCATTTTGGTACACCCTCTGTACCAAGGCGCTGCCCGTGTGTGCCCCAGTTCC
The DNA here is from genome assembly GCF_039654945.1 of Dendrobates tinctorius. Taxonomy (NCBI): domain Eukaryota; kingdom Metazoa; phylum Chordata; class Amphibia; order Anura; family Dendrobatidae; genus Dendrobates; species Dendrobates tinctorius. Next base: position 3,485,128 of record NW_027361755.1, read on the forward strand.
CCACCAGCCCCAGCCTCCTTTCTGGAGCGGCGGCTCAGTCCGCTCCGCTCCCTCACGCTCATCCTGTCGAGCCCGTCGGCTGCAGTGGTGGCGGTTTCAGGCACCAACGCCGCCGTGACAGGGGCCTCCCTGCTGTCAACCCCCGGACGCGACCATCCCCAACTGGGGGGCGGAGGAGAGGTGCCGCCCTTTTATCTGTAGGTTCCTGTCCCTGATGGGCGGATCCCCTCTCTCCGTGGTGCTGTCATGGGTGAGAGAGAAATGCCCCATTTATGTTCGGTATCTCCAGTTACCATAATGTTGTCCCAGTCTATACGATTAAGCTCTTCTCTTAATTCGTTGAAATCAGGTTCCTTAAAGTTTCAGGTTTTGGCATTACCCTTTTAAATGTTTGATTGAAAATTACATTTAAACTTACCATATTATGGTCACTGCACTTTAATGGTATCTATTTTAATTTTGTAAATTTACCAGTAGCTGCTGCATTTCTCACCCTAGGCTTATACTCGAGTCAATAAGTTTTCCCAATTTTTTGTGGCAAAACTAGGGGGGAGGTCAGCTTATACTCGAGTATATACTGTAATTTGAACTGGATACGCTGAGGGAATGGGAGCCATTGAAGAGATTTGCAGAGGGGAGAAGCAGGGGAGTAGCAAGGAGAGAGATGAATTAGTCGGGCAGCAAAGTTAAGGATGGACTGGAGAGGTGCGAGAGTGTTAGCAGGGAGGCGACAGAAAAGGATATTGCAGTAGTCGAGGCGGGAGATGATGAGGGCATGCACAAGCATTTTAGTAGATTGAGGGTTGAAGAAAGGACAGATTCTGGAGATATTTTTGAGCTGGAGGCGACAGGAGGTGGAAAGAGCTTGGATGTGCGGTTTGAAGGACAGGGCAGAGTCAAGGGTTACTCCAAGGCAGCAGACTTCCAGTACAGAGGAAAGCGTGATGTCATTAATTGTGATAGATAGATCAGGTAAGGAAGATCTGTGAGAAGAAGGAAATATGATCAGTTCAGATTTGTCCACATTGAGTCTGAGAGCGTGAGAGGAGGAGGAGGAGGATCTGGCTGATAGACACTCCGGGATTCTGGACAGCAGAGAGGTGACGTCCGGGCCAGAGAGGTAGATCTGAGTGTCATCAGCATAAAGGTGGTACAGGAATCCATGGGACAGTGGTAAACTGTGTCAAAAGCAGAGGACAGGTCTAGAAGGAGAAGTATAGAGTATTGTTCGCTAGCTTTGGCTGTAAGTAGGTCATTAGTAATTTTGGTCAGGGCAGTCTCAATGGAATGATGGGGATGAAAACCAGATTGTAGATTGTCAAAGAGCAAATTAGTTGAGAGATGGGAGAAAAGTTCAGTGTGGACGTGCTGCTCCAGGAGTTTGGGAGCGAAATGGAGCAACAATATTGGGCGATAGCTGGACATAGCTGTTGGGTCAAGGGTTGGCTTTTTAAGGATAGGTGTGATTGTGGCATGTTTGAAAGCAGAAGGGAAGGTACCAGAAGTTAGTGATAGGTTGAAGAGATGGGTTAGGGATGGGATAAGTGTGGTGGTGAGGTTGGGGAGGAGGTGGGATGGGGTCTAGTGCACAAGTGGTGAGGTGTGATTTGGAGAGGAGAAAATTAAGCTCCCCTTCAGTGATGTTGGACAGGGAGGTTATGGGGTTTGGGCATTGGTCTGGTATACAAAGGGGTATACAAAGGGGTGGTTGAACAATAAAGACTTGCCTTGTTTGGTCGATCTTATTTTTGAAGTGTGTGGCAAAGTCTTCAGCAGAGATGAGGGAGGTTAGAGGGGGCAGTAAGTGGGTGGAGGAGTGAGTTAAAAGTTTTGAATAACTGTTTGGGGTTGTAGGATATGGAAGATACAAAGGTTATGAAGTATGCCTGTTTAGCAGAGGTGAGGGCAGATTTGAAAGCAAGCATTGCCATTTTGAATGCAGTGAAATCATCTTGCGAATTTGTTTTCTTTCAATGTCGCTCTGAATACGTATACGATATGTCAGGAACCAGGGGTGTGAAGTTGCCCCCAGTTGTCAGTGATTTATTATATTCCACTTTCCAGCTCTGGATAGGAACTTGCAGCTCTCTGGCACCCCCCCAACTTCAGATCAGTCAGGGATCTACAGCTAGGATAAGTAGTCGGCAGATAGTGTTACATACCGGTAACGGTATTTTTCGGAAGCCCATGACAGCATCACGAGAGAGGGGATCCGCCCTTCAGGTACAAAAGGGTGGCACCTCGCCCACGCATCAGTTGGATTACAGAGCTTGAGAGGCTACCATGGTTAGTGGCACAGCATATATACAATATATACAATCTATATATCCTATTTACAAATTTTCTACCATCTCCCACATAAGGTAAATCCGTGAAACAATCTTCTAAAAGGAGTGCACCCCTATACGTGAACAAGGTAGGGAACTAAGGGTGCTGTCATGGGCTTCCGAAAAATACCGTTACTGGTACGTAACTTAATACTTTATTTGGACTCCCATGACAGCACCACGAGAGAATTACAGAGATGTAAACTAATTTAGGGAGGGACTACAGCCTGCAGCACCCTTAGCCCAAAGGTGAGATCCGAGGCGGCACCCATATCTAACCGATAGTGGTTAAAAAAGGTGGAAGGAGATGACCAGGTGGCCGCCTTACATATCTGGTCAATTGACACTCCATATATTTCTGACCAAGATGATGCCATGGCACGAGTGGAATGCGCCCTCAGATTCTGTGGAGCCGGACCGCCTCCTGCTGTGTAGGCAAGAGAGATAGCCTCCCTAATTCACTTTGCTAACGTGTGTTTTGATACTCTAAACCCTTTCTTAGGATCTTGGAAGGATAAAAATCATGCGTTTTCTTTCCTCCAAGGATCAGAGGCTGATATATATTTTAGTAGGCATCTTTTAACATCTAAAGGCCCTTTTACATTTAGCAATGCACCATGTCGGGATCCCTCAGATATCTCTTTCATCTGAAGGACCGATGTTCTTGGGTGTAGGACACCATATGTCTCTAATTGATTGCTCCGTCGAGAAGAATAACACAGACATAAGCTGTATAATACCACTCGGGATGCCTGCTGAGCGCCTCTGGCTTATCAGTTAGGCTTCCATCTTTTATAGCAAAGAATTTAGACATTTACAGTCATGCGCAATAAAGAAAAGAAAAATAGTTAAACAACTTGTCCTCCTACCACACAAATCACATAAGAAGGAAATATTCGACCTTGGTTAACAAGGGAGATGTCTGAGACATCTCCTCGAAGAAAAGATAAAGTTCAGCATGAATTCATTTAACTCATTCAGTTCTTATCAACCAGCAATCCGACCAGCGATCCCACCCGGTCAGGATCGCTGGTGCATCGCTAAATGATCGCTAGTGAGCTTTCATACAGAAAGATCTCACAGCGATGTAGCAGCGACGCAGCGCACGATACTCACCTTTCAGACACAGCGATCCTGGCGTCCTCCCGCCCGCCTCCACGCGTCGCTCGTCGTCACAGCAGGAAGTCTCAGCAGGAAGCGCCCGACGAGAAATGGAGCCGGACATTCTCGCGCGATCAGCGATGGACAGCGGGGAGCCGGTCGGAGGTAAGTATCACACATAGCGATATGGCTAGCAATATCGCTATAACGTCACAAAACCAGTGACGTTTTAGCGATATTGCTAGCGATATCGCTTAGTGTAAAACCCCCTTAAGGCATGAAGCTTCTGCTTTTTAGGGTTGGTAGGATTAGGGAGGAAGGAAGGGAGAACTATCTCTTGTGTCCTGTGAAAGTGTGATGCTACCTTGGGAAGGTATGCTGGTCCAGTTTTATGATTATTCTATCCTGTAAGAATTCTGTATAAGGGGGCAACCTGGAAAGTGCCTGTATATCACTTATCCTACATGCGGATGTTATTGCTACCAAAAAAGCTGTCTTAAGGGATATAACTTTTAGCAAGGCAGAATCTAGAGGCTCGAATGGCTTCTCTGTCACAGCTGTAAGGACTAAATTTAAGTCCCATGGTATACATTTATCCCTGTGTATGGGTCTAGATCTAGTAGCCGCTTTGATGAATCTGGCCACCCAATAGTTGCTGGCAATATCACAGGTAAATAGGGCCCCCAAGGCTGAAACCTGTACTTTTAAGGTACTTGTGGAAAGACTCAACTCGAGACCCCTCTGGATGAATTCTAGAATCTGTTTTGTGGGTATTCCATCCCTGACATTACACTCAGAGGTGGACAGGACTCGCCTCCAGGTTCTAGCATAGATATTTGTGGTAGTTTGCTTCCTGCTTTTCAGGAGGTTATCAATTAAATTTTGGAGAAACCTCTATTCTCTAACAGTGCGCTCTCAAACACAATGCCGTCAAATGGAGTCCCGCTACTTGTGGGTGGTTGACTGGCCCCTGGTAGAGGAGATCCGGAAGGTTCGGCAGTACCCAGAGATCGCATACTGACATGGTCCTCAACCATGCGAACCAGGTCCTTCTGGGCCAGAATGGGGCAATTAATATGATCCTTGCTCGATCTTCCCTGATCTTTCTTACTACCAGAGGTAAGAGGCTTAATGAGAGAAGATCCATTTTATTAGGAAGGCATCCACTCTCAGTGGATTTTCCCTGGGGTTCAGAGAGCAGAATGTTTTGTCTTTCTGTTTTCTTTGCTGGCAAAGAGGTCTACCGCCGGCTGACCCCATTTGCGGACAATCAGGTTGTAAATGTTCATGTTTAAAGCCCATTCTCCTTGCCTTAGGGCCCTGCAGCTTAGAAAGTCTGCCTTCATGGTGTCTTTCCCTCTGATGTGGAGCGCAGTTAAAGATTTAAAATTTTCCTCGGCTATCTGAAAAAGACGTTCCGTTATCCGCATCAGGGCCTCGGAGCGTGTTCCCCCTTGGTGGTTGATATAGGCTACTGCTACCTGGTTGTCCAAGAGGATCCTCACATGATGACCCTGTAGGTACATAATGAGTTTTTTAACTGCCAACTCAATCGCCAACAGTTCCCTCTGGTTAGATGAAGTTTCAGTTTGGGAGTCCCAATGTCCCTGTACCACTATGTCCCCCATATTGGCCCCCCAACCCAAGTGTCTAGCATCTGTGGTTATTATGGGTTATCTGCGCCACCCAGGGCACCCCTGAGGATAAGTTATTGTCATCAAGCCACCATCTAAGAGATGCAAGAGTCAAAGGACTTAAAGATACCTGACCCTGTAGAGACCCCTCTAAGGCCCTGCTACTAACTAGGATGTCTCTCTGAAGGGATCTAGTGTGAAATTGTGCCCATCTAACTGCTGGGATACATTAGAGAGCCTAACAGAGACATGGCTTGCCTGAGGGTCATGGAGGATTTATTAATTGCCCGAAGTACCTGCTGTTGTATATGGTCTAACTTATCTGATGGCAGAAGACACTGCGGAGTTTCTGAATTTAACAGTAAGCCTTGGAACTTTTGGACTCTTAGGGGCTGAAATCGGGATTTCTCGTAATTTATTATCCATCCGAGGCTCTCTAGTCTGGATCTAGCCTTCTCTATCTGGGATAGACAATGGTCCATCGAATTCCCCACAATCAAGAAATTGTCTAAGTACGGGACAATCAAGATATCAGCCTCCCGCAAATGAGCCATGACTTCAGCCATTATCTTCATAAATACCCGGGGCGCTGCTGAAAGACCAAAAGGAAGAGCTCTAAACTGAAAATGACGGATTAGACCGTCCACTGAAACCGCCAATCTCAGGAACTGATGGAAGTCTGTGAGGATAGGCACATGATAGTACGCGTCTTTCAAATCCACGACTGCCATAAAACACCCTTGAAGCAACATCTTTATTGTTGAACTGATGGATTCCATCTTAAAGGTGCGATTAACCAAAAATTAATTGAGGGAACGTAAATTAATAATGGTTCTAAATGTTTTATCTGGTTTTTGGATCAGGAACAAGGGAGAGTAGAAGCCTCTACCTCTCTCCGATTCCGGAACCTCTACCAGGACCTTTTTCAGGCACAGGCTCAAGATTTCTGCTTCTAAAGCAGCTTGTTCAAGAGGCGAAGATCTTAAAGGAGTTGATTTAAAGGTATCCCGTGGAACATAACTGAACTCCAACTTGAGTCCAGTGGATATTACGTTCCGCACCCAGTCACTATTGGTGATCTGCGACCCTGCTGGGAGGAAGGCTGACAGTCTACCCCCTGTGATAAAACACTCCGGGATCGCCTTTGCTGGGGTCAAAGGTCACGTGCGTTTAGCATGAAACTCAGGCGCAGAGCTGGGATTCGTGTATAACTGACCCTGGGTCAGGTTTATTAACGGTGAAAGCAATGCAAAAGGAAATAAAACATAAAACAAATCCTTGCCTGTCCGGCACTAACTAAACAATGGACAACCTAACTACCAACTGGCGGGCTTCTCCCGTCCAGCCAAACCACAGTTGCAGTGGGCACTGCTTCCACTCACGTGTGTCTCTCACACAGACAGGCTCTCTGTGTTCCCAGGCTGAGACACTCACACAACCACCTGGCATCCTTTTATATCCACCTCCCATTATTCATTAGCAAGCAGGTGCGATACTGACCAGACTAGGCCACATAGGAAAGGAATCTGGGCGAGATATACCTGCCCTCATCCACTATTCCCACATGATTCTCACATATCCCCCCCCCTCTGCTCAGACCACTCTGGTCGAGCAATGACACCCGCCAAACAGTGCACTCGGGACAGGGCATCTGCATTCCCCATCTGTACCCCTGGGCGGTGCTCCACCATAAAAGTGTAGGCCTGCAGGGCAAGGAACCACCGGGTCACCCGGCTATTCCGTTCCTTATTCAAGTGCATCCACTTGAGAGGGGCATGGTCAGTGATCAGCCTGAACTTTTGGCCCACCAGGTAATATTTGAGGGCCTCTAGAGCCCACTTAATGGCGAGGCACTCTTTTTCTACGACTGCATACCTTTTCTCGTGTTTATTCAGCTTCCTGCTGAGATAGAGGACTGGGTGTTCCACTCCGTCCCTCACTTGTGAGAGTACGGCCCCGATACCGGTATCAGAGGCATCCGTTTGTACCACAAACTCGCTGCGGAAGTCCGGAGTCACCAGTACGGGCTGAGAGCAAAGTGCCCGTTTTAGGCTATGGAAGGCTTCTTCAGCCGCTAAACTCCATTTAATCATGACGGAGTCTTTCCCTTTTGTAAGATCCGTCAGGGGGGTAGCGATGGCTGCAAAATTGGGTATGAACCGGCGATAATAGCCGGCGATCCCCAGGAAGGCTTGCACCTGCTTCTTGTTGACAGGTTGTGGCCAGTCCTGAACCGCCTGAATCTTATCAACCTGGGGTTTAACAACACCCCTCCCAATTACATACCCCAAATACCGGGCTTCTTCTAGCCCGACGTGACATTTCTTGGGGTTCGCGATTAGACCTGCCTCCCACAGGTCGTCAATCACAGCTTGTACTTTCTGGAGATGAGTCTCCCAGTCCAAGCTGTAAATGACAATGTCATCCAAATAGGCCGAAGCGTACCGCCTATGTGGCCTCAAGACTCGATCCATCAGTCTCTGGAAGGTCGCCGGTGCCCCGTGCAGTCCAAACGGCATATACACATACTGAAATAAACCTTCCGGCGTAGCAAATGCCATCTTTTCTCTGGCAGCCTCAGCCAGAGGGATCTGCCAATACCTCTTTGTTAGATCTAGGGTCGTAATATACCGGGCTTTTCCTAACCGATCTATTAACTCGTCGACCCGGGGCATAGGATAGGCATCAAATTTTGAGACCGCATTCAGTTTCCTGAAGTCATTGCAGAACCGGATGGTGCCGTCCGGTTTAGGAATTAGCACAATCGGGCTGGACCACGCACTGTGCGATTCCTCAATGACTCCTAACTCTAACATTGCCTTCACTTCTCGGGAAACGGCTTCACGGCGCGCTTCCGGGATTCGGTAGGGCTTTACGCGAACTGTGACACCAGGTTCCGTTACGATGTCATGTTTCATTAGCATAGTCTGCCAGGGTTTTTCTGAGAAAAACTTTTGGTTGTGAAGTAGAAACTGCCTGACCTCAGTCTTTTGCCGCTCCGAGAGAGTCTCTGCAACCCGTACCTCCGGTACGGTATGCGAGCAGACAGGACGGGCCAGCTCCGCTGACAAGGCAGACCGATCCTTCCAGGGCTTTATCAGATTTACATGATAAATCTGTTCAGGTTTCCGTTTACCTGCCTGGTATACTTTGTAGTTTACTTCACCAACTCTTTCCTTGATCTCAAAGGGGCCCTGCCACTTTGCCAGGAACTTACTGTCCACCGTGGGGACCAGGATCAACACCCTATCTCCGGGTGCAAACGTACGGATCTTGGCGCCCCTATCATAGATTCTTTTTTGGGCTCCTTGAGCCTGTATCATGTGTTCTTTGACGATAGGCATAACAGCCGCAATACGGTCCTGCATTTGTGTGACGTGATCTATCACTGTTTTAAACGGAGTGACCTGACCCTCCCAGGTTTCTTTTGCAACGTCTAACAGTCCGCGAGGACGTCGGGCGTACAATAACTAGAAAGGCGAGAATCCCGTGGAAAACTGGGGTACTTCCCTGATGGCAAAAAGCAAATACGGAAGTAAATAGTCCCAGTTCTTCCCATCCTTTTCTATCACCTTTCTCAGCATCTGCTTCAGAGTTTTATTGAACCGTTCAACCAACCCGTCTGTTTGAGGGTGATACACGGATGTGCGTAACGGTTTGATTTGTAACAATCGGCAGAGCTCCTTCATTATCCTGGACATAAAGGGGGTCCCCTGGTCGGTGAGTATCTGTTTTGGTATACCGACCCGACTAAACACATGCACCAGCTCCTTGGCAATCGTCTTGGTGGCCGTGTTACGCAAAGGGATGGCCTCCGGGTAACGAGTGGCATAATCCAAGATGACCAGGATATGTTGGTGTCCACGTGCAGACCGTGGAAGGGGCCCAACTAAATCCATCCCAATCCTCTCAAACGGGACTTCAATAATAGGTAGGGGTACCAAAGGGCTACAGAACCGGGGCTTAGGTGCAGAGGCTTGGCAGTCAGGACAAGACTCGCAATATACACGAATATCGTGATGCATGCCTGGCCAAACAAAACAGTGTAATATCCTTTCGGTGGTTTTCTGGACTCCCAGGTGACCTCCCATCACATGTCCGTGGGCCAGGTCCAGCACCTGCCACCGGTAGGGTTTTGGCACGACTAATAGTTGCACCGTATCTTCCCCCTTTTTCTCTATCTGATAGAGTAAATCATTCTCCAGAACCATGTAAGGATATGCCAGCCTAGAGCCAGGTTCTACGGGTACCCCATTTATCACTTTCACATTTGTCCTAGCCTGAGAAAGGGTAGGATCCTTTATTTGCTCGCTTTGGAAGTCATCTTTCTGAACTTCTAAATCCGGCAAACTGGGAGGTGGACGGCTGTCAGCCTCCTCCTCTTCCCCGGTCTCCTCATTATCACCCGCCATGACTGAAAACGGGAACTGCAGGTCATTTCCCGCAGACTCTTCCCCCGAGTCTTCCGAGGAGACCTCTTCCCGGGGTTCGGGACCCACACGCGCCCTGGGAGAAGAATCATGTACACTATTACCCGAAGGCATCAACTGATTCTTCCACAATTGCCAGAAGTGGGGAAAATCCCGGCCCAGGATAACATCATGCAATAACGCCGGGACGAGTCCCACTTTATGTTGCACAGACCCATAGGAAGTAGTAATGCATATGACCGTGGTGAGGTACGAACAGGTGTCTCCATGCACACACGTTACAGAAAATTTGTCTGATGGTCCAGTCGGGGCTGACACCAGACTGGCCTTCACCAGAGTCACCACACTTCCCGAGTCTAACAATGCCACCACATTTTTGCCATCAACAATTAAATCACACAAGTGTTTTTCCACATCCTTTTGACTGGCATTCACACTCACCACCCGTGCAACCATAGACATGCGGTTTTTAGAGTCTGTGACGTCGCACTGCATGGGTTCAGTAGTGACCGGACAGTTCGCAGCAATATGTCCCATCTCTTGGCAGCGGAAACACTTAACGGGCCCCTTGCTTAGACCATAGTTCGTTACTCTCGGCCTCGCAGTGCGGGCAGTCCCGTTTTCCTCCCCCACTGTCTTAGGGATTTTTCCATCTCCCCTACTCCCTGGAACAGTCTTACCGGTTCCACGTGGAGATGATGAAGAACGAGGTGGGGTAGCGTAGTCTCGGAGTCCTTCCGCCACGGAGTAACATTCAACCAGATCCACCAGTTGATCTGCCTTCGTAGGATTTCCATGGCTTACCCACTTCCTCAGGGCTGGCTGTAGAGCTCTCAGGTACTTGTCCATGACGACTCTCTGGATTATCTCTGGCGCTGTCAACACCTCGGGTTGTAGCCACTTCTTCGTCACGTGGATCAGGTCGAACATCTGGGACCGCGGTGGTTTATCCGGCTGATAAGTCCATTGATGCACTCTCTGTGCACGGACAGCGGTCGTCACTCCCAGCCGGGCCAAGATCTCGGCTTTCAGGTTAAGCTCATGTAAACTTGCCAAGCGCTGCGCCACCTGCTGGAGAAGCGAACGATCGGCAACTGTCATGTCCACCAACTCCTTCAGCTGGGCCATCATCACCCGATTAGCTTCTTGCTGGACGGCGGTGGACTGTACCAGCGCTTTCACCACGTCCTCCATGCTCATGCTTGCAACGTGATGCCCGCATTCTCCACCACAATGTGATAAAACACTCTGGGATCGCCTTTGCTGGGGTCAAAGGTCACGTGCGTTCAGCATGAAACTCAGGCGCAGAGCTGGGATTCGTGTATAACTGACCCTGGGTCAGGTTTATTAACGGTGAAAGCAATGCAAAAGGAAATAAAACATAAAACAAATCCTTGCCTGTCCGGCACTAACTAAACAATGGACAACCTAACTACCAACTGGCGGGCTTCTCCCGTCCAGCCAAACCACAGTTGCAGTGGGCACTGCTTCCACTCACGTGTGTCTCTCACACAGACAGGCTCTCTGTGTTCCCAGGCTGAGACACTCACACAACCACCTGGCATCCTTTTATATCCACCTCCCATTATTCATTAGCAAGCAGGTGCGATACTGACCAGACTAGGCCACATAGGAAAGGAATCTGGGCGAGATATACCTGCCCTCATCCACTATTCCCACATGATTCTCACACCCCCCACGGGTATTGCTAGTCATTGGCCTGTTTTTTTTCGCTCTCTTGACAAACGCCTGAACATGAAGCCCGTACCACTTCTCCTTCTATCCTCCCATCTGAGATGGTCTCTATTAGGTGAAGGATTGCGCCTTCTCCCCTGACCGAATCTCTTCTATTGAACGGACGTCGGTAGGATGCGGACCACAGATTAGGGAACTTTTTCTTATCGTCCCCGACTTTCTCAAGCAACTCATCCAGGAATTCTCCGAACAAATATTCCCCTTCACACGGGATAGTGCAGAGCTTTGACCTGGATTGAATGTCTCCCTGCCAGCACTTTAGCCACAGGGCTCTACGAGCCGCATTAGAGAGTCCTGCTGCCCTGGCGGCCATTCTCACCACACCAGCAGAGGCGTCCGCTAGGAAGGCTGCGGCCTTCTGGATTACTGGTAGGGCCCCAAGAATTGTCTGTCTAGACATCCCTTGTTACAAATGAGACTCCAACTGGTCCAACCAGATCATCATGGACCTGTTCGTACATGTTGAGGCTACTGCTAGTCTTAAAGAACCGGCTGCCATCTCCCAGGTACTTTTAAGGAAGGATCTGCCTTCCTATCTAGAGGATCTTTAAGGGTCCCCATGTCCTTGAAAGGTAGTGAGGATCTTTTTGATGACTTTGCGATTGCCGCATCTAATTTAGGGGCCTTGTCCCAAGTATTCACCGTCGGATCATCGAAGGGGTATCTACGTTTGAGGGCGAACCTCTCTTATCTGGTTTCTTCCATTCTTTACGGATTAGATCTTGAATCTTTTCGTTCAAGGGGAAGACCCTTCACTTCCTCTGCTCCAGCCCCCCGAACATGACATCCTGCATGGATAATTGAAGTTAGGCTCCTCCACTTCCATTGTTCCTCTCACTGCCTTTATCAGCTTGTCCACCCGGTCAAGCAGCAGACAAAACCAGCCAGAATCCTCTTCCTCCGAGGAGGATGAGGGGGATGACACATGGGAGTCCTTACTTCTCCTCCATTCTACGGAGGAATCTGACTCCACTGGGTCCCCACCCTTTAAGCTCTCCGGTTGTTACAGGGATTTCAGGGTTTCCCTCATCTCTGCCCTGACTATGTCCTTTAAGCTTGCAGCTATTACGGACGATTCTTCCGCCACTGTCTGCTGGATACAGGGGGACACAACCTTTTGGGGCATGAGTCTGGTAATGGGCATGCACAAAGTGCGCATTCTTTCTGTTTTGTTTTACTCGTGGATTTCTTCCCCTAAAAATAAAACATAGACGGGGGCCCCGTCACTGAGTGAACATTCATGTAGATCACTTACCAGTGCCGCAATTAAGTACCGGAGAATGAGGGGGATCTTTCTCAGTCAATGCTCCTGTCTGTCTAGAGGAGCTTTTATGACTGGATTGGTCACTTCGTCCCGTACGCTCCTTACTGTCACGGGACTCCTTTTTCTTTAGTCTGACCTGCCGAAGGTCTTCTAGGGGCGGCAGTGATGATTGTCACTGCTTCCGTCGTTGCTGCTGCTTTTGCTGCTGCCGTTGCTGCTGCCGCTGCTCTCGATCGCTCTCCATTACTGTGTGCAATAATGTGGCCAAAGCATGGAATCCATTTTGGGCCCTGCTTATATACCCCTCCTCCGGACAGCAGATATGCTGCGCCCCCCCTTGATTGGGCCCCCCTCCCCAGCTGGTGCCGCTATTGGCCGGTAACCCGGAGCTTACCGGCGCCTATTCCGATGGGCACCGCCATCTTGGAGCCCTCGCGCCTGCGCAGTGGTGCCGCTGACCCGGAAGCACCCCAGGCTCCGCCCCCGACGTCACCGCGACCCCGCACACACCTCCTGTGTAACTGGAAGTCACGCAGGATGCCCGGCGTTCCCTACACAGCGCTCCCCTGTCCCCGGCACCATGCAGCCGCGCCAGCCCCCCCGACCACAGCAACCGCACCGCCGGAGCAGGGAGACCCCGGGGGCATACTCAACAGCGGCGGCTGATTTCTTCCCTGGAGGTGGACATCCTCTGGACACCGCTCCCTGCTGTACACGCCACCGCCGTGCAGCCCATCCAGGCCACCGTGGCGTCTTCCAGGAGCTCCGCACCTGGCCGAGGTAGGAGACCCCCCTGCTATCTGTACCGACTTGTCGGCCTGGGATCCATCCGGATTCCGTCTGTAGGATCCCGTCCCCTCAGGAACAGGAAACCAACTGATGCGTGGGAGAGGTGCCTCCATTTTGTATCTGTAGGTTTCCTGTTCCTGAAGAGCGGATCCCCTCTCGTGGTGCTGTCATGGGAGTCCAAATAAAGAATGCCTTGCCATGCACTGGCTATTGGGCACTCTGCCATGAGGGCGGTATGTATATCCCTAGTCCCATGGCAGGTAATTCATACAAAAAACCTCCCTTCCGTCACTGCCAGGGTTACCCAAATCCTCCAGAACACTTTGCTGCCACCAGTTCCTTGTTAGACATCAAAATCAATATTGGGTCAGGAGACCACCCACACGGTTGCAAAATTATCGCGGAGGTCGTGGTGGTACATTTATAGAGCAAGGAAAACAAAACTAGTTACTTTTATAGACTTACTCCAGAAAATATAGGCAGTGTTTACAAAAATATAAAAGATGTTACAAAATAGACAAGATACAGTAAATAAAGATAGTTACAAAATAAAAGGGATTAACCCCTTCACGACCCATGACGCCTACGTAGGCGTCATGAAAAGTCGTGCCCAAACGACCTATGACGCCTACGTAGGCGTCATGCTATAAATAGCCCCCCTGCGGGTCGGGTGACCGGGGTCACTGAAAGGTCACCTGACCCACACACAGAGGACACTCTACAGTTAATCCCTGGGGGCGTGGCTTAGCCCCCACATGCCTACGATCGCTCTGATTGGCTGTTAAAAGTGAAACAGCCAATCAGAGCAATTTGTAATATTTCACCAATGAAATTTGGTGAAATATTACAATCCAGCCATGGCCGATGCTGCAATAGCATCGGACATGGCTGAACACCGACACCCGACCCCCCCACACACCGACTGGCGGGGCCGATCGGCCCCCGCCACCGATGGACGGCGGCGATCGGTCGCCGCCATCATCTGCTCCCCTTCCTATCGCTCCCTCCCACCTTCCGATCCCCCTGGGACCTCCGATCGTGCTCCCGGTGTCCCGCCGTGGCTGCCGGCGTCTGGATCATGGGCGCCGCCATCTTGCAAAATGGCGGGCACATGCGCAGTGCGCCTGCCATTGTCCAGGATGGCGGCGCCCATGAATTTGCCGGTTGCCCGTTCATTTTTCATTTTGGTCACTGTGATACACTCTCACAGTGATCAAAATGAAAAAAAAGTAAATACACCCCCCTTTTATCACCCCCATATCCAAATGCAAATAATAAAATAAAAAAAATATTTTTTTTTCCATTTAGGGTTCGAACTAGGGTTAGGGTTGGAATTAGGGTTAGGGTTGGAATTAGGGTTAGGGTTGGAATTAGGGTTACAGATAGGGTTAGGGTTAGAAATAGGGTTAGGGCTAGAATTAGGGTTAGGGTTAAAATTAGGGATAGGGTTAAAATTAGGGTTAGGGTTAAAATTAGGGTTAGGGTAGGAATTAGGGTTAGGGCTAGAATTAGGGTTAGGGTTGGAAGTAGGGTTGGAATTAGGATTAGGGCTGGAATTAGGGTTAGGGCTGGAATTAGGGTTAGGGATGGAATTAGGGTTAGGGCTGGAATTAGGGTTAGGGCTGGAATTAGGGTTAGGGGTGGGTTGGGATTAGGGTTAGGCTTGTAGTTAGGGTTAGAGTTGGGATTAGGGTTAGGGGTGTGTTGGCGTTAGGGTTGTGGTTAGGGTTATTATTAGGGATGGGTTAGGGTTAGGGGTGTGTTGGGGTTAGAGTTGGAGTTAGAATTGAGGGGTTTCCACTGTTTAGGCACATCACGGGGTCTCCGAACGCGACATGGCGCCACGATTTATTCCAGCCAATTTTGCGTTCAAAATGTCAAACAGCACTCTCTCCATTCCGAGCCCCTAGTGTGCCCAAACAGTGGTTTACCCCCACATATGGGGTATCAGCGTACTCAGGAAAAATTGCACAACAACTTTGGGAGTCTAATTTCTCCTGTTACCCTTGGGAAAATAAAAAATTGGGGGCTAAAAAAATGATTTTTGTGAAAAAAAATGATTTTTTTTGTTTTCACGGCTGAGTTATAAACTTCGGTGAAGCACTTGGGGGTTCAAAGTACTCATCAAACATCTAGATAAGTTCCTTGGGGGGTCTAGTTTCCAAAATGGGGTCACTTGTGGGGGGTTTCCACTGTTTAGGCACATCAGGGGCTCTGCAAACGTAACATGACGCCCGCAGACCATTCCATCAAGTCGGTATTTCAAAACGTCACTATTTCCCTTCCGAGCCCCGATGTGTGCCCAAACAGTGGTCCCCCCCCACATATGGGGTACCAGCGTACTCAGGACAAACTGGACAACAACTTTTGGGGTCGAATTTATCCTGTTAAACTTGTGAAAATAAAAAATTGCGGGCTAAAAAATCATTTTTTGAGGAAAAAAAAGATTTTTTATTTTTACGGTTCTGCGTTATAAACTTCTGTGAAGCACTTGGGGGTTCAAAATGCTCACCACATATCTAGATAAGTCCCTTGGGTGGTCTAGTTTCCAAAATGGGTTAATTTGTGGGGGTTTCCACTGTTTAGGCACATCAGGGGCTCTGCAAACGTAACATGACGCCCGCAGACCATTCCATCAAGTCGGTATTTCAAAACGTCACTATTTCCCTTCCGAGCCCCGATGTGTGCCCAAACAGTGGTCCCCCCCACATATGGGGTACCAGTGTACTCAGGACAAACTGGACAACAACTTTTGGGGTCGAATTTATCCTGTTAACCTTGTGAAAATAAAAAATTGCGGGCTAAAAAATCATTTTTTGAGGAAAAAAAATATTTTTATTTTCACAGCTCTGCGTTATACACTTCTGTAAAGCACCTGGGGGTTCAAAGTGCTCACTCTTCCTTAGGGGGTCTAGTTTCCAAAATGGGGTGATATGTGGGGGAGCTCCAAAGTGTATGCAGACAGGGCCTCTCCAAACACGACATGGTGTCCCGCTAACGAATGGAGCTAATTTTCCATTCAAAAAGTCAAATGGCGCTCCTTCCCTTCTGAGCCCTGCCGTGCGCCCAAACAGTGGTTCCCCCCACATATAGGGTGCCAGCGTACTCAGGACAAACTGAACAGCAACTTTAGGGGTCCAATTTATCCTGTTACCCTTGTGAAAATAAAAAATAGCGGGCTAAAAAATCATTTTTGAGGAAAAAAAATGATTTTTTATTTTCATGGCTCTGCGTTTATAAACTTCTGTGAAGCACTTGGGGGTTCAAAGTGCTCACTACACATCTAGATAAGCTCCTTGGGGGGTCTAGTTTCCAAAATGGGGTCACTTGTGGGGGGTTTCTACTGTTTAGGCACATCAGGGGCTCTGCAAACGCAACATGATGCCCGCAAAACATCCCATCAGTCTGCATTCCAAAATCGCGCTCCTTCCCTTCTGAGCTCTCCCATGCGCCCAAACAGTGGTTTCCCCTGACATATGGGGTATCGGTGTACTAGGACATATTACACAACAACTTTTGTGGTCCAATTTCTCCTGCTAGCCTTGTGAAAATAAAAAATAGCGGGCTAAAAAATCATTTTTGAGGAAAAAAAATTTTTTTTTTATTTTCACTGCTCTGCGTCATAAAGTTCTGTGAAGCACTTGGCGGTTCAAAGTCCTCACCACACATCTAGATAAGTTCCTTGGGTGGTCTAGTTTTCCAAAATGGGGTCACTTGTGGGGGAGCTCCAATGTTTAGGCACACAGGGTCTCTCCAAACACGACATGGTGTCCACTAACGATTGGAGCTAATTTTCCATTCAAAAAGTCAAATGGTGCTCCTTCCCTTCGGGACCCTGCCATGTGCCCAAACAGTGGTTTATGACCACATATGAGGTATCTGTGCACTCAGGAGAAATTGCCCAACAAATTTTAGGATCCATTTTATCCCATTGCCCATGTGAAAAATGAAAAAATTGATGCTAAAAGAAAATTTTTATTGGAAAAATTAAAATGTTCATTTTTTCCTTCCACATTGCTTTAGTTGCTGTGAAGCACCTGAAGGGTTAATAATCTTCTTGAATGTAGTTTTGAGTAGCTTGAGGGGTGCAGTTTTTATAATGGTGTCACTTTTGGGTATTTTCTGCCATATAGACCCCTCAAAGTGACTTCAAATGTGAGATGGTCCCTAAAAAAAATGGTTTTGTAAATTTTGTTGTAAAAATGAGAAATAGCTGATCAACTTTTAACCCTTATAACTTCCCAACAAAAAAAAAATTTGTTTCCAAAATTGTGCTGATGTAAAGTAGACATGTGGGAAATGTTATTTATTAACTATGTTGTGTCACATATCTCTCTGGTTTAACGGATTAAAAATTCAAAATGTGAAAATTGCGAAATTTTCAAAATTTTCGCCAAATTTCCGTTTTTTTCACAAATAAATGCAAACATTATTGACCTAAGTTTACCACTAACATGAAGCAAAATATGTCACGAAAAAACAATCTCAGAATCGCTAGGATGCGTTGAAGCGTTCCTGAGTTATTACCTCATAAAGGGACACTGGTCAATATTGCCAAAAATGGCCAGGTCATTAAGGTCAAAATAGGCTGGGTCATGAAGGGGTTAAAATATGAAACTTACATATGTCAGTCATTGGCACACCATGTGGAGGAAGGGGGAGGGGAACCTTCCCAGAGCAACCGATCAAAAGGCATAGCTTTCCATAGCTGATTCCCTGGGCAAAAGACCCCCCTTTGGGCCTCTAAGCTTTTACCTTTGCCCAAAACCAAGGGTCTTCCCCCTTCGATGACCTCAAAGGGTGGGCTGAGCTAGGGAATGTACTGCCCTTTTGAAAGTTACTAAAGAACTTCTGTTTGTCATAGCTCTGGGTGGAAACCTAACCTTTCTTTTGATACCAAACATTGTATATCTATGTGTTATTCGGAAGCATATACCCTTTACTCGATTTCTGGTGTGTGCAGATGCCCCAAAACGATGCTGTGAATAGCTTTAATCATGTAGATCCCAAAAATATGTTTCCTGTCTCTATGATTATTCTGTATTATTATATTCAAGTTTGAATGAACAAACGAACTTTCAAATCCATGTGCTACAGACATACCGGATTTACCTGGTCAAAAGCCACATTCCCAATGGAGGGGGGAAAAGTGGGATAGAATTACACACTGGCAGGGGAAGTGAGAGGGAGGGGTTTGAACACTGCAGCTATGTGCCTGTACATGAGAGCTCAGTGTGACACTGCACAAAAGTGATGGGGGAGGGGCAGCACAAGCTCTTGACGTGTGCAGAGTGTAAACATATTCATATATTCCTGACACCTCTGCCTTTTAAACTGCACTACGGAGAAAGGACCTCTCGGTATTCCTCCAGGCACACCTCTGCAGGTTTGCCCCTCCGGGATAACCCATCTGCATTGCCATGCTCGCTGCCCTTTTTGTGTTTAATGGTAAAGTTGTGCTGCTGGAGGGCAAGGCTCCAGTGTAGCAACCTTTGGTTGGTACAGTACCAGTCACAATGTGCTGCCAACTCAGGGGGTTGTGGTCAGTCACCATGGTAAAGGTGTGCCAATACAGGTAGGGCTGCAAATGTTGAAGGGCCCAAACCATGGCCAGGCACTCCTTCTCTATGGTGGAATAGGCCACTTCCCTCGGCAGAAATTTCCGGCTCAGATACAACACGGGGTGCTCTTGGTTCCCCGAGTCGATCTGGAAATCACAGCATTGAGGCCAATCTCACTGGCGTTGGTCTGTACTAAGAACAGCCGACTGCCCTTAGCACAGAAGAGCTGCTCAGGGCTGTTTTCAAAGTGACGTATATGAGAGATGGCAGAGATGGTTTTCGGCCAAAGCATTTGTCACAATGTGACTTGGTCCTGTGTGACGCGACCCGAAGATCGGTCGGTCACTAAAACAACCAAGACAGACAAGGGGACACCGGGGACCCAATTACAATGGTGGGCCCCGCAAATAGGGAACGGGGCAATGGACACCTCCTGCACGCTCTTAAGGAAGTGCCCTGAACTCTCCTCACGTTCCTTATACAGGTTCTTTCAACCTGTCGCCGACCAGGATACCTCAGTCCCTCACTTGCCCTGCACCTATCCCTTACTAGGGAACTGGCAAGTGTGGACACTGGTTCCACCGCTGTACTAATACAACACAAGGGAAAATAACGGACAGAGAAAAACAAACAACTTAGCTTTCTCTGCTGCCAATGCTTCGAGGCAGCTGAGTAAGGCACCCAAACTCAGCTTTCAGCAGAATCACCACTGCTCCAGATATGCTGCAAAAAGCACAGCTCCAGATAGCTCCTCTCTTCTCAAGGGTTGGTTTGCAAAGGACCTGCTATTACCAACAGTCAGCTGGTGTACCAGGTGACCTTATCTAGGAAGGCAGCAGGGTTTCCACCAGTAGACTAAACATGTAGTAACACCAGCAGCCACCGGGGGCAAAAACTGATATTAACCCCCGAGGGCCAGAAAAGAAAAAGTTTATATCAGAGAATTCAGAATCTGACAGATCCAAAAATGGATTGTGACATCATTGCTTGGCCAACAGCCATCTAATGTGTATATCTGGCTTTACTGTAATGATGTGACCATTTATGAGCAGAATAAAAGATCAAATTTGAATCATAGTGTGCAAAATTAAATTCACCCAACAACATTTTTGTTGCCTATTTTACCCTTTTTTTTTTTTTTTTTTAAATAAAGAAAACTAAAACAAAAATTCTTTAATTACTATGGGAAAATGTAATATTAGAAATACCAAATGTTGACATGTGTATGCTATACGTGGCCATTTCCTTTGCCATTTTTCTTCTGTTTACAGTAGTACTTGCAATTTCAGCAAATCAATACAACAGGATTCTAATCTTTTTCGGTACTGAAATGGTTCATATGAAAGGCGGCTTCAGCCATCCCACATAATGCCCTCTCTCAGCATTCTGGCAGAGACCTTGTGCCCGGTTTAATATTTAACGAACACTATACTGCTGAGGAAACTGCTGATGATAGATTTAAGCCAAAAAAAAGGAAGTGGAAAAAGAAAATAGGGCCTTGAAACAACTTCTCTTATTTATATTTTTGCTTTGTTAGTAAACTGGCACGAGAAGCAAGACAAATGAAATTAACATTTGCTCTCTTGTTTGGCAGAAGCCGTGCATTTTGATGATGTGCTGTGTCAGCTTTCACTGTTGGTTTCAGTAAAATTAGTCAAAGAAAGAGAAGGGAACAGAAAACATCATTCTGTATATAGACAATCCCAGTTTAATGCTGCTCTGGCGTCAGTTTGCGTTACCAAACATATTCTTATTATGTAGAATTTCAATATTAACAGCATTGTTTGGTTTCTCTCTAAACAGCTAAATGTGCTGCAGTGTTCTTTCTTCATTCTACTGCACAAAGAGAAATGGGGTACATCTTAGAATCTTAGACTCTGGTCACATCTGAGTTGAAGGCTCAGTCTCAGAAATCAAAAAGAATACTGGTAAATTGCTGGAGACCATGATGGAAACCATATTGACTGTAATGGGGTCTAAGTGCTCCATCGAATTCCATAAAATTTTAGATCAGGCGCTGCCATTATTTTCGTTGCTAAACACATTTTCTTTTAATTGAGGCTATTTTCCCCACAAAGAAAAAATAAGCAAGAAAACTGCATATTTCATTGATAATGGACAACAAATAACAAATCCAAATTTACGTGTTAATTTCCAGACTTCAAAAGTTGTCAAAAATATAAGCTAAATAAAGTCCTATACAATCAATTGCTCACACTTACTTATAAAGGCAACATACAGGTGTGAGGGTATTATAGCATGTGAATAGGGTGCAAGATATACAGATCAAAATATTCAAATACTGTATAAACCACATTGAATTAAAACACATTTTAGTTTTCTGAAACACAAACAAAAAACACAGTATGACAAACGTGCAAAAATACTCTGTTGTAAAAAATCTATAACAGTAGTTGGCAAGTGTCTATTGCCCGTTCTGGTTTTCTGATCTAT
Organism: Dendrobates tinctorius; assembly: GCF_039654945.1. NCBI lineage: Eukaryota > Metazoa > Chordata > Amphibia > Anura > Dendrobatidae > Dendrobates > Dendrobates tinctorius. The sequence goes on from NW_027361755.1 coordinate 3,506,443, forward strand.
TGCTACGTCCTGACTATTCGCTCTGTCTAACCCTTTGGTACTGTCCTGCTAGCTCGTGCTTTGACCCGGCTTGATCTGATTTACATCCCTGTCTATGCCCCTTGGTAACTTATCCCGTGGTTACCTTTCTAGGAGTTTTCCTGCAGCTCCTAGCTCTGTGGACCTTAGGCCACGCCCCCAGCAGTCACGTGCTTCAGGTCCTGATAGTCTAAAGCACGCATCATCACCCCTGCTGCCCCGCCGCTCTACAGGTATCTTTGAGCACTGTTTTTGTACTCAGGACACGCGCACTGGCTCAGTGAGCAAGTGCAGTGCGGTGTTCCTGACACCAGTCACCACACAAGACAGCGGTGCTGGCTGCGTGTCAGTTGTCCAGTACCGTGCGTGCGTCCTAATCGCTGTGAACACAGCACTGCAACAGCACAACAAGAATTGCCCTGAGGTTTAAGGTAAGAATACGCACCCCAGTCACCACACAAGACAGCGGTGCTGGCTGCGTGTCAGTTGTGCAGTACCGTGCGTGCGTCCTATTCGCTGTGAACACAGCAGCAGCACCACAACAGCACAATAAACCTGCCCTGCATGGGTAAATGAGACCCCAAAAATAGCGGGGAAAAATGTCACAACTCAGTCCCTGACCTTATACTTTCAGCTCTGAAAAGAGCTTTTGGGTTTTACAGAGGATTTCTGGATGATTTGCACACAAAAAAACAACTCTCCCTAGCAGCTGCTCACACTCTCCCTACACTTGCTGTGTTCTGCATGCAATGTGCAGAAAATGGCGGCAACAGGGCTTAGAGCCATGCTATGATGACTCGTAGGCTATGATGCTGGGCGGGAGATCCGAGTAGAGCGAGGCGAGAAGTGAAATACTTGCTATATTCTAAGTACTGCATTACTCGCCGAGTACCGAATACCCACGATTATGCTCGCTCATACCTAATGTCAATGCATCTGATGGTTCATTCACACACGCTATTTGGGGGAATAAGGAGCTGGCAACCCCCTCCTCCACCACTGCATTCATCATTGTTTGCATCAAAACAATGGAGATACAGTGTGCGATGACAAATGTATGGTGGGAGAGTTCATGAAGCGGCTAGTGGGCCACTGTTTCAGCCCTTCAGCTTTCTTGGCCTGCGGGCTGGATTGAAACAGCTAGAGGGACGGATATGTCCCATGGGTCACCGATTGCCCAGTTCTGCCCTAAGGGGTTCATATCCTCGATGTATTAGGCATCTATTCAAATTTTTTTGTGGTCCTGTCTTAGATGAAAAACGCTGAACTCTTACTTTTTTGAGTGCCAGCTAACTAATTCAGTATCTACCTACAAGTTCTACGGACACATTTACCACACTCGAGACCTTGACCTCATGATCAAAATTTAGTTAAAGGGGTGGTCCAAAACTAAATTTTATTTTTATCCTAAATTATTTAATGTCATAATATACTATTTTTATTTAAAATATTTTAATCAAAAAATTCCCTATCCTTTCCTAACTACACTAACTGCTTTAATTTTTTTCTACTACATCCTCTGACGCTTTGTTAGCGTATGTCAGCATGTGCTAGGAGCAAAGTGTCATTAGGGGCAGAGGCAGCGGTCACTGTCACAGACTCTGCTACCTCCCTGAAACAAAGCATCATCAGTGATGCTGCAGGGGCTGGGCTAGTCCCTACTCTACTAAGTATGCGTCAGTTGTCAGTTTCAACAGACGCTCAAAATTTTCCGGTCACTGTTCTTTTCAGTGCACATTGACAATGGGCTCTTTCGCTTTCTCTGACCAGCAGTGACGAGCTGGCAACAGAGCGCACTGTCATTGCACAGTTTAAGTAACGTACGAGCAAGCAGAGAACAATGCTGCCCCTGAAAGTGGCATCATTCTGTTGGATTCTAGGCCACTACCATACGGTCAATGGATAGATCCTGACAAATAACATCTTACTGGTAACGTCCCAAGCAAAGATGGCCACATTTTACCTGCAAAACAACATTGTCATTAACACTCAAAGTTACTGCATCAGAATGTTGCTACTTCACTTGATGTTACCTGCCCAATGCTATATAATAATGTGTCAGTGGACACAGGTACAGTAAGTCAGTACTCTGGAGGAGTCTCATGAAAAGTTTTTATTCTACTTGATAAGGTAGGAAATCTGAGACAACTGCCTTTTAGAAGCATAGGATGACAGAGAAGAAGCAGAAATAAAAAAAAATATAATAAAGCCTTACCAATGTTATAGGTGGTACAGAGCTGAGTAGCCAGTTCCACGGGAAGATATAGAAATTAAGAGGCCTGGATGTCTTCCTGGAACGTAACAATATTGTATCTAAGGCTAGGTTCACATCGCGTTAGTGCTATCCGCTTAACGGATCTGTTAAACGGATGTGCTAACGCTGATAGCCAAAATCTATTTTTTTCTACAATCGCGATAACGCATGCGCTAACGCATGGTACGATTGCGTCGGCATCCATTAGTAATGGAGGTCTATGCACAGCAAACACGTCTGTTCGCTGTGCGTTAGACCTAACGCACCCGAAAACGCGGTAGGCCGCGTTCGAAGGTGCGTCACAAAGTAACGGACCATCGCTAATGCATGCCGATTTTGACATGCGTTAGGATGCATTACGATAATGGCTGGCAATTGCTGCGTTAATGGATCCATTACATTGCGTTAGTGCCGCTTAGTAACAAATCTGTTAAACGGATGGCACCTAGCGCGATATGAACCCAGACTTACAGTGATTAGGTTCTTTAGAAGGACGCAGATCTGGAGATTTATTCTGATGGAATATACGCTGAACTGGATGGCCAAATGTCTTTTTTCAGCCTTACTAACTATGTTACTATGAATAGGAAATTGAAAGTTGAAAAGCTATTAAGGTTATTTGAGTATATTTACCATAGGCATACTGTACCACACCATATAACTTTTTTTGTTTTGGAGGCTGAGATGATATTAGATAAGGTGTAACTATGTATAAGTGATTGTCATCAGTTTATATTGAACTTGTTTTAGTAAAGCATGGGCAGCACGGCGGCTCAGTGGGTTCGAATCCCACCAAGGACAACATCTGCAAGAAGTTTGCGTGGGTTTCCTCCGGGTACTCCAGTTTCCTCCCACACTCCAAAGACATACTGATAGGGAATTTAGATTGTGAGCCCCATCGGGGACAGTGATGAAAATGTGTGCAAAATGTAAAGCGCTGTGGAATATGTTAGCGCTATATAAAAAAAATAAAGATAATGCATTTGGAATAGTTTTTTTTTTTTTTACATGAGTGATTCCCTACTAAAATTTAAGAAGGGACTGGATGCCTTTCTTGAAAAGTATAATATTACAGGGTATATACACTAGTTTCCTTAATATTGCTTTGATCCAGGGAGCTAGTCTGATTGCCGAATGTGGAGTTGGGAAGGAATTTTTTTCCCCAATGTGAAGCTTACTGTTTGCCACATGGGTTTTTTTTTTTGCCTTCGCCCGAATCAAAATGTTAGGGCAAGTTAGGACAGGATATGGGTTGAACTAGATGGACTTAAAGTCTTCCTTCAACCTTAAAAACTATGTTACTATGTTACATGAGGATACTGAAACCTCTTTAGAGGCATGTTTGTCTTCCTCATGTGGCTGGCAGCCCACTCTAACCATATCCCATTCCCCGCAAAAGACAACTTGCTCATTCAAAGCCAGAGGTGCCAATTTGACTTTAATATGCTATAGAATTCTATATTAAACTCACCAGGAATGCTAGCAGGTGATATTGGACCTGATCTTGAATGGTTGCTCCCAACAGGTGATCCCACGGGGGATGGTGATGGCCCACCACCCTGAATACTTGGTAGATGTGGTGATGCATGTGGCGAAAAGGGGGACTGTGCAGGATTGCTTTGCTCCCCCTGGCTGCTTGTAGAACCCGAAGCACTCACAGCAGAACTTAATGTTGCTTCAGTTCCAGTCGGCAAGTCATCAATGGAACCAGACAAGTCCTGCAGAACAGACCAAAAAGGTTATTAAACCAATAATAATATATCAAACTGCCATTTATAGTAGTATTTTATAGCTGCAGACAAACAAAACTATGATGCTTTTATTCTCTTTAGACATTAGTTTACATGTTTGAAAAATTGGAAAATCAGCTGTGGAGTCAAACTACAGCACCATTTCACGCAATTATATTTACCTATAAGTGAGTCAGTTGTATGCCAATTGTACTCTTAGGCCTCATACAGATGATAGTTTTGCTTAAATGAGTGCTATGCTATTCACAGATAGCACGTATACTTATGACATTCTATTGGGTATTTCAGATGTCCAGTTTTTTTCCTCAGACCAAGTGGTCCATACAATAGCACAGAAAATTATCCAATAATGATCCAAGTGTCAGATCAAACATAAGAATGCAAGTGTATGGATCCATGTGAAGTAGAAAAAACAAATGGCACACACTGGTCTGTGAAATCCAGCATTTATTGAAACGGTTAAAACATCTTCAACAGGAGAATGGGAAATGGCGTGTGGGAGCAGGAATTAGCCCGCTAATATTAATCTATGTGTACCATCTAATTATGCAAACATGACTAACGCAGCACCCTGTAGATTAATTCAATTAACGGGTGTGATTCATTACTATGCACTTTGTGGGATAAAAATTCTTCACTATTGAATGTATGTATTGATTTATTTATTTAGGTGTGATTTTGTGTCAATTATGCCTATCACTGCCTGCACTAGCAATGATGCTCTGTTTTTAATTATTGTGTAATAAAATTTACTATGTTTTGCTAAAACTCTTTGGATCCCTAATTCTTGCTTAATTGTTTAGACAGGGAAATTTAGTGATATATATTGTGTTTTGAGTTGTGCTATTGTGTGTTTCCCATGAGTAGGGGATATTCCTGTACTCCATTAGCACAACATGTACGTTTTCCATTATAATTAATTGGATGCTTTTCTTAAGCGTTTCCGCAGCAGAAACGCTTGTCTAAAAGCGCTGCGGAAACGCTTAAAAAGAGCTACGTGGGCACACAGCCTTAGGAGTGTCAGCGGTGCAGATCGTTTTGTTGCTTGTGAAGTTTATGGATCCTTTTAAATAAAAAATTAAAACAATAGCACTCAGATGCCATCCATATGTTGTCTGTTTTTTCACAGACTAGTTGATAGAAGCTTAAGGGGGTTGTACACTACTAACGCAACCCCTTCTCATACCCCATGGCTCTAATAAAATAAACAAAAGCTTATACTCACATCCCATGCTGGCACAGTTCCAGCACTCCCTCTCCCCGGGGCTCTTGTGCGATTGCTGTGATGCCAGAGCCCAATAAGCGCTGGCATCACTGTCCCCATCTTTGGACAAATTGAACATGAAGAAGAAGATCGGGCTGCAGCTGATCTCGGACTTCCCCTTTATGTCCAATTTGACAGAAGGTGGGGACAGTGATGACAGCGCTGATTGTGCGCCGGGGTCACGTGTCACATCTACCACATGGGAGCCAGGGGAGACAGAGTGCCGATACTGCGGGAACTGCGCCGGCATGGGAGGGGAGTATAAGCTTTTTTTGCATTATCGAAGCCAAACATGTGGGGTATGACAAGGAGTTGTCCAAGTAGTGGACAACTTCATTCAGCCTCCATCAGGTTTTTTTATCCAAGAAAAACTGATGAAACTTATAAAATAAATACTGATGAAATTAACAATTTTTTTTCTGTTTGAGAAAAATCATTGACATGTGAATGATCCCTTAAGGATTACCTTTCACAACATTTTTCATGTTGAGCTGTGTACACAATGTAATAGTGGCTGCACAGCGGAATAAAACGTTTTGTATTTTTAGTTTTTATTTCGTCTCTCCACTGCAAAGATATTAATATCACGGGAGGGGTTGCAAGTGACAGTCATCAATGCAAACTCCCAGAAAGACGGGTCCCGAAGACAGCCTCAGGCTCCCAGGAATGCGGGGTGAACGGGACTGAAGAGAGATTACTTCAGGCATGATAGTACCTGAAGCACCTGACTGCTGGGGGATGTGGCCTAAGCTCCAGGGAGCTAGGAGCTGAAGGAAGACTGCTAGAAAGGTAACTATAGGACAGAGTTACCAAGGGGCATAGACAGGGACGTATACCAGATCAGGCCAGGGTCAGAGTATGGGATAGCACGACGATACCAAGGGATTAGGCAGAATGGATAGTCGGGGCCAAGCAGAGGTCAATACCAAAGGGACAGAGAAGGTACAGAGACAGAATTCAGCAAGCAGTATCCAGAGAGCAGACAGAGTAAAAAAACAAGGTATCAGGCAAACCAACACACGGCACAAAGCACACTCAGGGGTCAACACACACAGCCAAAGGCAAAAGTATCACTGACAAGAGAAATTCCCAGATGGAGGTTATAAAAAGTCCACCCGGGGTCAGAGTGAGGCTACAGGAATAAACCCTAGAAAAACAGAGCCAGACAAACCATGACAATTAGCAATCAAAGTATTTGCCACCTAATGAGTTAACTTTTTTTTTTTTAATTTTAGTTATTTAAGTTTAAATCAGACAGTTTTCACTAGAGGCGTGTACTTCTCTTCGCTAAGAGCAGGCATGTGGACCATCAGACCCTCAATATCATTTCATGTGGCCTTAGGACCACCACCCTGTTTTTTTGCCTCTAGCCTTTTAATTTTCCAGAAGTGTGGGTGAGCATACAGTTGTAGGATTATGTTTAACACTGGCTACTTTCTCCATTATGCTTATTCCTAATTCTGATAGTCAGCATCATACAGGGAAAAGAAGTACTCACCAACAGTAAAATCTAAACAATAATACCCACATGAAGATTTTAATCACAGTAATTAACACTATATATATATATATATATATATATATATATATATATATATACACTCACTGGCCACTTTATTAGGTACACCATGCTAGTAAGGGGTTGGACCCCCTTTTGCCTTCAGAACTGCCTCAATTCTTCGTGGCAGAGATTCAACAAGGTGCTGGAAGCATTCCTCAGAGATTTTGGACCATATTGACATGATGGCATCACACAGTTGGCGCAGATTTGTCGGCTGCACATCCCTGATGCGAATCTCCCTGTAATGCTAGGGGGTACCTAAGTTAGAGAGTGGACCCTCTGGATCGCGGATCCGGAGCCCCAGGGTCGAGCACACCAGGTGAAGACCGACCCCTATACAGGGATCGTTTGGGGCAGGACCACAGAGGACGGAGGCGCGACAGCCGGAACCAAGAGGGACGGCTCCACGGACAGAAGGAGGGGGAAGGCAATGGTACGTAGAACGAGCAGGGACCAGAGGAACAGGACAGAACCAATACGGAAGGCAGGCACGTGGGAAGACCTAGGCGGGCAGAAGGCGGAGGACGGCACCGGGGATGGAAGACAGTGCGCAGGCAGGCTGGGAGGGAAGGAAGCAGGAGACAGGGAGCATCAGGCGGAACGCGGATTAGCTACAGTAGAACTGTAGAGGCCAGAAGGTGCAGGAAAACTACACGATCATCAGGCGTCCTCCTAACTGCGAGGACGCCTGAAGTACAGCAAGCCCAGGATGTGCGTCACCCAAACCCGCCCTTCGGCGCCGCCCATCGCAGGGGAGACCAAGCCCGCCTCTCAGCGCCGCCCACTATGGGAGAGAGAGGGAAGACGGCGGCGAGCGCGAACCAGGGGGCGGGAAGCAGGAGCCGACGTGAAGAGGAATTGACGGTGGGCGCGTGGCCGGGCGGGAGCGCGCAGGTGAGGGGATGCCGCAGCGGCCGCCGCAGCAAAAGGGGCATCGGCGGGCATAACCGCCGATGTCACAGTACCCCTCCCCTTACGGCGTCCCTTTGCGAGATTGGCCAAAAACTTTTTTAGAATGCGAGGGGCGTTGATATTTTCCCGAGGCTCCCAGGACCTCTCCTCGGGACCAAAACCCACCCAATCGATAAGAAAAAGGGTCTTACCCCGGGCTTTTTTCATAGCCAAGATGTCCTTGACCTCGAAGACGTTATCAGAGATGGCAGGAGAAGGAGGGACGATGGAAACCGGTTGGAACCGATTCAGGACTACGGGTTTCAGGAGCGAGATATGGAAAGCGTTGGGCACCCGGAGCGAAGCAGGCAACCTCAGTTTGTAAGCCACGGCATTAATACGTCCAATCACCTCAAACGGTCCAATGTACCGAGGACTCAGCTTGTAAGAGGGAACTCTCAGACGGATATGTCGAGTTGAAAGCCAGACCTTGTCACCAGGATGGTACGGGGGTACGTCCTTCCGTCTCTTGTCTGCATGCTTCTTGATTCGGTCGTTGGCACTTTTGAGCGCATCCCTGGTCTCTCTCCAAATCTGCGAGAATTCTTTAGCAAGAGAATCGGCTGCGGGTACCTTGGTAGAGGTAGAAAAAGGCAACGGAATACTTGGGTTTTGACCGGTTACCACAAAAAAAGGTGACCTGGTGGTAGATTCACTGGGATGATTATTGTGCGAGAATTCAGCCCAAGGTAAAAGCGCAACCCAGTCGTCTTGATGAGCGTTGGTGAAGTGACGTAGGAAGGTGGTTAACCCCTGATTAATTCGTTCCACTTGCCCGTTGGTCTGAGGATGATATGCGGAGGAAAAGTCGAGAGATGTACCCATAAGCCGGCAGAGTGCCCTCCAGAAGCGGGAGGTGAACTGGACCCCCCGATCCGACAGAATCCGCTGAGGAAGACCATGCAGCCTGAAGACCTGGTGGATGAAGATCTCAGCCAACTTCGGAGCGGACGATAGTCCCGATAAGGGAATAAAATGGGCCATCTTAGAAAAGCGATCTGCCACGACTAAGATGGTGGTACATCCGGCCGAGCGGGGCAAATCGGTCACAAAGTCCATGGCGATCTGTTGCCAGGGGGCTTCAGGAACTGGCAAAGGGTGAAGAAGACCGGCGGGCAAAGTCCTAGCCACCTTATTCTGGGCACAGATTGTGCAAGAGGCCACGTAGTCCATCACATCCTGGCGAAGCGTGGGCCACCAATAATACCGGGAAAGCAGGAAGAGAGTCTTCTTGGTCCCAACGTGTCCAGCAATTTTGGAGGAATGTCCCCAGCACAACACCTCTATACGTTTGCCTGGAGGGACGAAGGTCTTACCGGGCGGAGGGGTAGCAAAATTCACAGGAGCCACGGTGATCATCCTGGAAGGCTCGATGATACAGGATGGGATTTCGTCCCTCTCTGAAGACTGCAACGACCTGGAAAGGGCATCGGCCTTGATGTTCCTATTGCCCGGTCGGAAGTGAAGTTGGAAGTCAAAGCGGGAAAAAAACAGGGCCCACCTGGCTTGCCGGGCATTGAGCCTTTGGGCGGATTGCAGATAGGCCAGGTTTTTGTGGTCTGTGAGGATGGTAAAGGGATGTACAGCTCCTTCGAGTAAATACCGCCATTCAGTCAAGGCCATCTTAATGGCCAGTAATTCACGGTCTCCAATGGAGTAGTTGCACTCCGCCGGTGAAAAGACTTTAGAGAAGAAACCGCATGGAACCAGCCGTCCGGACGAAGCCTGCTGGGACAAGACCGCCCCCGCTCCAGTGGAGGAGGCATCCACTTCCAGGACAAAGGGTCTGCTGGCCACGGGCCGATGCAAAATGGGTGCTGAGGCAAAAGAACGTTTCAGAGTTTGGAAAGCTTTTTCCGCTTCAGGAGACCAGCTGTTGGGCTTCGTTCCTTTACGGGTCAGGTCCGTGATGGGTTTGGTAACCGTGGAAAAGTGAGGCACAAACTGACGGTAATAGTTTGCGAACCCAAGAAACCGCTGGATGGCCTTAATCCCCACAGGACGAGGCCACTTGAGTACCGCACCGAGTTTTTCGGGATCCATGCTTAGACCGGAGTCGGAGACGACATATCCCAAGAAGGGTAGTGACGACTGCTCAAAAAGGCATTTCTCGATCTTGGCGTAGAGTTGGTTCTCTCGGAGACGATGCAAGACCAAGCGTACACTCCTGCGATGAGAAGGCAGATCGGGGGAGAAAACGAGGATGTCGTCCAGGTAGATGACAACACAAGAATAGAGTAGATCCCGGAATACCTCATTGATAAATTCTTGGAACACAGCGGGGGCATTGCAAAGGCCGAATGGCATGACTAGATATTCATAATGCCCGTCACGAGTATTGAAGGCCGTCTTCCACTCGTCCCCAGCACGGATTCGGACCAAATTGTAGGCTCCCCGCAGGTCTAACTTCGTGAAGATCCGGGCTCCTCTCAACCGGTCAAAAAGCTCCGGAATCAACGGAAGAGGGTAACGATTCTTGATGGTGATTTTGTTCAGGCCCCGGTAATCAATGCAAGGCCGCAGTGATCCATCTTTCTTCCGGACGAAGAAAAAACCTGCGCCTGCAGGAGAGGAGGACTTTCGGATAAACCCCTTGGAGAGATTTTCGTGGATATATTCCGTCATGGCAGTGGTCTCGGCTGGAGAGAGAGGGTATGTTCTACCTCTGGGGGGAACCGCTCCAGGAATCAGGTCGATGGGGCAGTCATAAGGCCGGTGCGGTGGCAGGGAATCCGCCTCTTTTTTGCAGAAAACATCAGCATAGGCGTGATATGGCACAGGAAGGCCAGGGAGGTCTGTAGGCTTGCGCTGAGGCTGGGGACGGACCAGGGTACGTAAACAGCTTGCATGGCAGGCGTGCCCCCAGCGCAGGATCTCTCCGGAACGCCAGTCGATAACAGGCTCATGCCGCCTGAGCCAAGGTAGCCCCAAAAGAATGGCGTGGGACAACTGAGGCAGGACATAAAAGGCAATCCTTTCTGAGTGGAGAGCGCCAACTTGCAGGTTTACTTCGGTGGTTACCGTGGTGATGAGCCCAGGAAGAGGTTTGCCGTCAACGGAGGTGATTGCTCGAGGATTACTTAAGACGACCACGGGAATCTGGAGTCTGTCAACCTCCTCCTGGTGGATGAAGTTGCCTGCCGCGCCCGAGTCCACATACGCCTCCACAGAGCTACGCCCCCGACCTGAAATAAGTAGAGCTGAAACGGTAAGTGGAAGAGAGGGGGTAGAATCACCTAGGGGGCCCTCTCCTACCTGGCCTAGGCGGATGCGTTTCCCGGTCTCTCAGGACAAGTGCGTATGAAGTGATTGGCCCCTCCACAATAGAGACAGAGTCCCTTGGTCATTCTCTCCCTACGCCGTTGTTCAGACAGCTTGATGCGATCAACTTGCATGGGCTCCGGGGCGGTGTTACTAGGGGGGGCAACAGTGCGCGGAATAGGAGCTTGGTATAACCTAAAGGACCTCCTCTCCCTAGCCGACTCTCGGGCGCGCTCCTGAAAACGCAGGTCAATACGAGTAGCCAAGGAGATGAGATCCTCCAGGGTGGTAGGGAGGTCACGCCCGGCCAACTCGTCTTTGATTTTACCAGAAAGTCCTCTCCAAAACGCACCAACCAGGGCTTCATTATTCCACCCCAGCTCCGAGGACAAGGTCCGAAAACGGATGGCGTATTGCCCTACCGTAAGGGACCCCTGGCTGAGGTTAAAAAGGGCCTCAGTGGAGGAAGCAAGGCGTCCAGGTTCATCAAAAACCTTACGAAATGTCTCCAAAAAACACTGGATGTTGGTCACCACCGGGTCATCCCTCTCCCATAATGGATTCACCCAAGCCAACGCCTCCCCTTCAAGGTGGGAGATTATAAAGGCCACTTTAGCACGGTCCGTAGGGTACTGTTGGGGCGAAAGATCAAAGTGCAACCTGCACTGATTTAAAAATCCCCTACACAATTTTGGGTCCCCACAGTACCTGGGCGGTTTACCGAGACGGGGGGGGGAGAAGAGACGGTGTCCCGGGCTAGGGTGGAAGCGGCCGTAGAGGACTGCAAAGAAAGCAGCCTATCATCCACCGAGGCCATATACCCCAAAATGTGAGACTGAGCATCGCGCTGTTGTGCGAGCTCCTGCTGGAGACTGACTAAGAGGGGTGCGTGTGCTGGGTCTGCAGTCTGAAGAGCGGAGAGCCGGGTGTCCATGGACTTCATGAATGACATGATACGGTTCTGATTTTCTCTAAGGAAGAGCAGTTCCTTTTGAGTGGCAGCCGCGGCCCCGGCGGGGTCCATGGCCTGATGATACTGTAATGCTAGGGGGTACCTAAGTTAGAGAGTGGACCCTCTGGATCGCGGATCCGGAGCCCCAGGGTCGAGCACACCAGGTGAAGACCGACCCCTATACAGGGATCGTTTGGGGCAGGACCACAGAGGACGGAGGCGCGACAGCCGGAACCAAGAGGGACGGCTCCACGGACAGAAGGAGGGGGAAGGCAATGGTACGTAGAACGAGCAGGGACCAGAGGAACAGGACAGAACCAATACGGAAGGCAGGCACGTGGGAAGACCTAGGCGGGCAGAAGGCGGAGGACGGCACCGGGGATGGAAGACAGTGCGCAGGCAGGCTGGGAGGGAAGGAAGCAGGAGACAGGGAGCATCAGGCGGAACGCGGATTAGCTACAGTAGAACTGTAGAGGCCAGAAGGTGCAGGAAAACTACACGATCATCAGGCGTCCTCCTAACTGCGAGGACGCCTGAAGTACAGCAAGCCCAGGATGTGCGTCACCCAAACCCGCCCTTCGGCGCCGCCCATCGCAGGGGAGACCAAGCCCGCCTCTCAGCGCCGCCCACTATGGGAGAGAGAGGGAAGACGGCGGCGAGCGCGAACCAGGGGGCGGGAAGCAGGAGCCGACGTGAAGAGGAATTGACGGTGGGCGCGTGGCCGGGCGGGAGCGCGCAGGTGAGGGGATGCCGCAGCGGCCGCCGCAGCAAAAGGGGCATCGGCGGGCATAACCGCCGATGTCACACTCCCGTTCCACCACATCCCAAAGATGCTCTATTGGATTGAGATCTGGTGACTGAGGAGGCCATTTGAGTACAGTGAACTCATTGTCATGTTCAAGAAACCAATCTGAGATGATTCGAGCTTTATGACATGGCGCATTATCCTGCTGAAAGTAGCCATCAGATGTTGGGTACATTGTGGTCATAAAGGGATGGACATGGTCAGCAACAATACTCAGGTAGGCTGTGGCGTTGCAACGATGCTCAATTGGTACCAAGGGGCCCAAAGAGTGCCAAGAAAAAATTCCCCACACCATGACACCACCACCACCAGCCTGAACCGTTGATACAAGGCAGGATGGATCCATGCTTTCATGTTTTTTACGCCAAATTCTGACCCTACCATCCGAATGTCGCAGCAGAAATCGAGACTCATCAGACCAGGCAACGTTTTTCCAATCTTCTACTGTCCAATTTCGATGAGCTTGTGCAAATTGTAGCCTCAGTTTCCTGTTCTTAGCTGAGAGGAGTGGTACCCAGTGTGGTCTTCTGCTGCTGTAGCCCATCTGCCTCAAAGTTCGACGCACTGTGCGTTCAGAGATGCTCTTCTGCCTACCTTGGTTGTAACGGGTGGCAATTTGAGTCACTGTTGCCTTTCTATCAGCTCGAACCAGTATGCCCATTCTCCTGTGACCTCTGGCATCAACAAGGCATTTCCGCCCACAGAACTGCCGCTCACTGGATTTTTTTTCTTTTTCGGACCATTCTCTGTAAACCCTAGAGATGGTTGTGCGTGAAAATCCCAGTAGATCAGCAGTTTCTGAAATACTCAGACCAGCCCTTCTGGCACCAACAATCATGCCACGTTCAAAGGCACTCAAATCACCTTTCTTCCCCATACTGATGCTCGGTTTGAACTGCAGGAGATTGTCTTGACCATGTCTACATGCCTAAATGCACTGAGTTGCCGCCATGTGATTGGCTGATTAGAAATTAAGTCTTAACACACAGTTGGACAGGTGTACCTAATAAAGTGGCCAGTGAGTGTATATATATATATTCTCATGATGCAAAATGTGATCAATTCTTGCACGTCATGCATGATTCAGAATCAGGGAAAGATTTAAAAATCTGTTTTCAATTACTGTAATAAGACAGGAGGATAATAGAATCATAGCTACCCACAGGTGTGCATGGGCACAGATAAGAAGCTGCACATAATTATTAAACCACAAAGCTTGAAGATGGAGGCTTGTTGAAAGAAACAGCAAAAGGCAGAAGAAAGAAAAGAATACAAAATGTTATAATACACTGTATTCTGATTGCTTAGTAAATCCTTTCTGCTAATCTGATGGGGAAGTGTGCTACAGTGAGTGACAGGTCCCATGTATTTCCTCAAGTTCTTGCCTTCCAGGAATTTGTGCTCACAAACCTGATGTAACTCATTCATAAAAGCAAAGGAGGTCACGTGAAGCCAGTGTGCAAGTCCTAAAATATATGATGGGAGGAAAGAGGAGGGAGACGGAGTGGGAAGGCAGGCTCCAGTTCCACAGCTTGGCTTCAACATGGGGTAACCTTTAAAATCTGATTATTCACACAGGGAGAGGATTTCCTTGAAGGAGATTTACCATGGTGAAAACATGCTCTCTGCCAAACAACCTGACAAAGCAGTGTGACTCGCCAAAAGTAAGGCAAAGAAATATCTTGTTACTTGTAAGCAATAGCACACATACATCACCAGTACAGTGAAGGCTGCTACAGGGCTGACAAAAGATGGCAACATGCTGCCAATGCCGGGGCAGCACGGTGGCTCAGTGGATAGCACTGATGCTTTGCAGCGCTGGAGTCCTGGGTTCGAATCCCACCAAGGACAACATCTGCAAGGCATTTGTATGTTCTCCCCGTGTTTGTGTGGGTTTCCTTCGGGTACTCCGGTTTCCTCCCACATTCCAAAGACATAGTGACAGGGAATTTAGATTGTGAGCCCCATCGGGGACAGTGATGATAATGTGAGCAAATTGTAAAGCGCTGTGGAATATGTTAGCGCTATATAAAAATAAAAAATAAAGATTATTATTATAACTGCCCTAAATGCCATGGCTGATAATGTGACAAATCCTAATCATCCTCCTAAGCGATATCGCTAGCAATATCGCTATAACGTCACTGGTTTTTGTGACGTTATAGCGATATCGCTATGTCTGTTACTTACCTCCGACCGCTCCTCCACTGGTTATCGCTGATTGCGCAAGAAGGTCCTGGGCCGCTTCTCATCGTCAGCTTCCTGCTGCGCTTCCTGTGGAGAGACGAGCGACACGTGGACGCGGGCGGGAGGACGTCGGGATCGCCTCGTCTGACAGGTAAGTAGCGACCCCCGACCCCATCGATGTCGCTGGTGAGATCTGCCTGTGTGGCAGCTCACTAGGGACCACTTAGCGATGCACCAGCGATCCTGACCGTGTCATATCGCTGGTCGGGATCGCTGGTACATCGCTAAGTTGTCGCTAGTGACCTTAACTCTGCTTAGAAGCTTCTGTGTTTTTTTTATTGGCGCATTTAAACCTGACATTTTTACCGCTAGCACCGTGAACATGCTTAGAAAGCCAAGGGATTGTGGTGTAGAAGGCAATTACAACAAACATAAGTTTACACAGGGCAGATATACTGCACCTCTACTGGATGGGAAAGCCACAACATATTACAAAACCTCATACAGAAAGAAAGTAAAAAAAAATCAAGACGTGGTGGATTTAAAATTCACAGCACGGCAATGTAAAATCTGAAAAAGAAAAAAAAAAACTCTACAAAATGTCAAAGAAGAAAGACACAACTTGCTTTCCCTGGGGCTTCACTTGCTAGTAGGGAGAGCCACAGAAGCACCAGGGATGTCCTTTATTTCTTTCTTTTTTAGCATATCTGCCGCACCAACTTTTGAGACAAGTATATGGCAAAATTCACTCAGCCTCCAACCTGCAGCGTTTACTAATCATGGGCATATAACCTAATACAATAAATATATGTCAGTAATAAACACCAACGTGACCAGTTTTGGTTCTACACAACAATATTTAGTTATGTAAATTGCAAACACATTATCATACTAGCTTCCTTACTGTACACACCCTAGTGCACTGCCATTGAGATTCTTAATGGCAGCCGTTCTGCGCCATTCCAAGCTTAGTTAACTAAGACACTATGAGACTAATACAACTCTGGAGGACAATTTAGTCAGCAGGGCACCAGTTCATTCTTCTTTTACAAGTACTATTACATATATAGTTAACCACATAAGATTCCGTTTCAAATGAAAACATGGCACTTCAAATGAGCATATTAGACACAATATGAATTGAAGCCTTCAGACCAAAATCAAAGCATCCAATGCTAAGAAGACATCCATTATAAAATCAATTTTATTAATTCATTTTAAATAAATTACCATATAATTAAAGTCAAGCAGAAATTGTTATTTAGGGGACGCTGAGGAAAACAATAATTTGTGCTGTATAGCTTTTACTGTATGGGGAGAAAAACTTGATTACCAGTATAATACTCCATTTTGATTTGTATTCCCTAACAAGTTTAGAAATTAAAAAACAATTTTTATTTTTCACATAAATCCCATTTCTACAGTACAGGGCCAAAATTGTATATCTGTACATTTATGGATATATTAATCGTTTACTCCCAAAGGCATAGATATAGTTAAAGAAAGGATAGTAAAAAGAGAGGGTAAGTCAAGTAAAATGGTATATATGTCTGATTTGAGTGCTTATAAAGTGCTTATGCATGACTAGGGTACCTGTTTGCTGACATACTACATATATGGATTATATATGCCTAGTACTAGGCTAATTCACCTATTCACAGGGAACTGGATTCGCCAAAGTAAGCTAACCAGTAAAGAGTACAAGGTGCAAATTATCCTTGTTAATATCAAAATATATCCATGTACCAAAATTACTTTGTCTATGGATCCCCATCTGTATGACTGCCACAGCGACCCCTCACCCCGACGTGCGTTTTGGGGGGGAATCCATAGACAAGGTAATTTTGATATGAAGGCTTCAATTCATATTCTGTCTATTAGATATATAGTGTCTGCAAACAAAAAAATCAGATAGGAGTAACTAGGCCCAAAGGAAACTAATTCACCTTAGGATATGTTCACATGTGGAGGTTTTTACAACTTTTTTCTGCAGTCAAAACCTTCACTCTTGGCAATAAAAATGTGGCATATAAAAAGCAGCCATTTCCTGTGTTTTTGGTGCTTTTCAGGCAAATTGCATGTGTGATTTGCCTACATTATATGCAAATATATGCACCATAAAATGCTGCTTTTTTTCCTACTTTTTTTGCTTTACTTTGAATAGGACAAAAATGCTGACAGAATTGATGTGCAACAGAATTGACATACTCCAAAATGTCAAAAACAATGCAGTGCAAAATTCAGTCTAGAAAAAAAGCTGTGTGTTCATTAGATTTCTGAAATCTCATTTCTTTTTCCAGTACTATAAAAGCTTCTTTTCCACCCACAAAAAACACACATACACAAAATGCTACTAACAAAACGCCACGTGTGAACATAACCTTCACTACAGCAGTCTCTTAGTCCTTTAAAATTAAGTTATGAAGTTAACTAGTGCAAGCAGGTGTGGAGATGCAGTACCCAGGGATTGCAGAGCAATGCAGTATAGCAACATTGTTTAATTTAACAGCAAAGATGCAGATAATCTCCTCCACGGAGTTGATAAACAGTAAACAAGAATTATGGAAAGAACAAGGATTAATGCAACAGTGTGAGGGTTAAACAGCACTTATCGTGACTTCCACTGGCCCTCATCCGTATACAGTCTGATGGGGGTTGTAGAACTGGCAACGGCCGGCGTAGAATCCTCAGATGGGATCCACAATTAATGATCCAACCTCTGGCGGTAATGGGCAGTCTTTGGTTCTGCCCCCTGAGACATAGTCCATAAGCCTGTGCAGCCAAAGTGGAGAAAGCTGCAGGAGTCCCTGTACCAAGCGTGGGCTGTTGCGTTGCTGGCCAGCAAAGGGAAAAATAATAATTATTATTTATTTATATAGCACCATTAATTCCATGGTGTACATGAGAAGGGGGGTTACATACAAAGTTATAGATGTTGTTAACAGTAAACAAATTTCCAATGACAGACTGGTACAGAGGGGAGAGGACCCTGTCCTTGCAAAATTATATTCTATGGGATAGTGGGGAAGAGACAGAAGGTCGGGGGTGCAGCAGCTCTGGTGGTGGTGAGGCGGCAGCTCAGGTGGTGGTGAGGTGGCAGAATGGTTATTGCAGGCTGTAAGCTTTGCTGAAAAGATGGGTTTTCAGGTTCCGTTTGAAGGATCCGAGGGTGTTAGATAACTGGATGTGTTGAGGCATGGAATCCAGAGGATAGGGAATATTTGGGAGAAATATTGGAGGCGGTTGTGTGAGACTTAATTACTGACTTATTTTTCAGTAATTGGCCTAATGTTTAATAAGACTAATGATCTGCAGCATTAACATCACCGTTATTTAATTAGGTTGTGGTATTTTTTGCATAGTCTGGTATCATGAACATCTGACCTGTGGGAAAGTTTTCTGAAAATCTTCCATCCCATTATGTGTGGACTTGGCTTTAATGCACGCCATTCCTGGTAAGGTTTAAAGGCCACCAACTATATTAATGTTGGCAGGACAACAAATAATGCTGACATTCAGAAGCTTCTAGAGATTATGTGGCATCAGTGCATCAGATTCATAATATTCCTGACATTGCAGACAGGAGTGGGAAAAGTTAACCTATCCAATTCCAAATTCTATAGATGGGACAGGTGTTAAAAAAAAAAAAACCAAGGCAGTGGTAATATGTAATCATAAGGAGTGTGAAACAACTGGGAATGGGAATGAAGTTTCCATCAGAACTATTTTACATGTTAAAAATGTGCAATTGAAGTGGCTAATGGCTCCATTAAAGTACTCAAGTGTGAATAACCACTTCAGAAAAGGATTGGTACACTCGACATTCTTGTGTTGGTTTACTATCCGCAAATGAAACTGCTTTCAGGATAATAAAAAAGCAGTAAGTGGCTCAGGCTCATTTTGCCTTTGCCAGTGTGTAAACGGCAGTGCAATAGCTCTAAACAGATTTGCAAACAGATGCAAAATGTTCATCCCGATCCTTAATGGAATGGGTAAAGCAACAAAATAAATGAGGAAAAAAGGACTTCTGGCAGCAGTGCAAAATTAAAAAAAATGCTAAATAGAATATGTTTAACAGCATTAGATCATTTATTGGCGGATTATAGCCGGCATTACAAAAACATTGCTATTTGGCAGTCTTTGTGCTCGCGTGCCCTGGGAGTAATCTGGCGTAAGCACTGAATCTGGTCACCATCAGAGTCAAGAGAATAGGTCTTTTCAAATGAAGATTGAAACTAACGATAAGCCTTGTGAAGATTAACAAACAGGCACTAATAGCCATTGCAAGTCATTTGATGATGCTTCAATGGAAAAATGCCAAGACTCTGGAACCACCTCTTGTATTACTGCTTCCCCCTCGTTTCTTGATGCTATGTGTAACAATCATTGAATAGATAGTTATCTCATATCCAGTAACATTTTCTTCATATACATTTTCATACATTTCATACATTTTCTTTATATCTCAACCAATAAAAGTAAAAAGTATGCTGCATGATGCAGGGATGATGGTGGTTGCAAAATTCCCCATACGCACCACTGGTGGAAAAACACAATTAACTAGCACCATTTTTAAGTTGTTTCAAATTTAATTCCCTGAAATAACTAAACCTACCCAATTAAAAGCTCACTAAAATTCTTTTATTCTGGCACTTGCTTTGTTTTCATTCAAGACACTTAGGTTAGGTTCACAAGTTGCACAAGTTGCGTTTTTGCGGCTTTTTTTGCTGCTTTTTATGCAAATTTTAAGTTGCGTTTTACAGTACCAGCAAAAGCTATGAAATTTCAAAAATCTCATACACACATTGTTTTTTTTCCTGACTGATTTGGAAAACTGCTGCTTTTTTGCAGCATGCATATCACTTCTAGTGTTTTTTCACCTATTTTAGCAATGAGTAAGTGCAAAAACGCTGCAAAAAAAAAAACAGTTATCAGGTTTTGCTGCATTTTTGTTGCAAAAACCTAAGGAAGTTGCATAATGCTTTTGGGGGGGCATTTAACCACTTCATGACCACCATTGGAGGATAAACGTAGGTGCTAGCAGGGCTTTGTGCAGTGCTGTTTGTCTACGGACCGCGGTTTTGTGATGATCGGGACCCCCACGTACCTTATAACGAGGGGATCCTGGTGCACAACGCTTCCTGTGACTCCCGACCTCATCGAGACCTGATTGGTTCAGGTCCTGATGACATCAGGATCGCACCAGCCAATGAGACAAATCACTGGGAAAGTTTATTGTAGCAATGAACTTTCCCAGCGATCTACCTCATAGTAACGCTGTTTCTCCTCTGATCTCCTGTAAGTGAGAGATTAGAGAAAAAACACTGTGACAAGTGCTGCTGGCCACAGCTGTGCCAGTCAGTGATCGTGTCATAAAGTTAAAAAAACAGATATGGCAGGTTAGCGTTAATGCTATACTTAGGGTTACTGTTAGGGTTAGTGCTATAGTTAGGGTTAGGCTGGAGTCACACTTAATGTATAAAAATACGGTCCATTTTCTACAGACGAGAATCGCAGAAATGTTCGCTGAACGGTGATCCATAAGTCATCCGTGTGCAATGCGAGGATGCAATTTTCTCGCATGTAAACATCTGTGTGACAGTCGTACAGCGAGATTTTCTCACCGGCTTGCAAAATGGACATATAATGGATCCATGGCCTCAAATATTCGTGAAAAAATATATACCGTATATATATATATATATATATATATTTCATACAGAGCTAGATAGCAGAATAGCAAATGTCACCTGCTTAACCCAGCAGGAAGTACGGCGGCGTTTAAAAATCACTAAAATTGACAAATCCCCGGGCCCGGATGGGATACACCCCCGAGTACTGCAGGAATTAAGCACAGTCATAGATAGACCATTATTTTTAATCTTTAAAGATTCCATAATAACAGGGTCTGTACCACAGGACTGGCATATAGCAAATGTGGTGCCAATATTCAAAAAGGGGACAAAAACTGAACTCGGAAATTATAGGCCAGTAAGTTTAACCTCAACTGTGGGTAAAATCCTGGAGGGTTTTCTAAGAGATACTATACTGGAGCATCTGGAGAAGAATAACCTCATGACCCAATATCAACATGGGTTTACAAGGGACCGTTCCTGTCAGACTAATCTGATAAGCTTTTATGAAGAGGTAAGTTCCGGACTTGACCAAGGGAATGCAGTGGACGTGGTGTACATGGACTTTTCAAAAGCTTTTGATACGGTGCCACACAAAAGGTTGATACATAAAATGAGAACAATGGGGATAGGGGAAAATATGTGTAGATGGGTTAAGAGCTGGCTCAGGGATAGGAAACAAAGGGTGGTTATTAATGGAGCACACTCGGACTGGGTCACGGTTAGCAGTGGGGTACCACAGGGGTCAGTTTTGGGCCCGCTTTTTTTTAACATATTTATTAATGACCTTGTAGGGGGCATAAAGAGTAGAATTTCAATATTTGCAGATGACACTAAGCTCTGCAGGGTAATCAATACAGAGGAGGACAATTTTATATTACAGGAGGATTTATGTAAACTAGAAGCTTGGGCTGATAAATGGCAAATGAGCTTTAATGGGGATAAATGTAAGGTCATGCACTTGGGTAGAATGAATAAGATGTATTATTATGTGCTTAGTTGTAAAACACTGGGCAAAACTGTCACTGAAAGAGACCTGGGTGTATGGGTGGACGACAAACTCACATTTAGTGGCCAGTGTCAGGCAGCTGCTGCAAAGGCTAATAAAATAATGGGATGCATTAAAAGAGGCATAGATGCTCATGAGGAGAACATAATTTTACCTATATATAAGTCACTACTGCAACCACACTTAGAATACTGTGTACAGTTCTGGTCTCCAGTGTATAAGAAAGACATAGCTTAACTGGAGCGGGTGCAGAGAAGCGCGACCAAGGTTATTAGGGAACTAGGGGGTCTGCAATACCAAGACAGGTTATTACACTTGGGGTCATTTAGTTTGGAGAATCGAAGGCTTAGGGGTCATCTTATTACAATGTATAAATATATGCGGGGACAGTACAAAGACCTTTCTAATGATCTTTTTACTCTTAGACCTGTGACAGGGACAAGGGGGCATCCTCTACGTCTGGAGGAAAGAAGGTTTAAGCATATTCACAAACGCGGATTCTTTACTGTAAGAGCAATGAGACTATGGAGCTCTCTGCCATATGATGTTGTAATGAGTGATTCCCTACTAAAATTTAAGAAGGGACTGGATGCCTTTCTTGAAAAGTATAATATTACAGGGTATATACACTAGTTTCCTTAATATTGCGTTGATCCAGGGAGCTAGTCTGATTGCCGTATGTGGAGTGGGGAAGGAATTTTTTTCCCCAATGTGAAGCTTACTGTTTGCCACATGGGTTTTTTTTTGCCTTCCTCTGGATCAACATGTTAGGGCAGGTTAGGACAGGATATGGATTGAGCTAGATGGACTTAAAGTCTCCCTTCAACCTTAATAACTATGTATATACTATGTATGTATAATTCAATTGTCGGTATCTGTAAAATCATTACAGAACCCGATAGGATATGAGACATGGTTTGCATACAGTAAACCATTACATATCCGTTTTTTATACACTACTGTTCAAATGTTTGGGGTCACCCAGACAATTTTGTGTTTTCCATGAAAACTCATACTTTTATTAATCAAATGAGTTGCCAAATGAATTTAAAATCAAGTCCAGACATTGACAAGTTTGGAAAAAAATATTTTTATTTGAAATAATAATTTTCTCCTACAAACTTTGCTTTCGTCAAAGAATGCTCCCTTTGCAGCAATTACAGCATAGCAGACCTTTGGCATTCTAGCAGTTAATTTGCTGAGGTAATCTGGAGAAATTTCACCCCATGCTTCCAGAAGCCCCTCCCACAAATTGGTTTGGCTTGATGGGCACTTTTTGCGTACCATACGGTCAAGCTGCTCCCACAACAGCTCAATGGGGTTGAGATCTGGTGACTGCGTTGGCCACTCCATTACAGATAGAATACCAGCTACCTGCTTCTTCCCTAAATAGTTCTTGCATAATTTGGAGGTGTGCTTTGGGTCATTGTCCTGTTGTAGGATGACATTGGCTCACATCATGCGCTGCCCACACGGTATAGCATGGTGTTGCAAAATGGAGTGATAACCTTCCTTATTCAAAATCCCTTTTACCGTGTACAAATCTCCCACTTTACCAGCACCAAAGCAACCACAGACCATCACATTACCTCCACTATGCTTGACAGATGGTGTCAGGCACTCTTCCAGCATCTTTTCAGTTGTTCTGCATCTCACAAATGTTCTTCTGTGTGAGCCAAACACCTCAAACTTGGATTATTCTGTCCATAACACTTTTTACCAATCTTCCTCTGTCCAATGTCTGTGTTCTTTTGCCCATATTAATCTTTTCCTTTTATTAGCCAGTCTCAGATATGGCTTTTTCTTTGCCACTCTGAAGGCCAGCATCCCAGAGTCGCCTCTTCACTGTACACATTGACACTGGTGTTTTGCGTGTACTATTTAATGAAGCTGCCAGTTGAGGACCTGTGAGTCATCGATTTCTCAAACTACAGACTCTAATGTACTTGTCATGTTGCTCAGTTGTGCAGCGGTCCCCCCGTTGTAGGACATCTTCAGTTTCTTGGCAATTTCTCGCATGGAATAGCCTTCGTTTCTAAGAACAAGAATAGACTGTCAAGTTTCACATGAAAGTTCTTTTTTTTCTGGCCATTTTGAGAGTTTAATGGAAACAACACATGTAATGCTACAGATTCTCAACTAGCTCAAAGGAAGGTCAGATTTATAGTTTCTCTAATCAGCCAAACAGTTTTTAGCTGTGCTAACATACTTGTACAATGGTTTTTAAGGGTATTCTAACCATGCATTAGCCTTCTTACACAGTTAGCAAACACAAAGTACCATAAGAACACTGGAGTGAGGGTTGTTGGAAATGGGCCTCTATACACCTATGAAGATATTGCATTACAAACCAGACATTTGCAGCTAGATTAGTCATTTACCACATTAACAATTTATAGAGTGTATTTCTGAATCATTTAATGTTAGCTTCATTGAAAAAAAACTGTGCTTTTCTTTAAAAAATAATGATATTTCTAAGTGATCCCTAAACATTTGAACGGTAGTGTATTTCCCTCACTATTAATGTTAGTAGTGTGTGTGTTAAATTTTGGAGCTGTAGGTGTTAAATTAAAATATTAATTCACAGAAAAAACTGGCGTGGGCTCCCGCCCAATTTTCTCCACGAGAGAGGGCAAGCCAGTGACTGAGGAGAGATATTAATAGCCTAGAGAGGCACCATTGTTTTTCGCCCCCCCGGCTAAAAAAAATTTGCCCCCAGCCACTCCAGAAATTCCGGCACTTACCCGCTCTCTTCCCATTGTCCTGTAGGGGGTGGCATATGGGGTAATAAGGGGTCAATGTCACCTTGCTATTGTAAGGTGACATTAAGCCTGGTTAATAATGGAGAGTTGTCATAAAGACACTTATCCATTATTAATCCACTAGTCTGAAAGGGGTTAAAAAAACACAAACATTAAGAAAAAGACTTTTAATGGAATAAGTAAACACATTTTTTGCATCTTTATTACACTCCCAATCCATTCGAAGCCATCATTCTCCTGTAAAAATCCAAAATAAAAAAGCAACAATATCCCATACCTGTCCGCCATACAGTCAAGTCCCACACTGCAATCTATCTCAAGGGGTTAAATAGTTTACAACTGGGATCGGTGCTAATGTGACTGGCCTGGCTGTAAACCATGGAGGAATGAATTAAAAGCTGCCTGCTCAGCCTCCCCGCCTGACCGGAGATGAACTGATTAGCGTGGGAAAGTTTCTGAACATTTTCCCATGCTGTCAGATCACCATGGGTCAGGCGGGGAGTCTGCACAGCCTCAGTGACTACCGCTGACATCAGTGAGGCTGTGCAAACTCCCTGCCTGACCTGAGGTGAACTCACCAGCGTGGGAAAATGTTGTCTGCTATCTACAGTACTGTATATCTCTATGAAATATATATACAGAATATATATTGTGGTGCAGTGATCACTGTGTCCACTAGGGGGCGCTGTGTGTCCCAGGACAGGCATACAGGCATGTCCATTGTGGTAATAGAAATAGGATGAACTTCAGGATGGTAAATTACTTATATATCCCAGGGTGGGTGGCCCTGGGATGGAAGCTTGAAAGTGTGTTAATCAGCAGAGGTACTGCTGAGGTTTTTGTTACAGTGTATCAGTGAAGGCTTCCAAGTGGCTGGTGAGATGGGTGGGACCAGTCACCTACAAACCCACCCAGGGGCATGTGTCTGAAGTAAAGCCTATGTGTGTGGTTGTGAATCTGAAGGACCTGCCATGAGGTCATAGCCATGTGATGCTGTGGGTGTGGCTACGGACCATATAAGGCGAGCAGGGTAGGTGACATGAAGGAATGTCTTGATCTGATTGGTCCGTGTGGAAGGTCCCGGAAGGGCGACGTGCTAGAAGGTGTGCTACCTTCCTGAAGCGCACATGTGGACGCCGCTGACCCTATGTGGCCTGTGTGTAATAGCCTGTGAGTACTGGACAGTCCCCAGGAGGAAGGGACGTCAGCAGCTAAGAGGTAACCCTGGACAGGAGGAAATAACTGCAAGGCTATAGAGCCTGATTGCTGGACATTGCACAGCCTGTGTGACCACAGGTCTGAGAGAGCGGAGCTCTATCATGAACTTTTTGTTGTTGGATATAAGCCTGTTGCAGTATATGGTTTATGCTGATTAATAAACCGCATGGACTGATTTATGTGAAAAACCTGTGCCGGACCTGGTTAATCGGCTGCCAAGTGAGTGTCCCCAACATGAATAACAAGTGCTACCTTACAATATATATATATATATATATATATATATATATATATATATATATATATACACACGTACACACTAGATGGTGGCCCGATTTTAATGCATCGGGTATTCTAGAATATGTATGTAGTTTATTTTTGAAGTTTTAATAATAATGCAATAATGTACCTCCCAATCCTGATATGCATGGTCCTCTCACCCCCTAATCCTGATATGCATGGTACCCCTCCCCCCTATCCTAGTATGCATGGTCCCCCTCACCCCCCAATCCAGATATGCATGGTCCCCTCACCCCCCAATCCTGATATGCATGGTCCCCTCACCCCCCAATCCCGGTAAGCATGGTCCCCTCACCCACCTTATCTGGTATGCATGGTCCCCCTCACCTCCCTTTCCTGGTATACATGGTCACCACCCTATCCTGGTATGCATGGTCCCCCTCACCCCCCTATCCTGATACGCATGATACCCTCACCCCCCAATACTGATATGCATGGTCCTCTCACCCCCTAATCCTGATATGCATGGTACCCCTCCCCCTATCCTAGTATGCTTGGTCCCCCTCACCCTCCAATCCTGATATGCATGGTCCCCTCACCCCCCAATCCTGATATGCATGGTCCCCTCACCCCCCAATCCTGGTAAGCATGGTCCCCTCACCCTCCAATCCTGGAATGCATGGTCTTCTCACCCTCCAATCCTGGTATGCATGGTCCTCTCACCCCTCTTTCCTGGTAAGCATGGTCCCCTCACCCCCCTGTCCTGGTATGCATGGTCCCCCTCACCCCCCTTTCCTGATATGCATGGTCCCCTCACCCCCCTTATCTGGTATGCATGGTCCCCTCACCCCCCTTATCTGGTATGCATGGTCCCCCTCACCCCCCTTTCCTGGTATGCATGGTCCCCTCACCTTCCTTTCCTGGTATACATGGTCACCCTCACCCCCCTATCCTGGTATGCATGGTCACCCTTACCATCCTGGTATGCATGGTCCCCCTCACCCCCCTATACTAATATGCATGGTACCCTCACCCCCCAATGCTGATATGCATGGTCCTCTCACCCCCCCAATCCTGATATGCATGGTACCCCTCACCCCCAATACTGATATGCATGGTCCTCTCACCCCCTAATCCTGATATGCATGGTACCCCTCCCCCTATCCTAGTATGCATGGTCCTCCTCACCCCCCAATCCTGGTATGTATGGTCCCCCTCACCCCCCTTTCCTGGCATGCATGGTCCCGTCACCCCCCTTTCCTGGTATTTTCTGTTAAAATAAAAAATAGTTATATACTCACCTGCTGACGGCCCGCGATCTCCACTCCACGTGGGCCGTCATCTCCGGTCTAAGGCGCAAGGTATTACTGGGACCGTGAGGACGGGCGCATGGAAAGGAGATCGGATGCCGTTGGAAGGGGAGTATAATCTTTTTCTATTTTAATTCTATTTTTTACAGATGCTTTGCGCCCAATTGAGTGCTGCGGCAGGCGCAGCTTACCGTTACAAACATCTGTGCCTGTCACTGATTGGCGGCCGCGACCAATCAGCACAGCGGGATTTCGTTTACAGACAGACACCATAAGACGATTATATATATAGATATATAACTACATGTACCTATTCTATGTGTATACATGTATTCTATCTATTCTATTTTAACATGTCAGTGTGATTTTACAGTATAGCGCACTGAATTGCCAGCTTTTCTAAAGGACACCAGTGCGTATTTCTCGCAAGTCACACGCTTGGCCCATGTGTAATCCATTTTTACTCACACCCATAGACTTGCATTGGTGAGTCTTGGCCGAGATACGGTGGAAATCGCAGCATGCTGCAATTTCGCTCGCACGTATAAAACAGGCGAGAGAGAAACGGATGATGCGAGCTGCCCCATAGATTAATATTGGTCCAAGTGCTATGCGATTTTTTGTCGCATAGCGCATGTCCGTATTTCTCTCTAGTGTGACTCCAGCCTTAGTGTTAGGGTTACTGTTATAGTTAGAATTAGGCTAAAGTTTGGGTTACTGTTAGGCTAAAACTAGGTTTACTGTTAGGGTTACTGTTAGAGTTAGGGTTACTGTTAGGGTTACTGTTAGGCTAAAGTTAGGGTTATTGTTAGGCTAAAGTTAGGGTTAGGCTAAAGTTATGGATAGGGTTAGGCTAAAATTAGGGCTAGTGTTAGGCTAAAGTTAGGGTTAGGATTGAGGCTAAAATTAGGGCTAGAGTTGAGGCTAGGATTAGGGTTGGGATTAGGGTTGTTAGTGTTATTTTTGTGGTTAGTGTTGTGGATAGGCATTGAAGCTATGGACTGGCCCCCCTGTTCCCCAGACCTGAATCCGATTAAGCACATCTGGGACATCATGTCTCGTTCCATCCACCAACATCACACGTTGCACCACAGACTATCCAGAAGTTGGCGGATGCTTTAGCCAGGTCTGGGAGGAGATCCCTCAGGAGACCATCTGCTGCCTCATCAGGAGCATGCCCAGGCATTGTAGGGAGGTCATACAGGCACGTGGAGGCCACACACAATACTGAGCATCATTTTGAATTGTTTTAAGGACATTACATTCCACTTTAATATTGTGTGTGACTCCAAATCCAGGCCTCCATTGGTTAATGAATTTGATTTCCATTGATGATTTTTGTATGAATTTTTCGTCAGCACATTCAACTTTGTACAGAACACAGTATTCCATGAGAATATTTCATTCATTCAGATCTAGGAGCACAGTGGCTTAGTGGATAGCAGCTCTGGAGTCCTGGGTTCGAATCCCACCAAGGACAACATCTGCAAGGAGTTTGTATGTTCTCCCCGTGGGTTTCCTCAGGGTACTCCGGTTTCCTCCAACATTCCAAAGATATACTGATAGGAAATTTAGATTGTGAGCCCCATCGGGGACAGTGATGATAATGTGTGCAAAACTGTAAAGCGCTGCGGAATATGTTAGCGCTATATAAAAATAAAGATTATTATTATAAAGAAGATTATTATCTAGGATGTGTTATTTGTGTGTTCCCTTTATTTTTTTGAGCAGTGTATATGTATGAATAGGACCGTGAGGAAGGCACATAGTGCTGAAACATGTAGTCCCTTGCTGGAATGCTACTAATTGATTGGAGTTCCTCATACTTTTTATGACATAATGGATTAATAAAGAAGAAGTTTTTACAAATCTGGTGAACTTTCATCCTTTTGCTGGATCCCTATTTTCTTATATTTCTATTTGTTGGGGCATACTCCCTGCCTGGATCCGTGCAAATTATAAGGTGAACACCGATTATTGCATCAAGAGGAACTCCCTTATGGTGAGCTGGCTATATGTTTTTCACATTGTTTGAATAATATATATATATATATATATATATATACACACACACACACACATACATATATATATATATATATATATATATATATATATACACACACACACACACATATATATACACACACACACACACACACACACACACACACACATATATATACACATATACGTATATATACATCCCCCCACCCTGGATCTGCCCCATCCCCCCATCCACCTTCCCTATGACATGGACTTCTATAGCCCCATCCTGGATCTGCCCCCATTCACCTTTCCTACAGCCCCTATCAAACATCCCTACAGTCCCTATCCCTATTCCCTTTTGTATAGTTGCTTTGGCAACACTAATGTGCATTTAGTCCTGCCAATAAAGCTTATTTGAATTATATATACATATATATATATATATATATATATATATATATATATACAGTGGGGAAAAAAAGTATTTAGTCAGTCAGCAATAGTGCAAGTTCCACCACTTAAAAAGATGAGAGGCGTCTGTAATTTACATCATAGGTAGACCTCAACTATGGGAGACAAACTGAGAAAAAAAAATCCAGAAAATCACATTGTCTGTTTTTTTTTCATTTTATTTGCATATTATGGTGGAAAATAAGTATTTGGTCAGAAACAAAATTTCATCTCAATACTTTGTGATATATCCTTTGTTGGCAATGACAGAGGTCAAACGTTTTCTGTAAGTCTTCACAAGGTTGCCACACACTGTTGTTGGTATGTTGGCCCATTCCTCCATGCAGATCTCCTCTAGAGCAGTGATGTTTTTGGCTTTTCGCTTGGCAACACGGACTTTCAACTCCCTCCAAAGGTTTTCTATAGGGTTGAGATCTGGAGACTGGCTAGGCCACTCCAGGACCTTGAAATGCTTCTTACGAAACCACTCCTTCGTTGCCCTGGTGGTGTGCTTTGGATCATTGTCATGTTGAAAGACCCAGCCACGTTTCATCTTCAATGCCCTTGCTGATGGAAGGAGGTTTGCACTCAAAATCTCACGATACATGGCCCCATTCATTCTTTCATGTACCCGGATCAGTCGTCCTGGCCCCTTTGCAGAGAAACAGCCCCAAAGCATGATGTTTCCACCACCATGCTTTACAGTAGGTATGGTGTTTGATGGATGCAACTCAGTATTCTTTTTCCTTCAAACACGACAAGTTGTGTTTCTACCAAACAGTTCCAGTTTGGTTTCATCAGACCATAGGACATTCTCCCAAAACTCCTCTGGATCATCCAAATGCTCTCTAGCAAACTTCAGACGGGCCCGGACATGTACAGGCTTAAGCAGTGGGACACGTCTGGCACTGCAGGATCTGAGTCCATGGTGGCGTAGTGTGTTACTTATGGTAGGCCTTGTTACATTGGTCCCAGCTCTCTGCAGTTCATTCACTAGGTCCCCCCGCGTGGTTCTGGGATTTCTGCTCACCGTTCTTGTGATCATTCTGACCCCACGGGGTGGGATTTTGCGTGGAGCACCAGATCGAGGGAGATTATCAGTGGTCTTGTATGTCTTCCATTTTCTAATTATTGCTCCCACAGTTGATTACTTCACTCCAAGCTGGTTGGCTATTGCAGATTCAGTCTTCCCAGCCTGGTGCAGGGCTACAATTTTGTTTCTGGTGTCCTTTGACAGCTCTTTGGTCTTCACCATAGTGGAGTTTGGAGTCAGACTGTTTGAGGGTGTGCACAGGTGTCTTTTTATACTGATAACAAGTTTAAACAGGTGCCATTACTACAGGTAATGAGTGGAGGAAAGAGGAGACTCTTAAAGAAGAAGTTACAGGTCTGTGAGAGCCAGAAATCTTGATTGCTTGTTTCTGACCAAATACTTATTTTCCACCATAATATGCAAATAAAATGAAAAAAAAACAGACAATGTGATTTTCTGGGTTTTTTTTTCTCAGTTTGTTTCCCATAGTTGAGGTCTACCTATGATGTAAATTACAGACGCCTCTCATCTTTTTAAGTGGTGGAACTTGCACTATTGCTGACTGACTAAATACTTTTTTTCCCCACTGTATATACACATACACACTAGTTAAACTAGATAAGCTCTGGTAACAGAGAAAGAGCTACAAGAAGGAACAAACCAGAGAAAGAAGAGGTGGATTATTTTGCTTCTTTTAAGATTTACACCATTTCTAACCCATCGTATAATCAATTTGACTAAAGTTCTTGAAAAAAAATCTTGAATCCCAAATAAACAAATTAGGCTTAACATTTTTGCTTTCTGCAATATTTCTTATTTGCATGTTTTGCAAAACATAATCACCTATTGTTTGGTATTAACGGTAATCAGTCAGCAGCCTTTTGCTATGTACTTTGAGAGCAGCATAACATAGGACAAAAGGCAGTGATTCCAGTAATGTCACTTACTAGACTGTGTGCTGTAGTTTCAATACAATCAGTGTTTTATTAGCAGGACATTGTCACTGCCTGACTAGATCTCATGTGCAGGGCGGTCCAGCTAATGTGTAACCCGCCCCTATCACTGATTAACAATGCACAGTGTACACAGGAAATTGCCAATCAGTGGGCAGGCTATATACAGCTCAACATTTTGCCCACTGCTACATCTGCAACAGAGAACGTATTCTATCAAAACTACACCAAGTGGTCCAGTAATACCATACTTGAAAGCTGGAATCAGGCTCTCTGCTCCAACATCCTGCTGCTTTCAAATTACATAGCAAAACCAGCTGACTGATTTCCTTTAAAATGCACCTAATATTGAAAGAACAGCTAGTTCAAAGTGTGCTATCCTACATCATTCCAAGCAATTTATGTAGTGAGTAGTGCAAATTCAAAACAGATTTCGCCTTTTAACATGCAAAGGGTGACATCTCAAAAAAAAAAAGAAGACAGGCTGAGGATGGCTAATTCTCACTTAGTTTAGGCTACAAATTTTCTCAGCATAGTGCATGACAGTTCAGAAAATGTCATCCACAATGACATTACTATTATATGCAGATCTTCATTTGCTGCATATCCGAGCAATGTGGACATGTCCAAAGGGTTTGTTCATATGTGGCACATTACTTGCAGAGATTTCACTGACTGAATTATGCATCTCACATCTCATACATCTGAGTGGAGTTTGTAGAAATCACACATGCTGCAGAAGCAACCCATTTCAGATTTATAGATCACATTGTTCAGTTGCAATAATGTTTGCAACAATTTATGAGAAAAGCGTATACTTTCTGTAAATGTTTTTTCCCAACAGGTTCCTTTGGTGGATGACTGCCTAGACATAAGGGTATGTGCACACGGAGCAGATTCTGCTACGGATCCGCAGCGGTTTTGACCCTGCGGGTCCGCAGCAGGTTTAGGTGCGTTGTACAGTACCAGTTGTTTTCAATAGTAAACTGAAAACCGCTGTGCACCTGCTGCAGATTTTTCCGCACGGATTTGCTGCGGTTTACAATCCGCAGCATGTCAATTCTTTTGTGCAGAACCGCTGCTGTTTCACAACTCATCCATTATGAGGTGTGAAACCGCAGGCAAATCCGCAGATTTTATTACAAAATCCACACCACCAAAAAACTACGTGTGCACTTACCATAAGAGTAGGGCAGATCTATTCCCAGGAATATTAGTCAGGTCAGCGGTCTAGTGGCAAGGTCAGCTGTCTAGTAACATAGTAAGATAGTATTTAAGGTTAAAGGGAGACCCTACGTCCATCTAGTTCAACCCATAGCCTAACATGTCGATCCAGAGGAAGGCAAAAAAAAACATGCAGCAAACAATAAGCTACAAATTGGGGAAAAAAATTCCTTCCCGACTCCACATACGGCAATCAGACTAGTTCCCTGGATCAACACAATATTAAGGAAACTAGTGTATATACCCTGTAATATTATACTTTTCAAGAAAGGCATCCAGTCCTTTCTTAAATTTTAGTAGTGAATCACTCATTACAACATCATACTGTCCCCGCATATATTTATACATTGTAATAAGATCACCCCTAAAGCCCCTTTACATTTAGCGATGCACCAGCGATCCCGACCACAAAATGACCCGGTCAGGATCGCTGGTGCATCGCTAAATGGTCGCTAGTGAGCTGCCAAACAGGCAGATCTCACCAGCGACGCAGCAGGGGTCGTTACTTACCTTTCAGACGCGGCGATGAAGACGTCCTTCGCCCGCGTCCACGCGTCGCTTGTCGGCGCCAGCTGGAAGCAGCCGACGAGAAATAGACTTGGACAATCTCACGCGATCAGCGATAGCCAGCGGGGGAGCCAGTTGGAGGTATCACACATAGTGATATCGCTAGCAATATCACTGCTTTGTCACAAAATCGGTGACACTTTAGAGATATTGCTAGCGATATCGCTATGTGTAAAGCCCCCTTAAGCATTTGTTTTTCCAAGCTAATTATGCCCAAGTGTAATAACCTGTCTTGGTATTGCAGACCCCCTAGTTCCCTAATAACCTTGGTCGCTCTTCTCTGCACCCGCTCCAGTTCAGCTATGTCTTTCTTATACACTGGAGACCAGAACTGTACACAGTATTCTAAGTGTGGTCGCACTAGTGACTTATATAGAGGTAAAATTATGTTCTCCTTATGAGCATCTATGCCTCTTTTAATGCATCCCATTATTTTATTTGTCTTTGCAGCAGCTGCCTGACACTGGCCACTAAATGTGAGCTTGTCATCCACCCATACACCCAGGTCTTTTTCAGTGACAGTTTCGCCTAGTGTTTTACAATTAAGGACATAATTATACATCTTGTTTGTTCTACCCAAGTGCATGACCTTACATTTATCCCCATTAAAACTCATTTGACATTTATCAGCCCAAACTTCTAGTTTAGATAAATCCTCCTGTAATATAAAATTGTTTTGCTCTGTAATGATTACCCTGCAGAGTTTAGTGTCATCTGCAAATATTGAAAATCTACTCTCTATGCACACTACAAGGTCATTAATAAATATGTTAAAAAGAAGCGGGCCCAATACTGACCCCTGTGGTACCCCATTTCTAACCGTGACCCAGTCTGAGTGTGCTCCATTAATAACCACCCTTTGTTTCTTATCCCTGAGCCAGCTCTTAACCCACTTACACATATTTTCCCTTATCCTAATTGTTCCCATTTTATGTATCAACCTTTTGTGTGGCACCGTATCTAAAGCTTTTGAAAAGGCCATGTACACCACGTCCACTGCATTTCCTTGGTCCAATCTGGAACTTACCTCTTCATAAAAGCTTATCAGATTAGTCTGACAGGAATGGTCCCTCATAAAGTCATGTTGATATTGGGTTATGAGGTTATTCTTCTTCAGAAACTCCAGTATAGCATCTCTTAGAAAACTGTCCAGGATTTTACCCACAGTTGAGGTGAACCCCTTTATGACATGAGACTTACTATCCCATCCACAGTACCTGGGCCAGTATGACCGGGAATGGGATAGTACATCTAAACGATCAACGGCGCTCCCGGGGGGGGGGCGCCGCTGGTCACGGCCGGGTGTCAGCTGATTATCACAGCTGACACACGGCACTATGTGTCAGGGGTGGTCACGGACTGCCCCATCACATTGACCACTGGCACACTGTGATCAAACATGATCGCAGTGTATCGGGGGATTAGGGAAGCATCGGCAGGGAGGGGGCTCCCTCCGTGCATCCCTGAGACCACCAAAGCAGTGTGCTGCGCTGCTCTGAAGGCCTCCTTCCATGCAGGCCCTCAGATCTAAAATGGATGCGGGGGCCTTCAGGGGCCTGCAGTGAGGCAGCTTCCAGGAGGAAGCCTGCAGCAGCGTCTGTCAGATCGCTGATCTTACAGAGTGCTGTGCAAACTGTGAAATCAGCGATCTGACACATTACAGTAATGTCCCCCACGAGACAATAAAATAAAAGTAAAAAAAGTGTAAAAATAATTTATAAAAAAAGTCCCTAAATAAATAAAAAAAAAAAATCCTTAATTCATGTTTTAGAAATAAAAAAACAAACAATAAAAGTACACAGATTTAGTACCACCGCGTCCGTAACGACCCAATCTATAAATCTGTCCCACTAGTTAACCTCTTTATAAAACAATACCATATGGAACAATTTGAAATATACCCCAAGCGAGTCACCATTTGTAAAATGGTGACGCAGAGGGGATCGATAATGGACACTCCCACATAGCATATTCAAACAAAGAAATGGAGTACAAGTCCGTAATGTCTTAGAAACGTAAGAAATTTATTGTACATAAAAATAGTACTGACAATTATAAACAACATCTACAATGAAGGAATCGGGTAATATCAGCTGCTTTTTGTCCTGTCCATATAATATCAAGTAAAAAAGTGGCAAGTGCTTCTTATAATGATGGGCCATAAAAACGGGACACAAGTATAGGGAAAGCCCAGGTGCGCATCCTGAGAAACAACCCCTTTATCCCATGCTGCACTTGTCCTGGAGCATATGATGGGTAAGCACTTTAGCATGGGATAAAGGGGTTGTTTCTCAGGATGCGCACCTGGGCTTTCCCTATACTTGTGTCCCGTTTTTATGGCCCATCATTATAAGAAGCACTTGGCACTTTTTTACTATTTTTATGTACAATAAATTTCTTACGTTTCTAAGACATTGCAGACTTGTACTCCATTTCTTAGTTAACCTCTTTAGTGAACCCCTTAAAAATAAGGAACAAAGCAAAAAACAATGCTTTATCATCATACCGCTGAACAAAAAGTGCAATAACTAGTCGCGATCAAAAAGACGAATATAAATAACCATGGTACCGCTGAAAACGTCATCTTGTCCTGCAAAAATGAGCTGCCACACAGCATCATCAGCAAAAAGTAAAAAAGTTATAGCTCGCAGAATAAAGCGATGCAAAAATTATTTTTATATAAAATTGTTTTCATTGCATAAAAGCGCCAAAACATAAAAAACGACATTAATGAGGTATCGATGTAATCATACTGACCTGAAGAATAAAACCGCTTTATCAATTTTACCACACACGAAAAGGTGTAAACACACCCCCCAAAAGAAATTAATGAAACGCTGGTTTTTGTTCATTCTGTGTCCCAAAAATCGGAATAAAAAACGATCAAAAAATGTCACATGCCCGAAAATGGTACCAAAAAAAGTCAACTCGGCCCGCAAAAAATATGACCTCACAAGACTCGGTGGGTCAAAATATGGAAAAATTATAGCTCTCAAAATGTGGTGATGCAAAAACTATTTTTACAATAAAAAGCGTCTTTTAGCTTATGACAGCTGCCAAACATAAAAAACAGCCATAAATAGTAAATCAAACCCCCCTTTATCACCACCTTAGTTAAGGAAAAATAGTAAAATAAAAAAAATGTATGTATTTCAATTTTCCCATTAGGGTTAGGGTTAGGGCTAGGGTTAGGGGTGTGTTTGTGTTAGGGTTGGAGTTAGAATGGGGGGGTTTCCACTGTTTAGGCACATCAGGTGCTCTCCAAATGCAACATGGCATCTGATCTCAATTCCAGCCAATTCTGCATTGAAAAAGTCAAACGGTGCTCCTTCCCTCCAAAGCTCTGCTATGCACTCAAACAGTGGTTTACCCCCACATATGGGGTATCAGCCTACTCACGACAAATGGCATAACAACTTTTGGGGTCCAATTTCTCCTGTTACCCTTGGGAAAATAGAAAATTGGGGGCAAAAATATCTTTTTTGTGGGAAAAAATATGATTTTTTTATTTTTACGGCTCTACGTTATAAACTTCTGTGAAGTACTTGGGGGTTCAAAGTGCTCACCAAACATCTAGCTAAGTTCCTTGGGGGGACTAGTTTCCAAAATATAGTCCCTTTTGGGGGGTTTCCACAGTATAGGCACATCAGGCGCTCTCCAAAGGCAACATGACACCCGCAGACTATTCCATCAAAGTCTGCATTCCAAAACGTCACTACTTCCCCTTCCAAGCCCCGTCGTGTGCTTATACAGAAGTCTTCTACCACATATAGGGTATCAGCGTACTCAGGATAAATTGAACAACAGCTTTTGGGGTCCAATTTCTCCTGTTACCCTTGGGAAAATAAAAAAATTGGGGACTAAAATATCATGTTTGTGGAAAAAATATGATTTTTTTATTTTCATGCCTGGGAGTTATAATCTTCTGTGAAGCCCTTGGGGGTTCAAAGTTCTCACCACACATCTAGATAAGTTCCTTGGGGGTCTAGTTTCCTAAATGGTGCCATTTGTGGAGGGTTTCCACTGTTTTGGCACATGAGGGGCTTTCCAAACGCGACATGGCGTCCGATCTCAATTCCAGCCAAAAAAGTCAAATGGCGCTGCTTCCCTTCCGAGCTCTGCTATGCGCCCAAATAGTTGTGTACCCCCACATATGGGGTATCATTTTACTCAGGACAAATTGCACAATAACTTTTGGGGTCCTGTTACCCTTGTGAAAATAAAAATTTGGGGTGAAAAGATCATTTTTGTGGAAAAAATATGATTTTTTAATTTTATGGCTGTACGTTATAAACTTCTGTGAAGTCCTTGGGGGTTCAAAGCTCTCACCACATATCTAGATAAGTTCCTTGGGGGGTCTAGTTTTCAAAATGGGGTCACTTGTGGGGGTTTCCACTGTTTAGGCACATCAGGGGCTCTCCAAACGTGACATGGCATCCAATCTGAATTCCAGCAAATTTTGTGTTGAAAAAGTCAAACGGCGTTCCTTCCCTTCTGAGCTCTGCCAAGCGCCGAAACAGTGGTTCCCCCACCACATATCAGGTATCAGCGTACTCAGGACAAATTGCACAATAATTTTTGCTGTCCAATTTCTCCTTTTTACCCTTGGTAAAATAAAAAAAATTGGACCTAAAAAATTTTTTTAATAAAATTTAAATGTTCATTTTTTTAAGCCTTCAAAAATTTCCTGTGAAGCACCTGAAGGGTTAATAAACTTCTTGAAAAAGGTTTTGAGCACCTTGAGGGGTGCAGTTTTTAGAATGGTGTCACTTTTGGATATTTTCTATCATATAGACCCCTCAAAGTGACTTCAAAAGTGATGTGGTCCCTAAAAATAAAATGGTGTTGTAAAAATGAGAAATTGCTGGTCAAATTTTAACCCTTATAATTTCCTAACAAAAAAAATGTTGGTTCCAAAATTGTGCTGATGTAAAGTAAACATGTGGGAAATGTTATTTATTAAGTTTTTCTCTGTGATTTAAGGGCATAAAAATTCAAAGTTGGAAGATTGAGAAATTTTGAAAAATTTCGCCAAATTTCTGTTTTTTTCACAAATAAAGTTGCATCAATGAAATTTTACCACTAACATGAAGTACAATATGTCATGAGAAAATGTCAGAATCACCGGGATCCATGGAAGCATTCCAGAGATATTACCTCATAAAGGGACAGTGGTCAGAATTGTAAAAATTGGTCCGGTCATGAACGTGCAAACCACCCTTGGGGTAAAGGGTTTAAGCTTACTCAACTATAATTTCCAAATTCAGTTTTTGTCCCCTTTTTGAATATTGGCACCACATTTGCCATACGCCAGTCCTGTGGTACAGACCCTGTTATTATGGAATCTTTATAGATAAAAATAACGGTCTATCTGTGATTGTACTTATATTCTGCAGTACTCGGGGGTGTAATCCATCCAGGCCCGGGAATTTGTCAATTTTAGTGATTTTTAGACACTTCCGTACTTCCTGCTGGGTTAAGCAGTCACATCTAATGGAGAATTTTTGTTATCACTGATCATGTTATCTATCATGGGATTTTCTTGTGTAAATAGTTGAGAAAAAGTCATTTAGCATATTGGCTTTTTCCTCATCCACCATTTCACCCAGACTATTTTTAACGGGGCCAACACTATCATTTTTTAGTTTCTTACTATTTATGTAGTTAAAGAATATTTTGGGATCATTTTTACTTTCTCTGGCAATGAGTCTCTCTGTCTCAATCTTTGCTGTCTTGATTTGCTTTTTACAGAATTCTTCTGTATTTATTTAATGCCTCATCACTACCTACTTGCTATAATTCTCTAAATGCTTTAATTTTGTCACTTATTGCTCCCATTACAGCCCTATTTAGCCATAGTGGTTTCCTCCTATTTCTCGCATGTTTATTCCCATATGGTATATATTGTGCACAGGTCCTATTCAGGATGCTAATAAACGTCTCCCATTTTCTTTGTATATTTTTATGTCTCAGGATATCGTCCCAGTTAATTGCACCAAGATCATCTCTCATCCCTTGGAAATTTACCATCCTGAAGTTGTGTCCTTGTAACCCCTCTACTACACATCTTATTAACCCCTTCATGACCCAGCCTATTTTGACCTTAATGACCTGGCCATTTTTTTTGCAATTCTGAACAGTGTCCCTTTATGAGATAATAACTCAGGAACACTTCAACGGATTCTAGCGATTCTGAGAATGTTTTTCCATGATATATTACGCTTCATGTTAGTGGTAAATTTAGGTTGATAATTTTTGTGTTTATTTGCAAAAAAAAACAAATTTGGCAAAAATTTTGAAAATGTCGCAATTTTCAAATTTTGAATTTTTATTCTGTTAAAACCAGAGAGTTATGTGACACAATGTAGTTAATAAATAACATTTCCCACATGTCTACTTTATATCAGCACAATTTTGGAAACAATTTTTTTTTGTTAGGAAGTTATAAGGGTTAAAAGTTGACCAGCAATTTCTCATTTTTACAACAAAATTTACAAAACCATTTTTTTAGGACCACCTCACATTTGAAGTCACTATGAGGGGTCTATATGGCAGAAAATACCCAAAAGTAACACCATTCTAAAAACTGCACCCCTCAAGCTACTCAAAACTACAATCAAGAAGATTATTAACCCTTCAGGTGCTCCACAGGAACTAAAACAACGTGGAAGGAAAAAATGAGCATTTTAATGTTTCCAAGAAAAATGTACTTTTAGCATCATTTTTTCATTTTCACATGGGAAACAGGATAAAGTGGATCCTAAAATTTGTTGGGCAATTTCTCCTGAGTACACCGATACCTCATTTGTGGTCATAAACCACTGTTTGGGCACACGGCAGGGCACAGAAGGGAAGGAGCGCCATTTGACTTTTTGAATGGAAAATATGCTGGAATATTTAGCGGTTGCCGTGTCGCGTTTGGAGAGCCCCTGTGTGCCTAAACATTGGAGCTCCCCCACAAGTGACCCCGCTTTGGAAATTAGACCCCCCAAGGAACTTATCTGAATGCATAGTGAGCACTTTGAACCCCCAGGTGCTTCATAAATTGATCCGTAAAAAAAAGGACTTTTTTCACAAAAAATTTATTTTAGCCTCAGTTTTTTCATTTTCACATGGGCAACAGGATAAATGTGGTCATAACCCACTGTTTGGGCGCACGGCAGGGCCCGGAAGGGAAGGAACGCCATTTGACTTTTTGAATGGAAAATTAGCTCCAGTCATTAGCGGACACCATGTCGCATTTGGAGAGCCCCTGTTTGCCTAAACAGTGAAAAAACCCCACAAGTGACACCATTTTGGAAACTAGACCCCTTAAGAAACTTATCTAGATGTGTGATGAGCGCTTTGAACCACCAAGTGCTTCATAGAAGTTTATAACGCAGAGCAGTGAAAATAAAAAATCATTTTTTTCCTCAAAAATGATTTTTTAACCCACTATTTTTTAATCTCACAAGGCTATCAGGAGAAATTAGACCACAAAAGTTGTTGTGCAATTTGTCCTGGGTACACTGATGCCCCATATGTGGGGGGGAACCACTGTTTGGGCGCATGGGAGAGCTCACAAGGGATGGAGTGCCATTTTTGAATGCAGACTTTGATGGAATGTTCTGCGGTCGTCATGTTGCGTTTGCAGAGCCCCTGATGCTCCTAAACAATAGAAACCCTCCACAAGTGACCCCATTTTGGAAACTAGACCCCCCACGTAGCTTATCTAGATGTGTAGTGAGCACTTTGAACTCCCAAGTGCTTCACAGAAGTTTATAAATGCAGAGCCATGAAAATAAAAAATAATTTTTTTTTCCTCAAAAATGATTTTTTAGCCCTCTATTTTTTATTTTCCCAAGGTTACCAGAATAAATTGGACTCCAAAAGTTGTTGTCCAGTTTGTCCTGAGTACGCTGGTACCCCATATGTGGGGGGGAACCACTGTTTGGGCACACGGCAGGGCTCAGAAGGGAAGGAGCGCCATTTGACTTTTTGAATGGACAATTAGCTCCAATCATTAGTGGACACCATGTCGTGTTTGGAGAGCCCCTGGGTGCCTAAACTTTGGAGCTCCCCCACAAATGACCCCATTTTGGAAACTAGACCCCCTAAGGAACTTATCTAGATGCATAGTGAGCACTTTGACCCCCTAGGTGCTTCACAGAAGTTTATAACGCAGAGCCGTGAAAATAAAAAGTCATTTTTTTCCTCAAAAAATTATTTCTTAGCCCGCTATTTTTTATTTTCACAATGGTAACAGGAGAAATTGGACCCCAAAAGTTGTTGTCCAGTTTGTCCTGAGTACGCTGGTACCCCCTATGTGGGGGGAACCACTGTTGGGGCACACGTCGGGGCTCAGAAGAGAAGTAGTGACGTTTTGAAATGCTGACTTCGATGGAATGGTCTGCGGGCGTCATGTTACATTTGCAGAGCGCCCCTGATGTGCCTAAACAGTAGAAACTCCCCACAAGTGACCCCATTTTGGAAACTAGACCCCCCAAGGAACTTATCTAGATGTGTGGTGAGCACTTTGTACCCCCAAGTGCTTCACAGACATTTATCACGCCGAGCCATGAAACTAAAAAATATTTTTTTCCTCAAAAATGATTTTTAGCCTGCAATGTTTTATTTTCCCAAGGCTAACAGGAGAAATTAGACCCCCAAGTTGTTATGTTTGGGCACACGTCGGGGCTCGGAATGGAGGGAGCACTGCTTGACTTTTTGAATGCAAAATTGGCTGGAATAAATGGTGGCGCCATGTCGCATTTGGAGACCCTATGATGTGCCTAAATAGTGGAAACCACTCAATTCTAACTCCAACCCTAACTCCAACACACTACTAACCCTAATCCCATCCCTAACCCCAACACCCCCCCAACCCTAATCCCAACTCTAACCCCAACCCACCCTAACCCTAATTCCAACCCTAACTCTAATGGAAACATAAAAATATTTTCTTTATTTTATTATCTGTCCCTACCTATGGGGGTGATAAAGGGGGATTTACTTTTTTTATTTTGATCACTGTGAGAGTTTATCACAGTGATCAAAATGAATCTGCCAGCCAGCAGAGACATGCACACTGCGCATGCGCCTGCCATTTTGCAAGATGGTGGCACCCATGAAGGATCCGGGAGGGACACTGGGACGGACACAGGGACATAGGAGGTACCGGGTGGAGGGGGTCGGAAGGTGGGGGTGAGCAGAGGGAAGGGGAGGGGGAGCAGATGGTGACAGCGGCGGCAGATCGCCGCCGTCAGTCGGTAGGGGGGGTCGAATCTCAGTCTTCAGCCATGGCAGATGCTATTGCAGCATCGGCCATGGCTGGATTGTAATATTTCACCAAATTTCATTGGTGAAATATTACAAATTGCTCTAATTGGTTGTTAAAAGTGAAACCGCCAATCAGAGCGATCGTAGCCACGGGGGGGCTAAGCCACCCCCCCGGGGTGAAGTACAAAGGGTCCTGTATGTGCGAGTTGGGTGACCTTTCAGTGACCCTGTCATCCGACCCGCAGGGGAGCTATCAATTCATGACGCCACATAGGCATCATGGGTCGGATTGGTACCGACTTTCATGACGCCTACCTGGCGTCAAAGGTCGGGAAGGGGTTAAAGGACACATGAAAACTTATTATTTTGTGATCGCTATTACCCAAGTGACCACCAACCCTTATATTCGATGTGCGGTCTGGCCTGTTGATTAACATTAGGTCTAGCAGTGCTCCCCCTCTTGTTGGGTCCAGAACCAGTTGTGAAAGTTAATTGTCTCTCATAGTTGTCAAAAACCTATTACCTTTGATGGAACTTCAGCTTTCTGTTCTCCAATGTATTTCAGGGTAGTTGAAGTCCCCCATAATAATGACTTCTCCTTGAGTCGCTGCTTCATATATTTGCTTTATGAGGATATTCTCTGTTGCTTCCATTATTTTTGGAGATTTATAACAAACCCCTATCAGTAATTTATTATTTTTCCCCCCTCCCCTTATCTCCACCCACAGGGACTCTACATTTTCATTAGATTCACATATATTATCAAGCAGGATCAGTTGTAAGGATGATTTTATATACACACACACACCCCCCTCGCTTATTTGTAAGGTCATTTCTGTACAGACTATAGCCCTGTAAATTAATCGCCCAGTCATGGCTCTCGTCCAGCCATGTCTCAGATATCCCCACCATGTCATAATTATGTTCCAACAAAATTAATTCTAATTCCTCCATTTTGTTGGCGAGGCTTCTGGCATTAGTATACATGCACTTTATGTATCTCTCTGTACCTCTATTCTTTCCTAAAATCTTAAATGTTCTAACACCCCCCCATGCCACCCCCACCCCCAATTTCTTTGTTTGTGCTCAGGTCTCTATCTGCACTATCTTCCTCTCCTATATAACGAATACCCTCTCCCCAATCCCTAGTTTAAACACTCCAGCCTTCAAGCCATTTTCTCCCCCAGCACAGCTGCACCCTTCCCATTCAGGTAAAGCCCATCTCTAGCGTAGAATCTGTAGCCAACTGAGAAGTTGGCCCAGTTCTCCAGAAACCCAAACCCCTCCTTCCTACACCAATTCCTGAGCCACTTATCTCCCTAATCTCCCGTTGCCTCTCTGGTGTGACGCGTAGTACAGGCAGTGTTTCAGAGAACACCACCTTGGAGGTCCTTGCTTTAAGCTTGTGGCCTAATTCCGCTCGTCCCCCTTCCCGCTCCCTCACTCAACCCAATGGGAAGGCCCCTGCTATTAGCCCCAGACAGCCCTGTGTGCGGCACT
Organism: Dendrobates tinctorius; assembly: GCF_039654945.1. Lineage (NCBI taxonomy): Eukaryota > Metazoa > Chordata > Amphibia > Anura > Dendrobatidae > Dendrobates > Dendrobates tinctorius. Next base: position 3,550,593 of record NW_027361755.1, read on the forward strand.
TGTGATTGGCTAAGCATTTTGGGACAAGGAGGCATGGTCTGTTGGAGAAGACGCACCATTTTTTACAGATTTAAAAAATTTACTATGGGGGTGCTGTTTTGCAGTTTGCCTCAGGCAGCTAGGTTCACCCCTGCCTAAAGTATATAATAATAATCTTTTTAATAATATAGCGGCAACATATTTGGCAGTGCTTTACAGTTTGCACACATTATCGGCACTGTCCCCGATTGGGGCTCACAATCTAAATTCCCTATCATTATATCTTTGGAATGTGGGAGGAAACAAGAGTACATGAAGGAAACCCACACAAACACGGGGAGAACATGCAAACTCTTTGCAGATGTTGTCCTTGGTGGGATTTGAACCCAGGACTCCAGCGCGGCAAGGCTGCAGTGCTAACCACTGAGCCACTGTGTTTTGAAGTATATTCAAAACATGTTGCATAAAATGAAAACCTACATGTTCCCAAAATATATAGTGCAAATACATGCAAAATGTTTTACTAACTAAGGAAAATACACATGAAAACCTCTATTAAAGAATATACATTGGGACTTAAAGCTCTGAAAACAAGAGAAACTCTTGTTAACTTAAAAATATTAAATATGAATACATGGTTTTTCATTTTAGTATAATGGACAACATATTAATGCAAGCTGAAAGCTTACAATTAGCTTCCATTCCACATCTTGGTTGTCTCTGGCACTTAGAAAAAGAATTTAATTTTAATTATTGTACACTGAAAATATGTTTGGTAGATGCCTTGAAATACAAAATAAATGCAGCAAATAGAATTTGTTTATTAACCCCTTACCTACAATTGACGTAATATTCCGTCCATGTGACCCTGGACCTAATTACCATGGACGGAATATTACGTCACCGCGATCAGCGGCGCCCACGTGGTGCGCGCCGCTGATCGCGGCCGAGTGTCAGCTAATTATCATAGCTGACACCCGGCACAATGTGTCAGGGGCGGTCACGGACCGCCCCCCGACACGTTAACCCCTTGTACACCGCGATCAAACATGATCGCGGTGTACCAGGGGTTAAAGGGAAGCATCGGCAGGGAGGGGGCTCCCTCCGTGCTTCCCTGAGCCCCCCACGGCAGCGCAATGTGCAGCGCTGCTGCGGGGGGCTCCTTTCCTGCAGGTCCCTGGATCCAATATGGCGACGGGGACCTACGGGGGCCTGCAGGAAGCTGGCTTCCTCAGTGCCTGCAAAGCGCAGGCATGAGGAAGCCTGTGCAGTGCCTGTGACAGATCGCTGATCTGTCACAGTGATCTGTGATGTGACAGATCAGCGATCTGTCACAGGACAGTTATGTCCCCCCTGGGACATTGTAATAAAGTAAAAAAAAAAAAAAAAAAAAAAAAAAGTGTAAATATAATTTTAAAAAAAATCGCTAAATAAATTAAAAAAAAAAAAAAATATTCCCCAATAAATTCATTTTTTGGAAATAAAAAAAAAAAAAACAATAAAAGTACACGTATTTGGTATCGCCGCGTCCGTAACGACCCGCCCTATAAAACTGTCCCAATAGTTAACCCCTTAAGTGAGTGCCTTAAAAAATAAAAATAAAAAACGAAGCAAAAAATAATGATTTATTATCATACCGCCGAAAGAAAAGTGCAATAACGCGCGATCAAAAAGACGCATATAAATATCCATGGTACCGCTGAAAACGTCATCTTGTCCCGCAAAAAACGAGCCACCAAACAGCATCATCAGCGAAAAAATAAAAAAGTTATAGCTCGCAGAATAAAGCGATGCAAAAATAATTATTTTTTATATAAAATTGTTTTCATTGCATGAAAGCGCCAAAACATAAAAAACGACCGAAATGAGGTATCGCTGTAACCGTACTGACCCGAAGAATAAAACTGCCTTATAAATTTTACCGCACCCGGAACGCTGGTTTTTGTATATTCTGCGTCCCAAAAAACGAAATAAAAAGCGATCAAAAAATGTCACATGCCCGAACATGATACCAATAAAAGCGTCAACTCGTCCCGCAAAAAATAAGACCTCACATGACTCAGTGGGTCAAAATATGGAAAAATTATAGCTCTCAATATGTGGTGATGCAAAAACTATTTTTACAATAAAAAGCGTCTTTTAGCGTGCGACAGCCGCCAAACATAAAAACCGCCATGAATAGTAAATCAAACCCCCCGTTATCACCCCCTTAGTTAGGGAAAAATAATAAAATTAAAAAAATGTATTTATTTCCATTTTCCCATTAGGGTTAGGGCTAGGGTTAGGGTTGGAGTTAGAATTGGGGGTTTCCACTATTTGCGCACATCAGGTGCTCTCCAAACGCAACATGGTGTCTGATCTCAATTCCAGCCAATTCTGCGTTGAAAAAGTCAAATGGTGCTCCTTCCCTTCCAAGCTCTGCCATGCACCCAAACAGTGTTTTACCCCCTCATATGGGGTATCAGCCTACTCAGGACAATTCGCAAAACAACTTTTGGGGTCCTATTTCTCCTGTTGCCCTTAGGAAAATAAAAATTTTGGGGCAAAAATATCGTTCAAAGTTCTCACCACACATCTAGATAAGTTCCTTGTGGGGTCTAGTTTCCAAAATGGTGTCATTTGTGGGTGGTTTCCACTGTTTTGGTACCTCAGGGGCTTTCCAAACGCGACATGGTGTCCGATCTCAATTCCAGCCAAAAAAGTCAAATGGCGCTGCTTCCCTTCCGAGCTCTGCCATGTGCCCAAATAGTCATTTACACCCACATATGGGGTATCAGCGTACTCAGGACAAATTGCACAATAACTTTTAGGGTCCTGTTACCCTTGGGAAAATAAAAATTGGGGTGAAAAGATCATTTTGTGGAAAAAATATGATTTTTTAATTGTACCGCTGTACATTATAAACTTCTGTGAAGCCCTTGTGGGTTCAAAGTTCTCACCACATATCTGTCACGTCGCAGCCAGACTCAGGGCCTGCTGTTCCGGCGTCAGCCACTAGGAGGCGCCGGACGTCACTGCCAGACTCAGGGCCTGCAGTTCCGGTCTTGGCCACTCGGAGGCGCCGGACCGTCACGTCGCCGTCGGACTCAGGGACGGCTATTCCTGCCTCAGCCACTGGGAGGCGCCGTGGTTCGCCCCAGGGTGAGGGTGGTGGCAGAGAGGGGGCTCCTGCGCAGGCATCTAGTGGGCGCAGGCTCCGCCCCTCTGTCAGTCATGTAGGGCTTACTGCATGTCCATCTGGCCTGGTCCGGGGGCGGTCCTGGTTACATCATCGGGCCGGGAACCTGTGAGGGAGGACCTGATCCCTCAAATACCTGGGGACTGGTCTTGCAAGCTGCCGGATATATTCTTGGTTCCCCTGCGTGTTACTGTGTGAATTGCTATAGTGTATACTCTGACCTCAGCCTGGATTCTTGACCATTCTATTGCCTGCCGTTTTTGTACCTCCGCCTCTCTTCTGACTTTTTGACGCTGACCTTTGCTTGGATTCCTGACTCTCCTTCTGCCTGCTGATTCTGTACCTCGCTGCCCTCCTGGTTTTACTGACCCTGGCCTGGACTTTTGACTCTCCTTCTGTCTGCTGATTTCGTGCCTCTGTGGCGCCTTGGTCTCAGACTCCTGCATCCTGACCTTGATTACGGGTTTTAGTTTTGACCCCCTTGGTGGCCGTCCTGCTCTGGTCCACTGCTAATCTAGACAGCTACCTCCTGGGCCTTGCTACAATTCCAGATCCCTGTATAGGGGTTAAGGGTCTTGGGGTTACTCTGGGTGCTGTCCCCACTGCAGCCCAGATTCGCAGAAGGCCGTCACATTATATCCGGCCAAAAAAGAACTGCTTTTTGTGTATATTTCAATCATATATAAAAGGAGTCTCCTGATTTTTTTTTTCCCTGAGCTGATTACCTGGCCTACACCTGCTCCAGTGCACAGTCTGAAGGAATACTCCCATCTTCCTATACCATCATGCTGCAGCCTGGAGGCTTCAAGGGAAATGCTGAGCGTCAGAAATCCACATTCCTGGGACGTCTGCCTCTGGGCAGCTCTGGTCGTGCTGTCCCAGAGGCTCAGGTATTGCCCGCAAATGCGGCTAAACTTTTGTTACCCGTTTCTCTCTTATTTTCAAAGAAATCTTTGTGTGTGAAGGCCTATGTGGATTGTGGTTCCGCAGGCAACTTCATAGATTTTTTGCTTGCAAGGAAACTTGGTGTACCTCTTTTAAGGCTTAATTCCCCTATTCAAACCATGGTGATTAATGGTACATCCATTATCCAGGGTGGAGTGGAATTTGTTACTACAGAGATTGTTATGTCAGTGGGGGCATTACACACAGAACATGTCATTTTTTGTTATTTCCAATTTATCACATGCAGTTGTGTTAGGTATGCCATGGTTGCGCCAGCATAATCCTATTATTGACTGGCACCAAGGGGATATCGTGCGCTGGAGTCCACAGTGTCAGAATCACTGTATGTCGCTGTCAGTGAACCAAATTAAAATTAAAACACCCTTTATACCATACGCATTCAGGGACTATGAGGACGTCTTTTCCATAGTGGAGTCTGAGAAATTACCGCCTCATAGAGAGTATGACTGTCCTATAGACTTGGTTCCAAGTGCTCGTCTCCCTAAGGGGAGATTATTTAACCTCTCTGGTCCTGAGCGTGTAGCCATGAAGGACTACATAGCGGACAGCTTGCAAAAAGGTTTTATTAGACCCTCCACTTCACCTGTAGGGGCTGGGTTTTTCTTTGTAGAGAAAAAAGATGGTGGACTCAGACCGTGTATTGATTATCGTGAGCTGAACGCGATTACTGTGAAAAATCAGTATCCGCTTCCACTCATCCCTGATCTGTTTAATCAGCTACTAGGAGCCCGTCGGTTCACTAAGCTTGATCTCCGGGGGGCTTACAATCTGGTTCGCATAAGAAATGGGGATGAGTGGAAAACAGCCTTTAACACACCTCTTGGTCATTTTGAGTACCTTGTGATGCCGTTTGGGTTGAGTAACGCGCCCGCCGTGTTCCAACACTTTGTGAATGATATATTCAGGGATATTTGTGGGGTATATGTAGTGGTTTATTTGGATGACATCCTGATTTACTCCGCTGATGTTCTTACACATGTGCAACATGTCCGTTCTGTACTCCAGAGACTGAGAGAACATTCTCTATACGCCAAGTTGGAGAAATGTGTTTTTATGGCTGAGGAGGTACAATTTTTGGGGTACATGATTTCTGCTAAGGGGTTTCGCATGGATCCTGCCAAGATCCGACCCATTAGAGAATGGGTACAACCTAAAACTCTAAAAGCGCTGCAGCGATTCTTGGGATTTACTAATTACTACCGTAAATTCATCAAAGGCTTCTCTGAGATCGCCAAACCGCTCACGGATCTGACCCGGAAGGGGGCTGACGTGGTTAATTGGAAGCCAGAGGCACTTCAGGCATTTTCTGTTTTAAATGAGTGTTTTTCTGCCAACCCAATATTAATTCAGCCTGATCTAGATCGCCCCTTTGTGGTAGAGGTTGATGCCTTTGAGGTTGGGGTAGGTGCAGTGCTTTCCCAAGGCACTGCCTCTCTCTCAACTCCGTCCATGTGCCTTCTTTTCCCGAAAATTCTCCCCTACTGAGAAAAATTATGATATAGGGAATCGGGAATTGTTGGCCATAAAGTGGGCCTTCGAAGAATGGCGCCACTTTCTCGAAGGTGCTAAACACAAGGTTACCGTGATCACAGATCACAAGAACCTGACCTACTTGGAGTCAGCTAAAAGACTGAATCCTAGGCAGGCCAGGTGGGCCTTATTCTTCTCAAGGTTTAACTTTGTGATCACGTTTCGTCCAGGGACGAAAAATGTAAGGTCTGATGCCCTCTCTCGAAGTTTCTGCCCCTCACAGGCTGAGGACTCAGAACCAGTCCCAATACTGGCCAATGGGATCTTCGTGTCGGCCGTGTCTCTGGACCTTCTGGAGGAGATCCGTAGATCCTCAGAACAAGTCCCGGACACGACGCCCCCCCAGAAATTGTTCGTTCCAGCCCCGTTGCGTCTACAAGTTATGAAAGAGTCGCATGACTCTGTCCTGGCAGGCCATCCTGGTGTTAATAATACAGCCAGACTAGTGACCAGGAATTTTTGGTGGCCGACGGTGGTTAAGGACTGCAAGGATTACGTACTGGCTTGCGAAACTTGTGCTCGTGCTAAGTCCCCCCATAATCGGCCTGCCGGCTGGCTCCAGTCCTTGCCTGCCCCAGAGAGTCCATGGACCCACATCGCCATGGACTTCATTACTGACCTGCCACCCTCAGAAGGGAAGACATATCTGGGTGGTGGTAGACAGGTTCAGTAAGCAGTGTCATTTTGTTCCCCTGTCTGGACTACCTAATGCAGAAACGCTGAGTAAATTGTTCGTCATTCATGTAATACGACTGCATGGCGCCCCGGTGAATATCGTGTCCGACCGAGGAACCCAGTTCGTTTCTAAATTCTGGAGGGCGTTCTGCAAACGGATTGGCGTTGAATTATCCTTCTCCTCCGCTTACCACCCTGAGACCAATGGTCAAACTGAGCGCACTAACCAGGGCCTAGAGCAGTATCTCCACTGTTATGTTTCGGAAAATCAATCTGATTGGGTGGAACATCTCCCATTAGCCGAATTCGCCCTAAATAACCAATACCAAGAATCCATCAAAACCACCCCGTTCTTCTGTAATCTTGGTTTACATCCACGTTTTGGTTCATTTTCGGCTAAGATGTCGGACCTCCCGGGGGTAGAGAAATCCATACATCACTTAAGGACCATCTGGTCAGAGGTGAACTCAAACTTGAAAGGCTCCCAAGTCAGACAGGCTTCGGCGGCAAATAAACGGCGGTCCAAGGGGCCGCACCTGGGAGTTGGGGACAAAGTTTGGCTGTCTACCAAGAACATTAAACTTAAGGTACCGTCTGCCAAACTGGGCCCCAGATTTATTGGTCCCTATGAGATTTTGGAGGTAATTAACCCGGTAGCCTTTCGCTTAAAGCTCCCTCAGTCCTTCAAAATACCCAACGTTTTCCACAAATCCCTCCTAAAAACGTACCGCTCCCCAATTCAACCTGTCCAGTCCCCTCCTCCTCCAGTTTTGGTCAAGGGTACCTTGGAGTACGAAGTCCAAGGTATCCTTGATTCCCGTTTAGTGAGAGGGTCCGTGCAATAATTAGTGCATTGGAAGGGCTACGGCCAAGAGGAGAGGTCCTGGGTCCCCGCTGGTGACATCCATGCCAAGGGGTTAATTAGAAGATTTCACCTCCTTCACCCTGACAAACCGGGTTTTGAGGGTCCGGAGGCCCCTCTTAGAAGGGGGGGTACTGTCACGTCGCAGCCAGACTCAGGGCCTGCTGTTCCGGCGTTGGCCACTAGGAGGCGCCGGACGTCACTGCCAGACTCAGGGCCTGCAGTTCCGGTCTCGGCCACTCGGGGGCGCCGGACCGTCACGTCGCCGTCGGACTCAGGGATGGCTATTCCTGCCTCAGCCACTGGGAGGCGCCGTGGTTCGCCCCAGGGTGAGGGTGGTGGCAGAGAGGGGGCTCCTGTGCAGGCATCTGGTGGGCGCAGGCTCCGCCCCTCTGTCAGTCATGTAGGGCTTACTGCATGTCCATCTGGCCTGGTCCGGGGGCGGTCCTGGTTACATCATTGGGCCGAGAACCTGTGAGGGAGGACCTGATCCCTCAAATACCTGGGGACTGGTCTTGCAAGCCGCCGGATATATTCTTGGTTCCCCTGCGTGTTACTGTGTGAATTGCTATAGTGCAGGGTTTCCCAACTCCAGTCCTCAAGGCACACCAACAGATCATGTTTTCAGGATTTCCTTTGTATTGCACAGGTGAAGCAATTATCACCTGAGCAATACTAAGGAAATCCTGAAAACATGATCTGTTGGTGTGCCTTGAGGACTGGAGTTGGGAAACCCTGCTATAGTGTATACTCTGACCTCAGCCTGGATTCTTGACCATTCTATTGCCTGCCGTTTTTGTACCTCCGCCTCTCTTCCGACTTTTTGACGCTGACCTTTGCTTGGATTCCTGACTCTCCTTCTGCCTGCTGATTCTGTACCTCGCTGCCCTCCTGGTTTTACTGACCCTGGCCTGGACTTTTGACTCTCCTGTCTGCTGATTTCGTGCCTCTGCGGCGCCCTGGTCTCAGACTCCTGCATCCTGACCTTGATTACGGGTTTTAGTTTTGACCCCCTTGGTGGCCGTCCTGCTCTGGTCCACTGCTAATCTAGACAGCTACCTCCTGGGCCTTGCTACAATTCCAGATCCCTGTCTCGGGGTTACTCGGGGTGCTGTCCCCACTGCAGCCCAGATTCGCAGACGGCCGTCACAATATCTAGATAAGTTCCTTAGGGGGTCTAGTTTCAAAAATGGGGTCACTTGTGGGGGGTTTCCACTGTTTAGGTACATCAGGGGCTCTCCAAACGAGACATGGCGTCCGATCAGAATTCCAGCCAATTTTGCATTGTAAAAGTCAAACGGCGCTCCTTCTCTTCTGAGCTCTTCCATGCGCCGAAACAGTGGTTGCCCCCCACATATCAGGTATCAGCGTGCTCAGGACAAATTGCACAATAATTTTTACAGTCCAATTTCTCCTGTTACACTTGGTAAAATAAAAAAAATTGAACCTAAAGTACTTTTTTTGTGAAAAAAAGTTAAATGTTAATTTTTTTTAAATATTCAAAAAATTCCTGTGAAGCACCTGAAGGGTTAATAAACTCCTTGAATGTGGTTTTGAGCACCTTAAGGGGTACAGTTTTTAGAATGGTGTCACTTTTGGGTATTTTCTGTCATATAGACCCTTCAAAGTGACTTCAAATGTGATGTGGTCCGTAAAAATAAAATGGTGTTGCAAAAATGAGAGATCGCTGGTCAACTTTTAACCCTTATATCTTACTAACAAATAAAAATTTTGGTTCCAAAATTGTGCTGATGTAAAGTAAACATGTGGCAAATGTTACTTATTAAGTTTTTTGTGTGCCATATCTCTGTGATTTAAGGGCATAAAAATTCAAAGTTGGAAATTTTAGCCAAATTTCTGTTTTTTTCACAAATAAACGCAAGTTATATGAATGAAATTTTACCACTAACATGAAGTACAATATGTCACGAGAAACAATGTCAGAATCACCGGGATCCATGGAAGCGTTTCAGAGTTATTACCTCATAAAGGGACAGTGGTCAGAATTGTAAAAATTGGCCCGGGAGTTAACGTGCAAACCACCCTTCCCTTGGTAGTGAAGGGGTTAATAGTGATGCAAACCTGAAATGATAGAAAGAGGGTTCTAGTAAACACTTCTGGATCTGAGGTTAGCGGCATTAAGAGAAGCACAGACCGGATACTAGTTTAATATCTGGTAATATTTGTAACAACCAGGACGAAGAAGTGTGTGGTTGGGGAACAGCAGTAGCTCCAAATAGCAACAATGCAAACATATCAACAGAATATGCTATAAATGTCTAATAGCTAAGTATGTGTTTATTACAAAGGCGGACATACCATTGGTGCAACCGCAGGGGCCCAAAAAGTAGGGGGGCTCATTTCATTCTGCACAGCCACAGGCAGCTTCTATCACAAACTGGTGAATAACAATAAATCATTGGGCCCTTTTATGGTTCTTGCACAAAAGATCTCTTCTGTGTCTGCCCCACTTTATTACATACTAGCTGAAGAGCCCCGCATACGTTTTTTTGTCATTCTGTGTTTTCTTTTTGTGTTTCAGTCAGTGGGTGGTGTGAACACTGTCCGACCGACTTGTTCACATTTGTGCATGTCACGTGTTTTTAAAGTATATAGATACTGCATTCTTTCACACCACAAAACACTTTCAGTCTAGTCCTGAAGTTCGTCTACATGGAATCTGTGCACGTGAATGAGATCGGCCTCCTTACCAGACAAGGCCAATAGATAGGTTGTGCTTAATTTCTGGGAGGAAAAAAATCAAACCATTATTTCTAATCTCAACCCTTTTTATAGAAAATGTCATCATTGTTTAACACTTTCACTGGCATGAAAAAAAAAGGTCTTGAAGTTTTTGACTGGCATCATGTGGTTTATTCTAGGGCTCCCAGATAAAACGTCTCAATAGGAATCCTATAGTCATGTGTGCTCATTCCTGAGACAGGGGTCTTCTGCTTGTGCGATGTTGCTTGCTAGGCCGCTGTGCTGTAAGTAGAGTGCAGGATTTCATCTGGGAAATGAAGCACGGCTCCTAATCCGGTCCCAACATGCGTTCTAATACTAGGAAGGCACAGCTGTGTGATCATTACTGCAATTACCAAGCAGCAGTTACTGCTGACTTACTGGGCTTAACAATTTGTCAAGGGGGGATGCTGGCATGTCACGCAGAGAAAACTCCTAAGACGTGCTGGTTAACTCTTGCCAACATTTCAGGCTGTAATTCAGAGTATCAGATGGTAAAGCAATATATGGCTTCAATTTTTCGCCACAGATATACATATAAACAGTTATGCGACTAATCTTTAATACACAACCATTCATTTCTAATGACACAAACCAAGAAAAAGAACTTCTTTGTAAGCAAAGGTCTTTTATATATAGGTCAGGATTTTAAGGGAAATGTAAATCTGATGAAAAGACAGGAGCCGAACAGTGGCTTATACATAAATATGAAGCATAATAATAATAGTTTGCAAAGAGCAACTGTAAAAAAAGTATAATATACTTACATGAAACAAACTGGTCATTGAGAGGTTAAAAATAAAAAAACCTATTGGCAGCACTGTCACCAAACTACACAATAATGAATAGTGGCAATGCATAATTCCTGCTTACTTTCCATCATGCTACCATATGGTCAACTTGCAAAAGGAGAGAATTCCAATTTAGTAGTAATTTCCTATAGAGGGGAAAAATGTCTGACCTTGTGACCATGCTCAATTCTCTAATGACTTCCCAGCAGGGTTCATTTACCAAACATAGGCAAAAGGCCAGTCCAATCCTAATGGCTGGGGTCAGCATAAGTAGCCAGTGATGGATTCTGCTATTAAGCAGAGAAACAGTTCATCAATTACAGTAGATACTGACACTGAATAGAAATCCAGCCAGATCAGCATATACCAGGCAGGCAAACAACATGATGTGGGTTATTCCACAAACTCGTATCTGGAAAGGACACCACCTCTCGTATTAGATTATACCTCTGTAAGGGTCCCGTTACATTTAGCAATGCACCAGCAAGGTACTCAAACCACATTCAATAAGTGGAGACAACAAAAAGCAAAAAACACAAATATCCTGAACTAAAAAGTAAAAAATAAACTGCAAATAATGCATAAAGGTAAAAATAATAAGGGTATTTAGTAAACATTAGGTTTACTAAATACCCTTATTACCCTTATGCATTATTTGCAGTTTATTTTTTACTTTTTAGTTCAGGATATCTGTGTTTTTTGCCTTTTGTATTTTCTGGTTAATGGTCATGTGTTAATATGCACTTACATACACATTAACTTACTTTTTCAGTTCAGATAAGTTTTTTACACATTCAATACGTGTATTAACCCTTCAGATGCTTCACAGGAATTAATGGAATGTGGAAGGAAAAAAATGAACATTTAACTTTTTTTCACAAAAATTTTACTTAGGCTGGTTTCACATTCGCGCATTTTGCATGCAGCGCACGGCGCCACTAAGCCTCGCCCCCTGCCCGCCCCATCCGGTCATCGCCTCCTACTATTGCACACGACTGCATGCAATCTGCGCACCCTATCTTTAGCATAGGGTGCGCAGACCGTGCGCTGGCCATGCACTAGTAGGATTTTGTCGTGCGCTAGTAGGATTTTGGTGTGCGCTGCGCACTTTTGAAGGTGCGCTGAGCGCACCAAAATGCAACATGGTGTGTTCGGCGCACCTTCAAAAGTGCGCAGCGCACGCCAAAATCCTACTAGCGCACGGCCAGCGCATGGTCTGCGCACCCTATGCTAAAGATAGGGTGCGCAGATCGCATGCAGCCGTGTGCGATAGTAGGAGGCGATGACCGGATGCAGGGGGCGGGGCTTAGCGGTGCCGTGCGCTGCATGTAAAATGCGCGAATGTGAAACCAGCCTTAGACCCTATTTTTTTTTTTTATGTTTGCAACAGTAACCGGAAAAATTGGACCTCAAAATTTGTTATTTAATCGTTCCTCAGCATGCCGATAACCCACATGTGGGGGGAAACCACTGTTTAGGTACATGGCAGACCACAGAAGATAATATTTGATTTTTTGAATGTAACATTTGCTAGAATAATTAGCAGACACCATGTCACGTTTGGAGAACCCCTGATGTGCCTAAACAGTGCAAACTCCCTATAAGTGACACCATTTTGGAAACTAGACTCCTCAGGGAACTTATCTAGATGTGTAGTGAGCACCTTGAACCCTCAAGTGCTTCACAAACGTTTATAAAGTTGAGCCATGGGAAAAAAAAAATAAATCACATTTTCCCCACAAAAATGTCGGGTTTTTTTTGTTTTTTTTTTTGCCCCAAATTTTTCCTTTTTACAAGGGTAACACAAGTAATTGCAGCATACAATTCCACCACACAATATGTTGTGCAATTTTTCCTGAGTACACAGATACCCCTTATGTGGCAGCTACTGTTTTGGTACACAGCAAGGCTCTGAAAGAGAGCCATTTGACATTTTGGAAACTAGACCTCTAAGGAAACGTATCTAGATGTGTAGCGAGCACCTTGAACCCCAGGTGCTTCACAGATGTTTATAATGTTGAGACATGAAAAGAAAAAAACATAAAAATCAAATTTTCCCCACAAAAATGTTCCTTTGCCCAAAATTTTTCACAAGGGTAGCAGGAGAAAATGAACCCCAAAATTCATTGTGCAATTCCTCCTAAGTACACGAATATCCCATATGTGGTTGAAAACTACTTTTAATGCAGAGTGGAAAGCTCAGAAGGGAATAAGCTCTAAATTGGAGTTTAGATTTTGCTGGAGTGGTTTGATAGTGCCATGTCACATTAGAAGAGCTCCTGAGGTGCTAGAACAGCAGAATCCCCACATAAGTTACCTCATTTTACAAAGTACACTACTCAATTAATTTATCTATGGGTGCAGTGATCATATTGACACCACAAGTGTGTCACAGAATTTTATACCATTGGGCAGTAAAGGGAAAAAAAAAATCACATTTTCACAACCAAAATTTTGTTTTAGCCCCAGATTTTACATTTTCACACTGTGAAATGGGTAAAAATGGCAACAAAATTTGTCACACAATTTCTGCTGAATGTAGAAATGCCCAATATGTGGCTGTACAGTACTGCCTAGCCACACGGCGAGACTCGAGAGGGACGGAACGCTATTTGCCTCCTGAAGCACAGATTTTCCTAAGATAGTTCACAGACTCAATATACAGAGCCCTTAAGTGACAGAAGAATAGAATTACCTTTCAAGTGACCCCATTTTGCAAATTATACCACTTTGGGAATTGAATTTATCTAAAGGTGTATTGACGATTTTGACTCCATGGGTGTTTTCCAGAAACGAGCAGCATGTTGCTGAGTGAAAATTGCAAACTGCCATTGCAGTTTAAAGTATGTTGTAGTCACCAGTACATTGTAGTGCCTGGTATGTTATGGTGCCCAGCTCATGCTTCTGGAGACAAACAACCGTAAATTAGGTGAGCTGTCATTGCTACAGATGTGCCAAACATGTGGATGCTAAATGTGCTTTAGACACACTGTAGGGCTCAGAAAGGATTTAGGAGTGCAGAATTTGTTGAAATCCTTTTGGGATGCGAGGGGCTTTTACAAAGCTGTTGTACTACCAGTAATGTGGAATCCCCCTATATTTCCACTGACAGATGACGGACATTTTTAGCGAATTGAGTAGATGCTTTTGTTGGGAACATTTTACATAACATTTGGGATCATATTTATATGGCACTCTGCACTAAGCACTTACATCGGGGTTTAAATCTAAATCTCCAAGTGACGTGATTCAGATGAAACCTCCTAGGGAAGCACCACCTTAAATTGAGGCAGCAGAGTTACTCATTTAGTCTTCTGTTCAGCGTTGTCCTTTTCAGAAGTGCACAAAGCTGTGGTGGACAGCGTCTTTATGCATGCCCAAAAAGAAGCTCACCAGCGGATCACAGGTCAGACGGCATCCACAGTCCCTCCATCTCCGTTCTTAAAGGGAATTTTCCGCCAGGGGTTTGTTTGAATCATGTATTACAGAGATTTACACAGAAGCCCAGGTGTAAGCGCTCATGATAGTGTCCAAGATAATGTGAGCCAAGCCTTAAAAGGAGACTGAATGAAAAAAAATCAACAGAAGGTGAACAATTAGTTCAACATTGTTCCTCGTGTATTATAAGTGATTAGATGGCTTTATTCTTCGGGTCGGTGGATTACAGAGATTGGTGGACTATAGCGTTTTATGTTTGGCTGCTGTCACACACTAAAAAACGCTTTTCATTGCACATCCGCATATTTAAATGGCTATAATTTTTCCATATTTCGGGTGACAGTCTTGTAAGGGTTTGTCTTTTGAGGGACAAGTTGATACGATCATCACGCCGTATATATACGGCATTTTGAGTTAATTCAGCTCCCACAGAGCTGTTTGTGTACGGCACATGTCGGGAAGGGGTTAAAGGAAACCTGTCAGCAGAATTATGCTGCCCAAACCGTGATCACAGCTAATCTCTCAGTTACAAATAACTATGGGGGTAACTCATCAAGACTGACAAAGCGCACAATTGCACCATACCAGTCTCCCAGGAGTCGAAGGGACTGATTTAAGAGTTGCATGCCACATAATGAATTTGGTGCCTCTGTGCTGGAATAGCATTTTTGGAATACAAAAGATGGCATTCTTGATGGATATGACAAGCGGTAAAACGTTTGAGAATTTCGGCAGAGCCAATTAAAACTGGTTTGAAAATTCCAAAGGTCACAAAACTGCACAACCCAGTTTTATACCTAAAGTTTGTGACATAATAAGCTTTGAGGAATCAGCTCCTATATTTTTCCCCACCGCATTTCAGAGCAAAATTTTTCTTCCAGATAAATGTTAAAAATGAGACTAGCATGGAGCGAACAGTCTGCATTAGTGTTGAGCGATACCACCCGATATTGAAAAATATCAGATCGGATTGGATCGGCCGATCTAAAAAAAAGTTATCGAGTATCGCCGATTCCGATCACGGAAGTCCCATTCAAGTCAATGGAACAGAAATATTGGAATTGGAAAAAACCCTTTCTTTCCTTGTAGGTTAATTCTATATGAAGAAAAACAGCTAATAATAATGTAGAATGTATTGTGGGAGGTGTAGGAGACATTAAAGCCATAGAGGTTTAGCCCAATCAAATGGAATAGCAGGAATTATTATTTTTTTTAAAAGACGTTCGTAGTTACAAAGATATTGACTATGTTAACCTCTTTAATATTTTGTCAGATATGTATATTTCAGTACTTCCATGCTCTTCACCTTATTTTTTACTTCTCCCACACTTTCTCCTTCATCATCCTCAGCAGCATCTTTTTCATCAACTTCTTCTTCAACTTATTCATCTTCTTCTTCTTCACCTTCTTTCTATTCTTTTTTTTACATTCTTCATATTCTTTTTATTCAACTATTATTCTTCTTCATATTCTACTTCTTCTTCCTATTCTTCTTCTTCTTCGTCATATTCTTATTTGTGACAGGCATTTCTGTAGTTGCTATCTATAAAAGTTTGAAGATTACACCTTCCGTTCTGCCTGTCACAAAAGACAGCATTTGTCCGCGTTCAGTTTGGCCTGCAGCAGCAGGCATTTTTCAGGGGCACCACGAGGAGGAACGGACTCACCCCTATAAACTGCTTAGTCTTCTTCTGCTTATAATTTAGATAATATCATTTGCTCAGATTTTTAGTCTTATGCTTAATGTTCTTCTGCTTTTAGTTTTTATGCTTCTTGGTCTTCTGTCTCTTGTTGTTCTGCATCTTGGTGGTTGTCTTCATGTTCTTTGTCCTCTTGGTCATCTTCTTCAGGGTCATCTTTTCGGTATTCTTCAGTGTGGTCTTCAGGGTCATTGTCAGGGAGATCCAGAGTGAGAATCAAAAACCGTTTCCACAAGCTTGAACTTGGAAAAGAAGCAGAAGGTACAAGAAGGCTGAGGAACTGCCGAGAACCAGCTGACGGTACTGGAACCCGGATGGGTAGCAGAAGGAACAATAGCAAATGGAACTAGCGAGAACCAGCTGACGGTGCTGGAACCCGGAGGGGCAGCAGAAGGAACAAGAGCCAATGGCACAACCGTGGACCAGCTGACTGTGCTGGAACACGGTTACTAAGCAGGAGGTACCTGTGCTCCAAAGCACTACCAAGGACCAGCAGACGTTGCTGGAACTCGGATACTGAGGAGGCACCTAGGCCAAAGGCTCTGCCGAGAACCAGCTGACTGTGCTGGAATCCGGAGGGGCAGCAGAAGGAACAAGAGCCAATGGCACAACCGTGGACCAGCTGACGGTGCTGGAACACGGTTACTAAGCAGGAGGTACCCTTGCTCCAAAGCACTACCAAGGACCAGCAGACGTTGCTGGAACTCGGATACCGAAAAGGAGGCACGTAGGCCAAAGGCTGTGCCGAGAACCAGCTGACGGTGCTGGAACCCGGCTGGGTAGCACAAGGTACCCATAATCAACAAAGTTGCAAGGCCGCGAGCAGGACGCAGTTACCGAAACCCACAGTCCAACAGGGGGTGCTTGTCCTATTAGCACTACGGAACCAGCCTTTATTACCAAAACCCGCAGCCCACATAGGAAGCACCGAAACTGCAGGCACCATAGACTCGGCTAACCTGACCGCAACACGACAGGACAGCGTATTGGTGGCAAAGTGACATTCACACTACCCGGAAACAGCAGGCGCGCTGGAACCAGGCTGGGCAGGAGGGAGTACCCGTGCCAAAGACACTTCTGAGCAGCAACTGGCGATGTTGGAGCCCAGGGTCAATCATGCAGCAGGCTGAGGCCTACTTGGAGCAAGTAGAAAATAAGATGTAGTGTGATTTGGGAGGCAGCAGGAGACTTTGCCATCCACACAGCAGGGGAGCAGTTGGCGTTACTGAACCCCACTGACACAGGAGCGAGTGTTTCTATCTGTGCGGACGGCACATCCAAGCTACAACTGGCTGTGTTGAAGCCCAGGATCAATCATTGAGCAGGCTGAGGCCTACTTGAAGCAAGTTTGACATCGGTTGTACACTACTACTGATTGTAAACGTGCTCCGCTTAGGCCTCTGGCTCTACTGTCTCTAGTATTTCCCCTGGTCTCCAACCCCGCCAGTTGCTACTCTGAAGTGACGTCTGCACAATCCACACTTGTTCCTGGGTTACAGGGGCTCTGTAACGTCTGTGGATCCCCTGATGTGTGTCCGGCAAGGTCTCCTGCTCTGTCCACATTCCCACTGCTAGTAATGGACAGAGCTGGAGACATTGCTGGACACACATCAGGGGATCAACTGACGTGACTGAGCACCAGTAACACAGGAACAAGTGTGGATAGTGCAGACACCACTTCAGAGCAGCAACTGGTGGGGTTGGAGGCCAGGGGAAATACTAGAGACAGTGGAGCCAGAGGCCTAAGTGGAGCATGGTTAAAAATCAGTAGTAGTGTGACTGTGTAGGCAGCAGGAGACATTGCTGTCCACACAGCAGGGGAACAGCTGGCATTACTGAACCCCACTAAGACAGGAGCTAGTGTGTTATTCTCTGTGAAGACGGCACTTCTGAACACCAACTGGCGTTGTTGGAGCCCAGGATCAATCATGCAGCAGGAGGAGGCCAACTTGCAGCAGGTTTTATATAGGTTGTAGACTACTACTGATTGTAACCGTGCTCCACTATGGCCTCTGGCTCCACTGTCTCTAGTATTTTCCCTGGCCTCCAACCCCGCCAGTTTCAGCTCTGAACTGGCGTCTGCACAATCCACACTTGTTCCTGTGTTACTGGGGCTCAGTCACGTCAGTTGATCCCCTGATGTGTGTCCGGCAAGGTCTCCTGCTCTGTCCTCATTCACACTACTTGTAATGGGAATGTGGACAGAGGAGACTTTGCCGTCCACACAGCAGGGGAGCAGCTGGCGTTACTGAACCCCACTAACACAGGAGCTAGTGTTTTTCTCTGTACAGACGACACTTCTGAGCGACAACTGGCTGTGTTGAAGCCCAGGGATTATAGTTCAGGTGGTAGAAACATGAATACTACAGGAGACCTGGATACTGTTGCCAACCAATTATTTATTCGGGAAGAGGACTGGCAAATTCTGGCGAGATCCAGGCCTTGTTCATTTTCAGAAAAGTAAGCCGGTCAATGTTATTGGAAGATAGTCGCGTGCGACGTTCTGTTAGTACACCACCTGCGGCACTAAAGACGCGTTCCGATAATACACTGGCAGCAGGACAAGCCAGCACCTCCAATGCATACTGGCTAAGCTTAGAGACCCAAAACTTGAAGGGGGAAGAGCCATCTGGGAGTACACTGACAGGGCAAGACATGTAGTCTGTCACCATCTGATGGAAACGTTGCCTCCTGCTGACTGGAGCCATCTGTGATGGTGTAAATAATTGTGGCGGACACACAAAACTTTGCCACATTTGGGCCATAGTGGTCTTGCTTTGTGCTGAGGCGCTGCCTCTGCTCCCTCTTTGTGCCGAGTTTCCTCCACTGCCTCGACACACAGAGCTGCTTTGTAAAGCACTAGCACCACTGCTGTCAGGTGGAATGGAAAACATGATGGACTGCACCAGTGTGTTTTGGCCACAGTTTACGCTCCCGGTTCAACGGTGGTATGAGGCTTTGTAAGTTGTCCCGGTAGCGAGGATCTAGGAGGGTGTACACCCAATAATCAGTCGTGTTGAGAATGTGGGCGATGCGGCGGTCGTTTCTCAGGCACTGCAGCATGAAATCAACCATGTGCTGCAGACTCCCAACTGCCAAAGAAACGCTGTCCCCTGCTTGAGGCGTCATCTCTGCCTGCTCTGCATCACCCCACCCTCGCTGTACATACCGACTAGATCATTGTGTACCTCCCTCCTCTGGAGAGATGTCTTCCTCCTCCTCACAAAGTGTCCCCTGCCTAGGCCTTTGTGAGGAACCACGTAGCGCAGGCTGTCAGAAGCAGATGGCATTTGGGACTCTTCATCCTCCACCTCTTCCAAAACCTCCTCCCTTAGTGCTTGCAGTGTTTTTTGAAGCAGGCAGATAAGGGGGACAGTCATGCTGACTAGTGCATCATCTGCACTCGCCATCCGCGTGGAATCATCGAAGGCACGCAAAATGAGGCAGATGTCCTTCATAGAGGCCCACTCAGTGGGGCTGAAGTGTGACCGGCGCACATTGTGACTTGTTTGCGCCTGATGCAGCTGGTACTCCATGACTGCTGCCTGCTGCTCACACAACCGCTCCAACATATGTAATGTTGAATTCCACCTGGTGGGTAGGTCACATATGATGCGATGTTCCGGAAGGCGTAATCGGCGCTGCAGAGCAGCAAGGCGCGATCTTGCCGTGCTGGAACGCCGCAAGTGAGCGCACTCTATGCTGACCTTGTGCAGCAGTGCATCAAGATCCGGATAGTCCCTCAGAAAGCTCTGCACGACCAAGTTCAGCACATGTGCCAGACATGGAATGTGAGTGAGGTTGCCTAGGCCAAGAGCTGCCACCAGATTTCGGCCATTGTCACACACTACCAAGCCCGGCTGGAGATTAGCTGGCACAAACAACACATTGCTCTCCTGCTTGATGGGATTCCAGAGCTCCTGCGCTGTGTGGCTTCGATTCCCCAAAGAAGTTAATTTGAGTACTGCCTGTTGACCTTTGGCCACGGCTGTGCTCATATCGGTCGTAACAGGCTCCTGCTGCGCTGTTTCTGAGGAACTTGAGTAGGAGGAGGAGTGTACAGACTGGATTCCTGCAATCCGTGGAGTTGGCATAACACGTACAGCGCCACTCTCCAGATCTGTACCGGGCTCCACAACATTGACCCAATGGGCAGTGATTGAAAAGGTATCGTCCCTGTCCATGGTTACTGGTCCACGCATCGGTGGTCAGGTGGACCTTGCTACTGACGGCATTTAGTAGCGCATGTTTTATTTTTCCCTCCACATGTTTTTGCAGGGCAGGGAAGGCTCGCCTGCGGAAATAAAAGCGGCTGGGCACGGTGTATTGTGGGACTGCCAATGCCATGAAGTCTCGGAAGGTGTCAGTCTCCACCAGCCTGAATGAGAGCATTTCAAGTGCCAGTAGTTTGGCAATGCCAGCATTCAGAGCCTGTGCTCGGGGATGGTTTGCCAAGTATGGTCGCCTTTTATCCCATGCCTGTGCTACCGATGGCTGTTTTGTGGCCTGGCAGTGTGAGGATGACTGGGAACGTGGTGCTGTGGGTAGAATGTCACAGGGTCTCCGGACAACAGTGCCAGAGGTTCTTCCTTGGCGATCCTGTGAGGAAGCCGAACCAGATGTGTTTGAGCTGGAGGAAGAGGCCCCAACACGAGCTGAAGAGGTGATAGGTGGTGCTGTACGTTGGCCTACGTCTTCAGTGTGTCTGTGTAACTCCACCTCGTGCTTGGTCCGCACATGTTTCCACATATTTGTGGTATTGAGGTTGCTGACATTTTTCCCTCTTTTGACTTTCTGATGACACAGCTTGCATTTGACAAAGCAAATGTCATCTGCAACTGTGTCAAAAAAGGACCACGCACTGCAAGTCTTGGGAGCGCCCGTTTTGCCTTTTGAAAGAGGAATGCTCCTAACGGGTGCCGAAGTGGAGGTTACAGGCAACCAAGTCTGCCCCCTCCCTCTCCCTCCTGTTTTGGCCATTTGGGGAATCTCTTCCTCAGAGCTGCTCCCACCACCTTCCTGTTCCTCACACCATGATGGGTCAAGGACCTCATCTACACTCCCCTCTTCAAGCACCTGCTTCTCCCGGGTTGTCTCGCCAGCACCGTACGCACCAGAAAGTGGCACCTGAGTCTCATCATCATCTGATGTGTACTAAGGTGTGCTGACCATAGGCACTGGCCCACCCGCCTCTTCATATTCAGAGGGATAAAGCAGTTGCGCATCACTGCATACTCCCTCTTCTTCACATTCTTGAATGCTGCTTGGCTGGCCCCCTCTTTCCAAGCCAACAGATTCAGAGAACAAAAGTAGAGACTGTGATGGCTCCTGTCCAGGGCTCTCTGACTGCCTGGGCACTTTGGCAGGTGGTGAAGAGACAGATGGTTGCTCTTCGGTGCTCTGGCCCTGAGATGACGTGGAAGTCATTGAAGTCGATGCGTTGGCTGCCATTCATCCGACAACTGCTTCAATTTGTTCCTCCCGCAGCAGTGGGGTACGGTGAGGTCCTACAAAGCTGCGCATAAATGACTGTTGCCTGGTAAAACTGGGGGATGCTGACTCACTGGTGCCCGCAGCAGGCACAGAATCCCCACGTCCTCTCCCTGCAGAATCCCCACGTCCTCTCCCTGCAGAATTCCCACATCCTCTCCCTGCTGAAACTCCACGCCCACGTGCCTTACTCCCTGCCTTCTTCATCTTGCTAGACTGATAAAGATAGGCAGAAAAGTACAAAGGAGGGGCTTAGTGTGCTTATTCCTGAACAGCTGGTAACAGGTATAAGAAACACTAATTTTATGAAGTGTGTGTGTGTGGACTACACTTTAATAGGAGCTAATGTGGCCTACACAACTGTCAAATGTAGTGTTTGGTGAACTTTATTTTGTTTGTTTGTTTTTTTTTTTAAAAAAAAAAACTAAAAGGATGTGACCAAAGATTTGAAAGTGATAGTATCACAAACTTTTTGGAGCTATTACAATGCAGGCAGGTAACATACAATGCAAAAGATGAGGCTCCAAAAAAATTGGGTAATACTAATCTGGCTTCAGCTGAAGGGCACAAGGCAGAAAAAAGGCTCCTCTATCTACTCCTATATAGTGTTTGCAACCAACCAATGTAGATGGATATGGATGGATGCACACTAATAAGAGAATAAAAAATGAGCTGCTATAAAAGAAAAATGTGTGAGGCAGTGATGCACGCTAGGCGGCCTACAACCAGACGTAGCTGCAGGACACACTACTCAGCATGAGCTGCGCTCACACACAGTCAGAGGCCTCTCAGACAGCCGTGAACAGTGCAGATAAGTGGGCACTAGCACTGAAAGGCTGCAGAAAGGCTCCGCTGTCTACTACTATTGTTTGCAACCAACGTATATGGATACGGATGGAAGCACACTAGATAGAATTTATGAAAAATAAGCAGCAATAAAAGAAAAATATGTATGAGGCAGCAGTGACGCACGCTGGGCGGCCTATAACCAGACGTGGCTGAAGGACACACTACTCAGCGTGAGCTGCACTCACACAGCCCTTGCAGACAGCTGTGAACACTGCTGCTAGGCAAAAGAAAGCTACAGTGGTGGTTTATGTAGCCTGGGTAAAGCACAATTTTTTTTGATAATCGCTATTTCTAACTGTCCCTCACAGTCTTCAACAGCAGCCTGTCCCTAACTGAATTCACAGCAGAGTGGACAGAAATGGTAGCTGCTTTTATAGTCCATCATGACATCAGTTCAGCAGCCAATCACAGCCATGCCAATAGTTAACATGCCTACATGCCTAACAGGATGTGCCCACACTTCTGAGGATTCCCAATGGCTGAATCAAATCGAGCGGGCTCATAGCATTATGGGAACTTCCGATTCCGGTATTCGATATGAAAAAAGTATCGGAACTCAGTATCGGAACTCCAATACAGTGAATATCGGCCCATACCCGATACTTGCGGTATCGGAATGCTCAACACTGGTCTGCATGGCAGCTACCTCTGACTTCTTCCCACTTTGCTCTGCTTGATGGACAATTCTCCCCCCATAAGCAAATAGACTACATCTACTATTTGGTCCCCCATGTTTTAAAGATTTTACTTCTGTCACACAATGACATACCAATAAATAGACTGTGTCAGCAGGTTCTTGATACCCCATCTGAGAGCAGCATGATATAGTGGCAGAGAGTTTGATTTCAGTGATTTATCACCTACTCGATCATTTGGTGTAGTTTTGATCAAATCCGTTTTCTCTGTTGTAAGGTTATGTGCACACGTTCAGAATAGCCGTTGAAATTGACATGCGTATTCCCACTAAACACTAGCGTTTTGCAAGCATAATTAGCTTGCAGAATGCTTGCGCTTTCCAAGCAATCTGTAGCATCCCTTGGAAAACTGATTGACAGGTTGGTCACACTTGTCATACATAATGTTTATCACACACCAGAGTAAATCAACTCTAGATAGAAGAGTTCCATTAAAATTGAGTTTTATTTCAATTTTTTTAAAAAAAGAAAACATACAAAAATAAAAAACATGATGTCTCCAAAAGAGAGAGACGTCACCGCAAATCAGTTAACCACAATATATACAATTTATGGCTAAGCAGAAGTTCAAAAGAAAAAACCTCTCTATACATGTTAGTATACATACAGAAAGAATGTGGCTATAAAGATACAATCATATACCTAAGCATAATATGAACTATATTTATATGTAGCCATCAACTAGAGGTATATAATATATTAGAATGCCAAATCAATATAGTGGACTGATAAAAACTTTTAAAGGTGCCAGGTCATAAAGATAGTATATAAATTAATAATTTGGAGCCTGCTTAATAATAACCCCGCAGTCACGGGCAAGAAGCAGACCGCGAAACGCGCGTTGGGGTAGGGGGAAGCTGCCACTTCGTGCTGCCAGGTATACTATTTTGATAGGAAGCCTTTAATATGCACTTTATATCACTTGATATGCGCTATTTATCTTATTGAGAACACATATGTGACTGCGGGGTTATTATTAAGCAGGTTCCTAATTATTATTTTATATACAAATCTTTATGACCTGGCACCTTTAAAAGTTTTTATCAGTCCACTATATAGATTTGGCATTATAATATATTATATACCTCTAGTTGATGGCTACATATAAATATAGTTCATATTATGATTAGGTATATGATTGTATCTTTATAGCCACATTCTTTCTGTATGTATACTAACATGTATACATGATATGTCAAAAGTAAAAGAAAAGTCAAAGATGCTATAGGATTTTTACAGGATGAAAATGATGAAATGGTAAGACAGGATGTTGAGAAGGCTGAACTTTTAAATTCCTATTTTGCATCTGTTTTCTCTCAGAAAGGAAATGTAACATCAACTGTTATTCACTGTCCTATTAAGGGAGTAGAAGAATCCAGGATATCTATAAACAGAAAGATAGTGAGGAAACACTTAGCTAACCTAAATGAATTCAAGTCTCCAGGTCCAGATGAATTACACCCCAGAGTACTGAAGGAGATAGCAGAAGAAATTTTTGAACCCCTCTCCATAATCTTTGAAAATTCTTGGAGAACAGGAGAAGTGCCAGAAGACTGGAGAAGAGCAAATGTTGTTCCTATCCTCAAAAAGGGGAAGAAGGTGGACCCAGGCAACTATAGGCCGGTGAGTCTGACTTCTATACCAGGAAAGATCTTTGAACAAATTATTAAACAACATGTCAATGCCTGGATAAGAATGAAGTGATTAAACAGAGTCAGCATGGGTTTGTAGCTAATAAGTCATTTCAGACTAACTTAATTTCCTTCTATGACGGTATCACTGATTGGGTGGATCAAGGAAATGCTGTAGATATAGTATATCTTGACTTCAGCAAAGCATTTGACAAAGTCTCTCATACAATCCTTATTGAAAAAATGACTAAGTATGGGATGGACAAGGCAACTGTTAGGTGGATTCATAACTGGCTTAGTGATCGGACCCAAAGAGTGGTCGTAAATGGCTGTACATCCAGTTGGAAGAATGTCTCAAGTGGGGTACCACAGGGCTCTGTCCTGGGCCCTGTATTGTTCAACATCTTTATCAACGATTTAGATGAAGGAATTGAGGGTAAACTGATTAAATTTGCTGATGACACAAAGCTAGGAGGGATAGCTAATACTAGAGAAGAGAGAGAGAGGATTCAAAAAGATATAAATAAACTGGAGAAGTGGGCAGCAACTAACAGAATGGTTTTTAACAGGGAGAAATGCAAAGTACTACATCTGAGCAATAAAAATGAAAAAAGCATATATAGAATGGGAGGAATAGGTCTAAGTGACAGCACATGTGAAAAAGACTTGGGTATACTAATAGAAAACTGACTGAATATGAGTCAACAGTGTGATGCAGCAGCAAAAAAGGCAAATGCAATTCTAGGATGTATTAACAGAAGCATACAGTCTAGATCACGTGAAGTCATTATTTCCCTCTACTCCTCTTTGGTCAGACCTCATCTGGAATATTGTGTCCAGTTTTGGGCACCACATTTTAAAAAAGACATCAACAAACTGGAGCAAGTTCAGAAAAGAGCGACCAGAATGGTGACCGGTCTGCAAACCCTGTCTTATGAGGAAAGGTTGCAGGATTTGGGAATGTTTAGTTTGCAAAAGAGAAGACTGAGAGGAGACTTAATAGCTGTCTACAAATATCTAAAGGGCTGTCACATTGTAGAAGGATCAACTTTATTCTCATTTGCACAAGGAAAGACTAGAAGCAATGGGATGAAACTGAATGGGAGGAGACACAGATTAGATATTAGAAAAAACTTTTTGACAGAGTGATCAATGAGTGGAACAAGCTGCCACGAGAAGTGGTGAGTTCTCCTTCAATGGAAGTCTTCAAACAGAGGCTGGACAGACATCTGACTGGGATGATTTAGCGAATCCTGCTTTGAGCAGGGGGTTGGACCAGATGGCCCAGGAGGTCCCTTCCAACTCTACCATTCTATGATTCTATGTATAAAGAGGTTTTTTTTCTTGTGAACGTCTGCTTTGCCATAAATTGTATATATTGTGGATAACTGATTTGCGGTGTTGTCTCTCTCTTTTAGATATATCTTGTTTTTTATTTTTGTATGTTTTCTTTTTTAAAAAATATTGAAATAAAACTCCATTTTAATGGAACTCTTCTATCTGGAGTTGATTTACTCTGGTGTGTGATAAATATTTTGTTGAAGTGCCATTGGTAATTCTCTTTCTTGGACAAAATTGGATTAAAACATAGTGTTTGACAAGTGTGACCAACTTTTTGCTATCGATGCTGTCTATGCAGCATCAGTAGTAATAGAGCGAATGTTAAAAATAATTTAAAAATAAAAAAAATCGTGATATTCTCACCTTCCGGCGGCCCCCACAGTCTTCCCGATCCTTGCGATGCTCCCGGCAACTCCCGTTCACAGTGATGCCTTGCGACAATGACCTGTGATGACGTAGCTGTCTCGCGTGATGCTATGTCATCTGGATTTTTTATTTTAATTCTTTTTTTAACAGGGATATGGTACCCAGGGCCTGGAGGACAGTCTCCTCTCCTCCAAACCCTGAGTACCATCCACACATAATCCACTTGCTTTGCGCATGGTGGGCATAGCCACATGCGGAAAGTAAGCAGATCAATGCATTCCTATGTGTGCGGAATCGCAGCGAAAATGAGCATGCTGTGTATTTTTCCACAATGCCATTCCGCCGCAGAAAAATACGCAGCATTAGCACAGCATTGCAGAATGCCATTGAGTTCAATGGGTTGCGTTGTGTAAGCGTTTTCGCGGCGAAAAAACGTGGCAAACACGCTTACAATCTGCAACGTGTGCACATAGCTTAAATGTAGCTGTGGTCAAAATGCTGAGGTGTGTATACACAGACCACACTATTGACTGACAGCTTCCTCTGTACACTGTACGTTGTCAGCAAGGTGTTCATCAGTGTTGGTGGGGGGGATTACACAGATTAGATGGACAGAAACACCTAGTCATGCAGTGATAATGTGTTGATAAAATACTGATTGTATTGAATTAAGTAAACTGCTGAGCAAATGACGAATCCCGGGAATCAGGCTCCCATGACCCTTCATTATGATGCAAAAACCTGCAGACAGATTCTTTTTAAACCCTAATTAGATATCAATTATGCTTGTATGTTCCTATCTGTAGCATCTGTGGCGCCCCTGAGGCTCAGTCGCCACAGAGGTACTGCACCTTCTCCTAAGGTGTAGTGCCCCACCAACTAGGTTAGTTGGGAACTCCTTTCCTCACTCCAACACCTGCATCTCACACACAGGATAGTTCAGCACTGATCACATTGCAGCTCATGCTTAGGGGGTAGCAGAGCACCTCTGGTGATTCCTTGCTTCGTAACATGAGATGTGCTGGGAGGTGGGTGGAGTTAGATATAAAAGAGTTGGAAGGTTTAGAATTACAGATAAGTTTGAGGGGAGCTCAAGGCGGAGGAAGACAGTCAGTCAGGAGAGGCTGAGGACGGGTCTTAGTGGCATGGGAAAGGAACAGAAGGAGAGAGACATAGAACTGCAACCTAAGCTTCCATAAGGGAGAGAAGGAACAGCGCGGAATGAAGGAGTAGGAGAACAGAGAGGAGTTGTGGGTTGGAAGAGAAACCCTGCCTATAGGTTCTCAGCGCAAGGCCTGGGCCCGGTCCCCGAGGTTGTATGGACACTTATGGTTCTGCAGCAGACACCGGTGGAGTAGTTGGCTGTAAATGCACTACTTCCATCTAAGACTTGGGACACAACGGCAACACTGATAGAGAGCCGGGATCCAGGAGGTCCCTGATTGGGCTACAGCTGTCTGTCATACAAGTAAGGTTCTAGGAACATCTGACAGGAGGGACTTCAGAGAACCACGGTACTGGAGTTCTTCACACTAAAAGGCGCAATAGAGGAGTCGTTCAGGAAAGGCACATGTTGGCGGGGTGTTGGAGAGGAGAACCCTGACTTGCTCGGGAGGTTGAGTCTCTACCCCGGAGGACACGGCACGGAGGCAGGCACCAGTGAGTACCACGAACTGTGAGTAAAGCTTTGAAACTATAAGCCCTGGTGTCCTCCATTCATTCGTCGCTAACACCTCCAGCACCGCTACATCTGGGTAACAGCATCTATACCATTCTGCGCCTCTCCTCATCCATTGCACCTACACTGCCCTGGGACTACAGCTCCACCTGTGGGGAGCTACACCATCTTTGCTGCACCACACCATCAGTCCCAGTGGATCTGCATGCAGCGTTGGCTCAACATCTTATTTGCCAAACACCACGGGTGGCATCACGAACTATCCATATAAACTATATTACAAACCTCAATGCCGTTAATATTGGGCGCCCAGGGCCACGGACCGGGTACCCCGCTGCCCTGGGTGTGAGGGCGACCCAATTTTGGCGTCATGAACAGGATGACGAGACCCGATGCCATCGGGTTCTGTGCGCCAAAAATTTGTGAGACTTTGAACTTTTGAGAATGTGCAGAAGACCTGATTTAATAGACTGTAAAATGGACATTAGAAATGGCCGCTGGCGCGGAGATGAAGGGCGTGAAGAGATGGGAGGTCCTAGGAAAAGACCGCGAAGAGTATTGGGCCTTCCCTGCCTGAATTACTATGTGACAGCAACATGGCCCACCCCCCGAGGGGTTCGCATACTGGCTTGGTATGGAGGCGCGGGAAGACGCCGCCCCCGGAAGGAGGGGCAGAAGAAGCCAGTGGCGGGAAAGGGGCCGAGGCAGGAAGAAGAACACCAGAATGCCATTTTGGAGAGTGAGGGAAGGAGGCCTACGGAGCGCGGGGAAATGGATCTCCCCGGTGCCATGGCTGAAGGCCCCGACCCGATCTCGGAAATGAACCGCCAGCAGCTGGAGGACGAAATCGCCCAGCTGACGTGCCGTCTGCAACTGAGGCAGGAGGCACTATGGACATTGAATCTGCAGTGCGCCCAGGAGGTGCAGTCACCGCTGCACCGGAGCAGAGACCACACCGCCAGGAGGCCGCAGGTACGTCTGATGTCCTGACAACTGGGAAGGCCCTGGGGTGCACCACGGTCACAGCGGCTGGCCAGGTCGTACTAGATCTGGTCTGGGACCGGGATATCAGTCCCCGGGGGGAACACCTGAACCCTTGAAGGTGGAGCCGCAGTACCATACCAGCCTGGATCGGTCCCAGGAAGAGCGGAAGGAAGAGGAGAACTGGGCCCAATGTCAAGCCACCATCCGGCAACTGGCAGCCTTCCTATTGAACTAAGCGATCATGAACTTGGAGTGATCCAAAAACTTTTATTGTAAATAGTTGCACCTCTTTGGGTGCTTTCTCTTGGTTTTACATATATAAAGACACTTTGTGAAGATAATGTTTTTGCATGGACACTTTTCGAAGATGATGTCTACTTCAAAGGACACTGCAAGAAATCCCGGCTGGGAGTGGTGTCCAGCACTTACAAGAATAATTGTTGAATGTTTTACTGTGAAGTATTTGATAATGTGTTTTACAAGAGTATTAGTAATTGAGAAATGGCTTTTATAGAAGAATTAGGAATGTCTGATATAGAGATGAGTGATGTGAATAAAGAATTGAAAGTAGACAGGTGACGGACCAGGTACTTGCGGTCAGTGTCTTGCGTCTAGAAGAGACAGTGAAAGTAAAAAAATAAATGTGTACTAGAGAAGGAATCTGAAAAATGAGAGAAAATGTGTTACAGAGAATAGCACTTTGAATTGAGAATTGCATTTAGAATTAAAAATTTTAGAATTGTTTGTAACGTTCAAGATGAGTACCTCCTATACTAGGAAGATTAGTATAAGAAATGTTTATGCATTACAAAATTGTTGTACGTTTCTTTGCTGTCTACTTTATCTTGCAGCCCACGGACGTGCTGTGTTTAACGGGGGGGTATGTGGCGCCACAGAGGTACTGCACCTTCTCCTAAGGTGTAGTGTCCCACCAACTAGGTAAGTTGGGAACGCCTTTCCTCACTCCAACACCTGCATCCCACACACAGGATAGTTCAGCACTGATCACATTGCGGCTCATGCTTAGAGGGTAGCAGAGCACCTCTGGTGATTCCTTGCTTCGTAACACGAGATGTGCTGGGAGGTAGGTGGAGTTAGATATAAAAGAGTGGGAGGGTTTAAAATTACAGATCAGTCTGAGGGGAGCTCAAGGTGGAGGAAGACAGTCAGTCAGGAGAGGCTGAGGACGGGTCTTAGTGGGACGAGCTCCCTAGGAGAGGAGAGAGAGGAAGGAGTGCTGCAGCTGCCTCAGTGACCTGAGCCAGCTGGCACGGGAAAGGAACAGAAGGAGAGTGACATAGAACTGCAACCTAAGCTTCCATAAGAGCGAGAAGGAACAGCGCGAAACGAAGGAGTAGGAGAACAGAGAGGAGTTGTGCGTTGGAAGAGGAACCCTGCCTATAGGTTCTCAGCGCAAGGCCGGGGCCCGGTCACCGAGGTTGTATGGACACTTATGGTTCTGCAGCAGACACCGGTGGAGTAATTGGCTGTAAATGAACTACTCCCATCTAAGACTTGGGACACAACGGCAACACGGATAGAGAGCTGGGATCCAGGAGGTCCCTGATCGGGCTACAGCTGTCTGTCATACAAGTAAGGTTCTAGGAACATCTGACAGGAGGGACTTCAGAGAACCACGGTACTGGAGTTCTTCACACTAAAAGGCGCAATAGAGGAGTCATTCAGGAAAGGCACATGTTGGCAGGGTGTTGGAGAGGAGAACCCTGACTTGCTCGGGAGGTTGATTGAGTCTCTACCCCGGAGGACACGGCACGGAGGCAGGCACCAGTGGGTACCACGAACTGTGAGTAAAGCTTTGAAACTACAAGCCCTGGTGTCCTCCATTCATTCATCGCTAACACCTCCAGCACCGCTACATCTGGGTAACAGCATCTATACCATTCTGCGCCTCTCCTCGTCCATTGCACCTACACTGCCCTGGGACTACAGCTCCCCCTGTGAGGAGCTACACCATCTTTGCTGCACCACACCATCAGTCCCAGTGGATCTGCATGCAGCGTTGGCTCAACATCTTACTTGCCAAACACCACGGGTGGCGTCACGAACTATCCATTTAAACTATATTACAAACATCACCGCCGTTGACATTGGGTGCCCAGGGCCACGGACCGGGTCACTGCTGCTGTGACACATCCCCCTGACACCGGCCCGGTACCGGGTAACCCGCTGCCTTGGGTGTGAGGGCGACCCACATCCTTTTCATAAAATCATAATACTACACAAATAGCATACGGTAATGAACATGTGGCTTGCAGCATAAGGTATAAACAGAGACACTGATTCCAGTAATGTATTTTTGAACAATGTTTTATTATCGCAGTTCTACAAGATCTCTGAATGCTGAGTGCAGTATAACGCCACCCTCACCATTGATTGGCAGCTTTCAGAGGTGGGGGTGGGGTTACACAAACCTCATGAATACGGAGGACTACCTGGCAGCATGTTTATTAGTCCTCTAGTGATAATCTCCTACTGATAAAGCAGCTCAGTAAAGGGCCTGTCACACTAAGGGATATCGCCAGCAATATCGCTATAACGTCACTGGTTTTTGTGACGTTATAGTGATATTGCTAGCGATATCGCTATGTCGGATACTTACCTCCGACCGCTCCCCCGCTGGTTATCGCTGATCACGCGAGAACGTCCGGGACTGTTTATCGTCGTCGGCTTCCAGCTGGACTTCCTGTGGAGAGACGAGCGTGGACGTGGGCGGGAGGACGTTCAGGATCGCCTAGTATGACAGGTAAGTAGCGACCCCTGCGATGTCGCTGGTGAGATCTGCCTGTGTGGCAGCTCACTAGCGACCACTTAGCAATGTACCAGCGATCCTGACCGCGTCATATCGCTGGTCGGGATCGCTGGTACATCGCTAAGTGTGACAGTACCTTAAGTCTAAGAAGTATCATTTCTCCTTGCGGAGAATGACATGCTAAGCATGTCGAGGTGAGGAGACTTAAAGCCGCAATGCTCCTCTGGGAAATATGCTAATTATGCAAATTGTCTCTTCAGAGAGGAAGAGGACTAAAACTCTAGTGCCTCCAATAGGTGGCACTAGAGTTCTAGTCCTCTTCCTCTCTGAAGAAACAATTTGCAAAATTAGTACCTTAAGTGACACAATGTTGGAATCGGGATCTCTGTCTCTGTAATAAGCTGCTCTCAGATTAGGTGGCAAAAAACTGGTGAAAAATTCAAATTATCTCAATACTTGTAGGTGGCAAACAAATGTTTGGTATGCTACACCTGAGTTGCATACCCAAAGAAGATCCAACTGTTGGCTTGTTTTACTTATGTACAGAAAATAGATAATATACAATGCAGATTAACATACTCATTTCTGCATAGTGGCAAGACATGCTGAGTCTGTCTGTATTCTGGTGCCAAGTAGCATTTGATAAAGAGCACCTGTAAGGAATAAGTTATACAAATATAAAGCTCGTTTTAAGGTATGCCAAGATCTAAATCCCAATACAACAGAAAATCACTGTGTGTCACAAATGGTGTAGATTTTAAAAGGTAGTCTGAAATTAGATTCTTATCAAACTGATTACTGCAGTTTAATTTTTCCTTTGACATATATTATGGTTGTTGAGAGTTTCACTTGAGAATTCCAGGAAACACATTCATGGCCCAAAAGTTATACTCGGGAGGAACAAAAGATTAGATAGGGTAGTGAAAGTAAAAATATGTTCCAGAAACAATCTTTCTCCAATGTCTTTAGAAAATGCAGACAATCATAAAAAACGAGGGTTTTTTTGTAACAGTGCCAGTAAACCACTAGTCAACTGGGGTGCACAAGTGTAGTGATAGCAGTGGGAACAGGCAAAGTGACACTTCAATGCAACAAGCCCGATAGTCACATACTTCTGCTAACTACAGGGTGGGCCATTTTTATGGATACACCTCGGTGGGCCATTACATGGATACACCTAAATAAATTGGGAATGATTGGTGATATCAACTTCCTGTTAGTGGCACATTAGCATATGGGAGGAGGAAAACTTTTCAAGATAGGTGGTGACCATGGTGGCCATTTTGAAGTTGGCCATTTTGGAACCAACTTTATAAATGGCCCACCCAGGTATATCCAGAAAAATGGCCCACCCTGTATAAAACAATCATACAAGGGTGAAAGTAAAGAGGTACTTGGGATCAGTGGGAATTCCAGAGAGTAGACCCCCATTTATGACAACCAAAAAGACATGGCCCAATATTTGACACTTCGGCATATCCCTGAATACATGACAATTTTTATATTATCGGAGGACATATAGACCCTATCGTATCCACGTCTAGATCATAATTTTTGGCAAGCTAATTGGCATCTGTCATCTGCTTGGGAAGTTATTTCTTTAGAGTTCTAAGTGTTTCTAACTAGATTAACTAAACAACAAAGGAGCTTTACTGGTCAATAATAGAAAGAAAGGAAATGTGCTTTCATCTTACACAACCTCTAATTCTCAGCCTGTCAATAAGTGACAAAGTATCTTGTTTGCTTTATTCCTTGCATTAAAGCCTTCAAAGAGCCTGTTCAATATAAGGTAAAAAAAAAAAAAATCTGTGCAAAGGCAGTGTATTATTCAGCTCATGATTGTTTGTCACTTTTCTCAGATTCTGCATAATGTGAAAGCACCAGAGAAAAAAAGCATTTAAAGAATTGTTTGACACTTTAATATCGATGGCCTATCCTATCGTTATATTTTCTTTCAAAATGAGTCACCCAATTACTGAGGCACAAGTGAGACATGTATATGCATTTTTTAATTCCATAAAACCATATTGCTGCCCTTCTAACAGAATCCTATGGGCAATCAGTGTCACATGCTGTATACAGCCCATGCTAGCACAAACTGCAAGGCCTTGTGACCAATAATTACGGTACATTCCATTCTAAAAGGTCCCCATGCCTGGGTGTCCAAATAATTGCAATTAACAAAGGAATCTGGCAATTACAAAACTGAGCTCCCTGCCAAGAATAATATCCTTCTAACTGATGGTCTGACTGTGAAGGACTAATTTAGTTTGAAAGGGTAAAAACTCTTACTAAGTAACTATGTTGCTGCAGGAGATCAAAATAGAAAAGCAATGAAGAGAAGATTCCAATTTCTGTGGCTTATCCATCCAAAATATGGATACTTCATACTTGATCTAACATTACACTGTTGCTGAGAACAAGGGCTCACCTGCATTCACACCTGTTCAAAGCAGTTAAAACTGGTTTGAATCACTGACTGGTAACCAGCTTACGATTTTACTTAAAAAATACTTTGTCCCAAATAATTTGCACAGCACTGTATATTTTTTTTTTTATTTAAAAGTCTGGATCCCCTGACTTATCTAGATAATTTTTCTATGCAGCGGCTAGATTAGACTTAAAGAGAACCTGTCAGCAGTGTTGTGCTCAGTAAACTACAGACAGTGTCAGGTTGGTGAAGTTAAATTAATACTTTGGTTGATTAAATCCATCTTGTGGTTTTTGTGTAATCTGTATGTGCAGTTTGCAGTTAATGAGATTCTCATGCTTCAGGGCGGGACTTTATGTTGTGCTCTGCTTACATATTCATCTATATGGCTTATGTGCCCCTACTTTACACACTGCATATATTATTGTGGGGCTCCAAAAAAAATTAAACTTGATCAAAATGGCGGCGGCGCCTGCTCTGTAGCATGATAGATGCCAATATGCATATATTAATTTTTGCTTTAGTACTATATTACTGTGGGAAAGAAAAAAATTATCTTCACGAAAATGGCGGCGCTTGTGCAGTTGCATTCATCACGTTCTGATAGATGCCTCTGCGCAAGTGCTGCCAGCGCCATTTTGCTGCAGAAAAAATTTGGATCCATCAAAATCGTACCGCCACAGACGCATCTATCCACAATAGATGCTACTGTGCAGGCAACACCAGCACCATTTTGATTAAGATACTTTTTTTTTCTCACGATAGTATATGATTAAAGCATGAATGCATTTACCATATGCATATAAAGCATGTATCATGCCACAGCGCAGGCGTTTCCACCATTTTTTTTTTAACCACACAATAAGCAGAAAACCAAGGAGGTAAAAGTGGCTGGGACCCTAGGAAGTAGCGACCATGCTATTTTAGAAGTTTGGATAACTAGAGGAGGAAGACCTGTGAAGACTCAGATGTCAAGGTTAGATTTCAGAAAGGCAGATTTTAAGGGATTCAGAAAGAGAATTGGAGGGATCTAGTGGCTGGATATCCTTAAGGACAAAAATGTCCAGGAAGGATGGGAAATCTTGAAAAATGAAATTCTCAAAGCACAATTGTTAACAATTCCGAAAAGAGGGAAGAATAGGAAGCGTTTAAGGAAACCAGGATGGATAAACACAGAACTTAAGCACATGCTAAAAAGGAAGAAAGAAATGTTTATAAAATGGAAAGAAGGAGGCATATCTAAAGAAGAATATAATGCTGTCTGCAGAACCTGCAGGGCACGAATCAGATTATCTAAAGCTGACAATGAATTGAGGCTTGCAAGAAACATCAAAAGCAATAATAAAGGATTTTGGGGATATGTCAAAAGTAAAAGAAAAGTCAAAAATGCTATAGGATTTTTACAGGATGAAAATGATGAAATGGTAAGACAGGATGTTGAGAAGGCTGAACTTTTAAATTCCTATTTTGCATCTGTTTTCTCTCAGAAAGGAAATGTAACATCAACTATTCTTCACTGTCCTATTAAGGGAATAGAAGAATCCAGGGTATCTATAAACAGAAAGACAGTGAGGAAACACTTAGCTAACCTAAATGAATTCAAGTCTCCAGATCCAGATGAATTACACCTCAGAGTACTGAAGGAGATAGCAGAAGAAATTTTTGAACCCCTCTCCATAATCTTTGAAAATTCTTGGAGAACAAGAGAAGTCCCAGAAGACTGGAGAAGAGCAAATGTTGTTCCTATCTTCAAAAAGGGGAAGAAGGTGGACCCAGGCAACTATAGGCTGGTGAGTCTGACTTCCATACCAGAAAAGATCTTTGAAAAAATTATTAAACAACATGTATGTGGAGCGCCCCGCGGGGCCTGGGGGTACTCGGTACCTGGCCCGTCGACTTCAATGGGGGACGGTGCCACGGCGGCGGGGACCCGGTCCGTGGCCCAGAGGCGTCCAGTAATAAAATAGGGGAAAGTTGTGTGGTATTTATGTGGTAAAAATGAAAATAAAGTTTATAGATGTTTAAATACGTGACGCCACCTGTGGTATTCTGGTCAGAGGTGACCAGCGCTGCGGTGTTGTTCCACTGAGACTGTTGGTGTGTCGCAGCTGAGGTGAAAATAGCTCTCCACAGGTATAGCAATAGTCCCGGGGCAAAGATGTTAAATTAATAGTAAAAATGGCTGTGAACGTTGGGGTGCAAAGAAATGAGAGAGACACAGAGGTGCAGTTTCTTTACCTTTTACTTGAAAGTGGTTGTAATCCGGAGTACCACATACAGGTGATGGAATGAGTCCGACTCGCCTGGAGGCAATCAGGGGATCCACCTTGCCAGGTGGGGATTTAGGACCTTCTTTCTGCGCTGTGTGTGTGGGTCTCCGCTCTTTATAACTATGCTGCGACCCTCAATTGCGTGATGATTTCACTAACCTGTACAGCTGTCAGCATGAGCCTATTCCACGGGTACCATCCTTTTCACCGTCAGCCCCTGGCTCCTTATCTGCTTCCATGCCCTCAAGTGTGTAATGTTGCACAGGAATTTACAATTCCCTGTACTTTCAGATTCAGCGATCAGAACATACAGCACCTGACCATAAAAGACTCTGACGTCCCTTTTCTCCCTATTAGCACTTTGCTCAGGGGTCTGCTATATGCAGTTTTAGCTTTCCCAGAGCCTCTTATCTCTGCTCGTGTGCTTTCCTTCTTCACTGATCAGCTGCCTGTCTTGAACTCCTCTCAGATCAGCTCCCTGTCTTCAACTCACTGGACCTTCCAGAAAGATCTCTTTACCTCACGTTTTAACTGCCTTGTCATTTCTTCTCACAGCCCACAGCTGCTCTAGTTTCCATGACAACCCCCTCAGCAGACTTCTAGCTGACTCACCAACCCCCTCTGCTGGCCAGAATTTATAAGGCATCTCCCTTTTCTGACCTGCAGCAGGAATTGTGATTTAATCTATTACCTGGCATGGGGGTCCCTTTCTGCGTCCAAGCATGACTTCACCTCTTAGAGGGAGGCAATGTCATTGTGACAACCGGACTCTGGGGTGTCACATATGCAAGTACCTGGATAAGAATGAAGTGATTAAACAGTCGGCATGGGTTTGCAACTAGTAAGTCATGTCAGACTAACTTAATTTCCTTCTATGACAGAATCACTGATTGGGTGGATCAGGGAAATGCTGTAGATATAGTATATCTTGACTTAAGCAAAGCATTTGACAAAGTATCTCACACAATTCTTATTGAAAAAATGGCTAAGTATGGAATGGACAAGGCAACTGTTAGGTGGATTCATAACTGGCTTAGTGATCGGACCCAAAGAGTGGTCGTAAATGGCTACACATCCAGTTGGAAGAATGTCTCAAGTGGGGTACCACAGGGCTCTGTCCTGGGCCCTGTATTGTTCAACATCTTTATCAACGATTTAGATGAAGGAATTGAGGGTAAACTGATAAAATTTGCTGATGACACAAAGCTAGGAGGGATAGCTAATACTAGAGAAGAGAGAGAGGATTCAAAAAGATATAAATAAACTGGAGCAGTGAGCAGCAACTAACAGAATAGTTTTTAACAGGCAAAAATGCAAAGCACTTCATCTGGGCAATAAAAATGAAAAAAGCATATACAGAATGGGAGGAATAGGGCTAAGCAACAGCACATGTGAACAAGACTTGGGTATACTAATAGATCACAGACTGAATGAGTCAACAGTGTGATGCAACAGCAAAAAAGGCAAATGCAATTCTAGGATGTGTTAACAGAAGCATACCGTCTAGATTACTTGAAGTCATTATTGCCCTCTACTCCTCTTTGGTCAGATCTCATCTAGAATACTGTGTCCAGTTTTGGGTGACACATTTTAAAAAAGACATCAACAAACTGGAGCATGTTCAGAGAAGAGCGACCAGAATGGTGACCGGTCTGCAAACCCTGTCTTATGAGGAAAGGTTCCAGGATTTGGGAATGTTTAGCTTGCAAAAGAGAAGACTGAGAGGAGACTTAACTGTCTACAAATATCTCAAGGGCTGTCACATTGTAGAAGGATCATCTTTATTCTCATTTGCACAAGGAAAGACTAGAAGCAATGGGATGAAACTGAATGGGAGGAGACATAGATTAGATATTGGAAAAAACTTTTTGACAGTTAGGGTGATCAATGAGTGGAACAGGCTGACACGAGAGGTGGTGAGTTCTTCAATAGAAGTCTTCAAACAGAGGCTGGACAGACATCTGCCTGGGATGATTTTCCGAATCCTTCTTTGCGCAGGGGGTTGGACCAGATGGCCCAGGAGGTCCCTTCCAACCCTACGATTCTATGAAATAAAGCCCCACCTACAGGCCGCACCGAAGCACGAGAATCTCATTAACTGAAAACTGCAAATACAGATTAAACAACAACCACAATACATATTTCAACAACCAAGTTATCATTTTAATCAGTATAATGGCGCCAACCTGACAGTCTGTAGGTTCCTGTTGACAGACTCCCTTTAATGAACAAAAAACTCATCAGTTATTAAATGGTAAATTGCCACAATCCTTATACTAAACATTAATATATACAATAAGCAACAGCTAAATAAATACATAAACCACTTGCAAAATGTACAACTTCTCATCCCACCCTTGAAATACATCAAGGGCACAGTAAGAAAAGTCTACAGCAAGAAATTACATCTTCAACAAAGCAGTCAAGCCTTATAAGCTAATAACACAAGAAATAAAACTGCTGTTATGATTGACAGACGCATTAAAGATGCTTATCACTTATTTCTAGTGTTGTCGGTCAAAAAAACTTCTCCGTTGCTACCTCCGATCCAAAATTTATGCAGGTGTGAAAATCTATGGCAGAAAACATTTTTGCTTTAACAAGCCAGAGTCACCAACAATGTTGCTTAATGCTGAACACAGCCTATAGAGAATAGACGGGTCAGTGGGTTATGTTCACATGGCCTTTTTAGAACAGAAACAAAGCAAACATTTTTTAGATGTTTTGGTTGAAGTAGAATTTTTAACGTTTTCTCTTAGATTCTTCTCCAAAAAGACTGTGCACATACCCATATAATGGGAAACCTGGTTTGGGAGTTATTCTGGCCCAGACTTTTAACCGTCACAATCTGGCCCTTGTCAGTTGCTTAGATCCTCACCGATTTTACTGGTCTTTGGTCTAAATCAGTGTTTCTCAACTCCAGTCCTCAAGACCCACCAACAGGTCAAGTTTTCAGGATATCCTTAGCATTGCACAGGTGATTTCAACACCTGCTCAAGCATTAATTCCATCACCCGTGCAATACTAAGGAAATCCTGAAAACATGACCTGTTGGTGGGTCCTGAGGACTGGAGTTGAGAAACACTGGTCTAAATGATCATACATTGGAGATGATTTTGGAATGTGGGAATATATCTACACCCCTTACCTAATTAATTGAAAACGCTACCAAGCAATAAAAGATCATATTCAACACAAATCAATTTGCATACATAGCATAGCTACCTAAAAAGGAAGAAGGATTGAAGGTTAAATTCCACTTTTTACCCCAAATAAAAGCTCCTCACACTACCACCAGCTGCACCACACTGGCTCAAGGGCACTCCAGCTTTGTTGCTTATACCAAATATCCCGCTGAGACCCAAGCCCACTAGGAAACTGCTTACACCCGATAAGAACACTGCACCACATTGGGGTCACCCATCCCTGCACTAGGCTCTCCTGATCCTTTGGTACAATCCACTTCCTTCAGAGACCACTCCTTTTCTCGCCTACTGCTGAGACAGACAAAACAAGTCCCCTACCTTTTTCATGGCATCCACTTAAATAAGATTCTTAGAGTGGGCGAGTTGTGGGTTTGTTTTGAGTACAAAATCACCACTAACCAACGATGCCGCCTCAGTGACCGTACTTTATTTACCACCCAGATTAGACCCTAGTAGCCATCAATCAAATGAGCTCTAAACTTTTTTTCTGCAAATTCCTTCACCAATCTCCTTACAGTATAACCATTTACACATCAATATTAGGGGTCAGCATTCCTCCCTAGTAATGAGGTCAGTTTTGGGTCATTGCTCTATACATATTTTATGGATTCATTCAATCTTAACTCAAGAGTAAAAACTGTAAATTCTGTATTCAGTGAAGACAGATTTTCCCATTCATGAGAAAGGAGCTTAGAGTTGCCTTGCAATTAATAAGACTATTGAGAGGGAATCGGGATCTACACTATGCAGTTCTCAGATTGTGTGGCAAAAACTTGGATTGCTTTTAGGGAAGCTCACTCAGCTGCACCTTTATCTCCTGTTTATTCCTATAGCAATTATATGGTA
Organism: Dendrobates tinctorius; assembly: GCF_039654945.1. Taxonomy (NCBI): domain Eukaryota; kingdom Metazoa; phylum Chordata; class Amphibia; order Anura; family Dendrobatidae; genus Dendrobates; species Dendrobates tinctorius. The sequence goes on from NW_027361755.1 coordinate 3,591,011, forward strand.
AGTTACATAAGGAATTTACTACCTAAATTACTGCTTAAAGGGAACCTGTCACCCCCCCCAGGCATTTTTAACTAAAAGAGCAACCTTGTGCAGCACTTAGGCTGCATTCTGTCAAGGTGGCTCTTTTAGTTGGGGTCCCTTCCACCGCTGAAAAAAATCATTTTTATAATTTGTCACTCTAGTTTGACCGAGGGGCAGGTCTTTCCCCCCCGAACACAGACATCACATGATGTCTTCCTTCTCGCACCTGCTTGGACGCACGGCCCGAGATCCCGCCCCGCAGTGTGAATAAATCAGAAGAGACTGTGGGGCGGGATCTTGGGCCGCACGTCCATGCAGGCACAAGAAGGAAGACATCATGTGATGTCAGTGGACAGGCAGCGCTAACTGCGCATGCCCAAGAAACAAGATTACAGCGCAGGCGCTGGGTAAATAACTGGATGCTGAGGAGGCAGCGCCCATAAGAATGGAGGAAATGACTGATGGCTGAGAGGCGTCTGTATCTGGGGGGAAAGACCTGCCCCCTGGACAAACTAGAGGTATGAGTGACAAATTATAAAAACGATTCTTTCAGCGGTGGAAGGGACCCCAACTAAAAGAGCCACCTTGATGGAATGCAGCATTAGTGCTGCACAAGGTGGTTCTTTTAGTTAAAAACGCCTGGGGGGGTGACAGGTTCCCTTTAACCCCTTTCCTACAATGGACGTAATATTCTGTCCATGTGACCAGGGACCTAATTCCCATGGACGGAATATTACGTCAATGCGATCAGCGGCGCCCACGTGGTGAGCGCCGCTGATCGCGGCCGGGTGTCAGCTGATTATCACAGCATGACACCCGGCACAATGTGTCAGGGGCGGTCACGGACTGCCCCTGACACGTTAACCCCTGGCACACCGCGATCAAACACGATTGCGGTGTACCGGAGGTTAAAGGGAAGCATTGGCAGGGAGAGGGCTCCCTCCATGCTTCCCTGAGCACCCCCACAGCAGCACAATGTGCAGCGCTGCTGTGGGTGGCTCCTTCCCTGCAGGTCCCCGGATCCAATATGGCGACGGGGACCTTTGGGGGCCTGCAGGGAGCTGGCTTCCTCATGCCTGCAAAGCGCAGGCAAGGAGGAAGCCTGCAGCACTGCCTGTAACAGATTGCTGATCTGTGAAGTGACAGATCAGCGAACTGTCACAGGACAGTGATGTCCCACCTGGGACAAAGTAATAAAGTTAAAAAAAAAAAGTGTAAAAATGTTAAAAAAAAATCGCTAAATGAATTTAAAAAAAAAATATTCCCTAATAAATTCATTTTTTGAAAAGAAAAAAAAAATAAATAAATAAAAGAACACATATTTGGTATTGCTGCGTCCGTAATGACCCGCCCTATAAAACTGTCCCATTTGTTAACCCCTTTAGGGAACCCCTTAAAAAATAAAAAACGAAGCAAAAAATAATGATTTATTATCATACCGCCGAACAAAGAGCAATAACGCATGATCAAAAAGACGCATATAAATATCCATGGTACCACTGAAAACGACATCTTGTCTCGCAAAAAACGAGCTGCCACTCAGCATCATCAGCAAAAAAATAAAAAAGTTATAGCTCGCAGAATAAAGCGATGCAAAAATAATTATGTTTTATATAAAATTGTTTTCATTGTATAAAAGCACTAAAACATAAAAAACGACATAAGTGAGGTATCGCTGTAACTGTACTGACCTGAAGAATAAAACTGCTTTATCAATCTTACCGCACGCAGAACGGTGTAAACGCACCCCCCAAAAGAAATTCATGAAATGCTGGTTTTTGTTCATTCTTCGTCCCAAAAATCAGAATAAAAAGCGATCAAAAGATGTCACGTGCCCGAAAATGATACCAATAAAAACGTCAACTCGTCCCGAAAAAAATAAGACCTCACATGACTCAGTGGGTCAAAATATGGAAAAACTATAGCTCTCAATATGTGGTGATGCAAAAACTTTTTACAATAAAAAGCGTCTTTTAGCGTGTGACAGCTGCCAAATATAAAAACTGCCATAAATAGTAAATCAAACCCCCCGTTATCACCCCCTTAGTTAGGGAAAAATAATAAAATTTAAATGTATTTATTTCCATTTTCCCAATAGGGTTAGGGCTGTGTTGGGGTTAGGGTTGGAGTTAGAATTGGGGGGTTTCCACTGTTTGGGCACATTAGGTGCTCTCCAAACGCAACATGGCATCTGATCTCAATTCCAGCCAATTCTGCGTTGAAAAAGTCAAATGGTGCTCCTTCCCTTCCAAGCTCTGCCATGCACCCAAACAGTGTTTTACCCCCACATATGGGGTATCAGCCTACTCAGGACAAATTGCAAAACAACTTTTGGGGTCCAATTTCTCCTGTTACCCTTTGGAAAATAAAAAAATGGGGGCAAAAATATCATTTTTGTGGAAAAAAAATATGATTTTTTTATTTTCACGCCCGGGCGTTATAAACTTCTGTGAAGCACTTGGGGGTCTATAGTGCTCACCACACATCTAGATAAGTTCTGTGGGGGGTCTAGTTTCCAAAATGGGGTCAGTTTTGGGGAGATTCAATAGTTTAGGCACATCAGAGGCTCTCCAAATGCGACATGACACCCGCAGACCATTCCATCAAAGTCTGCATTCCAAAACGTCACTACTTCCCTTCTGAGCCCCGATGTGTGCCCATACAGTAGTTTTCTCCACACATATGAGGTATCAGCGTACTCAGGACAAATTGGACAACAACTTTTGGTGTCCAATTTCTCCTGGTACCCTTGGGAAAATAAAAAAATTGGGGACTAAAAGATCATGTTTGTGGAAAAAATACGATTTTTTTTCATTTTCACGCCCGGGCATTATAAACTTCTGTGAAGCCATTGGGGGTTCAAAGTGCTCATCACACATCTAAATAAGTTCCTTAGGGGGTCTAGTTTCCAAAATGGTGTCATTTGTGGGGGGTTTCCACTGTTTAGGTACATCGGGGCTCTCCAAAGGCAACATGACACCCGCAGACCATTCCATCAAAGTCTGCATTCCAAAATGTCACTACTTCTCTTCCGAGCCCCGACGTGTGCCCACATACAGTAGTTTTCTCCCACATATGAGGTATCAGCATACTCAGGACAAATTGGACAACAACTTTTGGGGTCCAATTACTCCTGGTACCCTTGGGAAAATAAAAAAATTGGGGACTAAAAGATCATGTTTGTGGAAAAAATACGATTTTTTTTATTTTCACGCCCAGGCATTATAAACATCTGTGAAGCACTGGGGGTTCAAAGTGCTCACCACACATCTAGATAAGTTCCTTGGGGGGTCTAGTTTCCAAAATTGTGTCATTTGTGGAGGACTTTTTACTGTTTTGGTACATCAGGGGCTTTCCAAACGCGACATGATGTCCGATCTCAATTCCAGCCAAAAGCGTCAAATGGCGCTGCTTCCCTTCCGAGCTCTGCTATACGCCCAAATAGTCGTTTACACCCACATATAGGGTATCAGTGTACTCAGGACAAATTGCACAATAACTTTTAGGGTCCTGTTACCTTTAGGAAAATAAAAATTGGGGGTTAAAAGATCATTTTTGTGGAAAAAATGATTTTTTTTTAATTGTACCGCTGTACGTTATAAACTTCTGTGAAGCCCTTGTGGGTTCAAAGTTCTCACCATATATCTAGATAAGTTCCTTGGGCTGGTCTAGTTTCCAAAATGGGGTCACTTGTGGGGAGTGTCCACTGTTTAGGTACATCAGGGGCTCTCCAAACGTGACATGGCGTCCGATCTGAATTCCAGCCAAATTTGCATTGAAAAAGTCAAACGGCGCTCCTTCCCTTCTGAGCTCTGCCATGCACCGAAACAGTGGTTCCCCCCCACATATCAGGTATCAGCATACTCAGGACAAATTGCACAATAATTTTTCCAGTCCAATTTCTCCTGTTACCCTTGGTAAAATAAAAAAAATTGAACCTGAAGTAATTTTTTTGTGAAAAAATAATAAATTTATAAATAAATAATAAACTTCTTGAATGTGGTTTTGAGCACCTTAAGGGGTGCAGTTTTTTGAATGGTCACTTTTGGGTATTTTCTGTCATATAGACCAGTGGACCCCAACCTTTTTTGCACCAAGGACCGGCTTGAAGCAAGACCATTCTTCCATGGCCCGGCAGGGCGGGGATGGAGGTGTGACAGGGGTGGGGCTTTGGTCATAAGGGGGCGGGGCTATGGACGCAGCTGTAGTTTAGCAGTGCATACTTATCATTTAATTATAACATTTATAATGTGACTCAACTCACCATAGATTTTAAATGAGTGGGAGCACCTGGCTTGTTTCTCTGTTTCAGTGGGAGCACCGGCTACATCTACTGATGGCCGTCACTGCTAATGATGATTGTAACCTACAAGGAAATGGAGCATTGAGCACTTAGAAAAAAATGTGTGGCTCCCCCTGTTGTATGCATGGCTCCCCTGTCCCTCCCCTGTATACATGGCTCTGCTCCCATCCTCCCATCCTTGTATACATGGCTCCGCTCCCACCCTCCCATCCTGTATGCATGGCTCCCCTGTCCCATCCTGTATACATGGCTCCGCTCCCATTCTCCCTCCCTTATATATATATATATATGGCTCCGCTCCCACTCTCCCTCTCCTGTATATATGACTCCGCTCCCATTCTCATATATATATATATATATATATATATATATATATATATATATATATATATATATATATATATATATATATATATATAGATAACTCAGGCGCAGAGCTGGGATTCGTGTATAACTGACCCTGGGTCAGGTTTATTAACGGTGAAAGCAATGCAAAAGGAAATAAAACATAAAACAAACCCTTGCCTGTCCGGCACTAACTAAACAATGGACAACCTAACTACCAACTGGCGGGCTTCTCCCGTCCAGCCAAACCACAGTTGCAGTGGGCACTGCTTCCACTCACGTGTGTCTCTCACACAGACAGGCTCTCTGTGTTCCCAGGCTGAGACACTCACACAACCACCTGGCATCCTTTTTATATCCACCTCCCATTATCCATTAGTAAGCAGGTGTGATACTGACCAGACTAGGCCACATAGGAAAGGAATCTGGGCGAGATATACCTGCCCTCATCCACTATTCCCACATGATTCTCACATATCCCCCCCCCTCTGCTCAGACCACTCCGGTCGAGCAATGACACCCGCCAAACAGTGCACTCGGGACAGGGCATCTGCATTTCCCATCTGTACCCCTGGGCGGTGCTCCACCGTAAAAGTGTAGGCCTGCAGGGCAAGGAACCACCGGGTCACCCGGCTATTCCATTCCTTGTTCAAGTGCATCCACTTGAGAGGGGCATGGTCAGTGATCAGCCTGAACTTTCGGCCCACCAGGTAATATTTGAGGGCCTCTAGAGCCCACTTAATGGCGAGGCACTCTTTTTCCACGACTGCATACCTTTGCTTGTGTTTATTCAGCTTCCTGCTGAGATAGAGGACTGGGTGTTCCACTCCGTCCCTCACTTGTGAGAGTACTGCCCCGATACCGGTATCAGAGGCATCCGTTTGTACCACAAACTCGCTGCGGAAGTCCGGAGTCACCAGTACGGGCTGAGAGCAAAGTGCCCGTTTTAGGCTATGGAAGGCTTCAGCCGCTAAACTCCATTTAATCATGACGGAGTCTTTCCCTTTTGTAAGATCCGTCAGGGGGGTAGTGATGGCTGCAAAAATGGGTATGAACCGGCGATAATAGCCGGCGATCCCCAGGAAGGCTTGCACCTGCTTCTTGTTGACAGGTTGTGGCCAGTCCTGAACCGCCTGAATCTTATCAACCTGGGGTTTAACAACACCCCTCCCAATTACATACCCCAAATACCGGGCTTCTTCTAGCCCGATGTGACATTTCTTGGGGTTTGCGGTTAGACCTGCCTCCCACAGGTCGTCAATCACAGCTTGTACTTTCTGGAGATGAGTCTCCCAGTCAAAGCTGTAAATGACAATGTCGTCCAAATAGGCCGAAGCGTACTGCCTATGTGGCCTCAGGACTCGATCCATCAGTCTCTGGAAGGTCGCTGGTGCTCCGTGCAGTCCAAACGGCATATACACATACTGAAATAAACCTTCCGGCGTAGCAAATGACGTCTTTTCTCTGGCAACCTCCGCCAGAGGGATCTGCCAATACCCCTTTGTTAGGTCTAGGGTCGTAATATACCGGGCTTTTCCTAACCGATCTATCAACTCGTCGACCCGGGGCATGGGGTAGGCATCAAATTTTGAGACCGCATTCAGTTTCCTGAAGTCATTGCAGAACCAGATGGTGCCGTCCGGTTTAGGAATTAGCACAATCGGGCTGGACCAAGCACTGTGCGATTCCTCAATGACTCCTAACTCTAACATTGCCTTCACTTCTCGGGAAACGGCTTCACGGCGCGCTTCCGGGATTCGGTAGGGCTTTACGTGAACTGTGACACCAGGTTCCGTTACAATGTCATGTTTCATTAGCGTAGTCTGCCTGGGTTTTTCTGAGAAACTTTTGGTTGTGAAGTAGAAACTGCCTGACCTCAGTCTTTTGCCGCTCCGAGTGAGTCTCTGCAACCCGTACCTCCGGTACGGTATGCGAGCAGACAGGACGGGCCAGCTCCGCTGACAAGGCAGACCGATCCTTCCAGGGCTTTATCAGATTTACATGATAAATCTGTTCAGGTTTCCATTTACCTGCCTGGTATACTTTGTAGTTTACTTCACCAACTCTTTCCTTGATCTCAAAGGGGCCCTGCCACTTTGCCAGGAACTTGCTGTCCACCGTGGGGACCAGGATCAACACCCTATCTCCGGGTGCAAACGTACGGATCTTGGCGCCCCTATCATAGATTCTTTTTTGGGCTCCTTGAGCCTGTATCATGTGTTCTTTGACGATAGGCATAACAGCCGCAATACGGTCCTGCATTTGTGTGATGTGATCTATCACTGTTTTAAATGGAGTGACCTGACCCTCCCAGGTTTCCTTTGCAACGTCTAACAGTCCGTGAGGACGTCGGGCGTACAATAACTCGAAAGGCGAGAATCCCGTGGAAGACTGGGGTACTTCCCTGATGGCAAAAAGCAAATACGTAAGTAAATAGTCCCAGTTCTTCCCATCCTTGTCTATCACCTTTCTCAGCATCTGCTTCAGAGTTTTATTGAACCGTTCGACCAACCTGTCTGTTTGAGGGTGATACACGGATGTGCGTAACGGTTCGATTTGTAACAATCGGCAGAGCTCCTTCATTACCCTGGACATAAAGGGGGTCCCCTGGTCGGTGAGTATCTGTTTTGGTATACCGACCCGACTAAACACATGCACCAGTTCCTTGGCAATCGTCTTGGTGGCCGTGTTACGCAAAGGGATGGCCTCCGGGTAACGAGTGGCATAATCCAAGATGACCAGGATATGTTGGTGTCCACGTGCAGACCGTGGAAGGGGCCCAACTAAATCCATCCCAATCCTCTCAAACGGGACTTCAATAATAGGTAGGGGTACCAAAGGGCTACAGAACCGGGGCTTAGGTGCAGAGGCTTGGCAGTTAGGACAAGACTCACAATATACACGGATATCGTGATGCATGCCTGGCCAAACAAAACAGTGTAATATCCTTTCGGTGGTTTTCTGGACTCCCAGGTGACCCCCCCCATCACATGTCCGTGGGCCAGGTCCAGCACCTGCCGCCGGTAGGGTTTTGGCACGACTAATAGTTGCACCGTATCTTCCCCCTTTTTCTCTATCTGATAGAGTAAATCATTCTCCAGAACCATGTAAGGATATGCCAGCCTAGAGCCAGGTTCTACGGGTACCCCATTAATCACTTTTACATTTGTCCTAGCCTGAGAAAGGGTAGGATCCTTTATTTGCTCGCTTTGGAAGTCATCTTTCTGAACTTCTAAATCCGGCAAACGGGGAGGTGGACGGCTGTCAGCCTCCTCCTCTTCCCCGGTCTCCTCCGTATCACCCGCCATGACTGAAAACGGGAACTGCAGGTCATTTCCCGCAGACTCTTCCCCCGAGTCTTCCGGGGAGACCTCTTCCCGGGGTTCGGGACCCACACGCGCCCTGGGAGAAGAATCATGTACACTATTACCCGAAGGCATCAACTGATTCTCCCACAATTGCCAGAAGTGGGGGAAAATCCCGGCCCAGGATAACATCATGCAATAACGCCGGGACGAGTCCCACTTTATGTTGCACAGACCCATAGGAAGTTGTAATGCATATGACCGTGGTGAGGTACGAACAGGTGTCTCCATGCACACACGTTACAGAAAATTTGTCTGATGGTCCAGTCGGGGCTGACACCAGACTGGCCTTCACCAGAGTCACCACACTTCCCGAGTCTAACAATGCCACCACATTTTTGCCATCAACAGTTAAATCACACAAGTGTCTTTCCACATCCTTTTGACCGGCATTCACACTCACTACCCGTGCAACCATAGACATGCGGTTTTTAGATTCTGTGACGTCGCACTGCATGGGTTCAGTAGTGACCGGACAGTTCGCAGCAATATGTCCCATCTCTTGGCAGCGGAAACACCTAACGGGCCCCTTGCTTAGACCATAGTTCGTTACTCTCGGCCTCGCAGTGCGGGCAGTCCAGTTTTCCTCCCCCACTGTCTTAGGGATTTTTCCATCTCCCCTACTCCCTGGAACAGTCTTACCGGTTCCCCGTGGAGATGTTGAAGAACGAGGTGGGGTAGCGTCGTCTCGGAGTCCTTCCGCCACGGAGTAATGTTCAACAAGATCCACCAGTTGATCTGCCGTCGTAGGATTTCCATGGCTTACCCACTTCCTCAGGGCTGCGGTAGAGCTCTCAGGTACTTGTCCATGACGACCCTCTGGATTATCTCTGGCGCTGTCAGCACCTCGGATTGTAGCCACTTCTTCGTCACGTGGATCAGGTCGAACATCTGTGACCGCGGTGGTTTATCCGGCTGATAAGTCCATTGATGCACTCTCTGTGCACGGACAGCGGTCGTCACTCCCAGCCGGGCAAAGATCTCGGATTTCAATTTGTCAAAGTCCTGCGCAGCTTCAGGTTCCAAGTCATAATAAGCCTTTTGGGCCTCACCGGAAAGAAACGGGGCAATCAGGCCGGCCCATCGTGCCTTCGGCCATTTTTCTCGCACCGCCGTCCGTTCAAACGTGGTCAGGTATGCCTCGACGTCATCTTCGGTCATCATCTTCTGCCAGTACCGACTCACGTGAATCACTCTCGACTCAGCTTCCAGGTTAACCTCCTGTAGGCTTGCCAGGCGCTGCGCCACCTGCTGGAGAAGCGAACGATCGGTAGCTGTCATGTCCACCAACTCCTTCAGCTGGGCAATCATCATCCGATTAGCTTCTTGCTGGACGGCGGTGGACTGTACCAACGCTTTCACCACGTCCTCCATGCTCATGCTTGCAACGTGATGCCCGCGTTCTCCACCACAATGTGATAAAACACTCCGGGATCGCCTTTGCTGGGGTCCAAGGTCACGTGCGTTCAGCATGAAACTCAGGCGCAGAGCTGGGATTCGTGTATAACTGACCCTGGGTCAGGTTTATTAACGGTGAAAGCAATGCAAAAGGAAATAAAACATAAAACAAATCCTTGCCTGTCCGGCACTAACTAAACAATGGACAACCTAACTACCAACTGGCGGGCTTCTCCCGTCCAGCCAAACCACAGTTGCAGTGGGCACTGCTTCCACTCACGTGTCTCTCACACAGACAGGCTCTCTGTGTTCCCAGGCTGAGACACTCACACAACCACCTGGCATCCATTTATATCCACCTCCCATTATCCATTAGTAAGCAGGTGCGATACTGACCAGACTAGGCCACATAGGAAAGGAATGTTGGCGAGATATACCTGCCCTCATCCACTATTCCCACATGATTCTCACAATAAATATATATATATATAGCTCCGCTTCCACTCTCCCTTATATATGGCTCCGTATTGTATACATGGCTCTGCTCCCACTCTCCCAGCCTCCCTTGTATTTATGGCTCCGCTCCCACTCTCCCAGCCTCCCTTGCATATATGGCTCCGCTCCCACTCTCCCGGCCTCCCTTGTATATATGGCTCTCCGACCCCACTCTCCCTCCCTTATATATGGCTCCGCTCGGCTCCCCATCATACTTACCCTCACATCGCTGACCTTCCTTCCCGTCGCTGAACTTCCCTCCCTGCATCTCGCGGCGCTTCAGCTCCTGTGCGGAGCGGTCACGTGCACCGCTCATTAAGGTCTATGAATATGGACGCCACGCCTATGGGAGATGAGTGGCGTCCATATTCATGACCTTAAATGAGCGGTACACGTGACCGCTCAGCGCTGGATGAAGCCGCAGGGTGAGTATCAGCTGCTGCACCGCCGCCGGCTCCCCTTCTGTCCGCGGACCGGCAAGGGCACTGCAACGGCCCGGTGCTGGGCCGCGGACCGGTGGTTGGGGACCCCTGATATAGACCCCTCAAAGTGGCTTCAAATGTGATGTGGTTCGTAAAAATAAAATGGTGTTGCAAAAATGAGAAATCGCTGGTCAACTTTTAACCCTTATATAACAAAAAAAATGTTGGTTCCAAAATTGTGCTGATGTAAAGTAAACATGTGGGAAATGTTATTTATTAAGTTTTTTGTGTGCCGTATCACTGTGATTTGAGGGCATAAAAATTCTAAGTTGGAAAATTGCGAAATTTTCGCCAAATTTCTGTTTTTTTCACAAATAAATACAAGTTATATGAATGAAATTTTACCACTAACATGAAGTACAGTATGCCACGAGAAAACACTGTCAGAATCACCAGGATCCATGGAAGCGTTTCAGAGTTATTACCTCATAAAGGGACAGTGGTCAGAATTGTAAAAATTGGCCCGGGAGATAACGTGCAAACCACCCTTGGTAGTGAAGGGGTTAAGCAAAATGTTTATTCCCCAACACTGGCACATATGAATGTGTTTGACAATCAAAAACACAGAACTTCAATTTATCTTTAATAACATCTATTTTGTGAACATTTGTAAACAGGTAGTGTGTTGCCAAAATTGTGGAAACTTTGAGGAAGCCGTGACCATACAATCAATCGTAAAAGATCACTTCTTGGAGTGTCTGGGGTCAGGCACACACATCTATGTGAAGGGTGTAATGAAACCCAGCAGTCTGAATTTCCACCACTAACACTTGTATGGTAGACTCCAATGAGAAGAAACAAAAATTAATTAGCAATTGTAATCCATCACATTGCTTTTTGTATTTTATTTTAGTAGAAGCATAATATAGCATGAAAACATACAGTATTTGAAACTGTAAGATGTGAATGCTGGATAATGGAATCGCTTGTCTTACACTTTTAAACACGGAAGATGCAATTGCTGAAAATTGGATTTTTAATGCAGGTCTCCTTTGAGTAAAAAGGAATTTGAGCAGACAGTAATGGCAGCACAGCAGGCCTATGATAACATCAGAAAAATCACAAGTGTGTTCCTATACTGGGAAACCACTAGCCTAGTAAGAAATAATAATGCACGACTATAATTGAGCAAATGTGTTGATCTTGTTGCCTGAGCCTAATTCAGCATTACAGAATTGTGGGAATAAGTGTCTGAAGCACAGTGTGTTTTAATGTGATGTACAGAAACATTATGTTGAAGATGTCGAAAGTGGATAAAGTGGTATCGGATTGAAATATTCTTATCTGAATACCTCTCTCGTAGGTGTCAACAGGAGGATAATTTGATGCTGCTCCAAGACTAGAACAGTATCAAACTTCTAAAGTAATCAGAACGCATTAAATAAGCTACAATGGGACATGGTAGTATTACTGAGCCTGCCCCTAATCACACCTCAGGGCATGAACAGATACGGGCATTGCTAACATGACTAAATACAAAAATAACAGTAAAATAAAGAGCAAGAAAATAAACAATGCAGAAAAACACCTAGACTTTGGTCCATCAAACCGGCGTGAGTAACTCCAGTATTGATGAGGTGGCATGTGTTGGTGTCAGACGCTCCTAATTTATTAAGAAGTGCCTCTAAGCTTTTCTGGTGTAAGGTACACCACCATACAGCTCTAGCTAAACTATTTTGGTGGATTTAGCCAAAGCTGGTGTAAAAATGGCAAAAGTTGCAAAATGTTTGCAAAACTCCACTTTGCAAAATTTGGCTACTTTACAAAGTGATTTAAGCCAGAATGGAAAAATCACTTTGATGAATCAGGGCCACTGAGTTCTAACTTGGATTTACACCCAAACCATTTACTGAGTTCATGGATTTACACACAAACCATAAAAAAAAGTTATAGTAAATGTAGCAATTAGTCTAATAAAGTTTTTTAGTTATAATTTTCACTTACAAAATTAAGCAGGCCACATGCATTTGATTAAGTTTAGTGATTGTGCATCTTTGTTTCCATAGGAAAAAGTAATTAAATAAAACATCCATTTTTAGCCTATGTTTATACTGTTCAGGTTTACCGTACTGTGAAATTGTTTTTGCTATACAATCTGCAGACACCTATTGCATGTGTAGAACTACCTTTTGTTGCCCAAAAATAAAAGTATCAACTGTAGGCATAATAATTTCCTAATAATCCCATTATTAGCGGCCACTTTCTACATACTGAACTACTCTTTTCTGCAACGAGAAAGACCTTCTTGGTAGTGCAACCTATTACATGTAACTAACCCTGTAAAAGTTTATGCTTGACCTGCAGCGTGAAAAATAATATTAGCCAAGGCAGATATATAGTCTCATATACAGAGAGCAGTTTAGGAGTATTTCCCCCATACCAGGGCAGAACAGCTTTTGGATGCCCAGGTGAAAACTTTGAGGGGTGGTCATCTATGAAGGAGAGCCAGGGTAGATGCCTCTTATAGGTGGCATTAGTGAAATACAACAGCATGTAAAAGCTTGAACATCCCTGATCAAAATTACTGTTATTGTTAAATGGTCTATAAAGGGCCTGAAGTTAAAGAGGACATTTCTGTTATATTTTAGGATATATAAAACTTCCTTCTCAGAGGTCTTTTTTTTTTTCATCCTTTCTCATTCTCAGGTCCTCTACCAGGGGCCTGGGAGTTTGAGGGTTCTGCACAGTATCTTAGTTGCTCCCAGCATTGTGCTTTTCTAGACAGAGTTCAGATGTTGCTCCTGGGATCTGTTGTAGCCATTCTTCCAACTTAGGAGTCACAGCTTCAAGTGCCCCTATCACAACTGGAATCACTGTTGCCGTCACCTCCCACATCTTCTCCAGTTTCTCATAGTCCCTCTTTCTGATGTTGCTCTCACTTGGCACTGCCACATCTATTATCATTGCTGTCTTCTGATCCTTGTCTACTATCACAATGTCTGGTTGGTTAGCCAACACCTGCTTATCCATCTGGATCTTGAAGTCCCACAGGATTTTAGCGCTTTCATTATCCCCCACTTTTTTCTGGGGTCTCCCACCTGGACTAAGGATGACTTAGCCCATATGCTGTGCAGATGTGCATGCTACTTGGTTGTGGAGTTCTGTACACGCTGTTCCTGCTTGCATTTTGATTCCTGACAATGTGTTGGACACTTTATGAGGTTTCTTTGCATAGTCTGCACCTGGGGTCATCTTGTGTGGTAGATTTCGGCTTGTATGGATCTGATACTTAGTGCTTAATCTTGTGCCGCTATGATTAAGGCCTATGTGCTGTCTCAAGGTCCAGCTTTCTCCAGCCATTGGTAGGATTTCCCCGTCAGCCACCTCAATTATCTCTCAATGGTACATCCCATGCAGTGGCTTGTCTTGCCATGGTGCTTATGCTCCTGTTCTTCTTTCCAGATCTTTTGTTGCTGCCTTAGGCTTTCTCTCAGCATCTCATTTTTGATGCCATTTTTCTGATGTATTCCTGGATACTCCTTGTTTCATCCGTGATGGTGGCTTGGATGCTTAGCAAGCCTCGACCACCCTCCTTTCTGTTAGTATACAATCTTTGGGTGCTAGACTAAGGGTCCCGTTTCACTTAGCGACACAGAAGTGATCCCAACAACGATACGACCTGGTAAGGATCGCTGGTGCGTCACTAAATGGTCGCTAGTAAGCTGCCAAACGGGCAGATCTCTTCAGCGACGCAGCAATGATCCGGCGATCCGTATAATGACCTCAGCGGTCATTGGTACCTTGTCACACAGCAGCTTTTCTGATGATTCCCACCTGAGTTCTGCGTCGCCAACGAGGTCGCTCATCGGGGTCAAACACAGCGATACGTGCTGGCCAGCAGGACTGCATGTCACATGTAGCGAGATTGCTGGCGAAGTCGCTGTTGCGTCACAATATCGGTGATGCTTCAGCTATCTCACTAGCGATTTCGCTATGTGAGACGGGGGCTTTAGGGTGGAGACCTCCATGTATTGTGAGGAGCTGAGCTTTCGTGTCTTCACGTCTGCAGCTTCCAACTTTTGGTTTGGCCAGCACACTATGTCAGCAGGGTATCTGATAACTGGAAGGGCATATGTATTGATGGCATGGATTTTATTCTTCCTATTGAAGTAGCATTTTATATAGGATCTGAGGAAATGCTACTATACAGCTCTGGCAAAAATTAAGAGACCACTGCACAGTTTTATAAAAACCATCTTCTCTACATGTCTGACAGTCATTCCATTCCAGTGTCAGTTGAATTCTAAACCAGAGTACCCCTTATTCTACTTAATGTGCTTCTGATTAGGTGATCACCTGAACCAAATGTTATTGAAGCAACAAGCTCCACGTGATCCACAACCTCTTTACCTCCCGCAACCTTTCCTTCCTGGCCCTCACTGAGACCTGGCTGACACCCCCTGACACGGCCTCCCCGGCCGCACTGAGATATGGCGGCCTCCACTTTATCCATACTCCTTGCCCTGGCAACAGACATGGTGGAGGAGTGGGTTTCCTCCTTTCTAAAAACTGCTCCTTCAACCCTATCCAGCCCCCACCCTCCCTTCTTTTGAGGTTCACTCTGTCTGTATCTACTCTCCCTCTAATCTCCAAATGGCTGTCATATACCAACCACCGGGCTCAGCCACTACCTTCATCGACCAATTCTCCACCTGGCTCCTCCACTTTCTCTCTGCTGACATCCCCACCATCATCATGGGGGACTTCAACATCCCCATTGACAACCACCAGCCAGCAGCCTCCAAACTCCTGTCACTTACCTCTTCCTTTGGACTTACTCAGTGGTCCTCCACAGCCACCCACACAGATGGACATACATTAGACCTCATCTTCACCCGCCTCTGTTCCCTACCCAATC
The DNA here is from genome assembly GCF_039654945.1 of Dendrobates tinctorius. NCBI lineage: Eukaryota > Metazoa > Chordata > Amphibia > Anura > Dendrobatidae > Dendrobates > Dendrobates tinctorius. The sequence continues at coordinate 3,606,278 of NW_027361755.1, forward strand.
TTACACCCTCTCCCTTCCCCCATCTGACCATCTACTCACCTTCTCATACTTCTCACCTGCCCCCATATCCAGCCACTAGCACATCCTCGCAGAAACCTCACCCACCTAGACACTCAGACTCTCAGACTCTCTTCTACCTCTGTCCTCCATATCTTCACTCCACAACACGGACAGTGCCACCGCTTTCTACAACGCCACCCTCACTTCAGCCATAGACTCAGTCAACCCTCTCATGCATGGCAAAGTGAGACAAATCAATAGGCAACCCTGGCACAACCTCACCAAAAAACTTCGATAAGCGTCCAGGGTCGTGGAGCGGCGTTTGAAGAAAACACGCCTGCCAGACAACTTCACTGCTTTTAAACAAGCTCCACTTGCCTAAAAATCAGCCCTCACCTCTGCTAAACAGACCCTATTTCACAAACCTTGTATCTTAATTATCCCACAACCCAAAACAACTGTTCAGCACATTTAACTCTCTCCTCCGGCCACCACTGCCACCTTCAACTCCACTCATCTCTGGTGAGGACTTTGCCACCTACTTCAAAAGCAAGATAAACCAAACAAGGCAAACCTTTACTGTTCCACCTCCCCAACCACTCCACATACCAGACCTCTGCCCTTCCCTAATAACCTCCCTCTCCAACATCACTGAAGAAGAGCTTACTCATCTCCTTTCCAAATCACACCTCACCACCTGTGCACTTGACCCCATCCCTTCCCACCTGCTCCCAACCTCACTAACATGATCATTCCAGCCCTAACCCATCTCTTCAACCTATCCCTATCTTCTGGTACCTTCCCCTCTGCCTTCAAACATGCCACCATAACACTCATCCTCAAAAAATCAAACCTTGACCAACCTCTATGCACAGCTATCACCCCATATTACTGCTCCTGTTTGCTTCCAAACTCCTTGAACAGCATGTCTATGCTCAACTTTCCTCCCACCTCTAATCTAACTCCCTCCTTGACATCCTCCAATCTGGCTTCTGCTCCCACCATTCCACTGAAACTGCCCTGACCGAAATTACTAATGACGTATTCACAGCCAAACTAGCAGACAGTTCTCCATCCTCCTCCATCTCGACCTGTCCTCTGCCTTCGATACAGTCGACCACTGCCTACTGCGGCAAATTCTTTCTTCCCTTGGCATCAAAGACCTTGCCCTGTCCTGGATTGCCTCATACCTTTCTGACCGCACATTCAGCATTTCCCACTCCCACACTACTTCCTTATCCTGCCCTCTATATGTTGGAGTCCCCCAAGGTTCTGTCCTTGGACCCCTACTTTTTTCCATCTATACTCTTGGCCTAAGACAACTCATAAAGTCCCATTGCCTCCAGTACCACCTGTATGCAGACGACACTCAGATCTACCTCTCTTGCCCAGATGTCACCTCTCTGCTGTCCAGAATCCTGGAGTGTCTATCAGCCATATCCTCCTTTTTCACTTCTCACTTCCTAAAACTCAATGTAGACAAAACTGAACTCATTATCTTTCCTCCATCTCGCGTATCTTCCCTACCCGATCTATCTATTATGGTAAACGGCATCACGCTCTCTCCCGCACCTGAAATCCGCTGTCTCGGAGTAACTCTCGACTCTGCCCTGTCCTTCAAACCACACGTCCAAACTCTTGCCACCTCCTGTTGCCTCCAACTCAAAAATATTTCCAGAATCCTTCCTCAGCCCTCAATCTACTAAAACCCTTGTACATGCCCTCATTATCTCCCGCCTTGACTACTGCAACACTCTCCTCTGTGGCCTCCCTGCTAACTCTCTTGCACCATTCCAGTCTGTCCTCAACTCTGCTGCCCGACTAATCCACCTCTCTCCTCGCTACTCCCCTGTCTCTCCCCTCTGCAAATCCCTCCACTGGCTCCCAATTCACCAACGCATCCAGTTCAAACTACTAACACTGACCTACAAAGCCATCCACAACCTATTCCCTCCCAATATCTCTGAACTAATCTCCCAATATCTTCTCTCACGTAATCTTTGATCCTCCTAAGACCTCCTACTCTCCTCCACATTTATTCGTTCCTCACACAACCGCCTCCAAGATTTCTCCCAAATATCCCCAATCCTCTGGAATTCCATGACTCAACACGTCCAATTATCCACCACCCTCGGATCCTTCAAACGGAACCTGAAAACCCCTCTTTTCATGAAAGCTTACAGCCTGAAATAACCATTCTGCTGCCTCACCACCGCCCGAGCCGCCGCCTCAAAACCAGCAGAGCTGCTGCACCCCTGACCCTCTGTCTCTTCCCCACTATCCCATAGAATGTAAGTCCGCAAGGACAGGGTCCTCTCCCCTCTGTACCAGTATGTCATTGGAAATTTGTTTACTGTTAACGATATCTATAACTTTGTATGTAACCCCCCTTCTCATGTACAGCACCATGGAATTAATTGTCACGTCTGCCATTTCTGTTTTGCCTCATGAACCCCTGGAGCGGTGTGCACGAGCACCTTGTGTCTGCTATCCTGCTTGTTCCCTAGAGCAGTGTGCACATTCACCTGATGTCTGCTGAGCTGCAAGATGCCTGCGTTTCTGCTTTGCTTTCTGTTATCTTCTTGTCATGTCTAGAATCCCTGATCATGTGACGTTTCCTAGGATCCTGCACTGTCTGGTTCTGCAATCATCTCGTCATGTCTGAAACCTTGATCATGTGACCTTTCCTAGGATCCTGCACTGTCCGGTTCTGCAATCATCTCGCCATGTCTGAAACCCTGATCATGTGACTACGCTCTGTGATCCTGGCGCATCTGAACTGGAAGTTGAACCCTGGTCCTGACCCGGAAGAGGAGGTGCTATGCCCTATATTAGACCGCCCCTTCCTATGCTCAGGGCCTGATTATTGTGTTTCCCTGCATGGCTCTTGGTCTGTGGGGTTGCTCCCTCTATTCTGTGCCCTTGCACTTTGCTCTGTAGTGCGTCTCTGCACACGCTCTGTGCTCGTATTCCATCTCTTGTCTTGTGCCATGTCTTGTGTTGTCTCTCGTGCCAAGTTTGTCTTTGCCTTGCTTTGCCTTGTAGTCCTTCCGCTGTTCTCTGCTTTAGTCTGTTTTGCTATGTCTCGCCTTAGCTATTCTTTGACTTTGTAGTCCTTCCTCTGTTCTCTGCCTTGCCTGTTTCGCCATGTCTGGTCTTTGCTATTCTGAGCCTTAGGCTGGAGTCACACTAACCTGCGCAAAATACGCTCCGTATTTTACATGCGTAATACGGATCAATGACCACTAAATAGTGGTCCATAGGTCATCCGTAAGCAAGGTGAGGTCGCGTATTTTGCGCATGTATGTCTCCGTATGCAATCCGTATGCAATCCGTATGGCGAGATTTTCTCGCAGCCTTGCAAAATGGACATTTAACGGTTTTGAGGCCTGCAAACAATTTAAATCATTAGCCTGCACCCTATTTAGACACTCAGAACCAGGTGGCTGCCTACATTCTGTACACTTCTCACCTTGCTTTCACGAGGTGTGTTGGTGTTCTTTGTGCAGCATGTCAGAGGGTCTGACATTCAATACAACCGAGCAGGTTCTCTTTACCTGGCTTTTGTCACGGCGCTTTGGCCAACCATATCCTGTGATAGTGGATCCGTGGAGGAGGAGACACATGTGGGTACATCCACTTTTGAGGCAACGACTCACAAGAGGGCATTTTCACCGCCTCTATTCGTCTCTGCGTGAGCATCCGGACAAATTTTACCAGTACTGTCGAATGAGCATTTCCACATTTGATCGCCTCTTGGAGACAGTGCGCCCTGGGATCACATTTCAGGACACTAGGATGCGCCAAGCCATATCTGCAGAGGAGCGACTTCTACTCACAATACGGTATGTACTCCACAACCACATTCTCTATGTTCATAATGTGTGTGCTAATTTATGTTTTTTGGCCTTCTTGGATAATGTTTAATACCCTCATCTTACTCAAAATATGTTTCACCTGACACAGCACAATGTTACATCTAATATGTACTGCATATCACTTAGTCATTGTGCCACCAAATATGTGTGTGTTGTTCTCTCTCATTTCCTACCAAGTTTGGTCGGCATGTAACTGATTTTTTTTTTTTACTTTAGCCATTCTAACCTGGACTATTTCTGTTGTTCTTCAGCTTCCTGTCCACTGGCCTGTCTTATGCCGCCCTCCACCATGAGTTTCTCATTGGAAAGTCCACCATTTCAGGCATAGTGAGGTCTACATGTGCACAAATCTGGACAAGACTCCATCAGGCGTTCCTACCCGAGCCCAGGATGGAAGACTGGTTAAGGATTTCAAGGGACTTTGAGGAGGACTGCCAGTTTCCAAATTGTATTGGGGCCCTGGATGGCAAACATATCAGGGTGCGTAAGCCGCCAAACTCAGGGTCCCAATTCTTCAATTATAAGCAATACTTTTCTGTTGTATTGTTGGCTCTGGTAGACCCTCAATACAAGTTTATAATTGTTGACATTGGGGCCTATGGAAGGACGGGAGACTCTAGAGTCTTCAATATTTCCATAATGGGTCGGCGGCTACGCACCAACCAGTTGGATCTACCACCACCACGCCAGCTACCAGGCTCCCCCGAACAATCAGTCCCTTATGTCCTTGTGGCAGATGAGGCCTTTCAGTTATCACGTAATGTCATGAGGCCATATCCCCGGCGCAACCTTGACCACAGGCGCAGAATTTTTAACTTGCGCCTATCACGTGCTAGGCGACTGGTGGAGTGTTCCTTTGGGATTCTTTGTGCCAAATGGCGGGTACTCCAGTCTGCCATTCAGTTGAGTGAGCAAAATGTGAATGAAGTTGTGAAAGCCTGTGTTGTTCTGCATAACTTCACCAGGATACATGATTGCTCCTCCTCTGATGGTGTTGTGCATAGGCCGGACAATGTGCGCAGGGTGAGACCACCTATCATCCCTCAACGTAGACCGCTCTCTGGCCTCAAAGTGCGTGATATATTCACTAATTACTTTATCTCACCTGAGGGGGCTACTTCTTGGCAAGAGAATGCTGTGTCTATGTTCTAATTTTTTTTTGGTCAAAGTGTGTCTAAATATATATTACTCAAGCCTTTTTATGATTCTATGAGTGTTTCTTTGCATTGGTTGGTGTCTGTTAGTATGTTGTGAGGGATAGTGAGAAATCACACAGAGACGTTAACTAGAGTAGACAAATTTTTAGTTTTGCCTTTTTTTTTGGGTTTTGCTTAAAGGCAAACATAATTTTGCCATAACACAAATTTGGCAATGGCCAAAATGACCCTTTGGGCCTTCGTTAACTTGATGTAACATTAACATAACATAAAAAAACTGCAACAAACATTATGCAATAACATTGCTGCATGCCTACATTAACCTGGATTAGGCAACAAAGGGTGAGCTCCATCACCAAAATAAAGTCAATAAGATAACACTCACATTTCCTCATAATGTTTGCCAAACATAGAAAGATTCCACCATGACAGGCAAGGCTACCTCACATCTTTCACACAGATATTACCTGTCTGTAGAACAGACAATATTTAAGCATGCTATACTGGAAAGGATGAAAATACAAAACTCACTTGTTAAGACATAGAGAATGCTGGTTGCCTCAAATTGGTTTACTAGAGAATGCTAATAACAAAGTTGACTACTTAACTAAAGGCAAGCACACCTTTCCTATACATTAACAAGTGATTAGTGCATTTTCATCCTTTCAGGTAACAGTATAGCGCATTTAAATATTCTCTTTTATACACACATGTAATATCTGTGTGAAAGGCGTGAGGTAGCATTGCCTGTCATGATGGATTGTTTCATATGTTTGGAAAACATTGTTTACAAATGTGAGTGTTAAATTATGTTCTAAATGTTGGTGAAGGAGAACACCTGTTTTTTTGTCTAGATTAGAAGCACCAGTTACCTGTTACTGGACATCTCCAAACTTTGGATTCATAAATCCTCATATGTAGGGGAAGGGGAACGGGGAGGAACAGCCTGTGGGTGCTGCTGGACATTGTGGCCAACATCGCCCTGTGTGGGGCCATACTGTTGCCCATGATGCTGTTGTTCTCCAGCCTCCTGGGCCTGTTGGTGATACTAGCCAGAGTAATAATGATGATGGTGAGGGGCTTCTTGTTGGCTATGGTAGGCCCGTGGCTCATACCCACCAAGATAGCCAGATCGTCCCCAACCAGGTTGGGACCAGCCTCCAACACTGGGTGGGTACAAGTGGCCATATTGGTGGGGTTGGCTTGATGAAGACATTTGGGGCTGCGGAATAGAAGGATGGGTAGGGGGAGGAAGGGGTTGAGGTGTTGGCCCACGTATTAGGGGCTGTTCAGACCCTGCTTGAGCAAGCATCTGTGTGGATGGTCTCATGCGCATTAAATTTCTTGGTGACAGCTGCCACCTCTCCAGAAATTCAAACACCTCATATGGGGTATTGGGGGGGGGGGTGCTTGCATCAAGCAGGATCTGAATACACCCCCTAATACGGAGCCTGACCTCACGGGTAAGGGCACGGAGATAAAGGGTGAGGCTACGTGCATAGGCCTCCTCACCATCATCTGTAGTGACTCTGGACAAGTAATTCAGCACCCCAGTGTCCACATTGGTCCTGCTCTCTTGAATGGCGACCTGGCGCCTTCTTCTTATTCGCCGTGTTGCTAGAGCAGCCTGTGGGGAGGGCCTGATCTGGGCAGTTGGGCTGCTGCTCAAGTTGCCCATCTCTTCCAGGATGGGTGAGGTTGCAGCTGCAGACCGTCCTGGTGGTGTGTTGTGTCGGGCAGCCATTGTGTGCTCTTGTGATGCCTCCTCTTCAGACATCCTTCTTGTAGGGGGAGAAGATGGGCCAGCCACCTCATCCCCTACAGGATCAATAACGGGCTCTACCTCTGAGGCCGTTCCTCGATCCGTAAGGTTGGATTGAGTTCTGTTATGAAATAGAACAGAGGCAAAAATACATCAATATTTTTGTCCCTGTAAAGTATTTGTGTAATGTTTTTGTGTCATGTGGTGTGAGGTATGTACTTACGGTCTCAGAGCCAGAATTGGGGCGAGGAAGTTCAGCCGGTCATAATATATATATTTCCGCTTGACATGGCCAGCATCCCCACTCCTGGACCGCTGCTGGCGTTCCCGGCGGTACTGGTCCCGGATGCTTCTCCACCGTTTCATCACATCTTCCACTGCAATGTGACAGGAAAGATTGTCAAAATCACATATTTGAGAGGTCACATTTTCAAACAGTAGTCTAGGCATTGGGCCTTATGGGGTGTGCGTTCTACCCATGGTGGCATATGTAATTGGGTCTCATTAGCTCCCCTGAAACTAATTTTTGTGGCTAGGAGGATGAGGAGCTTGTGGCCTAAACCCCTAATTATGGCTGTGTGAAGCCACGTGTCACATCCTAATGTAACGGCCTCATGAGGCTAAAATTACATGCCCAGGAAGGGGGGGGGGCTGATTGTAGAGTCATTTTATAGCGCGCGCTAACGTTAATTACATTTTTATGGGTGCACTTACGAATTTTCTGCTGCTCATCACGTGGTCTGTCACCGAAGTCATGGTACATCTGGCGACAGATGCGCCTCCGTGACGCATCCTTTCTTGTGCGGTTCGCATAGTTTGCGTCGCGTGGATCCCATATTTCTGGACGCTCCTGCACCAGCACAATTAGCATCTCCACATTTATGTAAGTGGACGCCATGCTGCTGCTGTACTCCGTGGAGGCTGACTTCCTGGATGTCTGGAGCGCTTTTTGAGCTCATTTGCATGTCTACGCTTCCTGATGATGGATTGGCCCATTTCCTGGTCACCAGCCAAAAGACCTGCGTATTGCTCGCAGGTCACACGTGTGTTCAGTGTGTAATCCGTATTTTTTGCGCGCCCATAGACTTGCATTGGCGTGCTACGGGCGTAGTACGCTGACAATCGCAGCATGCTGCGAGTGGCACGGAGCGGAGGATACGGAGGAGAAATATACGCCTGGTGCGAGTGACCCCATAGAGAATCATTGGTCCGTGTCTAATGCGTGCTTTTTGCGCCTCTCACGCACCCGTATTCCTCGCCAGTGTGACTCCGGCCTTATAGTACTTCTCATGTTCTTGTCTCAGCCTGGTTTTCCACACTCTGTCCTCCGGTGCTCTCTTGCACATTTCCAAGTCTAGTCCCAAGGTTCTCCCTTGGCCCGGCTCTGGGTTTCGGCCTACGCTCCGCTGCTAGACTCTGTCCTCCCTCTGACCTGGCTCTGTTTCTGCCTATGTTCCGCACCTTGTTTCTTGCCTAGTCTTGCCTTGTTCCTTGCCTTGTCCTTGCCTTGAACCCTGGCGTGGGTTCCCCTTGGCCTTCTCCTGTGCCGTGGTAAGTGCCTCGTGTGTTGTGAGTTCATTTTCCCCTTCGTCACTGAGGTCTGGTGAACTCCCTATTCTGGTAAAGGAAGGTAATGAGCCTGATTATCAGGCACCTGAGCCTAATGAGGATGACTGGTTGAGTGGAGTCACTGACTGGATATAAGGCTGCCGACGCCCTTCTGCCCTGCGGGTGATTTCTCTGTGGACTTCTAGGACACCAGTCTGATTCCTGCTCCTCTAAAGCTAAGTTTTCTGCTTTGCCTGTTAGCATTTGTCTTTTGTTTTTGTTTTCCTTGCTTTTCTGGATTCTGCCATTCCCTGCTGGGATGAGCTGAATCTCCTTTTGCCGGTTGCTCTGTCTTCAGAATATTCCTGAGTACTGACATAGCTTTTTTGAAGCCTAGCGTCTTCAGGGCCTTTTTTACTGTCAGTCTGTTGGCTCTTATTTTCATAGGGTTTTTCACGGATTGCAGACAGCAGCCTTCCTGTCCTTTCCTATCAAGTTAGCTTGGGCCCCGTCTTTGCTCAGTCTATCTTTCTGTCTGTGTTAGTGTTTTCATCTTGCTTCACCGTCATTATATGTTGGGGGCTGCCTTTGCTTTGGGGTCTGCTCTGGGGCAGTTTAGATTTCCCCTTTCTTTCTTTAGGCCTATTTAATTCTCCGGCTGTGATCGAGGGGTCTAGGGCATCGTAGGAACCCCCCACGGCTACTGTTAGTTGTTGTGATAGGATCAGGGGTCTGCAATCCGATAGCTGCCAACCTCTCTGGTTTTCTGGACTTAGCTAGCATTTCTGTTTTTGCCTCCTACGGTGACTCAATCATAACACTCGTGTTTGTGTACAGCCGTGTGCACTGGCCAGTGTGGCGTGGCTCCTACCACGCAGCCCTTCCTTGAACATTGGCGTGGCTCCTAGCACGCACCCTGCCTTGAACCCTGGCGTGGCTCCTAGCACGCACCCTGCTCTGAACCTGGCATGGCTCCTAGCATGAAGGTTCCTTTGCCTGCCTCCTGTGCCTTAGTTGTGCCTCGTGCTGGCGTTACAGCCGTGTGCATTGGCCAGTGAGGTGTGCGTCCCGTGTGGCTCCTAGCACGCGTCCTGCCCTGAACCCTGGTGTGGCTCCTAGCACGCACCCTGCCTTGAACCCTGACCCTGGCATGTCTCTTTGCACGCGCAGGACTCTGTCTCGTACCTTGTGCCTTGGCGTGTCTCTACACACGCACTCTGTCTTGTACCTTGTGCTTTGGCGTGTCTCTACACACGCACCCTGTCTTGTTTTGTGAACCCTGGCGTGTCCACTACACACGCACCTAGCCTTGAACCCTGGCATGTCCCCTACACATGCACCTTGTCTCGCACCTAGCCTTGGACCTTGGCGTGTTCCCTAACACGCACCATGCCTGGATATCTGTCGTGCCTCCTTGCCTGAACCCTGGATTGCCTGCCGGATGCCCGGGACCTGCCGATCGCTGCCAGAGATCGTAAGCTGGATGACTGTGGCCTGATGTCCGGAGCTGATGTTCGCAGCCTGATGCCTTGATCATGTTGATCATCGCCAGCGGTCTGGACTCCGATGCCATTGTGCCTTTACCTGTACCTAGGCGTGCCACCTGGCACGTACTACGCTATGGACCTTGGCGTGCCCACGTGCGCACCTTGCACGTTTTGCTTGCTTTCACGTTTGCACTGAATGTGATCCTGAAGATCTTAATGATGATACCTTGCACTTACCTCTTGTCTTGTTTCCTGCTTGTCTCTGGTCGTCAGACACTCCCATAGTGTCCCCCTGAGCCGGCCGTCTGGTCCCAGCAGTCGTGGTGGCTCAGCCCCTTGGTCTTGCCCCTGACACTCCCTGTATAGGGGTGGATTCTCAGAAGGTCAGCTCGCCCTCGGTGGGTGGGTACCACGACCCAGAGGGTCCACTCAAAAAATGGGCTCAGCAGGAGCTGAGTCCGTCACATTAATGACGCTATATAAATAAATAATAATAATAAAGGAAAGTATAAAAAAACCCTGCTGTGGTGTTCACAATCCTCTTGAAATAGGACAAGCTGGTAGGCAAAACAAGTGCTAGTAATATCCCAAAAGTAATAGGAAAGAAAAAATTAACTTTTAACCATTCCAAAGGAGTTGAAAAGAAAAGGCTTGAGTGAGGAAAAGGGGGGCTCAATTCTGGCTTTACTAGCAGAGGGATACAGTGAGCATCATGTTGCCTACATCCTCAAAATTTCTAAAATGGCAGTTCATTACTACGAGGTCAAGCAGCAGACATTGGGGACAACAAAGCTACAGACCGGAAGAGAGTGAAAATGATTTTCCACTGACCAGGATGACCGCCATCTTATTCAAATGTCACTCAGCAACCGCAGGATGACAACAAGTGACCTACAGAAGGAATGGCAAATGGCAGCTATGGTTAAGTGCACAGCAAGAACAGTTCGTAACAGACACCTAGAAGCAAGGCTCAAGTCATGTAAAGCTAAGATAAAAGCCTTTCATCAATGAGAAGCAAAGGAGAGCCAGGCTGAAGTTTGCCAAAGAACATAAGGATTGGACCATAGAGGACTGGAGTAAGGTAATCTTCTCTGATGAGTCTAATTTTCAGCTTTACCCAACACCTGGTCATCTAATAGTTAGACAGAGACCTGATGATCTGGGGGTGCATCAGCAAGGCTGGAATTGGGCAGGTTAATCTTTGCGAAGGACGCATGAATAAAGCGGCATACAAGATTATCCTGTAGAAACAGTTGATTCCTTCTGCATGAAAGCTGTGATTAAAAATCATGGTTATTCCACAAAATATTGATTTCTGAACTCTTCCTGAGTTAAAACATTAGTATTGTTGTTTCTAAATGATTATGAACTTGTTTTCTTAGCATTATTTGAGGTCTGCAAGCCCTGCATCTTTTTGTTATTCTGACAATTTCTCATTTTCTGAAAATAAATACAAAATTTAGTGCTTGGAAATTCGAAGACATATTGTCAGTTTATAGAATAAAAGAGCAATTTACATTTTACCCAAAAAAAGAAGAATCAGAGAAACAAAATTTTGCAGTGGTCTTAATTTTTGCCAGAGCTGTGTATAATAAAATATACATATATATTATTATATATATATATTGATGTACTTTTCCCCAAAATTTACGGGGGAAATGGTGATGCGCATTATAATACGTATATACGTTACAGGTACCGTTGCTGCAGGCTGGGATGAGGGGGTGCCTGGCAGTGCTGCTGCAGTTTCCTGAGTGGCTGTGGGGGGCTCTGCTGACATTTTGTGGAAGGCCAGAGCTCCTGCAGTTCCGTGGTTTCCTGTGCGGTGGACTCTGGGGAAAAATGGCCGCCGGGGGTGGCACACGCACAGATGGAAGTCTCGGCATCAAGATCTCGGGGTATGAGATTTCAGAGCTGAAATCTCATCTCCCGAGATCTTGATCCGAAATCTCCAACTGCGTGGTCCCAGGATCGCTGCTGGAGGAGGCAGAAGTGGGGTGATGCTGCAGGCCACAAGTTGGGATGATGGGATGTCCGAAGTGCAGTGCACTGCAGCAGGTATCTGGTGCTGTGGCTTTGTCTGGCGGTGCCTCGGCGGTTTGCGGTCTTGCTGGGACCTCTGCCAATATTTTGTGACAGGCCAGAGCCTCCGCAGTTCCGTGGTTTCCTGTGCGTGGACTCCGCAGTTGGAGATTTCGGATCAAGATCTCGGGAGATGAGATTTCAGCGAAATCTCATCTCCCGAGTTCTTGATGCCGAGACTTCCATATGTGCATGGGCCACCCCCGGCGGCCATTTTTCCCAGAGTCCACCGCACAGGAAACCATGAAACTGCGGGGGCTCTGGCCTTTCACAAAATATCGGCAGAGGGCCCAGCAAGATCGCAGACCCCCGCAGCACCGCCACAGCACCAGATACCTGCTGCAGCGCACTGCACATCGGACATCCCATCATCCCAACTTGCGGCCTGCAGCATCACCCCACTTCTGCCTCCTCCAGCAGCAATCCTGGGACCACGCTTCCCCGCAGCCACCACCCCCCCGAAAAACAATAAAACTCATGGATTATAAGCACCACCATTTTATTAAAAAATGTTTACCCTATTTTTCTCCTCAAAACTTGGGGTGTGTCTTATAATCTGGAGCATCTTATAATTCAAAAAGTACAGTATATATATCTCCCCTATACAGCACCGTGGAAACTGCGTTCCTGCAAACATATACGGTATATAGCAGGGGGGCCTCACGCTGAGCACCGCTGCGATCTGGTGCGGGTGCCAGCTCTGTGAGACTCCCTGCATCAGTGATCATGGGCGTTTAACCCTTCTGATGCCAATGTCAATAGTAACAGTGATATTGAGGAGACTGCGCAAGGAGTGGGATCCCTGTGTGCTTCCACCAGGACAACGCGGTATATTCAGATCCAGTTTGTTTTATTTTACCAAGGATAACAGGAGAAATTGGACCTCAAAAGTTGTTGTACAATTTGTCCCGAGTACGCTGATAACCCTTAAATGCGGGTAAACCACTGTTTGGGGGCATGGCAGATTGCAGAAGGGAAGGAGCACAGTTTGACTTTTCAATGCAAAATTGGCTGGAATGGAGATCAGACGCCATGTCGCGTTTGGAGAGCCCATGATGTGCCCAAACAGTGGAAACCCCTAATTATAACTCCAACCGTAACCCCAACACACCCCTAACCATAACCGTAACCACAAACCTAACTCTAGCACTCCCCTAACCCCAAACCCTAACTTTAGTCCCAACCTTAACCCTACCTAACCTTAGCCCCACTTTAACCGTTCCGCGTGTGGTAAAATTGATAAAGCAGTTTTAGTCTTCAGGTCAGTAAAATGACAGCGATACCTCATTTATATCTTTTTATTTTTGGCGCTTTTATACAATAAAAACTATGTTATATAAAAAATAATTATTTTTGCATCGCTTTATTCTGAGAGCTATAACTTTTTAATTTTCCGGTGATGGAGCTATATGGCAGCTTGTTTTTTGTGGGACAAGATGACGTTTTCAGTGGTACCGCGTTTATATCAGTCTTTTTGATCGCGTGTTATTCCACCTTTTTTTTCGGCGGTATGATGATAAAAAAATTTTTAAAAAATGCTTTAACGGCGTTCACTAATGCGGTTAACTAGTGGGACAGTTTTATAGGTCGGGTCATTACGGACGTGGCGATACTAAATATGTGTACTTTTAATTGTTTAGATTTTTTTAATTCAAATATTTATTGATGGAATAAATGCCAATGCAAAATTTAATAAACAAACACTCTTTCTCTAGTATATTGGCATCTTTATTATTTGGTGAAACTTCTTTTTGAGTGGTATTTTTAATTAATTCAGGCAACTGTATGTTATCAATAAAAAGGTTTAATAAAATGGTGGCAAAATATCATGTGTTTATGTTCCACAAAATACTAGCTGTGTCTGGCAGAAAAACAAAAAGTTGATCCACGGTTTGGCCCAGTCATAGCATGTGCTAACAGTGCGTATCTCCAGGGGGTTTCACCTAGGCCGATTGTTTCTAAATGAAGAGTAGTATGCCAAGATCAGATGTATTTATCCCAACCGTATAGGCTGAGTCATGGAAACACAAGACTTAGGAGAGGTTATATTTACGTATTAGTAATAATAATAATCTTTATTTATATAGCGCCAATATATTCCACAGCGCTTTACAGTTTAACAGTTTCAAACACAAGTCATAAGTTACAACATTAACAATACAATCAAAGCAAGATAAGACGACAGTATTCGTGAGAGCTTACAATCTACAATTAAGTGGGGGAGATACAAAGTACAGGTGTGTATTCGCAATGGTGTATTTACAATGATGGTCCCGCCATCTTGAGGGAGTGAGGGATAGATGGAGATAGTGAATGGGCTACACATGCACACTTACACATAGAATGACTGATTAGTAAACGTGATAGGCCGCGCTGAACAAATGCATTTTGAGGGAGCGCCTAAAACTATGCAAATTGTGGATAGTCCTAATATCTTTGGGTAGAGCATTCCAGAGTATTGGCGCAGGGCGGGAGTGGGAGGTACAGATTAGTGGAGAGGTTAGTTGAAAGTCATTTGCAGAGCGCAGTGGTCGGTGATGGATTGTGGAGAGCTTTGTGGGCAAGAACAAGTTCTTTGTATTGGATCCTATAATGAATGAGCAGCCAATGTAAGGACTGGCGAAGAGCGGACGTGTCCGAGTACCAATTAGCCAGATAGATGACCTTGGCTGCTGCATTAAGTATAGACTGGGGAGGGGAATGTCGAGTAACGGGGAGGTCAATTAATAGAGCGTTGCAGTAGTCCAGGTGTGAGTGGATCAAAGCGACAGTGAGGGTTTTTGTTATTTCCGTGGTGAGAAAAGGGTGGATTCTAGAGATGTTCTTTTGGTGTAAGTGGCAAGAGCAGGCAAGAGATTGTATATGGGATGTGAAGGAGAAATTGGTGTCAAACATAATACCCAGACAGCGTGCCTGCTGCCGGGGTGTTATGGTGCCACCCATGGAGAGGGAAATGTCAGATTAGGGATGTTAGTAGATGGCAGGAGAAGTTCAATTTTTGAGAGGTTGAGTATGTAAATAAGCTAATAATTAGTGTATGAGAAAAATTAAATCTTTATACACAACACCCTCATGTTACTGTAATTGGTCATGCAGCAGATGTATAATACATCTCTATCAAATTGGAAATATGCAAGACAGGACATGATAACATTCTACATAGGTAAAAGTATCATTCCTAAACAAGTATGGGGACATTTATTTAATCCAAGCTGATGTCGCACAGATCATCAACCTGAAACAAAATAATGGCTATGCTCGCCTTGAACAAGTAGCTTCACCGTTCAGATGCAAATTTATCTCTGTTGTACATGAGCAAATAAAAATAAATTGAGCTAAATCATTGCTTTACTGCAGCAAATGTGGATTAAATTGGAGCATTCAATATCCAACAAGCTATTTTTTGTGTAAAGGCAATAATTTTGAAAACCTTTTACATGATTTTCATTTCCAACCCAACTGATAGAGGAAAAAAGGCTCATTTCTAATTCATTCTTTCGTTCAGCTTAACCTCTCTTCTCGGCAATTAAAGCACTCTGCACATCCCTCATCTATCACACAGCCAGTTAAATAATGCATTGCGTCCTCCGTTCATCTTTTATCATCCCAAATGACAGGTATTAGCATATCTCCCCCAGTCAATTATAGTGCATCAGAATAATCACAGCATAATTGGGCGAAAGCCACTCTAATCACCAACCCTGAAAACTTGTGGGCTAAAACCAGAGTGGCAGTTCAGACGGCCTTACTCTTGTCCGTGACTTCAGCTAGTATTGCCTGCCAGGCCTCTATGCTTATAGCTTACTAGGTTAGGAATCGGTCCGTATGTCATATACAAATTGTTCATTCAAATGCATTTTTACAGATTCATCACAATATTAGATCAACTCTAACATTTCTGTTTTCCAAATGACAGATACTGGTCTATTCCACGAAACTCGGATTTTTAATTACACAATAAAGTCATAACTAATAAAAATATTTGGTGTGAATAAAAGAATGTAAAAGGATTAAAACATACACCATCACAGATATCCTTATAGAATTGTGCAGCTAAAAAAATATTCAACAATGAGCTTTAAAGAGTCACCTGATGTGCAATCCTGGATTTGTCAATGAAGAATTTGTCATACAGCTATAAAATCTCTTTGTACATATAGATCAATCCTGATGTAGTGGGGTGCGTTTTTGTTCCCTTTTTCCTTCCCCTCTTTTTTATGTTTGTCTGTTTTCCCCCCTCCTTCCCCTTTTGTGTAGTTTTTTGCGCCACTTTTAGCTTCTGTGGTGTGACTTTTGCTTATCTTTTTGCATCAAATTCATCATGAGTTTTTCACAACACCCAAACTTCTCTTTTTTTCTACATTTAACTGTTTTTTAAAAGACAAAAGTCAAATGTTTTGAAAAAATGTCTCAAATAATGTTACTTTCACGGACAATATACTCCAGGGGAATACTGGAGCAGAGTTGCTCCAAATTTTGTGACTTTTTTTTTTGAAAAGACGCATTTTGATAATCAGTTTTAAACATCTGGAAAATGACTTAAAATTCAGAAAACAAACTAAACAATAGAAAACTTGTAAAATTACACAAATCATTTGGTGAATTTGTTGCATATCAGATAAAAAAAAATAAGTAAAAGCCATCAAGGTCTCTAGATCTAGTCACTCTCCTCGCTAATTGCCATTCAGGCACCCTATTCTTTTTATATGCATTACTAGTCATTTCCTTAATGCAGTATGCTTACATATGATTTATTCTAGGTTATATTTGTTAAGTGTACATGTCCACATGCTTATTAGTTAGACTTAAATACACTCATACTAACAACTATGCAAGCCCTTTACTTTTGTTTTTCCAGTTTTCTTGTATGCCATTCTGGGTTTATATTGCACGTCCTTGATTTATACCACAGTTATTAGTTGGAAGCCACTGCAATTATGATAATATTTTGATTTATATATTACTAGCTGAAGAGCCCAGGGTTGCCCAGGCATGGTAACTAACTGTGGTTAATTATAACAAATTATAATGATTATCCTTCATCCCACAATCCAGTGACCATAGACCCATCATAGATATCCCCCATCATCCCATAGTCCTGTGCCCATATACCCATCATGCATATCTTCCATCCCATAGTCCAGTGCCCATATACCCATCATACATATCCTCCATCCCATAGTCCAGTGCCCACATACTCATCACACATCCTCCATCCCATAGTCCCATGCCCATATACCATCATACACATCCTCCATCCCATAGTCCAGTGCCCATATACCCATCATGCATATCCTTCATCCCATAGTCCCATGCCCATATACTATCATACGCATCCTCCATCCCATAGTCTCATGCCCATATACCCATCATACATATCCTTTATCCCATATTCCCTTGTCCACATACCTATCATACATATTCTCCATCCCATAGACCCATGCCCATATACCCATCATACACAACCTCCGCCCCATAATCCAGTGCCCATATACCCATCATACATATCCTCCATCCCATAGTCCATTGCCCATATACCCATCATACATATCCTCCATCCCATACAGTATTCCCATGTCCAGATATACCCATCATAAATATTTCCTCCATCTTATAGTCCATTGCCCATATACCCATCACACATCCTCCATCCCATAGTCCAGTGCCCATATACCCATAACACATATACTCCATCCCATAGTCCCATGCCCATATACCACACATCCTCCATCCCATAGTCTTGTGGCCATACATCTATCATACATATCCTCCATCCCATAGTCCCGTGCCCACATACCCATCATACATATCCTCCATCCCATAATCCCATGCCCATGTACCCATCATACATATCCTCCATCCCATAGTCCAGTGCCCATATACCCATTACACATCCTCCATCCCATAGTCCAGTGCCCTTATACCCATCATACATATCTTCCATCTCATGGTCCAGTGCCCATATACCCATCACACCTCTCCTCCATCCCATAGTTCCATGCCCTTATACCCATCACATCTCCTCCATCCCATAGTCCAGTGCCCATATACCCATCACACATCCTCCATCCCATAGTCTCATGCTCATATTCCCATCACACATTCCCTATTCCATAGTCCCAAGCTGGGTAGCGCTGTAGATGTGCTGTTTTGTAACCTGGCAGTGTGGCTCGGTGTGCGGCCACTGATGGTGCGATTTTCTATGCCTGTAACAGTAGAGCGCAGCAGTAATAGAGAAGGGGGCATAGTAACTAACTATTGTTTGGTTATAACAAATAATGATTATATCTATATATAAAGCTGAGTGGATAGCGCCGCCACTCCACATAGCCACACTCACTATACTATCCCACATCATCCCATCAGCCAGAGCCACCGGACTACTACCCCTAATATCCCACATCATCCAGTCAGAGCCACCGGACTACTGTCCCTAATATCCCATATCATCCCATCAGCCAGAGCCACCAAATGTTAGGGCGATTGGTGGTATCTCCAATAGTGCTTGTACCTGAAAATAGTTGAGATGTAATCCAGCCATAGTGAAAAATTGCAAGCGCTCTCAGTTACTGAAGAACCAAAAATGGAGCCTGTAACCCTGTGTGCATTGTATAAGTAGGGACTGTGAGCTGTGATGTCATAATGGCCGAGCATCACCAGTGATGTCATAATGGCCGAGCATGATCAGTGATGTCATAATGGCTGAGCATCACCAATGATGTCATAATGGGCGTGCATCACCAGTGATGTCATAATAGCCGAGCATGATCAGTGATGTCACAATGGCTGAGCATCACCAGTGATGTCATAATGGCCGAGCATGATCAGTGATGACACAATGGCTGAGCATCACCAGTGATGTCATAATGGCCAAGTGATTGGTTGAGGCTATGTGGAGTGGGAGTGGCTAATACACACACACACATACACTCAGTTTTATATATACACATATATACATATATGCCGGTAACAATAGAGTGCGGCAGGAATAGAGGAGGTGGTGATTCGTTTCTGTCATGTGCTCCTTTCTGGGGGGCAGACAATGGCTGGGAGCTTATGTTTCCAGGGATGCTAGATTTCTCTCACCTAGTCAGTGTCTACTGAGGTGTTGTGGAGTGGGAAAACTGTTGCTCATAGCAACCAATCACAGCTCAGCTTTGATCTTTTAACCAGCTCTGGTGAAATGAAAAATGTTTAGTGTTTGGTTGCTATGGGCAACACAGGCAAGTGTAACCTGTTGTGGTCATGAAGATGAGCCTATGAAAAAAAAATATATATATATATATATATATATATATATATATATATATATATATATATATATATATATATATATATATATATATATATATATATTAGCTGAAGAGCCCGGCGTTGCCCGGGCATAGTAACTAACTGTGGTTAGTTATAACAAATTATGATTGTCCTCTATCCCATAGTCCAGTGCCCATATACCCATCACACATCCTCCATCCCACAGCCCATTGCCAATATACCCATCACACATCCTCCATCCCATAGTCCAGTGCCCATATACCGATAATACACACAGGGCTGCCACTAGGAATTTCGGGGCCCCATACTTGCAAAATTTATGGTGCCCCCTTGAGACTCCGCCCAGGCTCCACCCCCAGTTACGCCTCCACCCTAGTTCCTCCTCCACCACGCGAACCTTCCAAAATCTCTCCGCCCTTTCTTGGAAAAATGGCTGAGCTGCAGTTGGAGACAGTCAACATGCTGGTACTGTGCAGCACAGTCTGTGCTAGCTAAAAGGATAGGACAATGGCTGAGCTGCAGGTGGAGACAGTCAACATGCTGGTACTGTGCAGCAGTCTGTGTTGGCTAAAAGAATAGGACAATGGCTGAGCTGCCGGTGGAGCCAGTCAGCATGCTGGCACTGTGCAGCACAGTCTGTACTGACTAAAAGGATAGGACAATGGCTGAGCTGCAAGTGCCATGGTGGAGACAGTCAGCAGCATGCTGGTACTGTGCAGCACAGTCTGTGCTGCTGACTAAAAGGATATGAGTCGGACAATGTTCGGCTGAGCTGCAGGTGTAGTGGAGAGACATTGTGTCAGGTGCATGGAGTCCAGCATAGCCCCTTCACGGGAATGAGTCACAGAAATGAATGCAGCAAAGAGCTGTGTGTGACAGGTAGCAGCTGCAGAGCCCTCTTCTCTGTATAGGCCAGGCATGTAGCAGAGCTGTGTGTGTCAGGTAGCAGCTGCAGAGCTCTTTTCTGTGTATGAGACAAGCATTTAGCAGAGTTGTGTGTGTCAGGTAGCAGCTGCAGAGCCCTCTCCTGTCTATGGGACAGGCATATAGTAGAGCTGTGTGTCAGGTAGCAGCTGCAGAGCCCTCTCCTCTGCATAAGCCAGGCATGTAGCAGAGCTGTGTGTGTCAGGTAGCAGCTGCAGAGCCCTCTCCTGTGTCTGGACCAGGCATGTAGGACTCAGTCAACATGCGGCATGCCTATGGACGCTGGAGATTTGTCCCCCACAGCCCCACTCCCGCCCCATCCATCATGAGCCTGGGCCACACCACCGGAGATGTCAGAGAGGCAGACTGAGACACAGACAGACTACTTACCCTGCCGCCTCGTGTCTCTGCGACTCTGCCTGCTGTCGGTCTGCACCTCGCCGTCCACCATCTTCTGCAAGTCTGACTGCTCCCACTGCCTCCTAGTCCCACATGGTGGCACACTGCACGATGCTCTGCTCCGGAATGAGGAAGTGGCGCAGTGCAGCATGTGACGTCACGTGAGGGCGGCGCTGTGGATGGCCAGGAACATTATGCATGGGGGGGATTGCGGCGCTGGCTGAACCATGGTACGGGGGGTGGGGTCGCTGGGTTTTGATTTAAAATAAAGCTGGAGAAGCATGAACAAAATGTAGGGGGGCCCTAGCGCGGACTGGGCTGCCAGTGTGCTCGAGCCCCCCTAATCACTGGGCCCAATACACTTGTAAGGGCTGTCATGCCCTGATGGTGGCTCTGCATACACATTCTCCATCCCATAGTCCTGTGCCCATATAACCATCATACATATCCTCCATATCTGCAGGTTAATAGCATTTTTTTTCTAGTGACCGGTTCCCTTTAAATCTCAAGACTTGGAAAATCGGTGTCTTGACTTCAACCCAATAAGGATATATCAATGGATATGCCCAAAAAAAGAGAAGCAACGTTCTCTCAAACACTTTATGTCTCCAGCAGATAAGTGGTATGGCTAGAATTAAACAATGTAGTTTCTTGTTGTATGATGCCAAAACAGAGGATTTTGCTACTTGCTTCTATATTGGTTATGATGTTTCTGGGGGAATAGAGCAATGCTCAGATATAGTTTTAATTACTTTTTGTTCGCTTTTCAGTAATTATGAACAAGGGCCTTAGGCTATGTGCACACGCTGCGGTTCTGGCTGCAGCAGAACTGCAGCAGTTCTGCAGACAGTGTACAGTAGCATGTTATCCTATGGGATTTACAATCCACTGTGCACATGCTGCAGATTTTTAACTGCGGAAAAGCTGCGGTTTTAAATCCGCAGAAACAATTGACATGTCAATTATTTCTGCGGATTCTGCTGTGGTTTGCCACCTATTCCATTGTCCAGGTGGCAAACCGCAGGGCCAAACCGCAGGTAAAACCGTAGGTATTTTACCTGCGGTTCTGCAGATAAAAACCCGCAGGTGAATCTGCAGTGTGTGCACATAGCCTTAGACTGTTTCCATACAATAATACAGACAAACATACTTGCAAATCCTTACCATGGAATAGCTAAAGCACAAGTAAATTGCGAACATAAATAAGTAAAAGATTTCTCCATCAACAAGTTCCTTCTTTATGTGTTTTGATTCCAGGAACTGATTTGTCTCCAAATTTGTTAGTGTTCGAGGAACAGTGTCATATCCCATCCAGGTCTAAAGGGTATAGGTGCAGTAATCAAACTGTGGAAAGATTTTATTTTATTTTCTTGTGAAGTTCCTGAGCTTGACAAAGTACACTTGGCACAAGTGCTGCACGGTATCGCATATAACTGAATCAATAACTTAGACAAGTAGTTCAGTTATATTGTTCTCAAGGATCAAAAAAGTTATACCATCTCTGCTTAGAGTATTAAAGAAATTACTGCTCCAGGCAGGGTAATAACAGGCTACTTACAAGAATGGAAGGTCCCTGGAGGGGATAACGGAAGGGGCCACATTGCAGTGTTGAACCTAAATGAGTGACTTTTATGGTTTAGGATCCCTAGTTAGTAATTCAATAATTGTCACAATTTTCTATCCCATTAGGTGTAATGTTTGTGAGATAATTCTGCTGGTCACTCTTGGGGGCTTGGCCCTTACCTTAGTAACAGTGGCTCGTGATCCTTGATTGGCTGAGTCATCTGACTGGACCTTGGTGCTGATTAGATGCTATTCTGGCTGCAAAGTGGACTAGTTATACGCTCTTAGCGGTTTGGATCACCTCAGCAGCTGTTTAGCATATGGAAGAGACACACGCACCCACGCCGTTGTGTATTTTCAGTTCAAATTTCTATGTCGTCTGGTTTTATTGGAGGGATAAATTAACCTATGTTTTAGGGTGG
Source organism: Dendrobates tinctorius (assembly GCF_039654945.1). Classification (NCBI taxonomy): domain Eukaryota; kingdom Metazoa; phylum Chordata; class Amphibia; order Anura; family Dendrobatidae; genus Dendrobates; species Dendrobates tinctorius. The sequence goes on from NW_027361755.1 coordinate 3,628,775, forward strand.
TTTTTGGAAGTATTTTGTTTACTCAAGTCTACAATTAAACTGATTGAGTTGTTTAAGGTGTTTAACCCCTTTACCCCCAAGAGTGGTTTGCATGTTAATGACCAGGCCAATTTTTACAATTCTGACCACTGTCCCTTTAACTTTGAATTTTCATGCCCTTAAAACAGAGAAACATGGCACACAAAATAGTTAATAAATAACATTTCCCACATGTCTACTTTACATTAGCACAATTTTTGAAACATAATGTTTTTTAGGACGTTATAAGCTGAACTAGATGGACATACAGTCTTCCTTCAGCCTTTAAATCTAATGTTACTATGTTACGTTATAAGGGTTAAAATTTGACCAGAATGTTTCTAATTTTTACAACACCATTTTTTTAGGGACCACATCACATTTGAAGTCACTTTGAGGGGTCTATATGATAGAAAATACCCAAAAGTGACACCATTCTAAAAACTCCACCACTGAAGGTGCTCAAAACCTCATTCAAGAAGTTTATTAACCATTCAGGTGCTTCACAGGAATTTTTGGAATGTTTAAAAAAAAAATGAACATTTAACTTTTTTTTCACAAAAAATTTATTCAGATCAAACAGGAGAAATTGGACCCAAAAAGCTGAACAATTTGTCCTGAGTACACAGATACCCCATATATGCAGATAAATCAATGTTTGAGCACATGGCAGAGCTCGGAAGTGAATCAGAGCAGTTTGGCTTTTCAAAGCAAAATTGACTGGAATTGAGATCGGACTCCATGCCACGTTTGGAGAGCCCCTGATGTGCCTAAACAGTGGAAACTCCCCACAAGTGACACCATTTTGGAAATTAGACCCCCTAAGGAACTTATCTAGATGTGTGGTGAGCACTTTGAACCCTCAAGTGCGTCACAGAAGTTTATAATGTACAGCCGTAAAAATAAAAAATCTTTTTTCACAAAAATGATCTTTTCGCCCCCAATTTTTTATTTTCCCAAGGGTAACAGGAGAAATTGGACCCCAAACGTTGTTGTGCAATTTGTCCTGAGTATGATGATACCCCATATGTGGGGGTAAACCACTGTCTGGGCGCATGGCAGAGCTCAGAAGGGATGGAGCACCATTTAACATATTCAACGCAGAATTGGCTGGAATTGATTTCAGGCACATGTGGCGTTTGGAGAACCCTTGATGTGCCTAAACAGTGGAAACCCCCCAATTCTAGCTCCAACCCTAACCCCAACACAACCCTAATCCCAATCCTAACCACAAACCTAACCCCAACTTTAGCTCCAACCGTAACTTTAGCCCAAACCCTAACCCCAACACTAGCCCCAACCAGAAAAATGGAAATACTTTTTTTATTTTATTATTTTTCCATAACTAAAGGGGTTTACATCATTACATTTTGAGTGCTATAATTTTTCCATATTGTGGCCATCAGAGTCATGTTAGGTTTTGTTTTTTGCGGGACGAGTTGACATTTTATTGGTACCATTTTCGGGCACATGACTTTTTTATCGCTTTTTATTCCGATTTTTGGGAGGCAGAACAAAAACCAGCAATTCATGAATTTCTTTGGGGGGGGTGATTATACAGTTCCGCGTGTGGTAAAATTCATAAGGCAGTTTTATTCTTCGGGTCAGTATGATGTCAGCGATACCTCATATCATTTTTTATGTTTTGGCGCTTTCATACAATAAAAACTTTGATAGAAAAAATAATTATTTTTGCATCGCTTTATTTTGAGAGCTATATATTTTTTTATTTTTCCGGTGATGGAGCTATATAGTGGCTTGTTTTTTGCTGAACAAGATGATGTTTTCAGTGGTACCACGTTTATTTATATCCGTCTTTTTGATCACGTGTTATTCCACTTTTTGTTTGGCGGTATGATAAAGCATTTTTTTTTCCATTTTTAATGGTTTTCACTAAAAGGGTTAACTAGTGGGACAGTTTTATAGGTCGGGTCATTATGGACGCTGCAATACTAAATATGTGTACTTTTATAGTTTACATTTTTTTATGCAAATATTGATTTAGTTATAGAATAAATATTGTTTTTTATTTTTTTAATATTTTTACAATTATTTAATTTTTTTATTTAATTCCATCTTTTTTACTGTATCCCACTAAGCGACACTCATTTTGTGCAGGCTGATTGCAGATCTGCATGCCATATAAGCTGTCAGCGCTGCACTCTGTGCACAATGACATCAGAGACTTCCTGACATGCAGTGTGAAGTCTCTGAAGCTCTGGCAACCCGTATGTCGTCATGACGACATCGGGTTACCATGGGAGCGATCGGTACCCCGTATCATGCCGCGGGGTCTCCGATCCAAAGGCAGAGAAGCTGCCAAAGCCGACAGCCCCTCTGCCTGCTCCCGGAACGCTGCGATCATGTTTTACTGGGGGTTAAAATGCCGAGAGTGGACTGTGACCGCTCCTGGCACTTAGTGCCGGGTGTCAGCCGTGAGAATCAGCTGACAACTTGCCACGATCAGCCTCACTCCCCCCGTGGGCGCGGCGGATCACGTATGATGTACTATTCTGTCCATGGTCATTAAGGCCCAGGGTACATGGACAGAATAGTACGTCCAATGTCAGGAAGGAGTTAATTTAATAAAGAATATTTTAATGATATATAGGTAACCCTCAATAAAGCCTTATGGCCATGTCAAGGCAAAGCAATGTCTGTAGTCTTTATTGCGGTTGATTAGAGTTAAGTTCTAAAATGGGGTCTACAATCCCATGTCCTTTTGTAATTTAGACAAGATAAAACTGCACAAAACATGCAATAAAAACAGGTCCGACGCTATACTCAGGGCCGGGGCCCTCGACAAACAGGGGGGCCAACTAGTTGTCGGGGACACAGCACACTATGGGGTCCTGATGCCAGCTCAAGGCCCCCTCTGCATCATACTTTCAACTGTTTCAGCATTTTTGTAAATATTGCGATAACACTGAAGATATGGCACTTTGATACAATGCAAAGTTGTCAGTGTACAGCTTGTACAAGGGTATGAGCAGACAATCAGCAAACACTGCGAATTGGACATTGCGTACTTTTGCAGCATTCAACCCACAGCGGCCAGATTTTACAGCATAGTGGTTTCAAGAAATCCCACGTCCACTATGCGTCCAGAGACACCCATGGTCCAACTGCGGAGACAGACATGCAGTGCGTCTTTCCAGACCGCAGCATGCCTATTTATCTTTCGGAGACTCTAATCTCCGCAAGAGAAATTTCACCTATAAAATATATTGAATGTTGTGAATCCGCATGGTTCAGTGAACACATGCGGATTCATCCAAGTTCAATAGCCAGCAGCGCTTTGGACTCGAACATGTGCTGCCAGTTCCCGATCGACTGCACATACCCTAACAGTGTAAATTTGGTGCGCATTCTACATAATTCAACACACATTAATGTCTAAAATGCTGCCATCAAAAGTGAATACACCCTAAATGAAAATGGCCAAATTGTACCCAAAGTGTCAATATTTTGTGATGTCACCTATATTTTCAAGCACTGCCTTAAAGGGAACCTGTCACCAGTTTTGTTGATAAGAAGTAAGGCCAGCATCTTTCGGGGGCAGATATACAGCATTCTATGATGCTGTAAATCTACCCCCAACCCAACCTGTAAGAGAAAAATAACTTATACTCGCCTGCGGGGCCATCCAGTCCGAGGGGTGTTGCAGGTCTTGGTCCAGCGCCTCCTATGTTCTTAAAATCGCCGTCCTCCTGCTTCCTTCATGTGGATGATGCGTCCCTACGTCATCCACACAATCTCGACATCACGCTTCTGTGCAGGCATTCTTCTTTGACCTGCTGATGGCAGAGCAAGGTACTACAGTGTACATGTGCTGGGTCTCCTTGACCTTTCCCAGTGCCTGCGCACTGCAGTACTTTGCTCTGCCCTCAGCAGGGCATAGAAGTTCTCCTGCGCAGGAGCAAAATGCTGGGGAGATTATGTGGATGAGGTAGGGACATGTCAACCTCATGAAGCAAGCAGGATCACAGCGATTATAAGAATATGGGAGGCGCCAGACCAAGAGCTACAACACCCCTCGGACCGGACTACCCCGCAGGTGAGTATGATACAAACAACTAACAAATCGGGTTGGGGGTAGATTTACAGCATTATAAAATTCTGTATATCAGCCCCGAATGGTAGTGGCTTTACTTCATATTGGCCAAAATTGGTGACAGGTTCGCTTTAACTCTCTTGGGTATGGAGTTCACTAGAGCTCACTTGGCCACTGGAATCCTCTTCCACTCCTCTATGACGACATCATGGAGCTGGTGGATGTTAGACCTTGCACTCCTCCACCTTCCTTTTGATGATGTCCCACAGATGTTCAATAGGGTTTAAGTCTAGACACATGCTTGGCCAGTCCAGTGCTTTTACCCTCAGTTTCATTAGCAAACAGTGGTCTCCTTGGAGGTGTGTTTGGGGTTATTATGTTGGAATAATGCCCTGCAGACCAGTTTCCGAAGGGAGGGGGATCATGCTCTGCTTCGGTATGTCAAAATAATTGCTGGCATTCATGGTTCCCTCAATGAACTTTAGTTCCCCACAGCTGGCAGTATTCATGCAGCCCCAAACCATGGCACTTCCACCACCATGCTTGACTGCATACAACACACTTGTCTTTGTACTCCTCACCTGGTTCACCCCACACACGTTTAACACCATCTGAAACAAATAAGTTTATCATGATCTCATCAGAATAAAAAACATGGTTCCAGTAATCTATATCCTTAGTCTGCTTGTCTTCAGCAAACTGTTTGCAGGCTTTCTTGCTAATCATCTTTAGAGAAGGCTTTCTTTTGGGACAGCCATGCAGACCAATTTTATGCAGTGTGTAGCGTTTGGTCTGAGCATTGACAGTCTGACCACCCTCACCCCTTTAATCTCTGCACCAATGCTGGCAGCACTCATACGTCTATTTTGAAAACAACCACTAGATAGGATGCTGAGCACGTGCACTCAACTGTTGTGAGTTCATTTTTCCCTTCACTGTTGAGGTCTGATGAACTCCCTCCTCTGGTGAAGGAAGGTAGTGAGGCTGATTACCAAACACCTGGGCAGCTAGATGATGACTGGGTGGCTGGAATTGAGGACTGGATATAAGGCAACCAACACCCTTCTGCCTTGCTGGTGATCCTGCTGGATTCTTGGAGACCAGTCTGATTCCTGCGTCTCAAAGCTAAGTTTTTCTGCTCTGCTTTGTACACTTCAGTTTTGTTTTGCCTTGTTTTTTGGGAGTTCTGCCTTCCCCGGCCGGGGGTGAGCTGAATTCCATTTTTGTCTCTGATTTGTTGATCTTTTGCTCTGTCTTCAGAATATACCTGAGTGCTGATTTAGTCTTTTGAAGCCTAGCGACTTCAGGGCCTGTTTTTCCTATCAGTCGGTTGGCACATTCTGGATATGGTTTTTGTGGATGGCAGACAGCAGCTTTCCTATCCTGTCCTATTTTAGTTAGCTTGGGCCCCATCATTTGCTCAACCTATCTTTCTATCTGTGTTAGTGTTTTCATCTTGCTTCACCGTCATTATATGTTGGGGGCTGCCTATTGCTTTGGGGTCTGCTCTGGGGCAGTTTAGTTTTTCCCCTTTCTGTCTTTAGGCTATGTAGTTCTCCGGCTGTGATCGAGGGGTCTAGGGCACCGTAGGAACCCCCCACGGCTACTGCCAGTTGTTGTGGATAGGTTCAGGGGTCTGCAATACGATAGCTGCCAACCTCTCTGGTTTTTCTGGACTTAGCTGGTATTTTGTTTTTTCCTCCTTCGGTGACTCATCATAACAGAATCACCAGCCATACCACAGATCCTAGGGTACTCAATAGCAGGAGAGAATTGTAAAAAAAAAAAAGTGTCAGAATTTTTTTTTTTTTTCTCTCAATGGAGATGAAGCAATTGTCTGATCGTGTGGAGCAGCTCGCTGCTGAAGTGCTGGGAATTTCCGCCTATCTTGCTCATTCACATGCTGCTGAACCAAAGATTCCTACTCCTGATGTGTTTTTTGGGGATCGGTCTAAATTCTTGAATTTCAAGAATAATTGTAAATTATTTTTTGCCTTGAAGCCTAACTCGTCGGGGAACTCCGCGCATCAGGTTAAAAATTGTCATCTCTTTGCTGCGCGGCGATCCCCAGGATTGGGCGTTTTCTTTGAAACCTGATGATCCTATTCTGAATAATGTGAACGCATTTTTTCAAGCCTTGGGGTTGTTGTATGATGAACCTAATGCTATTGATCAGGCTGAAAAGACCCTGTTGGCATTAAGCCAGGGTCGGGATTCGGCAGAGTTGTACTGTCAAAAATTCCAAAAGTGGGCGGTCCTTACTACCTGGAATGAGGGTGCCTTGGCAGCCCTCTTTTGGAAGGGTTTGTCAGAAACTGTAAAGGATACTATGGTGGGATTTCCTGTTCCCACTGGTCTTGACGATTCTATGTCATTAGCCATTCAGGTGGATCGGCGTTTATGTGAACGCAAAACTACACGAGAGATGTTGCCACCTGTTGAACAAATGTCTGAACCTATGCAATGTGATAGAGTTTTGTCTAGGGCGCAACATCAGGAGTTCAGAAAGCGTAATAAGCTGTGTTTTTTTTTGTGGAGATGCCTCGCATATTATTTCTGTCTGCCCTAAACGAGAGAAACGTTGTGCACACACGTTTTCTGTGGGTGGTGTTCAACCTAAGTTTCTTCTGGCAATTACTCTGATCTGCTCCCTGTCCACATTTTCCGCCAAGGCTTTTGTGGATTCGGGAGCAGCTCTGAACCTGATGGACTTGGATTTTGCTAAACGTTGTGGATTTCCTATGACACCTCTGCGGACGCCTATCCCTTTGAGGGGTATTGATGCTACTCCTTTGGCGAAGAATAAACCTCAGTTTTGGACCCAGGTGGTAATGCGGGTCGCCCCAGACCATCAAGAAAATTGCAGATTTTTGGTGTTGCATAATTTGCATGATACCATTGTTCTGGGGTTTCCCTGGTTGCAAATCCATAATCCAGTTCTGGATTGGAAATCTTTGTCTGAGGTGAGTTGGGGTTGTCGGTGTGCCCTTAGTGATGCTCCTGTTTTCTCCACCTCTCCCCAGTCGCATGATGTTCCTGACTATTTGGTTGACTTTTATGATGTATTTAGTGAGAATGAGTCTGCGTCTTTGCCTCCTCATAGGAGTTATGACTGTCACAAAACTCAAGATAAAAAGCGGACGGCACCGCTGTTACCGTGTGACTTCAAATGATGTGTGGCATACAGAAGCCCAGCAGCTGGGAATCTCGGGTGCCAGACCTGGAAACAGTCAATCCTGGGAATCCATGCAAAGAGAAAAGGTCGCACTCATCGAGATCGAAGTTTCACTGATTTATTGACATATCATGAACATGTCAAGTCGGGGGAGTGAAATAAGGAGTGCAAGAAAGGCTGACAACGGCCGTTGTCAGCCTTTCTTGCACTCCTTATTTCACTCCCCCGACTTGACATGTTCATGATATGTCAATAAATCAGTGAAACTTCGATCTCGATGAGTGCGACCTTTTCTCTTTGCATGGATTCCCAAGAGTTATGACTGTGCAATTGAGCTGAACCCGGGGTGTAAATTCCCCAAGGGTCGGCTTTTCAATTTATCTGTACCCGAGCACGAGGCTATGCGATCCTATATTAAGGAGTCATTGGAGAAGGGTCGTATTAGACCATCCTCTTCACCCTTAGGTGCTGTTTTTTTTTTCGTGGCTAAAAAGGATGGTTCATTAAGGCCTTTTATTGACTATCCTGCCCTCAACAAAATTACTGTTAAATATCAGTATCCGTTACCCCTGATTTCTGATCTATTCTCCAGAGTTAAAGGTGCTTGCTGGTTTACCAAGCTTGTCCTCAGGGGGGCGTATAATCTTATTCGCATTAAGCATGGGGATGAATGGAAGACGGCGTTTAATACTCCGGAGGGACATTTTGAGTACCTGGTGATGCCTTTTGGGCTCACTAATGCCCCTTCTGTCTTCCAGTGCTTCATGAACGATATATTCCGAGATTTTGTGGATACATTTTTGATTATCTATCTGGATGATATTTTGATCTTCTCCAAGAATTGGGACTCTCATGTGGAACATGTTCGGACTGTGTTCCGGATTTTGAGGGAGAATTCCCTGTATGTCAAGGGATCGAAATGCCTTTTTGGGGTACAGAGGATTTCATTTTTTGGATTTATTTTGTCTCCATCAACTATTGAAATGGACCCGGCCAAGGTACAGGCCATTTATGATTGGGTTCAGCCCACTTCTTTGAAGGCCCTCCAGAAGTTTTTGGGTTTTGCTAATTTTTATCGGAAATTTATAGCTAATTTTTCTGGTATTGCCAAGCCATTGACTGATTTGACTAGGGAGGGTGCTGATGTGCTGAATTGGTCTCCGGAGGCTGTTTCTTCCTTTCAGGAGCTGAAGCGAAGATTCACTTCTGCTCTGATTTTGCGGCAACCTGATGTCTCACTCCTGTTTCAGGTGGAGGTGGACGCTTCTGAGATTGGTGCAGGAGCGGTGTTGTCCCAAAAAGATCCTGTGATATCTAAAATGAATCCTTGTGCTTTCTTTTCCCGAAAGTTCTCCCCATCCGAACGTAACTATGATGTGGGGAATCGGGAACTGTTGGCCATGAAATGGGCATTTGAGGAGTGGAGACATTGGTTGGAGGGAGCCAAACATCAATTCGTGGTCCTCACTGACAACAAGAATTTGATTTACCTGGAGTCGGCCAAGCGCTTGAATCCTAGACAGGCTAGGTGGGCCTTGTTTTTCACACGTTTTGATTTTGTGGTCTCTTTTCTTCCGGGCACTAAGAATGTCAAGGCAGACGCCCTCTCTAGGAGTTTCCTTGCTGATTCTCCTGTTGTGACTAAGCCTGCTACCATCTTAGGCGAGGGGGTAGTTCTTTCAGCCATCTCGCCCGAGTTGAGACGTGCTCTGGAAAAGTTTCAGGAGGACAAACCTGAGCGTTGTCCCAGTGGAAAGTTGTATGTTCTTGACCAGTGGAAGAAGAGAGTGATGTCTGAAGTTCATTGTTCTGTATTGGCTGGTCATCCAGGTATTTTTGGTACTAGAGATCTGGTGAGTCGGTCTTTTTGGTGGCCCACCTTGTCTCATGATGTCAGGAATTTTGTGCAGTCCTGTGGGACTTGCTCCTGGTCTAAACCTTGTTCTCGGTCTAGTGGCTTGTTGATGCCTTTGCCGGTCCCCAGGAGGCCATGGACCCATATTTCAATGGATTTTATCTCTGATATGCCTGTCTCTCAGAGAATGACTTATTTGGGTGATTTGTGATAGATTCTCTAAGATGGTCCATCTTGTACCATTACCTAAGTTGCCATCTTCCTCTGAGTTGGTGCCCTTGTTTTTGCAACAGGTGGTTCGCTTGCACGGGATTCCTGAGAACATGGTATCTGACAGAGGAGTTCAGTTTGTGTCTAGATTTTGGAGGACTTTCTGTTCTAAGCTGGGAATTCAGTTGTCCTTCTCCTCTGCGTTTCACCCTCAGACCAATGGGCAGACGGAGAGAACAAACCAGGCTTTGGAGTCGTATTTGAGATGTTTTATTTCTGCCGATCAGGATGATTGGGTTTCATTTTTGCCCTTGGCCGAATTTGCTTTAAATAATAGAGCCAGTTCTGCCACTTTGTCACTTTTTTTTGTAACTTTGGGTTTCACCCTCGATTTTCTTCAGGGCAGGTGGAGCCTTCTGTCTGCCCAGGTGTTGACACTGTGGTGGAGAGAATGCACCAGATCTGGGACCAAGTAGTGGATAAGTTGTCTCTCTCCCAGGAAAAGGCCCAGCGGTTTTCCAACCGGCATAGGACCGTTGGTCCCCAGTTTAAGGTGGGTGATATGGTTTGGTTGTCATCAAAAAATATCGCTATGAAGGTGGCTTCTCCTAAGTTTAAGCCTAGATTTATTGGACCTTACAAGATTTTGGAGATTATTAATCCGGTCTCTTTTCGGTTGGCTCTTCCTGTCACATTTAAAATTCAGAATGTGTTTCATAAGTCCTTGTTGAAGAGGTTTGTTGAACCAGTAGTTCCTGTGGTGGCACCTCCTGACCCTGTATTGGTTGAAGGTAACCTGGAATATGAGGTAGAGAAGATACTGGATTCCCGTCTAGCTAGACGGAGGCTCCAGTGTTATGGTTGAGTCACCGTAGGAGGCAAAAACAGAAATGCTAGCTAAGTCCAGAAAACCAGAGAAGTTGGCAGCTATCAGATTGCAGACCTCTGAACCTATCAACACAACTAGCAGTAGCCGTGGGGGGTTCCTACGATGCCTTAGACCCCTCGATCACAGCAGGAGAATTAAATAGGCCTAAAGAAAGAAAGGGGAAATCTAAACTGCCCCAGAGCAGACCCCAAAGCAATAGGCAGCCCCATCATATAATGACGGTGAAGCAAGATGAAAACACTAACACAGACAGAAAGATAGACTGAGCAAAGACGGGGCCCAAGCTAACTAGATAGAAAAGGACAGGAAGGCTGCTGTCTGCAATCCATGAAAAACCCTATGAAAATAAGAGCCAACAAACTGACAGTGAAAAAGGCCCTGAAGACGCTAGGCTTCAAAAAAGCTATGTCAGTACTCAGGAATATTCTGAAGACAGAGCTACAGGCAAAAGGAGATTCAGCTCACCCCAGCAGGGAATGGCAGAATACAGAAAAGCAAGGAAAACAACAACCAAACATAAATGCTAACAGGCAAAGCAGAAAACTTAGCTTTAGAGGAGCAGGAATCAGACTGGTGTCCTAGAGGTCCACAGAGAAATCACCCGCAGGGCAGAAGGGCGTCGGGAGCCTTATATCCAGTCCGTGACTCCACTCAGCCAGTCATCCTCATTAGGCTCAGGTGCCTGATAATCAGGCTCATTACCTTCCTTTACCAGAATAGGGAGTTCACCAGACCTCAGTGATGAAGGGGAAAATGAACTCACAACAGTACCTCCCCCTTGAGGAGGGGTCACGAACCCTCAACCACACCACCAGGGCGATCAGGGTGAGCCCGATGAAAGGCACGCACCAATCTTTTGGCATGAATATCAGAGGCAGAGACCCAGGAATTATCCTCCTGACCATAACCCTTCCACTTAACCAAATACTGGAGTCTCCGTCTAGCCAGATGGGAATCCAGTATTTTCTCTACCTCATATTCCATGTTACCTTCAACCAATACAGGGTCTGGAGGTGCCACCCCAGGAACAACTGGTTCAACAAACCTCTTCAACAAGGACTTATGGAACACATTATCGATTTTAAATGTGACAAAGAGCCAAATGAAAAGAGACCGGATTAATAATCTCCAAAATCTTGTAAGGTCCAATAAATCTAGGCTTAAACTTAGGAGAAGCCACCTTCATAGCAATATTTTTTGATAACCACACCATATCACCAATCTTAAACTGGGGACCAATGGTCCTATGTCGATTGGAAAACCTCTGGGCCTTTTCCTGGGAGAGAGAACTTATCCACCTCTTGGTCCCAGATCTGGTGCATTCTCTCCACCACAGTGTCAACACCTGGGCAGGCAGAAGGCTCCACCTGCCCTGAAGAAAATCGAGGATGAAACCCAAAGTTACAAAAAAAGGTGACATCAAAGTGGCAGAACTAGCTCTATTATTTAAAGCAAATTCGGCCAAGGGCAAAAATGAAACCCAATCATCCTGATCAGCGGAAATAAAACATCTCAAATACGACTCCAAGGTCTGGTTTGTTCTCTCTGTCTGCCCATTGGTCTGAGGGTGAAAAGCAGAGGAGAAGGACAACTGAATTCCCAGCTTGGAATAGAAAGTCCTCCAAAATCTAGACACAAACTGAACTCCTCTGTCAGATACAATGTTCTCAGGAATCCCGTGTAAGCGAACCACCTGTTGCAAAAACAGGGGCACCAACTCAGAGGTAGATGGCAACTTAGGGAGTGGTACAAGATGAACCATCTTAGAGAACCTATCACAAATCACCCAAATAACAGTCAATCTTTGAGAGACCGGCATATCAGAGATGAAATCCATTGAAAAATGGGTCCATGGCCTCCTGGGGACCGGCAAAGGCATCAACAACCCACTAGAGCGAGAACAAGATTTAGACAGGGAGCAAGTCCCACAGGACTGCACAAAATTCCTGACATCATGAGACAAGGTGGGTCACCAAAAAGAGCGACTCACCAGATCTCTAGTACCAAAAATACCTGGATGACCAGCCAATGCAGAGCAATGAACTTCAGACATCACTCTCTTCTTCCACTGGTCAGGAACATACAACTTTCCACTGGGACAACGCTCAGGTTTGTCCTCCTGGAACTCTTGCAGAGCAAGTCTCAAATCGGGCGAAATGGCAGAAAGAACTACCCCTTCGCCTAAGATGGTAGCAGGCTTGGTCACCACAGGAGAATCAGCAAAGAAACTCCTAGAGAGGGCGTCTGCCTTGACATTCTTAGTTCCAGGAAGAAAAGAGACCACAAAATCAAAACGTGTAAAAAAACAAGGCCCGCCTAGCCTGTCTAGGGTTCAAGCGTTTAGCCGACTCTAGGTAAATCAAATTCTTGTAGTCAGTGAGGACCACAACTTGATGTTTAGCTCCCTCCAACCAATGTCTCCACTCCTCAAATGCCCATTTCATGGCCAACAGTTCCCGATTCCCCACATCATAGTTACGTTCAGATGGGTAGAACTTTCGGGAAAAGAAAGCACAGGGATTCATTTTAGATGTTACAGGATCCTTTTGGGACAAAACAGCTCCTGCACCAATCTCAGAAGCATCCACCTCTACCTGGAACGGGAGTGAGACATCAGGTTGCCGCAAAACCGGGGCGGAGGTAATTCTTCGCTTTAGCTCCAGAAAGGAAGCAACAGCCTCCGGAGACCAATTCAACACATCAGCACCCTTCTTAGTCAGATCAGTCAATGGCTTGGCAATACTAGAAAATTTTGCTATAAATTTCCGATAAAAATTAGCAAAACCCAAAAACTTCTGGAGGGCCTTCAAAGAAGTGGGCTGAACCCAATCATAAATGGCCTGTACCTTGGCCGGGTCCATTTCAATAGTTGATGGAGACAAAATAAATCCCAAAAATGAAATCCTCTGTACTCCAAAAAGGCATTTCGATCCTTTGACATACAGGGAATTCTCCCTCAAGATCCGGAACACAGTCCGAATATGTTCCACATGAGAATCCCAATCTTTGGAGAAGATCAAAATATCATCCAGATAGATAATCAAAAATTTATCGACAAAGTCTCGGAAAATATCGTTCATGAAGCACTGGAAGACAGAAGGGGCATTAGTGACCCCAAAAGGCATCACCAGGTACTCAAAATGTCCCTCCGGAGTATTAAACGCCGTCTTCCATTCATCTCCCTGCTTAATGCGGATAAGATTATACGCCCCCCTGAGGTCAAGCTTGGTAAACCAGCAAGCACCTCTAACTCTAGAGAATAGATCTGAAATCAGGGGTAACGGATACTGATATTTAATAGTAATTTTATTGAGGGCACGATAATCAATACAAGGCCTTAAAGAACCATCCTTTTTGGCCACAAAAAAAACCCGGCAACTAAGGGTGAAGAGGATGGTCTAATATGACCCTTCTCCAACGCCTCCTTAATATAGGACCGCATAGCCTCGTGCTCGGGTACAGATAAATTGAAGAGCCGACCCTTGGGAAATTTACACCCCGGGCTTAGTTCAATTGCACAGTCATAACTCCTATGAGGAGGCAAGGACGCAGACTCATTTTCACTAAATACATCATAAAAGTCCGCCAAATAGTCAGGAACATCATGCGACTGAGGAGAGGTGGAAAAAACCGGAGCCTCACTAAAGGCACACCGACAACCCCAACTCACCACAGACACAGATTTCCAATCCAAAACTGGATTATGAATTTGCAACCAGGGAAACCCCAGAACAACGGCATCATGCAGACCATGCAACACCAAAAATCTGCAATTTTCTTGATGGTCTGGGGCGACCCGCATGACCACCTGGGTCCAAAACTGAGGTTTATTTTTAGCCAAAGGAGTAGCATCAATCCCCCTCAAAGGGATAGGCGTCTGCAGAGGTGTCATCGGAAATCCACAACGTTTAGCAAAATTTAAGTCCATTAGGTTTAGCGCTGCTCCCGAATCCACAAAAGCCTTGGCGGAAAATGTGGACAGGGAGCAGAACAGAGTAATTGCCAGAAGAAACTTAGGTTGAACACCACCAACAGAAAACGTGTGTGCAAAGCGTTTCTCTCGTTTAGGACAAACGAAATAATATGCGAGGCATCTCCACAGAAAAAACACAGCTTATTACGCCTTCTGAACTCCTGACATTGCGCCTTAGACAAAACTCTATCACATTGCATAGGTTCAGACGTCTGTTCAACTGGTGGCAACACCTCTCGTGCAATCCTGCGTTCACGTAAACGCCGATCAACCTGAATGGCTAATGACATAGAATCGTCCAGACCAGAGGGAACAGGAAATCCCACCATAGTATCTTTTACGGCTTCTGACAAACCCTTCTGAAAGAGAGCAGCCAAGGCATTATCATTCCAGGTAGTAAGGACCGCCCACTTTCGGAACTTTTGACAGTACAACTCTGCAGAATCTCGACCCTGGTTCAATGCCAACAGGGTCTTTTCAGCCTGATCAATAGCATTAGGTTCGTCAAACAACAACCCCAAAGCTTGAAAAAATGCGTTTACATTAGTCAGAATAGGATCATCTGGTTTCAAAGAAAACGCCCAATCCTGGGGATCACCACGCAGCAAAGAGATGACAATTTTAACCTGCTGCGCAGAGCTCCCTGACTAGTTAGGCTTCAAGGCAAAAAATAATTTACAATTATTTTTGAAACTCAAAAATTTAGATTGAGCCCCAAAAAATACATCAGGTGTAGGGATCTTTGGTTCAACAGCATGCGAACGAGCAAGGTAGGCGGAAATTCCCCGCACTTCCGCAGCGAGCTGCTCCACACGATCAGACAATTGCTTTATCTCCATTGAGAGAAAAAAAATTCCCCCTACGGCCTCAGAGATATAGAGGAAAGAATATACACACTTTTTTTTTTTTTTTTTTAAACACAATTCTTTCCTGCTATTGAGTACCCTAGGATCTGCGGTAAGGCGGGTGATTCTGTTTTGGTTGAGTCACCGTAGGAGGCAAAAACAGAAATGCTAGCTAAGTCCAGAAAACCAGAGAAGTTGGCAGCTATCGGATTGCAGACCCCTGAACCTATCAACACAACTAGCAGTAGCCGTGGGGGGTTCCTACGATGCCCTAGACCCCTCGATCACAGCCGGAGAATTAAATAGGCCTAAAGAAAGAAAGGGGAAATCTAAACTGCCCCAGAGCAGACCCCAAAGCAATAGGCAGCCCCCAACATATAATGACGGTGAAGCAAGATGAAAACACTAACACAGACAGAAAGATAGACTGAGCAAAGACGGGGCCCAAGCTAGCTAGATAGAAAAGGACAGGAAGGCTGCTGTCTGCAATCCGTGAAAAACCCTATGAAAATAAGAGCAAACAAACTGACAGTGAAAAAGGCCCTGAAGACGCTAGGCTTCAAAAAAGCTATGTCAGTATTCAGGAATATTCTGAAGACAGAGCTACAGGCAAAAGGAGATTCAGCTCACCCCAGCAGGGAATGGCAGAATACAGAAAAGCAAGGAAAACAACAACCAAACACAAATGCTAACAGGCAAAGCAGAAAACTTAGCTTTAGAGGAGCAGGAATCAGACTGGTGTCCTAGAGGTCCACAGAGAAATCACCCGCAGGGCAGAAGGGCGTCGGCAGCCTTATATCCAGTCCGTGACTCCACTCAGCCAGTCATCCTCATTAGGCTCAGGTGCCTGATAATCAGGCTCATTACCTTCCTTTACCAGAATAGGGAGTTCACCAGACCTCAGTGACGAAGGGGAAAATGAACTCACAACACTCAAGTATTTGGTTAAGTGGAAGGGTTATGGTCAGGAGGATAATTCCTGGGTCTCTGCCTCTGATATTCATGCCGAAAGATTGGTGTGTGCCTTTCATCGGGCTCACCCGGATCGCCCTGGTGGCATGGATGAGGGTTCGGTGACCCCTCCTCAAGGGGGAGGTACTGTTGTGAGTTCATTTTTCCCTTCACTGTTGAGGTCTGATGAACTCCCTCCTCTGGTGAAGGAAGGTAGTGAGGCTGATTACCAAACACCTGGGCAGCTAGATGATGACTGGGTGGCTGGAATTGAGAACTGGATATAAGGCAGCTGACACCCTTCTGCCTTGCTGGTGATCCTGCTGGATTCTTGGAGACCAGTCTGATTCCTGCGTCTCAAAGCTAAGTTTTTCTGCTCTGCTTTGTACACTTCAGTTTTGTTTTGCCTTGTTTTTTGGGAGTTCTGCCATGCCCGGCCGGGGGTGAGCTGAATTCTATTTTTGTCTCTGATGTGTTGATCTTTTGCTCTGCCTTCAGAATATACCTGAGTGCTGATTTAGTCTTTTGAAGCCTAGCGACTTCAGGGCCTGTTTTTCCTATCAGTCGGTTGGCACATTCTGGATATGGTTTTTGTGGATGGCAGACAGCAGCTTTCCTATCCTGTCCTATTTTAGTTAGCTATGGCCCCATCATTTGCTCAACCTATCTTTCTATCTGTGTTAGTGTTTTCATCTTACTTCACTGTCATTATATGTTGGGGGCTGCCTATTGCTTTGGGGTCTGCTCTGGGGCAGTTTAGTTTTTCCCCTTTCTGTCTTTAGGCTATGTAGTTCTCCGGCTGTGATCGAGGGGTCTAGGGCACCGTAGGAACCCCCCACGGCTACTGCTAGTTGTTGTGGATAGGATCAGGGGTCTGCAATACGATAGCTGCCAACCTCTCTGGTTTTTCTGGACTTAGCTAGTATTTTGTTTTTTCCTCCTTCGGTGACTCATCATAACACTCAACCTATTTGGTCGACCATGACAAGGCCTTTTCTCAGTGTAACCTGCCTTGTTAAATCACTGATGAGTCTTGGCCACCATGCTGTAGCTCAGTGTCAGGATGTTGGCAATCTTCTTATAGCCTAGAAAATCTTTATGTAGAACAACAATTATGTTTTTCAGATCTTCAGAGAGTTCTTAGTCACGAGGTGCCATGCTAAACTTCCAGCAACCAGTAAGAGAGAGGAAAGCAATATCGCCAAATTTAACCTGCTCCCCGTTCACACCCTAATCTGACTAATTTTAACCAAATAGCAATAGCTACTTGACTGGTTAAGAGCATTTCAAGAGCAGATGAAGTCAAGGAATGTTCCTTGTATGCAGTGGTTAATAATTACAAAAAGGTGGTGTATCGGAAGTACAATCCATGAATTATGCATAAGAGTGCAAAGGTCAAGCCACCTGCAACAGAATAGAAACTTGTAGTATAAACTACTTGGACATAAAAGTGTCCAAAGACAGCAAATTGCTGCATATGGGGCTGTTTACACCAAAAGTCAATTAAACCAAAATTGGTTAGCTATAAGGGTTTCATTTTTGTAAATAAAATAATGCTCTTTGTAAATCTATAACACTTTTCTAACTGAAATAATACTACTTTGTGCTAAACAAATTTTTAAAGTTCAGATATGGATGATTAGAAAAAAAAATAAATCAGCGTATTTGTAGGGTTTAATTGTCAACGCTTTAAAACTTACAGAAAAAGATGTGAAGGTCGCTACATTACAACCAATTAACTTAGTTTTTTTCTTTTGGATATGGGAAGCAGGCACAAGAATCACTGGAAAATCACTTGGTAGTACTGGCTCTGTCCTTACTTAGGGTAATAAAAAATATTTTACGATTATCAACACAATATGAAAAATATGCACTTTTGATAAATCGCATTCAATTGGCAAACTACAACATGAAATAGAACTATGTAAACAAAACAAAAAGGCAAAATGCCTTAAACGTTAAATAGAAGTATGCAGATAAAACACTAGAGGAGAACTACATTTTGCAAATAGCAGTAATTTAACTTCGGCATCAGTGGAGAATTTTTTTACAGCAAATGTCCAGTCTAATGTGCTCTTCAAGAAGAGCTAAAATAATTTCAATCGACTTTGAAAGCACGTGAAGGTACTGGCATGCTGCAGTCTAAAGTTGACCTTCACACTTATTGGTTTCCTTGCTAAACCCTCAAAAGATGCCCACCAGTCAGTCAATGACAAAACCCAAGGCTCCAATCAGAACCTAGAGCTCATTTGACAAAATTCTGTTGAAGTGAAATGTTTGTGTAAGAAGAAAGCAGGCCAGGACTCAACACAACCTTCATTAGATATGCAAAAGAAAAACTGCTGATGCAAAAGGATACAGAATTACATTGCATCAGCTCAGAATGTGATTTTTTTTTTAATTGAGGGGGAAGGGAGAACTAGAATAGTGGCAAGTAATCAGAGATCTAAAAGAATAAATTGCTAAATTATTAATATATAATGCAAATTATATATTTTAACTAAAA
The DNA here is from genome assembly GCF_039654945.1 of Dendrobates tinctorius. NCBI lineage: Eukaryota > Metazoa > Chordata > Amphibia > Anura > Dendrobatidae > Dendrobates > Dendrobates tinctorius. Next base: position 3,647,251 of record NW_027361755.1, read on the forward strand.
AAAAGTGATGAATTTGTGACACTTTCAGTGATTGTTATTTATGATTTTTATGATTTATTTTTTTTTTACTTTTAAGGGCTTTATTGTTTTTTCACATTTGGGGAATACTTTTTATACAGCCAAGAGAGTTTTAAAAACCAACATAAAACAGACTCTCATATCTACTCATAGAATGACATTTCAATGACAAAGAAATTAAATACGGTACTCAGACAGTAGTTTGTTAGTAAAATGTGTTTAAAATTTTCTTGTCATGTGGATGAAAATTTAATATGAATGTACAATCTTTAAATAGCAGGCAATATTTGTGCCATTCTTTCACTTTTACATCGTCGTAGTTGGTCTTATGCTTACCCCAGCCGAACGTAAAAACTTTTATTTCTCTGAAGAGCAAGGGGCATGTACTATGGAGTCCTCCTGACTATGGAGGCACTCCTGACTTCCTTTTCCATTACATAGTAACGTAGTTAGCAAGACTGAAAAAAAAATATTTGGCCATCCAGTTCAGCCTATATTTCATCAGAATCCCCAGATCTACATCCTTCTAAAGAACCTACTCACTGTAAGATACAATATTGTTATGCTCCAGGAAGACATCCATTCCTCTCTTGAATCCCTCGACTGAGTTCGCCATCACCACCTCCTCAGGCAAGGAATTCCAGATTCTCACTGCCCTAAACAGTAAAGAATCCTCTTCTATGTTGGTGGAAAAACCTTTTCTCCTCCAGACACAGAGAAAGCCCCTTTGTGACTGTCAACTTCCTTGGTATAAACAGATCCTCAGACAGATATTTGTATTGTCCCCTTATATACTTATACATGGTTATTAGATCGCCCCTCAGTCATCTTTTCTCTAGACTAAATAATCTCAATTTTGCTAATCTCTCTGGGAATTGTAGTTCCTCCATCCCCTTTATTAATTTTGTTGCCCTCCTTTGTACTTGCTCTAGTTCCATTATATCCTTCCTGACCATCAGTGCCCAAAACTCTACACAGTAATCCATGTGCTGTCTAACCAGGGATTTGTACAGAGGCAGTATAAAGCTCTCAGTATGTGTATCCAGACCTCTTTCAAAGCACCCCATGATCCTGTGTGCCTTGGCAGCCGCTGTCTGGCACTGGCTGCTCCAGGGAAGTTTATCATTAACTAGAATCCCCAAGTCCTTCTCAATGTCAGATTTACCCAGTGGTTTCCCGTTCAGTGTGTAATGGTGATATTGATTCCTTCTTCCCATGTGTTTAACCTTACATTTATCATTGTTAAACCCCCATCCATCTGCCACTTTTTGTCCCAAGTTTCCAACTTATCCAGATCCATTTGTAGCAGAATACTATCTTCTCTTGTATTGACTGCTTTACATAGTTTTGTATTATCTGCAAATATCGATATTTTACTGTGTAAACCTTCTACTAGAACATTAATAAATATATTGAAGAGAATAGGTCCCAATACTAACCTCTACAGTACCCCACTGGTCACAGTGGCCCAGTTAGAGAATATACCATTTATAACCACCCTCTGCTTTCTATCAGTAAGCCAGTTACTTACCCATTTACACACATTTTTCCCCCAGACCCAGCATTCTCATTTTGTGTACCAACCCCTTGTGTGGCACGATATCAAACGCTTTGGAAAAATCAAGATATACCACATCCAATGACTCACCTTTGTCCAGTCTATAGCTTACCTCTTCAGAAAAACTGATTAGATTGTTTAGCAGCATGGGTTTATGAGGAATCGCTCCTGTCAAACCATTGAGATAATCCAGAATAACTTCCCTCAAAAACCCTTCAAATATTTTACCAAACAGAGGTTAGACTAACTGGCCTATAATTTCCAGGTTAACTTTTAGAGCCGTTTTTGAATATTGGCACCACATTTGCTATGCGCTAGTCCTGTGGCACAGACCCCTTCGCTATAAAGTCCCTAAATACAGGAAATAATGGTTTGTCTATTACATTACTTAGTTATCTTAGTACTTGTGGGTGTATGACATACCAGCCCAGGGATTTATCTATCTTAATCTTATTTAGCCGGTTTCACGCCTCTTCTTGTGTTAGATTGGTGACCCCCAATATAGAGTTTTCTTTGTCTCTCGTCATTTCACCTAGCATTTTATTTTCCACCATGAATACCGTAGAGAAGAAGGTGTTTAATATATTTGCTTTTTCCTTGTCATCTACAACCAATCTTTCCTCACAATATTTTAAGGGGCCTACACTTTCACTTTTGATGCTTTTACTATTGATATACAGTAGGTGAATAACAGTTTGGGATTAGGTTTACTCTCCTTAGCAATGTGCTTCTCTGTTTCCTTTCTGGCAGATTTAATTTTTTTTTTTTTTTTATAAAGTATTTTTCTCTCTATAGTTTTTTTAGAGCTTCAACGGTACCATCCTGCTTTAGTAGTTTAAATTCTTTCTTTCTACTGTTAATTGCCCCTCTTACTACTTTGTTTAGCCACGTTGGTTTTTCCTATTTCTTGTCCTTTTATTCCCACGAGGTATAAACCGCTTAGGGTACCGTTACACCTAGCAACTCACCAGCGATCCCGACCAGCGATATGACGCGGTCAGGATCGCTGGTGAATCGCTGGGTGGTCGCTAGTGAGCTGCCACACAGGCAGATCTCACCAGCGACATCGCAGGGGACGGGGATCGCTACTTACCTGTCAGACGCGGCGATCCTGCGTCCTCCCGCCCGGCTCCACGCGTCGCTCGTCGTCACAGCAGGAAGCGCCGCAGGAAGTGGACGACGAGGAATGGTCCAGCAGCTTCTCGCGCGATCAGCGATAACCAGCGGGGGAGCCGGTCGGAGGCAAGTATCACATGCAGCGATATCGCTAGTAATATCACTGTAACGTCACAAAATCGGTGACTTTACAGCGATATTGCTAGCGATATCGCAGTGTGTAACGGGGGCTTTACAGTGCCTATTTAGGAAGTTGTTAAACATTTCCAATTTATTATCTGTATTCTTAATTCTGAGGACATTGTCTCAGTCAACCAGATTAAGGGCAGTGCACTTGGGACTTCCTGACAAGTCTACCTAGCGAAAGACAAGTGAAACTGTATAATATTGTGGTTGCTTTTTCCTAGATGCCCGACGACCTGCAGATTTGATATTCTGTTAGGTCTACTAGATAGTATTAGGTCTAAAAGTGCTGCTCCTCTGGTTGGATTCAGCACCAATTGTGAAAGATAATTTTTCTTGGTTATTAGCAGAAACCTGTTGCCTTTATGGGTTTCACAGGTCTCTGTTTCCCAGGTAACATCCGAGTAGTTAAAGTCCCCTATAACAAAAGCCTCATTATGGGTTGCAGCTTCATCTATCTGCCTTAGGCCGGGGTCACACTTGCGAGAAACTCGCACGAGTCTCACACGTCAATACACGGCACTGCCGCCACCAATCAGGACCGCAAGTGTGACCACGGCCTTAGTAGTAGACTTTCCATGATTTGGGGGTCAGTAACAGACCCCCAATGAGAATTTTGTTACTATTTTTCCCTCCATGCATTTCGACCCATATGGACTCGACATCCTCTTTACCTTCACTAACATCCTTCCTTAAAGTGGACTTTAGACAAGACTTTACAAAAAGACAAACCCCTCCTCCTCTCCGATTTTTAAGATCCTTTCTAAACAGACTGTAACCCAAACATGGAAGAAGCCTAAAGAAAACAATTTGTATAATAGATTGCATAGTGTAAACTTAACTTTACTGAATCTGCACTAATATACACTGCTCAAAAAGATAAAGGTAACACTCAAATAACACATCCTAGATCTGAATGAATGAAATATTCTCATTGAATACTTTGTTCTGTACAAAGTTGAATGTGCTGACAACAAAATCACACAAAAATCATCAATGGAAATCAAATTTATTAACCAATGGTGGCTTGGATTTGGAGTCCCACAAAAAATTAAAGTGGAATGTAATGTTCTTAAAACAAGTCAAAATGATGCTCAGTAGTGTGTGTGGCCTCCATGTGCCTGTATGACCTCCAAACAATGCCTGGGCATACTCCTGATGAGGCAGCGGATGGTCTCCTGAGGGATCTCCTCCCAGACCTGGACTAAAACATCCGCCAACTCCTGGACAGTCTTTGGTGCAATGTGACGTTAGTGTATGGAGCGAGACATTATGTCCCAGATGTGCTAAATCAGATTCAGGTCTGGGGAACGGGCGGGCCAGTCCATAGCTTCAATGCCTTCATCTTGCAGGAACTGCTGACACACTCTAGCCACATGAGGTCTGGAATTGTCCTGCATTAGGAGGAACCCAGGGCCAACCGCACCAGCATATGGCCTCACAAGGGGTCTGAGGATCTCATCTTGGTACCTAATGGCAGTCAGGGTACCTCTGGTGAGCATATGGAGGGCTGTGCGTACCTCCAAAGAAATGCCACCCCACACCATTACTGACCCACTGCCAAATCAGTCATGATTCAGGATGTTTCAGGCAGATAGCTCTCCACGGCGTCTCCAGACTCTGTCACATCTGTCACATGTGCTCATTGTGAACCTGCTTTCATCTGTGAAGAGCACAGGGCGCCAATGGCGAATTTGCCAATCCTGTTGTTCTGTGGCAAATGCCAAGTGTCCTGCACAGTGTTGGGCTGTGAGCACAACCCCCATCTGTGGCGTCAGGCACTCAGACCATCCTCATGGAGTCGGTTCTAACCATTTGTGCAGACACATGCACATTTGTGGCCTGCTGGAGGGCATTTTGCAGGGCTCTGGCAGTGCTCCTCCTGTTCCTCTGTTAGGAATCCGTGTCCTGCCATACTAATGCAGAGATCCAGATCCTCACATTCATCTCCAGAGGCTAAGTCCTTTCTGCCAGCTTGTGAGCATGCTCCTGGAATGAGCTCCCATTGGAGTTCAGGAGTCAGGTGCTCAGGTCCTGCTCCTGATTCCATTGGTTCAGCTCAGGTCTCTGGAGATTTCCGGAAGGTCCCGGTCACTATAAAAAGTGCGCATGGCTGTTATGCCATGCGCTAGTATTTTCTGATACTTGCTGCTGTATGTCTGTTGATGGATGCTTGGTCTGGTGGATGACTTATTATGAAACCCCTTCCCTCGGTTATTACGAGTGTATGAGTGATTGGGTCAGCCAGTAGCAGCGCTAGTGCCAGCGCGCTCAAGCTTCAGCCATCTCAGCAGCAAAGCGTCCTGCATCGCGCTTGCGTTATTGCGGTTGCAGACTTCTGTGGCGTTCGCAGTTGCGACGCCGTGCACACGCTCATTCACGGTAAGTCCGTTTGGTTGTAGTGCCACTTTAACTACTCCTGTGCTCGGCTACCGTATGTGTGCCGCTGTGTCCCTGTGCGTTTAACAGGCTCAGCGTTACCTTTTCTTTATTATTTTTCTGTGCAGCTCTGTGTCCCATAACAGAGACTGCCTCTTTTGCACTTGGGTGATTTAGAACCCTGTGCACACTACCGCTGTAGTGCACTGCCTCCCTTAGCAGCGGTTTTGCCATCTGCCGCACAGTGGACCCCGAGTGGCGAAGGCACTTTAATTATTTATTTTTTTTAGTGCCTTCCGCCACTCATAACATCCTCCTTGCACAAAGGTGGAGGTAGCAGTCCTGCTGCTGGGTTGTTGCCCTCCTATGGCCCCCACCACATCTCCTGGTGTACTGGCCTGTCTCCTGGTAGCACCTCCAGCCTCTGGACACTACACTGACAGACACAGCAAACCTTCTTGCCACAGCTTGCATTGATGTGCCATCCTGGATGAGCTGCACTACCTGAGCCACTTGTGTGGGTTGTAGAGTCCGTCTCATGCTAGCACGAGTGTGAAAGCACAACCAAGTTTCATAAGTGACCAAAACATCAGCCAGAAAGCATTGGTACGGAGATGTGGTCTGAGGTCCCCACCTGCAGAACTACTCCTTTATTAAGTGTGTCTTGATAATTGCCAATAATTTCCACCTATTGACTATTCCATTTGCACAACAGCATGTGAAATTGATTGTCAATCAGTATTGCTTCCTAAGTGGACAATTTGATTTCTCAGAAGTTTTATTTACTTGGAGTTATATTCTGTTGATTAAGTGTTCCCTTTATTTTTTTGAGCAGTGTAGTTGATAAACTGCAGTTCCCCCAACGTATTCTTAGGCCAGACACGTCTGAAGTGCCGAACCATGGGCAGAAATACCGCAGGTTCAACTGATGCAGCTGCACCGGGGCCCAGAGGCTCCAGAGGGCCTCTGCAGGGCGGCCAATGCATACCTCCCAACCATCGCGGGCGGGAGTTTATTTTTTCCAGCATGGCACTGAGCCACACGTCCCCCCCATGCACCGTCCCCATCCTCGCCCTCCCAGAGAGACCCACCTGCCACCACAGCCCCTCACTGATAAATCCCAGCAATGACGTCGCTGGGATTCTCTGTGCACACAGGACCTGTGATGAGGTCACAGGAGGGGAGGAGTCAGGGGTCACATGATCAGGGGCATCTGATCATGTGACTCGACTCCTCTCTTTCTGTGACCTCATCACAGGTCCTGTGCGCACAGCCCTCAGTGTGTGCAGGACTCTACTATGCTGGTTGTCATGCTGGATGAGGGAAGTTTATGTGTGGGGTCAGGAGGGGTTTACAGTGTGGATGTAGCAGAGCCGCGTGTGTACAATGTGGATGGAGTGGAGCCACGCGTGTACGAGGTGTGCGGAGCATGTACGAGGTAAACGGAGCAGAGCCGCACATGTACGAGGTGTACGGAGCAGAGCCGTGCATGTACGAGGTGTACGGAGCGGAGCCGCACGTGTATGAGGTGTATGGAGCGGAGCAGCGCGTGTACGAGGTGTATGGAGCAGAGCCACGTGTGTACGAGGTGTACAGAGCTGAGTCGCATGTGTATGAGGTGTACAGAGCGGAGCCATGTGTATGCGGAGCCATGTGTGTATGAGGTGTACGGAGCGGAGCCGCGTGTGTATGAGGTGTGTGGAGCGGAGCCATGAGTGTACAGAGCGGAGAGGTGTACAGAGCGGAGCCACATGTGTACGAGGTGTACGGAGTAGAGGCATGAGTGCGAGGCATACAAAGCGGAACAGTGTGTGTATGAGGCGTGTGGAGCCATGCATGTACAAGGTGTATGAAGTGACGTGCTAGGTAATTTCGTGAAGAGATTGTGACGGAACCATGGAGGAACTTCAGGGAATGCTTCAGATCCATCACTGTGTCCTCCTCCGACAGCGTGGACAGCGGGATCGCCTTGGACTCAGGGAAATTGGCCATGTGAGCAAATCATGATATGTCCTGCACCAGGAGGCTCAGGTGGGCATTACAATGGGACCGGGTTGCTATAGTATCTTTATATAATCTTTCTTTCTTTCCCCTTTCTTTCTTTCTTCCTCTCTGTTCTTTCTTTCTCTCTCTGTTCTTTCTTTTCCTCAGTACCAGTCAGTGTTCCCACAGTACAAGCCACTGTGCCCATAATGCCAGCCACTGTGCCCTCAGTGTACATAGTATATAGTGTACTCGCTTATTATATCTAACACAGTCCCTTAATATATAGTGCACTCACTATGTCTAACACAGTCCCTTAGTATATAGTGTACTCACTTACTATGTCTAACACAGTCCCTTAGTATATAGTGTACGTACTTATTATGTATAACACAGTCCCTTAGCATAGTGTACTCACATTCTGTATAACACCATCCTTAGTGACATAGTTTCCTCTTTTATTATGTATAAAACCATCTCTTATTATGTACCATCCTCTCTAGTTATATATGATGCCGTCCCTTAATATATAGCTTCATCTGCTGTTATGTATAGTGCTGTCTCTTACATAGTGTATTCTTGTTAATTTTGTTATTCACAGCGCCCTCATTTATTAAATAGTCCACTCTCTTTTTAGATATAAAATGACTGCTGATGGAGGAGCCGGTGACCAGACTACCAGTCCATCAGCTCCTCCATTAGAAAGGAAGCTTTCCCATGCTCCATCAGCCATCATTGCATTATACAGCTAACAAGACAGGACAATATGTAATAAAAAACAGGGCTCTATATAATACAATATGTAAGGGACGGTTCTGTACATGACAAGAGAGGGCACTGTATAAGGGACAGCAATGTACATAATAAAGGAGACTATGCAATATATACATGTATGTGCGTGTGGAGATATATAGATATATATATATATATATATATATATATATATATTTATTCGGTCATCCATGACAGCACCACCTGAGAGAGGGGATCCGCCCTTTAGGAACAGGAAACCTACAGATACAAAAAGGGTGGCACCTCTCCCACGCATCAGTTGGTTTCCTGTTCCTAGAGGACAGGACTCTCTACAGATCGTCTGTCATGGAGTCGTCGTTGAATACCCAGGCCGGCTGACCGACCCAGGTAGCGAGGGGGTCTCCTACCTCGGTCAGTGCGGGGTCCCTGGAAGCGCCACGGTGGGGCCGGGTAGGTCACCACGGCAGTGGACGGAGCAGGTGGAGCAGGGGTCCGGTGGATGCCATCTCCAAAACGCCAGCACCTGGTATGTATGCCCCGGTCCTGCTGCGCTTCCCCAGGCCCGGTCCTCCCGGTCGGTGCTGGCCCCTGGCGGCGGTCATGGCGGCGTGCGCGGGGGGGCTAGGAGGCATTCCGAGCAGGGGCGCTGCGCGGCTCCTTCGCGCGCGCTCCCGCAGGGCTCTGGTGAGCGGCGGAAGTGACGCGGCGAAAGGGGCGGAGCGAAAGCGCCGATACCGGAAGTCGGGTGCCGGCCGGCCTCCGACGCGCGCTGCAGGTGCACGCCTGTCCGGGGGTCGCGCGGCGACCCGGGTAAGGCGAGGGGCCGGAGCATGGGGGAGGGAGTGCGAAAGGCCGGGTGGGTGGTGCTATGGCAGGATACCTGCTGACCCGGACACCAGGAGGCCATATAAGGCAGATGGGGACGCCGCTGGGGTGCTTCTGAAGGCCCCAGCGATGGATACAACGGAAGCCCCCTTAGACCAGCAGGACGAGGCGCAGGAGCGCCCGCAAAAACAGGCCACGACAAAACCGCATGCGAGTGGCCAGCAGAAGAAACAGAGACGAACTAGCGACCAGAGCCGCGAAAGTTCCTCCAGAAAGGACCCCCCTGCCTCCCTCCGTGATCCGGTACCTGCTTCATCTGCATGGGTAAGAGATCTCTGTGAATGTACCCTGATGCAGTGTTCCCTTATGTTTTTTTTCAGGGGAAGAAGGCTACGGGAAAACAGAAGCACAGGGAATGTGCCCTCTGTAGTTCCCCCCTACCAGATGGCCACCCTAAAAAATTATACCAGCCATGCATTCGGCAAATGGTAGGGGTTAATAAAGACAGGGAGTCCAGGGGTAGATTGTCAGGCCCTTATACTCTCCCCCGTTTATGCAGGTAGCGGAAGAGACACCTGACTTCACTTCAAACCTGAGAGAGATGATCAGGGCAGAAATGAAAGTCTTACCTCAAAGAGAACCTTCTAGGAGAAGAGAGGCTAGTGGTTCAGGCTCGGAGACCTCAGTCGCCCCTAGGAAAGGTGACAACTCCTCGGACTCCTCGGCCTCCTCCTCGTCTTCCTCGGATGAAGACTCTAGCCGGTTCTGCTTCCCCTTAGACCAGATGGACAGATTAGTGAAAGCAATACGGTCCACCATGGGGGTAGCGGACAAAAAACGGGAACTCTCAGCACAGGACATAATGTTCGGGGGTCTAGACCCCAAAAAACGCAGAGCTTTTCCATTAAACGATAAGGTTCAGAGCCTAATTGACAGAGAATGGAAGAGACCGGAAAAAAGGGGCTCCATGCCACCAGCCTTTAAGCGGAGATACCCCTTTGATAACCCGGTAGTAAACAGATGGGATAAAGCCCCGAAACTAGACGCAGCAGTAGCCAAAGCGTCTAAAAAATCCGCCATACCATTTGACGATATGGCCTCCTTGAAAGATCCGCTAGATAAAAAAGCGGATTCTTTTCTTAAAGGGACATGGGAGATGTCAGCAGGCGCATTAAGACCGGCGGTAGCTGCCACCTGTACAGCCAGATCCATGATGGTCTGGCTAGATCAGCTGGATTCCGAGCTAAAAGACGGAGCTTCAAGAACATCTATTCGGAAAAGTTTGCCGATCATTCAGAATGCCGCAGCGTTTTTAGCCAATGCTTCTGCAGACTCTGCAAGAATGGCGGCTAAAGCCGCGGGTCTATCTAATGCAGCGCGAAGAGCGCTCTGGTTAAAATGCTGGCCGGGAGATATTCAAGCCCGGTCCCGTCTCTGTTCCATTCCTTGCGAGGGGGAGTACCTATTCGGCCCCGTCTTGGATGAATTGTTAGAGAAAGCTGGAGATGACAAAAAGAAATTTCCCAGTCTCCCGAACCCCTCTTACAGACGTCCCTTTACCAGGAAAGGTTTTTTCCGGAGAAGGCCGTCCAGAGATCAGGGCAGATGGGATGAGAAAAAAAGGAAAGGTACAGGATTCATGTTTGGAGGGGGGCGCCAGGAAGGTCCAGCTCGGGATACGAAAAAGCCACCCCAATGACTAGTTGCCCCGGTAGGAGGGAGACTAGCTGCCTTCTACCCATCCTGGTCACTGATCTCTAATAGCAGCTGGATATTGGGGATAATAGCCGTGGGACTACGACTAGAGTTTTCTAGGGTTCCCCTTGATCAATTTAAAATCACCCCACTCAGGTCGTCTGCTTCAGAACAAGCTGCCCTGGAGGCCGAGGTTCATGACCTGTGCGCCAAGAAAGTCCTAATAGAGGTTCCAGAGGGAGAATGGGGGAAAGGATTCTACTCCCCTCTGTTCCTGGTCCGCAAACCAGACAGCTCCTTTAGGACAATAATAAACCTTAAGGCCCTCAACAAGTTTTTGGTCATACGTCCTTATAAAATGGAAACAATTAAATCTGCAATAAAATTGCTGTTCCAAAACTGCTTTATGGTGGTGTTAGATTTAAAAGACGCATACTACCATATACCCATCCATGCAGGCCATCAGCGGTTTCTCAGAGTGGCGGTTCAGTTGGATGGGTCAATTCGACATTTCCAATATGCGGCCCTCCCCTTTGGAGTGGCAGTCGCTCCCCGAGTGTTTACTAAAGTAATAGCGGAGGTCATGGCCCATCTACGTGAATCGAACATTCTGGTGATCCCCTACCTGGACGATTTTCTTATTGTAGGTAAAACGGCGAATCATTGTTTACAACAGCTACAAAAGGCAATGTCCGCCCTAGAACGGTTAGGATGGTTGCTGAACGTCAAAAAATCTCGGTTGCAACCAATGAAAGTCCAACAATTCTTGGGCCTAACCCTGGATTCTGAGAAACAGGAATGCCGTCTGCCTCCGGAGAAGCTTGTTCGCCTCCATTATCAGATCCTGAACGCCTCCAATTACCCCACCATGTTCCTCAGAAAAGCCATGTCCCTTCTAGGCTCTCTTTCGGCCTGTATCCCGGCAGTCCAGTGGGCCCAGTTTCATGCAAGGAAACTACAGAGCGAGGTCTTATTACATCAAAAAGTCCTTGGGGGTTACTTGGAGGGTCAGCTAACCTTGTCCCGTAACACAAGGGAGTCCCTAGAGTGGTGGTTAGACAAGGATAACTTGTCTAAAGGGGTGCCCTGGGAGTATAACGTAACCTGCATAGTCACCACGGATGCTAGTCCTTACGGTTGGGGAGCTCATATGGGTGAAATATTAGTCCAGGACCAATGGCAACATGATCAGTTAGGAATGTCATCTAACCTAAAAGAATTGACAGCAGTAGAACAGGCGGCTAAAAAGCTCCTTGTGTATCTACAGGGCCATCACGTGCGAGTGTTCTCCGACAATCAGGTCACCGTGGCATATATCAATCACCAAGGCGGGACCCGTTCCAGACCCCTGATGATTGTAGCAGAGCGGTTGTTCCATCTAGCAGAACAATACTTTCTATCTTTAACAGCGTTGCATATAAAAGGAAGAGACAACATCACGGCAGACTTTTTAAGCCGCAATCAGCTAAAGCAAGGGGAATGGTCCCTAAACACCTCCATATTCAATCTGATTGTTCAAAAGTGGGGATATCCAGAGGTGGACCTCTTCGCCACCAGAGACAACAGGCAATTGAAACAATTCTGCTCCCTAAATCCCAGAGAGAATCCTCTGGCGGTAGATGGCTTCCTGATAAAGTGGGACTTCAGACTAGTCTACGCCTTCCCTCCCCTATCTCTTCTACCCCTGGTGATGAGGAAAATCAGGAAAGACAGAGCGAGGGTTAAGTTATCGCTCCATTTTGGCCCAGGAGAGCATGGTTCTCATGCCTCAGGACCATGTCGGTGTCCGATCCTTGGGTTCTGCCGGACATCCCGGATCTCCTGTCCCAGGGCCCAGTCTTCCATCCTCAGGTGGCTGGCCTACATCTGACGGCGTGGAGTTTGAACGGTCATTATTAGAAGAGAAGGGCTTCTCCTCAGACCTAATTAACACCCTACTTAAGAGTAGAAAAATCATTACCACAAAAATTTGTCTGAATTTGGAAAAAATTCCTTCAAAACTCAGGAGTAGTCGCTGGGGATTCAGCGCCTATAATGCAGATATTAGAGTTCCTACAAAAAGGTCTGGACATGGGGCTCTCTACCAGTACCCTTAAAGTACAAGTGTCAACCTTGGGGGCCCTGTTTAGCTGTAACATCGCTGGTAATTATTGGGTAAGCAGGTTCATTAAGGCGGCAGGTAGATCCAGGCCAATAATGAAGGATAGATTCATGCCGTGGGATTTGAACCTAGTCCTCACTGCTATGACAGAAACCCCATTCGAACCTATCTCATCGGCTTCCCTAAAAAACCTGTCCCTCAAGGTAGCCTTCCTGGTAGCTCTAACATCAGCCCACAGAATAAGCGATATCCAGGCTTTATCTAGGTGTCCTCCTTATTTACAGTTCAAAGAGGATAAGGTAATACTTAGACCTGATCCAGCGTACTTGCCGAAGGTAGTTTCTAGTTTCCATAGGACACAGGAAATAGTTCTTCCATCCTTCCTCCCTAATCCAACTAACAAGAAGGAAAAGAAACTACACACCCTGGATGTCAGGAGAGGCCTCATAGAATATCTGACAGTCACCGATCCCTGGAAGAAAGATAATGCCCTATTTATCTCTCACCAAGGCCCCAGGAAAGGTTGTAGGGCATCAAAAAATACACTAGCCAGATGGATTAGAGAGGCGATTTCAATAGCATACACCTCAAAGGGCAGGTCGCCACCCAGGAAGCTGAGGGCGCCTTCCACCAGGGCCATGGTGACCTCATGGGCCGAAAGATCAGAAGTCTCCATTGACCAGATATGTAAGGCGGCTACTTGGTCCTCTCCGAGCACCTTTTATAGTCATTATAGGCTAGACCTGGGTGCTTCTACAGACCTCTCTTTTGGTATAAGGGTGCTGCAGGCTGTAGTCCCTCCCTAAAGCTGATATTACACTCTGTAAATCTCTCAGGTGGTGCTGTCATGGACGACCGAATAAAGTCTTAGTTACTCACCGGTTAACGGTATTTTTCGGAGTCCATGACAGCACCCGTATATTCCCTCCCTTTAGTTTAATTGGGGTGTGCACGTCTATTTCTTGTATATGCTCACTGGTGATAAAAGTTTATAATTGTAAAGAATACTGTACATAAATCATGCATTAACCTTGGAAGTCCTCTTGTGCTCTGTAATCCAACTGATGCGTGGGAGAGGTGCCACCCTTTTTGTATCTGTAGGTTTACTGTTCCTAAAGGGCGGATCCCCTCTCTCAGGTGGTGCTGTCATGGACTCCGAAAAATACCGTTAACCGGTGAGTAACTAAGACTATATTATAAAATATATATTATGTAACTTTGTCGCCATAAAAGGAGGGGGCCCCAGACACATTTCTTGCACAGGGGCTCCAAGCTGTCAGTGTCCGCCCCTGCCCTGAACGGTACAAGAACAAATTGCCACTGCAACTAGCAAGGTCTGATTCACACTAGTACAATCTGCAATTTTCTCCACATGGACTTTAGCTTCAGGTTTAAAATGTGGCCTATTCAATTACATTGGTCGACATTCTGTCTGCTCAGGTGGCCAATGCAATTACACTGGTCCACGTTGTGTCCTTGTCCAGACTATTGTGCACAAGGGCCAAAGTTATGCTGGTCTGTAGAGGTTTAATAGGAAGGAAAGGTTCATATGGATCTAAGCAATGACCATTGTGTATAAGGGGTTAAATTAGAAAGAAAACAAGGTAATGGTAGACTGCCATGGCAGTGAGAACACTTGACATGTCACATCCAAATATTCTTTTCCCGTATAAAAAAAAATAAAATAAAAAAAAAAACTTGGCAACCTTTCATTTCACAAAGCAGCTTATTTGCAAGATTCATCAAGATAATTAAAATTTACTCCAAACTTCAAAGCATATTTACAGCCTGTCATATTAGGTTAGCTGCAGTCTACAGAAAGAGTTTGTTGGCCTTTTACAAAAGCAATCAACATTTTACCGTTGTAAATTAAGGACAAGGTAGAGATGCAAATTAGTAACGAAAGAAAAAACTAAATGGCAGCATGAAGGTAAATTCTGTCTGACAGTCAATCAAGAAATTTTTACAGTAAGAAACTGAGGCACTTGAATATAAATATACACACATTTCAATAATATATATATATATATATATATATATATATATATATATATATATATACATACACACACTAGCTATGAACCCGTTCTATGCCCGGGTGGCGAGCATTTTTATTGGTATATGGTCTCCCTTCCTGGTATGTTCTGCCTCCTCCGATCCTGGTGTGCATGGAACCCTCACCCCCCAATCCTGGTAAGCATGGCACCCTATTCCTCATCCTGGTATGTATGGTCCCCTCACCCCCCTATCCTGGTATGCATGGTCCTCTCACTCCCGTATCCTGGTATGCATGGTCCTCTCACCCCCCTATCCTGGTATGCATGGTCCTCTCACCCCCCTATCCTGGTATGCATGGTCCTCTCAACCGCCCCATCCTGGGATGCATGGTTCTCTCACCCCCCCGTCCTGGTATGCATGGTCCTCTCAACCCCCCTATCCTGGTATGCATGATCTTCTTACCCCCCCTATCCTAGTATGCATGGTCTTCTTAGGCCTGTTTCACACTTCCGTTTTTGTGTCCGCCAAACGGATCCGTTTCCGTTTTTTTGACGGAAACTGATGCAAACGGATCCGTTTTTTTAAAAACGGATCCGTTTTTTTGACGGATCCGCGGTAACCGTAATGGAAGTCTATGGGACAAAAAAAACGGATCCTGCAAAAAATGGCGGATCCGTTTTTTTACGGAAAACAACGGATTTTGACGGATTTGAAAAAACGGAAGTGTGAAACAGGCCTTACCCCCAATCCTGATATGCATGGTCCCCTCACCCCCCAATCCTGGTATGCATGCTACCCCTCACCCCCCAATCCTGGTATGCATGCTACCCCTCACCCCCCTTTTCGTGGTATGCATGGTTACCTCACCCCCCTTTTCGTGGTATGCATGGTTCCCTCAACCCCCTTTCGTGGTATACATGGTCCCCTCACTCCCCTTTCATGGTATACATGGTCCCCTCACTCCCCTTTCGTGGTATGCATGGTCCCCTCACCCCCCTTTCGTGGTATGCGTGGTCCTTTCACCCTCCTTTCATGGTATGCATGGTCCCCGCATCCCCCTTTCGTGGTATGCGTGGTCCCCTCATCCCCCCTATCCTGGTATGCGTGGTCCCCTCACCCCCCTTTCATGGTATGTATGGTCCCCTCACCCCCCTTTCGTGGTACGCATGGTCCCCTCACTCCCCTTTCATGATATGCATGGTCCCCTCACCCCCCAATACTGGTAAGGCATTGTCCCCTCTCCCCCTTTCCTGGCATGCATGGTCCCCTCACCCCTATTAAACTACACACATACAAAAAAAAACATTTATACTCAACCTTCTTTCCTGTGTTCCAGCACTGTGACGTTCTGCTGGAGGCCGGGGGAGGAGTCTGGCGCCAGAGTACGCGCATGCCCATAGCGCTGTGCGGCACCATATTGCTGAAGACACACTGTAAATGTGTCTTCAGTGGAATGGCGCCGGATTGCGCTATGCGCATGTGCGATTCTGACCGCACTCCTGCCCCGGTCTCCGGACGAAGAGAAGCGCCGCGGCAACGCTCCTCCCAGTCAGGTATGTAAGTATGGTGCCAGAGATGGCGGTATGCAGTGTGTACGCGCACCATCATCTCCGACGCCATACACACTCCTCACCACTGGATGCCTCATTCTGTCTGGAGCCAGACTGCGCAGGCGCGTTGCCCGTTATATTATAGATATATATATATATATATATATATATATATATATATATATATATATATATATATATATATATATATATATATATATATACTGTATACACATATGCATATACACACACGCACATTATTAGCGACCCTAAACCATAGTTGCTCTCAGCCTTCATTCAGAGTGTCTCACACCTCCGTTTAGTGCCCATGTTTCCATTTTAGTTATGAATGTTGTATTTTCCTGGGCTGTGGACATCATCAATAAAACATACCATGACAACAACACAGCTTTGCATGGGTGCCATTAAAGCGGATGTCCACCTTTTTATGCTTTTAGGAACACCCCCCTTTTGTGGTATGCATGGTCCCCTCACCCCCCTTTCGTGGTACGCATGGTCCCTTCACTCCTCTTTCATGATATGCATGGTCCCCTCACCCCCCCAATACTGGTAAGGCATGGTCCCCTCTCCCCCCTTTCATGGTATGCATGGGCCCCTCAACCCCCTTTCGTGGTATACATGGTCCCCTCACCCCCCTTTCGTGGTATGCGTGGTCCCCTCACCCCCCTTTCGTGGTATGCGTGGTCCCCTCACCCCCCTTTCGTGGTATGCATGGTCCCCTCACCCCCCTTTCGTGGTATGCATGGTCCCCTCACCCCCCTTTCCTGGTATGCATGGTCCCCTCACTCCCCTTTCGTGGTATGCATGGTCCCCTCACCCTCCTTTCGAGGTATGCATGGTCCCCTCACCCCCCTTTCAAGGTATGCGTGGTCCCCTCACCCCCCTTTCGTGGTATGCGTGGTCCCCTCACCCCCCTTTCGTGGTATGCATGGTCCCCGCACCCCCCTTTCCTGGTATGCATGGTCCCTTCACCCTCCTTTCATGGTATGCGTGGTCCCCTCACCACCTTTCCTGGTATGCGTGGTCCCCTCATCCCCCTTTCATGGTATGCATGGTCCCCTCACTCCCCTTTCGTGGTACGCATGGTCCCCTCACTCCCCTTTCATGATATGCATGGTCCCCTCACTCCCCTTTCATGATATGCATGGTCCCCTCACCCCTCAATACTGGTAAGGCATTGTCCCCTCTCCCCCTTTGCTGGTATGCATGGTCCCCTCACCCCTATTAAACTACACACATACAAAAAAAACATTTTAATACTCACCCTTCTTTCCTGTGTTCCAGCACTGTGACGTTCTGCTGGAGGCCGGGGGAGGAGTCTGGCGCCGGAGTACGCGCATGCCCATAGCACTGTGCGGCACCATATTGCTGAAGACACACTGTAAATGTGTCTTCAGTGGAATGGCGCCGGATTGCGCTATGCGCATGTGCGATTCTGACCGCACTCCTGCCCCGGTCTCCGGACGAAGAGAAGCGCCGCGGCAACGCTCCTCCCAGTCAGGTATGTAAGTATGGCGCCGGAGATGACGGTATGCAGTGTGTACGCGCACCATCATCTCCGACGCCATACACACTCCTCACCACTGGATGCCTCATTCTGTCTGGAGCCAGACTGCGCAGGTGCGTTGCCCGTTATATTATAGATATATATATATATATATATATATATATACACACATATGCATATACACACACGCACATTATTAGCGACCCTAAACCATAGTTGCTCTCAGCCTTCATTCACAGTGTCTCACACCTCCGTTTAGTGCCCATGTTTCCATTTTAGTTATGAATGTTGTATTTTCCTGGGCTGTGGACATCATCAATAAAACATACCATGACAACAACACAGCTTTGCATGGGTGCCATTAAAGCGGATGTCCACCTTTTATGCTTTTAGGAACACACCACTTATTTAATCTAATGAAATGGTTGTGTAACTTTGTAAAAGTAAAATTGTTTGCTCTTTTTTTCATAAAAAAAAATACAGGGATAAATGTTATTTAGAAAAATACACCATGAGTACTGCAACAATGGCATATGTGAACAAACCCCCCAGTCATTATTCCATGCTAATTCTCTTGGATCTCTCTGCAGCATTCGACAATGTGGATCATCAGCTCCTCCTCACTAAGCTCCGCTCCATCGGCATCAAAGACACCGTTCTCTCCTGGTTCTCCTCCTATCTCTCTGACTGCTCCTGTACAGTACCTTTTGCTGGTTCCTTCTCCTCTCATCTTCCCCTTACTGTTGGGGTTCCTCAAGGATCAGTCCATGGCCCACTCCTCTTCTCTTTGAACACTGCCCCTATTGGTCAAACAATCAGTAGATTTGGTTTTCAGTACCATCTCGATGCTGATGACACCCAATTATACATCACGCCTACCTTTCTAGAAAACACCAGCAATTGTCTAAATGCTGTGTCTAACATCATGTCTTCACTATATCTGAAACTGAACTTGTCAAAGACTGAACTCCTTGTGTTTCCTCCCGCTACGAATGTATATACCCGGCATTGTCATTTCCGTGTGTGGTTCCACTATTACTCCCCAGCAACATGCCCGCTGTCTTGGGGTCATACTTGACTCCGAGCTTTCCATTGCCCCCCACATTTGATCACTGGCTCGCTCTTGTTATATTCACCTCAAAAACATTTCTAGAATTCGACCTTTTCTTACTTTTGACTCCGCAAAAACACTTACTGTTTCTCTTATTCATTCTCGTCTCGACTATTGTAACTCTCTTCTAATCGGTCTCCCTCTTACCAAACTCTCCCCTCTCCAATCTGTCTTGAATGCTGCAGGCAGGATCATATTCCTCACCAATCATTACACCGATGTCTCTACCTTGTGCCAGTCATTACACTGGCTACCCATCCACTCCAGAATCCAGAACAAACTTATTTCCTGCACCCACAAAGCACTCCATGGCTCAGCACTACCCTACATCTCCTCCCTTGTTTCAGTATACCACCCTACCCGCGACCTCCGTTCTGCTGATGACCTGAGGTTAGCATCCTCAATAATCAGAACCTCCCACTCCCGCCTCCAAGACTATACACGTGCTGCGCCAATTCGTTGGAATGCATTTCCCAGGTCAATACGATTAGTCCCCAATCCCTTCAATTTTAACCCCTTCCTGACATCAGACGTACTATCCCGTCCATGGGACCCGGGCCCCTATGCCCATGGACGGGATAGTACGTCTACTGCGATCAGCGGCGCCCACGTGGTGAGCGCCGCTGATCGCGGCCGGGTGTCAGCTGATTATAACAGCTGACACCCGGCACAATGTATCAGGGATGGTCACGGACCGCCCCCGACACGTTAACCCCTTGCACACCGCGATCAAACATGATCGCGGTGTACCGGGAGTTAAAGGGAAGCATCGGCAGGGAGGTGGCTCCCTCCGTGCTTCCCTGAGCCCCCCACGGCAGCGCAATGTGCAGCACTGCTGCCGGGGGCTCCTTTCCTGCAGGCCCCCGAATCCAAGATGGCGACGGGGGCCTTCGGGGGCCTGCAGGAAGCTGGCTTCCTAAGTGCCTGCAAAGCGCAGGCATGAGGAAGCCTTGTGCACTGCCTGTGACAGATCGCTGAACAGAACAGTGATGTCCCACCTGGGACTATTTAATAAAGTAAAAAAAAAATTTAAAAAAAGTGTTAAAATAATTTTAAAAAAATCGCCAAATAAATTACAAAAAAAAAAAATATTCCCCCAAATAAATCCATTTTTTAAAAAAAAAAAAACCCCCATAAAAGTACACATATTAGGTATCGCCGCATCCGTAACGACCCGCCCTATAAAACTGTCCCATTAGTTAACCCTTTTAGCGAACCCCTTATAAAATAAAAATAAAAAACGAAGCAAAAAATAATGATTTATTATCATACCGCCAAACAAAAAGTGTAATAACGCGCGATCAAAAAGACGCATATAAATATCCATGGTACCGCTGAAAACGTCATCTTGTCCCACAAAAAACGAGCCACCACACAGCATCATCAGCGAAAAAATAAAAAAGTTATAGCTCGCAAAATAAAGTGATGCAAAAATAATTTTTTATAAAAAATAGTTTTCATTGCATAAAACCGACAAAACATAAAAAAACGACCTAAATGAGGTATTGCTGTAACCGTACTGACCCGAAGAATAAAACCGCTTTATCAATTTTACCGCAGGCGGAACGGTGTAAACGCACCCCCCCAAAAGAAATTCATAAAACGCTGGTTTTTGTTCATTCTGCGTCCCAAAAATCGGAATAAAAAGCGATCAAAAAATGTCACGTGCCCGAAAAAGGTACCAATAAAAATGTCAATTCGTCCCGCAAAAAATAAGACCTCACATGACTCGGTGGGTCAAAATACAGAAAAATTATAGCTCTCAATATGTGGTGATGCAAGAACTATTTTTACAATAAAAAGCGTCTTTTAGCGTGCAACAGCCGCCAAACATAAAAACCACCATAAATAGTAAATCAAACCCCCGTTATCACCCCCTTAGTTAGGGAAAAATAATAAAATAAAAAAAATGTTTTTATTTCCATTTTTCCATTAGGGTTAGGGTACGGTTAGGGTTAGGGCTAGGGTTAGGGCTGAGATTAGGGTTAGGGGTGTGTTGGGGTTCGGGTTGGAGTTAGAATTGGGGGTTTCCACTGTTTGGGCACATCAGGGGCTCTCCAAATGCAACATGGCGTCAGATTTCAATTCCAGCCAATTCTGAGTTGAAAAAGTCAAATGGTGCTCCTTCCCTTCCAAGCTCTGACATGCGCCCAAACAGTGTTTTACCCCCACATGTAGGGTATCAGCCTACTCAGGACAAATTGCAAAACAATTTTTGGGGTCCAATTTCTCCTGTTACCCTTAGGAAAATAAAAAATTGGGGGCAAAAATATCATTTTTGTGGAAAAAAATGATTTTTTTATTTTCACGTCCGAGCGTTATAAACTTCTGTGAAGCACTTGGGGGTTCAAAGTGCTCACCACACATCTAGATAAGTTCCGTGGGGGGTCTAGTGCCCAAAATGGGGTCACTTGTGGGAAGTTTCAATAGTTTATGTACATCAGGGGCTCTCCAAACGCACATGACACCCGCAGACCATTCCATCAAAGTCTGGATTCCAAAACGTCACTGCTTCCCTTCCGAGCCCCGACGTGTGTCCATACAGTAGTTTTCTCCCACATATGGGGTGTCAGCGTACTCATGACAAATTGGACAACAACTTTTGGGGTCCAATTTCCCCTGTTACCCTTGGGAAAATGAAAAAATTGGGGACTAATTGATCATGTTTGTGGAAAAAATACGATTTTTTTATTTTCACGCCCGGGCATTATAAACTTCTGTGAAGCCCTTGGGGGTTCAAAGTGCTCACCTCACATCTAGATAAGTTCCTTATGGGGTCTAGTTTTCAAAATGGGGTAATTTGTGGGGGGTTTCCACTGTTTAGGTACATTAGGGGCTCTCCAAAGGCAACATGACACCTGCAGACCATTCCATCAAAGTCTGCATTCCAAAACGTCACTACTTCCCTTCCGAGCCCTGACGTGTGTCCATACAGTAGTTTTCGCCCACATATGGGGTATCGGCATACTCAGGACAAATTGGACCACAACTTTTGGGGTCTAATTTCTCCTGGTACCCTTGGGAAAATAAAAAAATGGTGACTAAAAGATCATGTTTGTGGAAAAAATAAGAATTTTTTATTTTCACGCCCGGGCGTTATAAACTTCTGTGAAGCACTGGGGGGTTCAAAGTGCTCACCACACATCTAGATAAGTTCCTTGGGGGTCTAGTTTACAAAATGGTGTCATTTGTGGGGGGTTTCCACTGTTTTGGTACATCAGGGGTTTTCCAATCGCGACATGGTGTCCGATCTCAATTCCAGCCAAAAACGTCAAATGGCGCTGCTTCCCTTCCGAGCTCTGCCATGCGCCCAAATAGTGGTTTACCCCCACGTGGGGTATCAGCGTACTCAGGACAAATTGCACAATAACTTTTAGGGTCCTGTTACCCTTGGAAAAATAAGAATTGAGGGTGAAACGATCATTTTTGTGGAAAAAATATGATTTTTTAATTGTACGGCTTTATGTTATAAACTTCTGTGAAGCCCTTGGGGGTTCAAAGTTCTCACCACATATCTAGATAAGTTCCTTGGGGGTCTAGTTTCCAAAATGGGGTCACTTGTAGGGGGGTTTCCACTGTTTAGGTACATCAGGGACTCTCCAAACGTGACATGGTGTCCGATCTGAATTCCAGACAATTTTGCATTGAAAAAGTCAAACGGCGCTCCTTCCATTCTGAGCTCTGCCATGCGCCGAAACAGTCGTTCCCCCCCACATATCAGGTATCAGCGTACTCAGGACAAATTGCACAATAACTTTTGCAGTCCAATTTCTCCTGTTACCCTTGGTAAAATAAAAAAAATTGAACTTGAAGTATTTTTTTTGTGAAAAAAGTTAGATGTTCATTTTTTTTAATATTCAAAAAAATTCCTGTGATGCACATAAAGGGTTAATAAACTTCTTGAATGTGATTTTGAGCACCTTAAGGGGTGCAGTCTTTAGAATGGTGTCACTTTTGGGTATTTTCTATCATATAGACCCCTTAAAGTGGCTTCAAATGTGATGTGGTCCGTAAAAATAAAATGGTGTTGTAAAAATGAGAAATCGCTGGTCAACTTTTAACCCTTATAACTTCCTAACAAAAAAAAATTTTGGTTCCAAAATTGTGCTGATGTAAAGTAAACATGTGGGAAATGTTACTTATCAAGTTTTTTGGGTGCCATATCTCTGTGATTTAAGGGCATAAAAATTCCAAGTTGGAAAATTGAGAAATTTTCAAAATTTTCGCCAAATTTCCGTTTTTCTCACAAATAAACGCAAGTTATTTGAATGAAAATTGACCACTATCATGAAGTACGATATGTCACGAGAAAACAATGTCAGAATCACCGGGATCCATGGAAGCGTTCCAGAGTTATGACCTCATAAAGGTACAGTGGTCAGAATTGTAAAAATTGGCCCGGTCATGAACGTGCAAACCACCCTTGGGGGTGAAGGGGTTAAGCGTGCCCTGAAAATGCATTTTTTCAGACTGGCCTACCACCTCAACACATTAACCTATCCCTGTGTGGCACAGCCAAAAGTTTTACCATAACCAGGTTTCCTGCATCATGTTCCCACATGCTTTATGCATCTATTAGCCCTCTGTGTCTGTACTGTTACACACTTAACATTATGGCTAGTCCAAACAATCAGGGCAATTGTTACCACCCACCTTTCGAGTTCAGAGCTGTGCTTATCCACTTAATGACCACCAATACGCATTAAAATGGCGGTTGTTAAGGGCATTTATTTCCTTATTGCCGTTTTAAAACAGCAATGAGGAATAAGGGAATAACTCCGCCTGGCAGCTGAAAACTGCAATATCGGACCCAGACTGGGCTGATTAACCCCTTAAATACAGCTGTCAATCTCGATTGACTTTATTAGAAATGGAATATTGATTTGATGCCAGGATGTTTTGTTTAAAGGGAATTGGTCAGTAGTTTTTTGCTACCCTATCAAAGTAATGTAAATGAAGTTTTAAAGGGAAAATAAGTTTTATTATAATCACCTGGGGAGGGGTTTGCGATCCGGTCCAATGGGTGTCACAGGTCCAGGTCCGGCGCCTCCCATCTTCTTGTGATGCCGCCCTCCTGTTGCTCCATCACTCCCCGGCATTGCTCTCCTACGCAGGCAATTATGGGACTGATGGGGAGAGGGGAATGATGGATGTGATGGGGAGAGGGCTAATGATGGGAGTGATGGGGAGAGGGATAATGATGGGAGTGATGGGGAGAGGGGAATGATGGGAGTGATGGGGAGAGGGGAATGATGGGAGTGATGGGGAGAGGGGAATGATGGGAGTGATGGGGAGAGGGGAATGATGGGAGTGATGGGGAGAGGGCTAATTATGGGAATGATGGGGAGAGGGCTAATGATGGGAGTGATGGGGAGAGGGGAATGATGGGAGTGATGGGGAGAGGGGAATGATGGGGAGAGGGGAATGATGGGGAGAGGGCTAATGATGGGAGTGATTGGGAGGAGGAAATGATGGAGGTGGTGCAATTTCTACATGAAGGGGATCATGATGGGGCATATTACTACAAGAAGGGGATCATGATGGCCATATTTCTACATGAAGGGGATCATGATGGGGAATATCTCTGCATGAAGGGGATCATGATGGGGCATATTTCTGCATGAAAGGGATCATGATGGGGCATATTACTACAAGAAGGGGATCATGATGGGGCATATTACTACAAGAAGGGGATCATGATGGGGCATTTGGCACTTCGTCATAACTAATTGGGTTTTAGGTGGCAGTTTGAGCAGTCAGTCTCAGAAAGGTTCGCCATCACTGCCCTAAGTGTTTCTTTGTGGGTCTGCTGTAACAGGTGATGCTCGTTCTGCCTTAGGTATGCGTTAGTTTAAAATACTATTCTGGAAAATGTGCTTCAGGAAAAAACATTTGTATGGATGACGAACTTCTTGTAAGCAACAAGCTTAGCTTTTTAGAAAACCAGGAGGCACCGAGTGTGAACATAACCTGGCACAGCATAAGTAAGCATGTTACAAAACAATACAGGGCCTCGGAGCGCTGCTCCCCTAGACTTTCAATTCTCTCTTCAATTGCTCTGTCAGGCTTGAAACCACTGCTTTTTTTTATTCAAAGATCATCCACATTCTCATGTCTACTGAGAAAGTCTACTTGAGAGAGCAGGATGCTGAAGGTGTGAAGCGTTTTCTTTCTGATCACAGGAAAATGCAGTTAACGGTGGGAGACCAACACAGCAACTTCACTGCAGGGAGGAACAGAATATATTACAAGCATTTGCCAAATCCCTTTCTTATTATATGCAAATTGCCTCTTCAGAGAAAAAGAGGACTTGAACTCTATAGCGCCACCTGTTGGTAGTAGCGATCCTACAAGTCACAATCAACCCTTTAACGAGTCTTGTAATATGACTTAGGATAAAAGCCAAATCAGAATCTCAATTTGCAGACACGGTGTTTCGCGCTATTGGCCCTCGTCAGTGCAAAGTATGAGAACTGATTTGGCTAGGGTGAGAGGCTCTGGCCTGAGGTCTAAGGGGTAAGGTTTCTCCTTGTGGGGA
This sequence comes from Dendrobates tinctorius, assembly GCF_039654945.1. Classification (NCBI taxonomy): domain Eukaryota; kingdom Metazoa; phylum Chordata; class Amphibia; order Anura; family Dendrobatidae; genus Dendrobates; species Dendrobates tinctorius. The sequence continues at coordinate 3,672,587 of NW_027361755.1, forward strand.
GTGACATGCCAGCTCTGGCTTGTCAAGGTAAGGAGGCTTATTTGCCATGCAATGCTCCTCTGGGAAAATAATATGCAAATTGCCTCTTCAGAGAAATTATTATAGACACATACAGGAGAAAAGCCAGCAGAGAAAGCCTTGCAGTTTTGCACACAAAATATTGAGTGTGACGTTTGACAGAAATCAACTTCACAAGATTTAGGAAACAAAATGTCAATACATTTTCCACTTTGTGCATTTATGTATGTAGTGGAAACTAAACCAAAAGGGTAGCAGAATCCAGCATGCTCAATTTTTACTGACTGCTTATTTGTTTCTGCCTTATTTGCGATTTTACTTTTCTTTAAAACAAGAAGGTAAAATTATAGGTTGGGTGTGACAGTCCAGTGTCTACTTTAAAGGAGTATTCCCACAAAGTACATTTCAATTAAGCCCTTTCAGACATATGACGTACTATCCCGTCCAAGAGCCCTGGGCTTTAATGCCCATGGACAGGATAGTAAGTCATGCGCGATCAGCAACACTCATGGGGGAGCGCAGCTGATCGATGCCGGGTGACAGCTGATTCTCACAGCTGACACCTGGCACTAAGTGCCAAGAACATTTACGGACCGCTCATGCCATGCACAGTGCATGTCAGGAAGTCTCTCAGGTTAGTGAGAAATCCATGCAGTGCTGACAGCTTCTATAGCATGCAGCTCTGCATGCTATAGAAGTGATCAGACTGCACAAAATGAGTGTCCAATAGTGGGACAAGGTGTAAAAGTAAGAATTAAATTAAAAAAAATTAAATAATTGTACAAATATTTAAAAAAAAATAATCAATATTTATTCCATCAATAAATAAATACTAAATAAAAACTGAACTACAAAATTACACTTACACATTCAGTATCGCCACATCCGTAACGACCCAACCTATAAAACTGTCCCACTAGTTAGCCCCTTTAGTGAACACCATTAAAAAAAGGGGCAAAAAAACAATGTTGTATCATCATACTGCCGATCAAAAAAGTGGAATAACTCGCGATCCAAAAGACGGATATAAATAAACGTGGTACCGCTGAAAACGTCATCTTGTCCAGCAAAAAACAAGCTGCAGTATAGCTCCATCACCAGAAAAATAAAAAGGTTATAGCTCTCAGAATAAAGCGATGCAAAAATAAATTATAGAATCATAGAATCGTAGAGTTGGAAGGGACCTCCTGGGCCATCTGGTCCAACCCCCTGCTCAAAGCAGGATTCGCTAAATCATCCCAGTCAGATGTCTGTCCAGCCTCTGTTTGAAGACTTCCATTGAAGGAGAACTCACCACTTCTCATGGCAGCTTGTTCCACTCATTGATCACTCTAACTGTCAAAAAGTTTTTTCTAATATCTAATCTGTGTCTCCTCCCATTCAGTTTCATCCCATTGCTTCTAGTCTTTCCTTGTGCAAATGAGAATAAAGTTGATCCTTCTACAATGTGAGAGCCCTTTAGATATTTGTAGACAGCTATTAAGTCTCCTCTCAGTCTTCTCTTTTGCAAACTAAACAATCCCAAATCCTGCAACCTTTCCTCATAAGACAGGGTTTGCAGACCGGTTACCATTCTGGTTGCTCTTTTCTGAACTTGCTCCAGTTTGTTGATGTCTTTTTTAAAATGTGGTGCCCAAAACTGGACACAATATTCCAGATGAGGTCTGACCAAAGAGGAGTAGAGGGAAATAATGACTTCACGTGATCTAGACTGTATGCTTCTGTTAATACATCCTAGAATTGCATTTGCCTTTTTTGCTGCTGCATCACACTGTTGACTCATATTCAGTCAGTTTTCTATTAGTATACCCAAGTCTTTTTCACATGTGCTGTTGCTTAGCCCTATTCCTCCCATTCTGTATATGCTTTTTTCATTTTTATTGCCCAGATGTAGTACTTTGCATTTTTCCCTGTTAAAAACCATTCTGTTAGTTGCTGCCCACTTCTCCAGTTTATTTATATCTTTTTGAATCCTTTCTCTCTTCTCTAGTATTAGCTATCCCTCCTAGCTTTGTGTCATCAGCAAATTTAATCAGTTTACCCTCAATTCCTTCATCTAAATTGTTGATAAAGATGTTGAACAATACAAGGCCCAGGACCGAGCCCTGTGGTACCCCACTTGAGACATTCTTCCAACTGGATGTGCAGCCATTTACGACCACTCTTTGGGTCTGATCACTAAGCCAGTTATGAATCCACCTAACAGTTGCCTTGTCCATTCCATACTTAGTCTTTTTTTCAATAAGGATTGTATGAGATACTTTGTCAAATGTTTTGCTGAAGTCAAGATATACTATATCTACAGCATTTCCCTGATCCACCCAATCAGTGATTCTGTCATAGAAGGAAATTAAGTTAGTCTGACATGACTTACTAGTTGCAAACCCATGCTGACTCTGTTTAATCACTTCATTCTTATTCAGGTACTGACATACCTGTTGTTTAATAATTTGTTCAAAGATCTTTCCTGGTATAGAAGTCAGACTCACCAGCCTATAGTTGCCTGGGTCCACCTTCTTCCCCTTTTTGAGGATAGGAACAACATTTGCTCTTCTCCAGTCTTCTGGGACTTCTCCTGGTCTCCAAGAATTTTCAAAGATTATGGAGAGGGGTTCAAAAATTTCTTCTGCTATCTCCTTCAGTACTCTGGGGTGTAATTTATCTGGACCTGGAGACTTGAATTCATTTAGGTTAGCTAAGTGTTTCCTCATTATCTTTCTGTTTATAGATATCCTGGATTCTTCTATTCCCTTAATAGGACAGTGAAGAACAGTTGATGTTACATTTCCTTTCTGAGAGAAAACAGATGCAAAATAGGAATTTAAAAGTACGACCTTCTCAACATCCTCTCTTACCATTTCATCATTTTCATCCTGTAAAAATCCTATAGCATTTTTGACTTTTCTTTTACTTTTGACATATCCCCAAAATCCTTTATTATTGCTTTTGACATCTCTTGCAAGCCTCAATTCATTGTCAGCTTTAGATAATCTGATTTGTGCCCTGCAGGTTCTGCAGACAGCATTATATTCTTCTTTAGATATGCCTCCCTCTTTCCATTTTATGAACATTTTTTTTCTTCCTTTTAAGCATGTGCTTAAGTTCTGTGTTCATCCATCCTGGCTTCCTTAAATGCTTCCTATTCTTCCCTCTTTTCGGAATTGTTAACAATTGTGCTTTGAGAATTTCATTTTTCAAGATTTCCCATCCTTCCTGGACATTTTTGTCTTTAAGGATATCCAGCCATTGGATCCCTCCAATTCTCTTTCTGAATCCCTTAAAATCTGCCTTTCTGAAATCTAACCTTGACGTCTGAGTCTTCACAGGTCTTCCGCCTCTAGTTATCCAAAATTCTAAAATAGCATGGTCGCTACCTCCTAGGGTCCCAGCCACTTTTACCTCCTCAACCATTTCCTCCCTGTTTATAAGGATTAGATCCAAGGTAGCAGTTCCCCTTGTTTTCTCCCCTAAGATAAGAATTTCCTTGACCTGTTAGTTTTGCCTGAGAGAGATTCCCAACAAATGTCTGGATAGTTGAAATCTCCCATGACAACTATGTCATATTTTTTGGAGAACTTGGCCATTTGATGCATAAAGAGTTCATCCATATCTTCAGCTTGCACAGGCGGCCTTTAGAAAATGACTACAATGGTGTCCTTTCCATTGTTCTGTCCTTATATTCTTACCCAAACAGTTTCCACAGAACTCCCAGTCTCTGAAGCTTCAATCTCTGTGCAGATATACGCATTTCTAACATACAATGCGACACCTGCTCCTCGTTTATCAAGTCTGTTTCTTGCAAGTAAGTTGTATCCTTCTAGTCTTGTATTCCAATCATGTGTATTGTCCCACCAAGTTTCAGTGATTCCAATGACATATTTCTTTTCCTGTGTTAGTAGTTCCAATTCTCCTTGTTTGTTGCCCATGCTTTGTGCATTAGTATAGAAACATTTTAGTTTGGGATTGGTTTCTCTTTCTCCAATATTTTTATTTAATTAGATTCTTTTGTCTTTGTTCTTCCTTTCCACTTCCAATAGCAGAGTTCTCAATAGCATTTGTCAGGTGTATGGCTTTTTCTGGGCTTTTGCTTCCCTTCCCATGTTGTTCTAGTTTAAATTATTTTTTATATAAAAGTTTTTATTGTATAAAATCGCCAAAACATAAAGATATAAATGAGGTATCGCTGTAATCATATTGATGTAAGCATCGTTCCTATTCTGCTGTGTTCCGGACTTTGCCCTTACTGTTGCCCTTAAGCCTGGCTTCGTTCGGCCATACTGGTTCCTGTGACATCACCGCCTGTTGGTCCCGCCCGCCGGGTTTAAATAGCTTTCCTGGACGTGACTACCTTGCTTGTATATCTCGTCCTGTACCTGATCTGCTAGCTGGGAGTTGCACGCTGTGCTACCTCCTTCCTTCCTGCTGAATCCACCTGGATTACCTGCTGCCTAACTGCCGCTGCCTGGACCTTCTGACGGGGTCGGCCTGAAGGCTCCTTCCAGCCCTGCCTCCACCGCTCACCGCTACTACAGCACTCACGGTATGCGCTGAAGATCTTGACTGCTGTGTGCGTTCCACCTGAGAGACTATCCCTGCTACCTTTGCACATCCAGTATCAATTACCTAGTGACTTTCTCTGCCACTGCACTGTGCCCGAAGATTCCCCTCCCGCAAGGGAGAGGGCTAAGTGACTGTCCTTGCCTGCATTCTTCAGACTGTGTCTGCTTACATCTATACAGTGCCGGTGTACAACTTGCTATCTACTGGACTGAGTTCTGCTGCTGTTACCACTGCTGTCATTATCTGGCTCCGCCAGCACCTGTGCTGTTCTGTGCTGCTTGTTTAATACAAACTACTTTCACGTATACCTGTGTCTGTGACTCTATCATCTAGCCACTGTCTTCATAGAAACCTACTATACATCATTACAGGATATACAAGCCACCAATATGGAGACCGCAGGTGTAGAGTCCCTGGAGAAACGTGTAAGCAAGCAGCTTGCTTTGATACGGCAGGATGTGGCAGGCATTAGGACCCAGCTGGACACGCTGGAGCAACGTATCGAACACAACGCCGGGGCAGCAGAGGCACAGTTGCAACGACTGGCAAATCGGATTACGGTGCTGGAACAAGCAGCTCCTCTTCAGGGTGATCGTGTTCTGGCGTTGGAGCAAGCGATTCCTATGCAGCTCGATCGGATTGCTGCTCTGGAACAGGCCCCAGCCGCGCAGGTAGCAGGTGTTGCCCGGGATACTACACCGACCTTCCCGAAGCTTCCACCCTTCCGGTTCGCTGGTGAGAGGGATAAATTCCGAGGATTTTTGAACCAGTGTCGGATCTTCTTTGCTGCTCATGCCCCACAGTTCACTACGGAACGCTCCAAAGTTCTGACCATAGTCATGCTGCTGTCTGGTAAGGCGCTCGCGTGGGCCAACCCTTTGATTGAGACCGACGACCCTCTGCTTAACTCTATGGACAATTTCATTGCCGCAATGACGCAGATGTTTGATGACCCGAACCGAGCTAATACTGCTGAGACGACGCTGCTGACCCTTCGGCAGGGGAAGCGTTCGGTGCTGGAGTATGCATTGGACTTCCGTAGATGGGCTTTAGACACCACCTGGAACGGGGCAGCCAAGCAGGCCATCTTCCGCAGGGGATTGTCTACGGCAGTTAAGGATGAACTGGCACGCGGGGACTCGCCCGTGCTTCTTGGGGACTTCATCAACCACTGCATCCGCATTGACAATCGACTCTCTGAGCGCAGACAGGAGCGCTGGTCTGATCTACGGTTTAATAACACTGTTCCGTTCTCTTCTCCCTCCAGAGATGTCACCAGCAGGAGGAATCCCGAGCCCGAGCCCGAACCGATGCAGGTGGATGCCGTACGTAGAAATCCTCCTGATGCCCGCAAGGAGCATCGCTTTAAGGAAAACCTGTGCTTCTACTGCGGGGGGACCGGTCACTTCATCTCCGAGTGTCCAGTCAGGAGACGTAAGACGGCTGCAGCTATCATTGATTGTAACTCCGAGGCGGGGGAGTCCTGCGTCCTAGATCTGAACAATTCGGGGGGCAGAGACAATCAGAGAGACCTGGACTTTGCCGATATGAATTCGCTGGCATCTCTTCCATTGAACGCAGTGGTGATCTCGATGACATCCGTCGTTTCCTCCTTCGCTACTAAGAAGAATTCTCACTATTACCTATCCTTGAGGGTCTGCTTCCAGGGTCGGTGTGTCGAGAGCGCCGCCATGTTGGACTCCGGGGCCAGTGGAAACTTCATGGATATCGCGTTTGCAAGGAAGCATGGAATCAGGGCAGTGAAGAGGGAGTCGTCAGTCTTGATGGAGACAGTAGACGGGTCACCACTTACATCGGGACCGGTAACCATGGAGACTGAGTCGGTGAAGGTATGCATTGGAGAGGAACATGTGGAACATTTGTCCTTTTTACTAATATCTTTTCCTCACTTTCCTATTATCCTGGGGTTACCTTGGCTCCAGGTTCAGAATCCTCGCATCAACTGGGAGACCAGGGAAGTGCAGTTCCCTCCAAGTTCTAACAGCAACCCCGCTATTCCTAAGGTCGCTGCTATCCCCAAGGTAGTAGCTACGACTGAGGGACAATTACCAATGGAGTATCAGGATCTGGCAGAGGTATGTGATAAGAAGAGGGCAGATATGTTACCTCCCCACCGGCCTTATGATTGCCCGATAGAACTGATATCTGGGGCGGAGATCCCATTCGGGCGTATTTACCCTTTGTCTGGTCCTGAATTAAAGGCCTTGAAGGACTTCATCGACGAGAATCTCGCCAAGGGCTTCATCCGACCGTCTACTTCTCCTGCGGGTGCACCAATCTTCTTCGTGAAGAAAAAGGACGGGGGTCTGCGTCCTTGCATGGACTACCGTGATTTAAACAAGGTAATGGTCATGAATCGGCACCCGCTACCCTTAATCTCTGAACTACTGGAGAGGGTGAAGCAGGCTAAGATATTCACCAAACTGGATCTTCGGGGAGCCTACAATCTCGTGAGAATTCGGTCTGGAGATGAGTGGAAGACGGCCTTCCGCTGCCGTTATGGACACTTCGAATCACGGGTCATGCCGTTCGGACTACGAAATGCTCCTGCAACCTTTCAGCATTTTGTTAATGACATTTTCCGAGATGTGCTTGATGTATTTATGGTTGTGTATCTCGATGACATTTTAATCTTTTCCAGTGATCTCGAGGAACATCGGCTCCACGTGAGGACAGTGCTGCAACGCCTGCTGCATAACCATCTTTACATCAAATTGGAGAAATGCGAGTTCCACAGGGCAACAGTGCAGTTCCTCGGTTATGTCATCTCTCCACAGTGTCTCCAGATGGACGATCAAAAGACCAGAGCGATCCAGGAGTGGCCAGCGCCAGGATCGGTGAAGGAAGTTCAGAGGTTTGTGGGATTCGCCAACTTCTATAGGCGCTTCATCCGTAACTTCTCTGAGATTGTGGCTCCCATCACCCAACTGACCAAGAAGGGGGTACCGTTCCGGTGGACTCCGCAAGCCCAGGAGGCGTTCACACGGCTGAAGGACAAATTTGTGTCGGCTCCCATCTTAAGACATCCAGACCCAGACCTGAGCTTTACTCTTGAGGTGGACGCATCGGATGTCGCCATCGGCGCAGTGTTGTCACAGAGAGGAGGTGAGAAGGCAGTTCTTCATCCTTGTGCCTTTCTTTCTCAGAAGCTATCCCCGGCGCAGAAGAACTATGACGTAGGGAACAAGGAGTTACTGGCGATTGTGACGGCATTCAAGGAGTGGAGACACTTGCTGCTGGGGTCCTCAACTCCGATTACAGTTCTTACCGACCACCGAAACCTGGAATTCATGCAGTCCGTAAGATGTTTGAACCCACGTCAGGCACGTTGGAGCTTGTTTCTAAACCAATTCAACTTCATCATCTCCTACAGGTCGGGGGCACGGAATGGTAAGGCAGATGCGCTATCTAGGATTGCTGCTCCTGAGGAAGTGATTAAGTCGTCTCCTAGTACTGTTGTGTCTCCCGCTCATTTCATCTCTGCAATCCATCATCAGGATCTTCTGTCTGAGATCAAAGCAGCATACGCAGCAGATCCGTTGCTAAGGCAACCTACCCCCGAAGTAAGCCTAAATTACAATGGAGGAGTGTGGTTACAGGAGAATCGGCTGTATGTACCAGAGGTGACAAGACTTGAAGTCCTCCGACTGATCCATGATTCTAAGATTGGGGGACATCGTGGAATAACGAAGACCCAAGAGTTCCTGGCTCGGTACTTCTGGTGGCCTTCGTACCGGAAGGACGTGGAGGGATACGTGTCATCCTGCGAGGTATGTGCTCGGTTCAAGACGCCTCGTGCGTCACCTTCCGGGTTGTTACAACCCTTGCCTATACCATCTCGTCCCTGGAGATCCATCTCAATGGACTTTATTGTTGAACTACCGGTCTCCAAGGGTAAGAACACCATTCTAGTGGTTGTGGACCGCCTCACTAAGGCAGCACACTTTATCCCTTGCGCTGGATTACCCACAGCAAAACAGACTGCAGACTTATTGATTCAAGAGGTGGTCCGTCTGCACGGAGTCCCGGATGAGGTGATCTCGGATCGTGGGGTGCAGTTCACGTCTAGGTTCTGGAGGTGTTTCTGCGCGGCTCTGGATATTAGAGTAAGTCTGTCTTCGGCTTACCATCCACAGACTAATGGACAGACGGAACGTACGAATCAGACCCTGGAGCAGTACCTCCGTTGCTACTTAAGTCATCTGCAGGACGATTGGGTAGATCTGCTTCCCCTGGCAGAGTTCACATATAACAACTCGCAGCACTCCTCGACTAAGCAGTCACCGTTCTTTGCTAATCAGGGTTACCACCCAAGCATCTTGCCGCAGTTCCCCAAGGAGGCTGCAGTGCCTGCTGTGTCTGACCATCTTTCTTTCTTACAGCAGAATTTGGAAGCTCTGAAGACCACCTTGACGACTGCGCAGGAAAGGTATAAGAGAGCAGCAGATCGTACCAGGAGGCCGGCTCCGGTGTATAGGGTGGGAGATACGGTCTGGTTGTCTACCAAGAATCTGAGGGTGAGGGCACCGACTGTCAAGCTGGGGCAGAAGTTTGTAGGGCCATACAAGATCGTGGCTCTAGTGAATTCGGTAGCGGTGCGTCTGAAATTACCCCCTGCCTGGAAGGTTCACCCGGTGTTCCATGTTTCCCTACTAAAGCCAGTTGTACCAAATTCTTTCCCAGGGCGTACTTCCTCTCCTCCAGCTCCAGTGCTCGTTGATGGACATGAACAATATGTCGTGGAGAAGATTCTGGATTCACGGATCTTCAGAAGGAAGTTGCAATATCTGGTCAAGTGGCAAGGATACTCTGTCGAGGAGAATTCCTGGGAACCGGTGGAGAATATCTGTGCTCCGCGGCTGCTGGAGCAGTTTCATCTAAGGTACCCGGACAAGCCTGGTCGAAGATTGTCCGGAGGACATTCTTTAAGGGGGGAATAATGTAAGCATCGTTCCTATTCTGCTGTGTTCCGGACTTTGCCCTTACTGTTGCCCTTAAGCCTGGCTTCGTTCGGCCATACTGGTTCCTGTGACATCACCGCCTGTTGGTCCCGCCCGCCGGGTTTAAATAGCTTTCCTGGACGTGACTACCTTGCTTGTATATCTCGTCCTGTACCTGATCTGCTAGCTGGGAGTTGCACGCTGTGCTACCTCCTTCCTTCCTGCTGAATCCACCTGGATTACCTGCTGCCTAACTGCTGCTGCCTGGACCTTCTGACGGGGTCGGCCTGAAGGCTCCTTCCAGCCCTGCCTCCACCGCTCACCGCTACTACAGCACTCACGGTATGCGCTGAAGATCTTGACTGCTGTGTGCGTTCCACCTGAGAGACTATCCCTGCTACCTTTGCACATCCAGTATCAATTACCTAGTGACTTTCTCTGCCACTGCACTGTGCCCGAAGATTCCCCTCCCGCAAGGGAGAGGGCTAAGTGACTGTCCTTGCCTGCATTCTTCAGACTGTGTCTGCTTACATCTATACAGTGCCGGTGTACAACTTGCTATCTACTGGACTGAGTTCTGCTGCTGTTACCACTGCTGTCATTATCTGGCTCCGCCAGCACCTGTGCTGTTCTGTGCTGCTTGTTTAATACAAACTACTTTCACGTATACCTGTGTCTGTGACTCTATCATCTAGCCACTGTCTTCATAGAAACCTACTATACATCATTACAATTGACCTGAAGAATAAAATTGCTTTGTCAATTTTACCGCACGTGGAATGGTGTAAACGCATCCCCCAAAAGAAATTCATGAATTGCTGTTTTCTGTTCATTCTTCCTCCAAAAAATCGGAATAAAAAGCGATCAAAAAGTGTCATGTACCCAAAAATGGTACCAATAAGAACATCAACTCGTTCCGCAAAAAGCAACACCTCACATGACTCTGTGGGCCAAAATATGGAAAAGTTATAGCTCTCAAAATGTGGTGATGCAAAAACTATTTTTTGCAATAAAAAGCGTCTTTTAGTGTGTGACAGCTGCCAAACATAAAACCTGCTATAAATAGTAAATAAACCCCCCCTTTATCACCCCCTTAGTTAGGAAAAAATAATAAAATAAAAAAATGTATTTATTTTCATTTTCTCATTAGGGTTAGGGTTGGGGCTTAAGGTAGGGTTAAGGTTGGGGCTAAAGTTAGGTTACGGTTGGGATTAGGGTAAGACGTGTTAGGGTTAGGTTTGTGGTTAGGGTTGGGATTAGGCTTAGTGGTTTGTTGGGGTTAGGGTTGGAGTTAGAATTGTGGGGTTTCCTCTGTTTAGGCACATCAGTGGCTCTCCAAATGCAACATGGAGTCTGATCTCAATTCCAGCCAATTTTGCATTGAATAGTCAAACGGCACTCGTTCCCTTCCAAGCTCTGCCATGTACCCAAACAGTGGTTTACCCCCACATATAGGGTATCAGCATACTCAGGACAAATTGCACAACATTGTTTGGGGTCCAATTTCTCCTGTTACTCTTGGGAAAATAAAGAATTGGGCAAAAAATGATTTTTGTGAAAAAAAAGCTAATTTTTTATTTTTATGGCTCTATATTATAAACTTCTGTGAAGCATTTGGGGGTTCAAAGTGCTCACCACACATATAGATAAGTTCCTTAGGGGATCTAGTTTCCAAAATGTTGTCACTTGTGGGGAGTTTCCACTGTTTAGGCACATCAGGGGCTTTTCAAACATGACATGGCTTCCTTCCCTTCCGAGCTCTGCCATGCACCCAAACAGTGGTTTACCTGCATATATGGGGATCAGCGTACTCAAATTGTACAATAACTTTTGGGGTCCAATTTCTCCTGTTAACCTTGGTAAAGTAAAACAAATTGGATCTGAAGTAAATTTTTGTGAAAAAAGTTAAATGTTCATTTTTGTTTTTAAAACATTCCAAAAATTCCTGTGAAGCACCTGAAGAGTTAATAAACTTCTAGAATGTGGCTTTGAGCACCTTCAGTGGTGCAGTTTTTAGAATGGTGTCACTTTTGGGTATTTTCTATCATATAGTCCCCTCAAAGTGACTTAAAATGTGATGTGGTCCGTAAATAATAAATGGTGTTGTAAAAATGAGAACTCGCTGTTGAACTTTTAATCCTTATAACTTCTTAACTAAAAAAATTTTTGGTTCCAAAATTGTGTTGATGTAATGCAGACATGTGAGAAATGTTACTTAGTATTTTGTGTGACATATCTTTTTTAATTTAAGGGCATGAAAATTCATGTTTGAAAAATTGCGAAAATTCCAAAATTTTCGCCAAATTTCCGTTTTTTTCACAAATAAATGTAAATCATATCAAAGAAATATTACCCCAACTTGAGTGAACTCATTTATATATGCCTATGGAGCAGTTTGCTCAGGCCAGGTCTCCAGATTCAAAAACAGTCTGCCGTTCACGGATGTGAAACCGGCTTTAAAATGCTTTTTCAGCAGGAGGAAAAATTTCCCAAAAATTGAGTTGAATAGTCAAAAAAGTGCGTAATACAGGGACTAAGGAATATACAGTGCAGCACTGGTAATTAAAAAAAAGTACTGAACCCCTTAAATTAGATATTTCCTTTGTATGTTGTGATTATTTGAATTGCTGCATTTATCGTCTGAATATACAATTGTTGTTACTTTCATTGCTATTATGATTGATGAGACTTCTCACCTCCCTGTGCTGCGCAGCACCCCACTAGATTACTGATCAGCAAATACTTTACACAGTTAATTTTTCAACACTGTATTGGTTGCAAGACGCTTCAACACCACCACCTCTGTTTTACTACATTACATAGATTCACTGAAAAATATGCAATACCAGGCTGGTTTTTTTTTTTTTAACTAATTAAAATGTGATTGGTACCACCATAAGTCAGGCATCCAAGAATTAGCAGTGTGTTAGGCTACTTTCACACATCAGGTTTTCGGCGTCAGGCGCGATCCGGCATCGTGCCGGAACGCCGGATCCGGCAAATGTTTTGTAAAACCTGATGTGCCGGATCCGGTTTTCTGCCGGATCCGTCTTGTTCTTGACAGACAAAACCGGATCCGTCTCATCCGGTTCATCCGTTTTTCTATCCGTTTTTTGACGGATTACGCCGGATCCGGTTTTTAAAATTGACCCTTGTGGCTTTCCGAACGGGATTGGCTACTGGAAAACTATATATAGCATGTTCCTACAGCCCTTCTTTGACAGGTTTTCGAGGAGAAAGTTCAGGTTGGAGAGAAGAGCAAGTTACTGGAGAAGATGGATGTTGTGATTGGAAATATTTTGAAGAATTTGGCGGATTTTATAGCGGAGGCGAATCGTTTGAGGGTGATTGTTCTGGAGAAGGAGAGAGCGAGACAGCAGTGCATCAGGCATCGTAGACGACGTTTGTGGATCCACCCCATCACAGCCAAGAGAATAACGCGTGGGGTCTATTCTACACTCTGCATGGACCTTCGACGAAACCCGGATAAATTTTTTGGATATGTTCGGATGAAAATGGAGAACTTTGATTACTTGGTGGAGCGCATTGCACACCTCATAAGAAAAGCGGACACCTATTGCCGCTTCTCTGTTTCACCCGCAGAGCGTCTGATGGTGACTTTAAGGTAAGCCACATTTATTGGATGTGATCGCATCAGAGCACACTTTCACTGCAATCTTGTTGGTGGTAGTTTGTATCTCCAAGTGTTATAGCTGAGTTTTGTTATGTAATGCTGTGATTTTAAACTAATTGATTGTTTTTTAATTCCCCACAGATTTCTTGCAACTGGAGAATCCCTTTCGTCACTGCATTTCCAGTACAGACTCGGGATTTCCACCATATCTGGAATAGTGAAGTACACATGCCGTGCACTGTGGGACTCCTTAGCTGAAGAGTTTTTACCAGAGCCCACAACAGAGAGGTGGATTGAAATTGCTGACAAGTTTCAACAGATATGTCAGTTTCCCAACTGCTTGGGCGCTGTGGATGGGAAACATATCCGCATTGTAAAGCCAGCCGGATCGGGATCAGAATATTTCAATTACAAGAAATATTTTTCAATTGTCCTCATGGCCATCGCTGACGCGGAATACAAATTTATTGCTGTTGATATTGGGGCCTATGGCCGCTCCAATGACTCTCAAGTTTTCAAACTGTCTGCCATGGGGCGTAAACTGTATGGAAACACCTTCCAGTTCCCACCACCTAGACCGCTGCCGCAAACATCTGGTCCACCTATGCCATTTGTCTGTGTAGGGGATGAAGCCTTCCAGCTGTCAGAACACCTTTTGAAACCGTACTCTAGCAGAGGATTGACAAGACCAAAACGCATTTTTAATTACCGCCTCACAAGAGCAAGAAGAATGGTTGAATGTACCTTTGGTATTCTGACAGCCAAATGGCGGGTCCTATTGACTTCGATCAACCTCAAGACAGAAACTGTTGACGAGGTGATCAAAGCTTGCGTGGTACTCCACAATTTTGTTATCTGCAAGGAACCCATTTCCATTGAGGACACCTCTGAAGAAACCACCTTGCAAGATTACCATGACATTACCACTAGAAGTTCTGTGACGGTTTCAGTAATGAGGGACAATTTTGCCCTATACTTTGTCACCTCAAGGCAGAGTACACTGGCAGGATGACAGAGTGTGAAAGATTTGTGCCCTAACCAAACTTGTGTACCTTCTGTACCAACAGTATATACCTTAGCCAACTTTGTTGGCTATCTTGTCATGGTCTCTATTTTTAGCTTTAGGCCACAGGTGTGTACCTGGTTGTGTTTTATGCAAAGTATTTCACCTTTTAACAAAAGTTGTGTACATTGTTAGGAAATCACCAACAATAAACACAACTTTTTAGGTGAAATACTTTGCTTCAAACACAACCAGGAACACAACTGTGGCAAAAAGCTAAAATTTACCCACAGTTATATACCTGGTTTTGAATACCTTTTTACCTTTTAAATACCCTTTATTTAACCTTTTTTTTAAACATATTTCGACGCAGAAAGAAATGACAGACAACCAGTGTAAACAATAATTTAACTTTTATTTAAAATATTTTTTTGTTTGTAAACTGTTTTTAAAGTTAAAAAAACTTTTTTAATAAAGGTTTGAAAAAAAACTGGGCATTTTTATTACAAAACACACATTACAAATCTGTGTAGTGTGGGGTGGAAATACTGCTGGAGGGACTGCGGGACACTTCGACAATGGGTGTGTGGAGAGAGGACTGGGATCGTGGTGGGGAAGGAACAGTTAGAGGTGATGGTGTGGAAAAAGCTACAGAATGGGTGGACATGTGGGAGGCAGAAGAGGTGGTGGGCGGTGGAGTGGAGGGTTGGGCAGGGACTGTAGGAGCAGATGATGTTGATGGAAAGTTGTATGGGGAAGGAGTTTGGTACGGGGAAGGAGTTTGATACGGGGCAGGTAGCTGGAAGTGGGGAGATGTCTGGTACTGGGGAGGTTGCTGGTACTGGGGAGGTTGCTGGTACTGGGCAGGTTGCTGGTATGTAATAGGAGGGGGAGGATGGAAAGTGGCTGGAGGGGGTGCAGATGTAATAGGAGGGGGAGGACGGAAAGTGGCTGGAGGGGGTGCAGGTGGAGGAACTACAGTGGTGGGAGGTGGAGGTTGGGAGGTAACCTGCTGTAGAGCACCGTGGCACGAATGCATTACATGCATCTGCTGGGTAGGAGATAGTGTTGCCATGCGCTCCACAACAGACCTGAAAAAGGTGTGGTTTGGCGAAGATCTTGCTTCTGAATGCATGGTTTGCAGAAGTGTCTTCACCTCCAGAATGCTGGAGTTGATCTGCTGAAAGCCTGCGGAGATTTTCTCTGACAAGACTTTTAGTTCTGGAAAGATGCATTCAGATGCAAGAACTCTGGCGCATAACTCTTTTCCTAACCCCTCTGCCGCTGCCGCCCAGTACCCGCAGGTAAAGGGGGTAAAGGGAAAGCGATCTCCTCACCAGCAGCTTCATGTAATGTAGGCGGCCACGATGCTCCTGTGCTGGTGGATGGGACAGATGGGTCGAATGTGTGGGAAGGCTGGGAAGGTGCAGATGTACCGGGGCGGTCGAAGTGTCCCTCGGTGCCGGTCTCCTCAGGGATCGCCTCAGAAGGGTCCAATCGTGCAGGCTCCCGAGTGCTGCTCACCGTGCTGTGGAATAAAGAGAAAAAAAACAATTAAAATAGTGACATGGTATGGCCCTGGCTGAAAAAAAAAAGTTACATCTAAGCATTTTTTTGTCACATGTGGTGTGTAATATTTACCTTCTGGTGAGCATTGTCTCCTGGAGGAACGACAGGGCTCGTGCGTACTTGTACTTGCTCCTGCGTCCTCCAGATCCACTCGGGGCCCGCATCTCTTTATTGAACTCCTTCTTGAAACGATCCCTCACAGACCGCCACCGCTTCACAATTCTCTCCCCTGAAACGAGAAAGGACAAAGTGGTTAGTATACAACATCAGTGTTTCCCAAACTCCAGTCCTCATGGTCCCCAGGGGTCATGTTTTCAGGATTTCCAAAGTAAATAGAAATCCTGAACACATGATCTGTGGGGACCACGAGGACTGGAGTTCGGGAAACACTGGTTTAAATCAAGCAACCGGTACTGTATATACTTACGCTCTTTAATCTGGGCCCGAGCTTCGAGGTCCTCCCAGCGGTCCACAAGGAGCGAACAGATTTCCTCCCAGAGTCGTCCGGTTACGATAAGGTCAGCGTGGCGGCGGTCAGCCATTTTCCAGAGCGGCTCCCTTTCTTTGACGAGATCGATGAGGCGGTCCACATCAATCCCTCCATCCTCACCGTCCGAGTCGGGAGCACGCTGTGAAGGCTGTTAAAGAAAAAGACAAAAATAACATAATTAGCCTCCACAAAAGAAATGAAATAAAAAGTGCAAAAAAAAACAAAGCAAAAATATTTATACTTACACGCTGGTGACCGCCACGTTGCTGTCGCCGACGACCCCGGGAGGCACTGCGAGGACCTCTTGGCCGAGCACCAGATTGGGAAGACTAGAGAAGAAAACAAAAAATGTTATGTCTTTGGATGTAGGCATTTGTTTGCTGTGTGTGGTCTGCAGAACATTGTTTTCTATGTGTTGTGTGTAGTGTGATGTTGTGTTTCTGCGTTTGATGCAAAAAACTTACCAATTGTGAGCCCACTCCAAGTGTCTGTCCACCCCTTCCTTCTTCTTCTGGGAGCTCCTCTTCATCTTGTGATTCCTGTTTTGAAATAAAAGGCAATGAATAGACATATATTACAGAGATGATGGATTTTGGAAATAAAAACTTACCGTCAAACGCTGACGATGCGAAGGAGGGCTCCCAGAAGAAGATGTGCTGTCTTCCTCATGGCTAGACTCCATGGCTGTGGGTGGTGTTCCTGCTGCTGCCATTGCTGCTGCTGCTGCTGCTGCTGCATCTATTGGGCGGCTGTTGAATAAAGAGAAACAAAGGGCCAATGAATATGTTGATATTCCATAGCCCTAGTTTGGAGGAATGGGGGATTTGATAATTACCGTCTCTCATCTGCTGCTGGACTCCCCTCCCGTTGTTCAGCATGCTGCTCCATTTGGGGTGGTGCTGATGGTGCTGCTGCAGATGTCTGCTGCCTTCTCCTGCTCCTGGGCTTGGGTGTCATGTTGGGTGTGGCTGAGGGTCCCACTGTCTTGCTTTTATATATGTCTTGTGGGCAGAGCTACTGAGCATGCTCAGACCAAAAAAAACGGATCCGGCCGCCGGATCCGGCTGTCGCCGGATCAGGCGCATTGCGGCGCTCATAGGCTTTCATTGTATGAAAAAGCCGGACACGCCGGATCCGGCGTGTCCGGCTTTTTCGCCGGAGACAAAAAACGTTACAGTAGCCGTTTTTTCCAGACGCCGGATCGCGTCACATTGCCGGATCCGGCGAAAATCGGATGAAACGCATGGCCATCCGGCTCGATCCGGCTCTAATGCAAGTCAATGGGGGGGGAAACCGGATCCGGCATTGCATTTCGCCGGATCCGGTTTTTGTCAAAAGCGCCGGATCGCGCCTGACGGCGAAAACCTGATGTGTTTAAGAGGCCTTAGCACTATCCTTTTCATAGATTATCAGCTTACTGTTTGGCCTCCATTAAAGGGGTTGTCCATTACATGGAAAACTCCTCTTAAATACTATATTCCCCAGTGTAAAGCAAAAACAACAGTGACACTGTTATTCAGTATTCAGGAGCGTAACTACCAATGTCACAGGGGTCGCAGCTGTGATGGGGTCGGGAGTGCTTAGGGGCCCGGAGTGCTTAGGGGCCCGCCCAGTTCTGGGCATTCATGTCCTCCCTGACTCCAGTTGAGTTGGCTGCCTCAGGAGGCACCACCTGCTGATAAAAAGTTCTTTCAGATGCTGGTTTGTGCCTGCATTTGGCCCCTCTTCTCTCCCTGACATCCTGCTATCTCCTGTTGTCCTGCTGACCTCTTCATACTAGGGAGAATATGCACATAAATGATTACGGATGTGCCACCGCATTTATCCTCCAGATTCAGAAACTCCAAGAGGGGAGGCGCCCTGCAGGAAAAGAACAATGGCCAATGAACGCTCTCACATCACTAACAGAAGAGCTGATTGGCCAGTGGTCCTGTCATCCTGTATGGCGCGTCTTCAAATGGAAGAAGTGGGAGCCAGGAAGTAACATCAGAGGAGTCACCTGTGCTGGAAGATACCGAGGTGAAGCAGCTCCAATCCGCAAGGTGACAGGTCTCCTGCTGGGCAGTCCCTGCAGAAAGAGTGGGAGTGGGGATCAGCTGCTGTGAGCAGGGGAAGCTGCACATGTACACCAGCCCCCAACCCTGTAGCAGAGAGGAGTGTGTGTCTCCATGTGTCTGTGTGTGGGCTTTGTGTGTTGTGTCTGTGTGTGGGATGTGTGTGGGGGAGTTGTGTCTCGCTGTGTTTGTTGTGTGTCTGTGTAGGGGGTATGGGTTGTGTCTGTGGTGTGTTGTGTCTGTGTGGTGTGGGTCGTGTCTGTGGTGTATCTGCATGTGTGTGGGTTGTGTGTCTCTGTGTGTTTGTGTGGGTTTTGTCTGTGTGTTTGTGTGAGTTGTGTCTGTGTTGTGTGGTGTGTGGGTTGTGTCTCTGTGTTGTGAGTGGGTTGTCTGTTGTGTGTTGGTGAGGGTTGTGTCTTTGTGTTGACTGTGTGTGTGGGTTGTGTCTATGTGTGTCTGCGTGTGAGTTGGCTTGGCTGTGTGTGTGTGGGTTGTGTCTGTGTGTGTGGGGAGGAGTTGTGTGTGGGGGGGCTGTGTCTGTGTGTTTAGATATCTTTTGAGTATACTGAAGTGCTGAAGTGGGTGTATATACACTTGTACTGCATGCATGATCTGTGTATATGATGTGTACCTGCTGTGCATCTGTTATATAGCAAGTGTGTACTAAGGACATGTATGATGTGTGTGTCTGTATGATGTGTATGTAATGAGCATGTGTTGTCCAGTATATATGTGATGTATACAAGTATACAATATAATTTAACCCCTTCACCACCTTTGACGTTGTAGCGCCAGCGCCTCAGCTTGGGTCCGGTTCCCCTCTCCTGCCGGAATCCACTCTCCTGTTCCTGGTCCCACACACTCTTACCCTGCTGCTTATTCCTGGCGCGCGACCTGCAGGTCTCCAGGCACGGCTCTGAGGATGCGTGCACAAACTTCCGGTCTCTTAAAGAGACAGCGTGCCTTTTTAAAAAATGGGTCAGAACCAATCGCTGAGTAGCTGGCATTATTTCAGGCACCTCTGCCCTAGGGGAGGTGCCCAAGCAACAAGTATTTCCTGTTACTATTCACAGATTCCCTGTATCTTCTTGTTAGTGTTCCAAATGTATCCTGCTAATCCCGTTTGTCTCCTCAGTGTGCCTGCCGTGCTTTTCTACATCTCCTTGGACAATGCCCGAACCACCAGCACCAGTTCTTACCCGCTCCAGTATGCTTCCCGATTCAGCCATCTGCCGTGTGCCGAGTACTCCGCTACCTGCAACACCTGCTAGCCCACCTGTTCCGCTGGGTCAGCTTCCATGTGTCTGAGGTCTAACTGGAGGTAGCACCTGTGTCCCTCGGGCATTCCAATCTGACCCTGCTCGAGGGGTCTTACTACAGGTGTCTGGGGTTCACATAGTCATTCCCCCCTCGGTTAGTGGTAAGTGTTGAAATAACTGAATGTACACTGCAACGTCTTTGCTTCCGTTTCCATTCGTTACAGATGGTCATGTACATCAGAAGTTGTATCCTTGCCTTTGATACAATCTTGCACGCTGGCAATACACTATATGGAGGAATAGGTGGGTGCATTATACTTTATGGAGCACTATGGGGGTGCATTATGTTATATGGAAGACTATGGATGGTGCATTATAATATATGGAGGATTATGGGGGTGTATTATAATATATGGAGGACTATATGAAGCCAATTATACTATATGGAAGTAATTATAATATTTGGAGTGCTCTGTGATAATACTTGAAGGGCTATGAGGAAGCCTTTATATTTTATGGAGGGCTATGTTGGGGGCCATTATATTGTATGTAGTTCCTTTATACAGTATGGAGGGCTCTATGGGGCTCCCAGTTGGGGATCATACTCTGGCGGGATAATTGAGGGGGTACAATAAGGTCATCATACTGTGTGTGTGGAGGAATCAATGTGGGGGTCATAATGCTTGTGGGGCATCTTTGTTGGCATCATACTTTATGGGGGCAATGAATGAGGAATCTGGGGGCTTCAATAAGAGGAAAATTACTGTTTAACAGCAGCAAAGTTGTGAGATACATACCTATGTCTTCATACGCCCTGGTGCAGGATGCATTGTCCCTTTCACATAGGTCTCTGCTGCAGGACTGATTGCCCATAAGTTACACACCACGTCCACTGCTGCCCCTTAGTACATACAAGCATTCAGCCATGTTTCTCCTGAGCGTCAATTGCGCTCGTCCCACTTCCTGCTCTCACATCCCTTACTCAACCCAATAGGATGGCCCCAGCTATTTCCTCTGGACAGCCCCGTGTATGGTGCTTGTGATTGGCTAAGCATTTCAGGAGAATGAGGCATAGTTTTTTGGGGAAGACGCAATATTTTACCAGGTTAGTGCAGTGGCGGCTTGTTGATGCTCAGACTGCAGGTTGTTGCATGTGGTGTGTGGACAGTGCTGCATGTTGGACATGTCTGACTAGTTAGTTCTAGGCAGTGGCCACGTTGGAGCTGCCCAGAGTTTTGTAGGCGTGTGCCAGAGTTAATAGGTTGGGAATCAGTGTCTGCCTCCTGTGCTATAAGAATGCAGGACTGTGTCTGCCCATAGAAACACAGCTCTGCCAGCCTTCATTGTGTGTCTGTATGCTTGTGCCAGACCTGCCATTGCCATTAATGACCCTTGTTATGGATTCTTCTGTGAGGTTCTTGTATGTGTGTGTGATGGCGCTGACATCCTTGCATTTGGACATTTTTTTCTATTTCTCTAAATTAAAATGTCCACTATTGTCTTCTTTTTTACAGGATAGATATAAATATGTATGAACCAGATTTATTCCTACCAATGTTAAAAAATTTACTATTAGAGGGCGCCGTTCTGCACTTCGCCTCAGCCAACAGAGGCTAGATGCACCCCTGGCTGTTCCTTCCTGGTATGATGCTGCAGCGCGTCATTTCTGGTCCTGTGCATTGTGGGGGAGTATTGGGTGTACTTGCCAGCTTCAGAATGTGCAGTGCGCTTGCTCTGGAGCCGACCAGTACACCTAATACACCCCCACACTACACAGGACCGGAAATGACGCGCTGCAGCATCATACCTGGAAGAAACAGCACACAGATTTCAAATGCCGGGAGCGAATTGTAGCGAGGGAGGACATTGAACGCCCAGAGTGTCTGCACTTCTGAAGACATCACCCTAATTAGTATAGGGACATGTAAGTTATAAAATCATATTTCTCAGTGATTACAGGACAGTATTAGGTTAGACAGGGATGATTAGGGATGTACTAGCAAGATGCAGGGACAGGTAGTCATAGGTTCAGGGTCATGAAGTAGGTGATAGGTTGCCTTTAAAAGTAAAAATAATTCATATGCTGACATCCCACATCAGTGACATTCGAGCAAAGTCATTGTTATGTGTGCTGATGCTCATGTTTATGTCAAGTGAGCGCTGGCAAGATATTTTTGGGTTTTCATTTGACACGTTGACATTTAAAACTAGATTGCCTAGTACTGTAATGTGTAAACGGTTGTATTTTTTTATGAATTTATTGGTGTCCCATAAAAACCCTCTAGATATGTGGAGACCCGGAGTGAAGTAGCATTTACTGAGCTGTGCACTGACCAGCTGCCGAATGAAAACCTAACTGTAGGCTGTAAATATATATATATATATATATATATATATATATATATATATATATATATATTCACACACACACCTTCAGGGTCAGAATAGAACACCCTGCCACCCAAAGGTGGCCCCCTGCACCTGCAGCCCCTTTATAATGTGCATAGACAGTGAATAACGCTGTGCATCCTCTGCAGTCCTTGATCATATTTCCCAAACCCCCCTCCACCCTTCCCCCATGTGTCTCACAGTATAGCATAGGTCAGAGCGGGGTCAGGAAGATGTCTGGATCATGTGTGTCTGAGTCATCTCCTCCTTATTATGGCTCCTAAACCTCTGTGCTGTGAAGCACCAGGACCTGGTAAGTATACATATATATGTGTATCTGTGTGTGTACATGTGCAGTATACAGTGTGTCTGTATATGTGTATATAGTATGTGTGCATATATACAGTATATACTTTGTGTATATCTGTGGTGCATATGTGTATATTTATATATGCATGTACATACAGTATATAGGATGTGTCCGTATATTATATTTGTATACTGCATGTGTGGAGTTTATTGTGTATATGTGTGAGCATACCGTATATACTGTACATAATCTGAATGTTTGTGTATATACGTCCTTGTACACACTCTGTATACTGAATATACAGTATATAGTGTATGATTATACATTTATAAAGTATATATAATGTGCGTATCTGTGTATATGTGCTGCTTAAATAGTTCTGTAATTGTAGTGTCACCATAATAGGGATCAGTAGTTAATGTCTAATGCCTGTGTTTTACATTAGGGCCAGTTCACACTATCTTTCTTTACTGCTCCCTGGTGCCTGAATCCTCTATAGAGCATAGATTGCAATGACAGGAATGGAGCTCAAATCAATTCCACATGTAATGTATTTATTTTTTTGATCACGTCCGTCTGTTCCAACAGCCACAGAAAAGTGGACACTTTTCATGGACGACACACTGATTGAAAACACTGGAGACACACACGCACCAACAGCTGACCCTCAGTCACCTGTTTCCTATGCTGCGTCTCAGTCACTTCATCTTCAAAACTGTGGACAGAAGTGGCCTAATGCTATAAAATGATAGTGTTGGCCCCCTTAAAAATAGTCTGGGTGAAATGGTGGGTGAGGTTGAGGAAAAAGCCAATATGCTAAATGACTATTTTTCAACAGTATTTGCATAAGAAAATCCCATGACGGATAACATGATCAGTGATAAAAATTCTCCATTAAATGTCACCTGCTTAACCCAGCAGGAAGTACGGCGGTGTCTAAAAATCACTAAAATTGACAAATCCCCTGGTCCGGATGGGATACACCCCCGAGTACTGCAGCACAGTCATAGATAGACCATTATTTTTAATCTTTAAAGATTCCATAATAACATGGTCTGTACCACAGGACTGGCGTTTGGCAAATGTGGTGCCAATATTCAAAAAGGGGACAAAAACTAAACTTGGAAATTATAGGCCAGTAAGTTTAACCTCAACTGTGGGTAAAATCCTGGATGGATTTCTGAGAGATACTATACTGGAGTATCTGAAGAAGAATAACCTCATGACCCAATATCAACATGGGTTTACGAGGGACAGTTCCAGTCAGACTAATCTGATGAGCTTTTATGAAGAGGTAAGTTCTGGACTGGACCAAGGGAATGCAGTGGACGTGGTGTACATGGACTTTTCAAAAGCTTTTGATACAGTGCCACACAAAAGGTTGATACATAAAATGAGAACAATGGGGATAGGGAAAATATGTGTAAGTGGGTTAAGAACTGGCTCAGGGATAGGAAACAAAGGGTGGTTATTAATGGAGCACACTCGGACTGGGTCACGGTTAGCAGTGGGGCACCACAGGGGTCAGTATTGGGCCTGCTTCTTTTTAACATATTTATTAATGACCTTGTAGGGTGCATAGAGAGTAGAATTTCAATATTTGCAGATGACACTAAACTCTGCAGGGTAATCAATACAGTGGAGGACAATTTTATATTACAGGAGGATTTATGTAAACTAGAAGCTTGGGCTGATAAATGGCAAATGAGCTTTAATGGGGATAAATGTAAGGTCATGCACTTGGGTAGAACGAACAAGATGTATAATTATGTGGTTAATTGTAAAGCAATGGGCAAAACTGTCACTGAAAAAGACCTGGTGTATGGGTGGACGACAAACTCACATTTAGTGGCCAGTGTCAGGCAGCTGCTGCAAAGGCAAATAAAATAATGGGATGCATTAAAAGAGGCATAGATGCTCATGAGGAGAACATAATTTTAACTCTATATAAGTCACTAGTGCACCCACACTTAGAATACTGTGTACAGTTCTGGTCTCTGGTGTATAAGAAAGACATAGCTGAACTGGAGCAGGTGCAGAGAACAGTGACCAAGGTTATTAGGAAACTGGGGGGTCTGCAATGCCAAGACAGATTATTACACTTGGGGTTATTTAGTTTGGAAAATCGAAGGCTTAGGGGTGATCTTATTACAATGTATAAATATATGCGGGGACAGTACAAATACTGGTCTAATGATCTTTTTAATCTTAGACCTGTGACGGGGACAAAGGGGCATCCTCTATGTCTGGAGGAAAGAAGGTTTAAGCATACTCACAGATGCGGATTCTTTACTGTAAGAGCAGTGAGACTATGGAACTCTCTGCCATATGGTGTTGTAATGAGTGATTCCCTACTAAAATTTAAGTAGGGACTGGATGCCTTTCTTGAAAAGTATAATATTACAGGGTATATACACTAGTTTCCTTAATATTGCGTTGATCCAGGGAGCTAGTCTGATTGCGGTAAGTGGAGCCGGGAAGGAATTTTTTTTCTCCAATGTGAAGCTTAATGTTTGCCACATGGGTTTTTTTGCCTTCCTCTGGATCAACATGTTAGGGCAAGTTAGGATAGGATATGGGTTGAACTAGATGGACTTAAAGTTTTCCTTCAACCTTAATAACTATGTTACTATGTAATGCTGATTGGCTGCATGTCAGCCAATCAGCATTAGTTTTCTTTGTGGGACCTCACAGCACAGCTCAGGCAATGAGCAATTCTGTGATTGGTCCACTGTCCTGCCCAAGCAGCACAGCAGTATCACATAGAGGAGCTGAGTGACATTTATGACTGCAGCCAAAGTGTGAGTGTAAGTAAAATATATGATGCTTGCAGGCAGCCTGCAGCATGACTAGTTCTCCAGCCACTGAGGCAGTTAGGGGAGGGGGACCCCATGCAATCTAAAGGTGAATCTAAAGGTGACATGGGGTGGGGCCCCACACAGAAAATTTCTACTTTCCTGTGGGCCATCTGCCCCACTGTCTCCTAATGTACTGTGGGGCCCCTCCCCCACTGGTTAACCTAATTTACTGTTTGCCCCTCCCCTCTTGTGTCACCTAATTTCCTGTGGACCCCCTCCCCCACTGTGTTACCTAGATTCCTGTGGGCCCCACTATTTCAATTTTAATTTCCTGTGGGCCCCCTCTCCCACCTTGTCGCCTCTGGGGATGGAGGCCCTCAGGAAATTAGGTGACACCATTGGGAAAGGGCCCCTTAGGAAATTAGGTGACACGGAGGGAACGGGGCTCACATGAAATTAGGTGACACAATGGGGAATGGGGCCCTCAGGTGTTTGAGCCCTTCATGACATGAGCCTTACATATATGGCGCATGTTAAATGCCACTGTCAATCTCTGACAGCAGCATTTAACTTGTGGTGCCATCATGTGTGCATCATTCTTATGCCAATCGGCGCACCTGCTACTTGATCGCAGGCTGCCAATGGGTTGCCATGACAGCATGGGGTCAACTGATGACTCCTGTGCCTGGCATCACTTGACATCACTGTATATAGCATGGGCGATCAGACAATCGCACCTTTAAGTTCCCTAAGGGCAATAACAATAACAGTGAAAAGTTAAAAAAATATTTAAAAAAAACCTTAAAGTTTAACTCATCCCCCTTGTATCCTATTGAAAATAAAGATGTTTAAAATATTAAAGTCAGCTCTATAAAAATATAAAAACAATTAACTCAATCAGTAAACACTGCGATACTATGTTCACACATTGCGTTTTTCCAGTGTTTTTGCTTGCACTCTACATACTGCTTTCAATAGATGAAAAATGCTGCTAAAATGCAGAAATTTGCTGCAAGAAGTGAAATGCTGGATTTTGCAGAACCTAAGGTTTTATACAAAAAAAACAAGCAGTGTGCATGAGATTTCTGAAATCTCATAGGCTTTGCTTCTACTGTTAAACGCAGCTGAATATTGGCATAAAAAAGCATTAAAAAAAACAAAGCTTAAACGCAATTTGTGAAAGTAGCCTAAACAGAAAAAATTCAAGAATGCAAATTTTCCTTTTTTCTGTTTGCCACAATTCCACAAAAAGCTGTAAATGTAAGCGATCAAAAAGTCACATCTATACTAAAATTGTACTAATAAAAATGTCATCTAGCCCTGCAAAAAATAAGCGGAAAAATAAAAACATTACTGTACTCATAAGATGGTGACACAACCTCTAAACATTTTTTTCACAAATTTCTATTTTTTTCGCACTACTAAAATAATAAAAAATGTACATGTTTGGTATCGCTGTAATTGTACTGATGAGCAGAATGATACTGCAAGGTCATTTTTACCACAAAATGCTCACCGTAAAAACAATTCCAAAAAGCAATGTCAGAATTTAGGGGTTTTTTTTTCACAATTTCACTGAACTTGGAATTTGTTTCCCTTTTTCAGGAACACTATGTGTTAAAATCAATGGTGTCATTCAAAAGTACAAATTGTCCCACAAAAAACAAGCCCTCATATATGTCTATATGGACATAAAAATAAAAAATGATGGCTCTTGAAAGAAAAGGGAAGTACAAAATGAGAGCTCAAAACTGGAAAATGTCCCCATCATGGAAGGGTTAGTTTACATTAACCCCTTTCTGACATGAGACGTACTATCCCATCCACGGTATCTGGGCCCGTATGACCAGGGACGGGATATTATGTCTAGGCGATCAGCGGTGCTCCCGGGACAGGGGAGGGGCGCCGCTGATCGCGGCCGGGATTATCACAGCTGACACTCGGCACTGTGTGTCAGGGGCGGTCACGGACCACCCCCGGCACATTAACCCCTAGCACACTGTGATCAAACATGATCGCAGTGTACCGGGGGATTAGGGAAGCATCGGCAGGGAGGGGGGTTCCCTCCGTGCTTCACTGAGACCCCTCAAGCAGCGAGATGTGCTGCTCTGAGGGTCTCTTTCCCTGCAGGCCCCCGGATCCAAGATGGCCACAGGGGCCTGCAGGGAGGCAGCTTCCTCAGTGCCTACAGAGAGCAGGCACAGAGGAAGCCTGTGCAGCGCCTGTCAGATTGCTGATGTGACAGAGTGCTGTCCAACCTGTCAGATCAGCGATCTGACACATTACAGTGATGTCCCCCCTGGGACAATAAAATAAAGTGGTAAAAATAATTTATAAAAAAATCCCTAAATAAATTAAAAAAAAAATATTCCCTAATAAATTCATTTTTTGGAAATAAACAAAACAGTAAAAGTACACATATTTAGTATCGCCGCGTCCATAACGAGCCGCCCTATAAACTGTCTCACTAGTTAACCCCTTTAGTGAACCCCGTAAAAAATAAAAATAAAAAACAGAGCAAAAAAACAATGCTTTATCATACCGCCGAAAAAAGTGCAATTACGCGCGATCAAAAAGACGGATATAAATAACCATGGTACCGCTGAAAACATCATCTTGTCCCACAAAAAATGAGCCACCACACAGCGTAATCAGCGAAAAAAATAAAGTTATAGCTCGCAGAATAAAGTGATGCAAAAATAATTATTTTTTACATAAAATTGTTTTCATTGCATAAAAGCGCCAAAACATAAAAGACATAAATAAGGTATCGCTGTAATTGTACTGACCCGAAGAATAAAACCGCTTTATCAATTTTACCACACGCGGAACGGTGTAAACGCACCCCCCAAAAGAAATTGAACAAAAACCAGCATTTCATGATTCTGCGTCACAAAAATCAGAATAAAAAGCTATCAAAAAATGTCACGTGCCCGAAGAAGGTACCAATAAAAACGTCAACTCGTCCCGCAAAAAATAAGACCTCAATTGACTCAGTGGGTCAAAATATGGAAAAATTATAACTCTCAAAATGTGGTGATGCAAAAACTTTATTTACAATAAAAAGCATCTTTGAGTGTGGCAGCTGCCAAACATAAAAACACGCTGTAAACAGTAAATTAAACCCCCCCCTTTATCACCCACTTAGTTAGGGAAAAATAATAAAATTATTTTTTTTTATTTATTTACATTTTCCCATTAGGGCTAGGGTTAGAGTTAGGGTTAGGGTTAAGGTTAGGGCTAAGGGTTAAAGTTAGGGTTAGGGTTAAAGGTGTGTTGGAGTTAGAATTGGGGGATTCCACTGTTTAGGCATATCAGGTGCTCTTCAAACGCAACATGGCGTCTGATCTCAATTCCAGCCAATTCTGCATTGAAAAAGTCAAACGGTGCTCCTTCCTTCCAAGCTCTGCCATGCGCCCAAATAGTGGTTTACCCCCACATATGGGGTATCAGCCTACTCAGGACAAATTGCACAACAACTTTTGTGGTCCAATTTCTCCTGTTACCCTTGGGAAAATAAAAAATTGGGGGCAAAAATATTTTTGTGGAAAAAAATTTGATTTTTTTTCATGGCTCTACATTATAAACTTCTGTGAAGTACTTGGGGGGGTTTAAAGTGCTCACCACACATCTAAATAAGTTCCTAGTTTCCAAAATGGGGTCACTTGTGAGGGACTTCCACAGTTTAAGCACATCAGGGGCTTTCTAAAGGCAACATGACACCCGCAGACCATTCCATCAAAGTCTGCATTCCAAAACATCACTACTTCCCTTCAGAGCACCGACATATGCCCATACAGTAGTTTTCTTACACATATGGGATATCAGCGTACTCAGAACAAATTGGACAACAATTTTTGGGGTCCAATTTCTCATCTTACCCATGGGAAAATAACAAAATTGGGGACTAAAAAGTCATGTTTGTGGAAAAAATATGATTTTTTATTTTCACGCCCAGGCGTTATAAACTTTTTTGAGCCCTTGGGGGTTCAAAGTGCTTACCACACATCTAGATAAGTTCCTTAGGGGGTTTAGTTTCCAAAATGGTGTCATTTGTGGGGGTTTCCACTGTTTAGGCACATCAGGGGCTTTCCAACGTGGCATGGCGTCCGATCTCATTTCCAGCCAAAAAAGTCAAATGGCGCTGCTTCCCTTCCGAGCTCTGCCATGCGTCCAAATAGTGGTTTACCCCCACATATGGGGTATCAGCGTACTCAGGACAAATTGCACAATAACTTTAGGAGTCCTGTTACCCTTGGGAAAATAAAAATTGGAGGTAAAAAGATCATTTTTGTGGAAAAAATATAATTTTTTAATTGTATGGCTGTACATTATAAACTTCTGTGAAGCCCTTGGGGGTTCAAAGTTCTCACCACACATCTAGATAAGTTCTTTGGGGGGGTCTAGTTTCCAAAATGGTGTCATTTGGGGGGGGTACCATTTGGCACATCAGGGGCTCTCCAAACATGACATGGCGTCTGATCTGAATTCCAGCCAATTTTGCGTTGAAAAAGTCATACGGCGCTCGTTTCCTTCTGAGCTCTGCCATGCACCGAAACAGTGGTTCCCCCCACATTTCAGGTATCAGCGTACTCAGAACAAATTGCACAATAACTTTTGAAGTCCAATTTATCCTGTTACCCTTGGTAAAATAAAAAAAATTGGACCTGAAGTAATTTTTTGGGGAAAAAAGTTAAATATTCATTTTGTTTTTACAGGAAAGATATATATCTTTGTACCATGTTAGCCAGTAGATAGAATATTTAGAATTGAGAGCCCTCAGTGGTTGATACCTTTTTATGGCTAACTGAAAAGATGGTAACAAATTGCAAGCTTTCAAGAGTACTAAGGTCTCTTCATCAGGGTAGACTAATACAACATCTGAAGAATCACATATTTATACACAAGACAGCACAGAAATAACGCAATAGATAAGACAAGTGATGTGAAGCAGAAGTGTCCTTATGAGAGAGGGTTAAACACAAATATTGGAGCAGTTCATAGATAAGGAGCCTGAAGGTTTTATTGCCCTCTGATGGGGTCTAGTTCTGTGTTGTGATGACCCCAGAAGGTTTGAAGCACAAATTCCTTAATTGATGTAAAAAGAGATAAATCCATGCGACACATTAATTCCTGCACTGAATGTGTCGAAAGTTTTCATAAATTTGTACTCTGAGATTCTTCTCTCTGTCTGAGACTTGAAGTTACCTTTTAATACAAGTAATTTAATGTCCATCATGTTATGACCAGGGATACAAAAATGTTTTGCCACAGGTAGATCCATTCTTTTTTCTCTGATTGTGTGACAATGAGAATTCATCCTTGTTCTCAGTTTTTGCCCTGTCTCCCCAACATACAGACCCCAAATCTTTTCATGGCCAGCTTGAAAGCGACTTTTTGTCCTCATGTCCCATCAGGCCTCTGGCCTACTACCACTTCATTGATGATATTTTAAACATCTGGACGGAGTCTGAGCAACAGCTAAAGATGTTCCACGAACAGTTTAATCAATTTTATTCCACCATCAACTTAACACTCAACTATTCCAGCACTGAAATTAACTTTTTAGACACCATCATTAAGCTAAAGAACAATGAAATAGAGACATCCCTGTATCAGAAGCCAATCGACCGTCCAACATACCTTAAATGGGACAGTTTTCATCCAAAACACATAAAAAACTCTATTATCTATAGCCAAGCCATCAGATACAATCGTATATGTTCCAACCCCATGGATAGAGACAAACACCTTGGTCGCCTCAGAAAGACCTTTTTCAATCAGGGCTACCATCCAAGAACAATTGAAAACCAAATTACAAGAGCCACTAGAATATCAAGGAATCACCTGCTAAATTACAAAGCTAAAGAAGAAAATAACCGGGTGCCTCTAGCGGTCACCTACAATCCAAATCTGGAGGTGCTAAGAGGAGCTGCATGGAAATTACAACCTTTACTGCAAAAAGATGCCCGATTACAATCCATATTTCCAGACCCCCCACTGCTGTGTTTTAGGCAGTCCCCAAATTTAAGAAGCATAAATGTCAGAAGCTCCCTGTCCTCTCCAACAGCTGCAGGAACCTTTCCTTGCAACCAGAAAAAATGTAAAACCTGTCCATTTATAATGACCACGGACAAGATTAAGATCCCCAACTCACATCAGGACTACAAGATCCCAGGTACTTTCAGCTGCATCACATCTAATGTGGTGCACTTAATTATTTGTACTAAATGTCCAACTGGGGGTCTGTATGTGGGGGAGACAGGGCAAAAACTGAGAACAAGGATGAATTCTCATCGTCACACAATAAGAGAAAAAAGAATGGATCTACCTGTGGCAAAACATTTTTGTATCCCTGGTCATAACATGATGGACATTAAATTACTTGTATTAAAAGGTAACTTCAAGTCTCAGACAGAGAAGAATCTTGGAGTACAAATTCATGAAAACTTTCGACACATTCAGTGCAGGAATGAATGTGTCGCATGGATTTATGTCTTTTTACATTAATTAAGGAATTTGCTCTTCAGACCTTCTGGGGTCATCACAACACAGAACTAGACCCCATCAGAGGGCAATAAAACCTTCAGGCTCCTTATCTATGAACTGCTCCAATATTTGTGTTTAACCCTCTCCCATAATGACAATTCTGCTTCACATCACTTGTCTTATCTATTGCGTCATTTCTGTGCTGTCTTGTGTATAAATATGTGATTCTTCAGATGTTGTATTAGTCTAGCCTGATGAAGAGACCTTAGTAGTCTCAAAAGCTTGCAATTTGTCACCATCTTTTCAGTTAGCCATAAAAAGGTATCAACCACTAAGGACTCTCAATTCTAAATATTCTTAATTTTTTTTAAACATTCAAAAAATTCCGGTGACGTACCTGAAGGATTAATAAACTTCTTGAATGTGGTTTTGAGCACCTTGAGGCATGCAGTTTTTAGAATGGTGTCACTTTTGGGTATTTTCTATCACATAGACCCCTCAAAGTGACTTCAAATGTGATGTGGTCCGTAAAAAATAAATGGTGTTGTAAAAATGAGAAATCGCTGGTCACCTTTTAACCCTTGTAACTTCCTAACAAAAAAAAATTTGGTTCCCAAATTGTGCTGATGTAAAGTAAACATGTGGGAAATGTTATTTATTAAGTTTTTTGTGTGCCATATCTCTGTGATTTAAGGGCATAAAAATTCAAAGGTGGAAAATTGCAAAATTTGTAAAATTTTTTGCCAAATTTCCTTTTTTCACAAATAAACGCAAGTGATATCAATGAAATTTTACCACTAACATGAAGTACAATAATATATCACGAGAAAATGTCAGAATCACTGGGATCCATGGCAGCATTCCAGAGTTATCACCTCATAAAGGGACAATGGTCAGAATTGTAAAAATTGGCCCAGTCATGAACGTGCAAACCACCCTTGGGGGTAAAGGGGTTAATTCACCATTTCTTCTTATTATTATTATTATTTATTTATATAGCACCATTGATTCCATGATGCTGTACATGAGAAGGGGTTACATACAAATTACAGATATCACTTACAGTAAAAAACTAACAATGACAGACTGATACAGAAGCGAGAGAGGACCCTGCCCTTTCAGGCTTACATGCTACAGGATGGTGGGGAAGGAGACAGAAGGTTGGTGGGTTGCAGCAGTTCCGGTGTTGGTTGAGGTGATATCACCGGTAGTGGTGAGAGAGAAGGAGGTAGCGGGGTCATTGCAGGCTGTAGGCTTTCTTGAAGATGTGGGTTTTCAGGTTCCGTCTGAAGGATCCAAATGTGGTTGATAGTCGGACTTGTTGGGGCAAAGAATTCCAGAGAATAGGGGCTATTCAGGAGAAGTCTTGGAGGCGGTTGGGTGAGGAGTGAATAGGTGTGGAGGAGAGAAGGAGGTCTTGGGAGGACCGGAGATCACGTGAGGGAAAGTATCGGGAGATTAGTTCAGAGACATATGGGAGAGACAGGTTATAGATGGCCTTGTAGGTCAGCATTAGTAATTTGAACTGGATACGCTGAGGGAATGGGAGCCAGTGAAGAGATTTGCAGAGGGGAGAAGCGGAGGAGTAGCGAGGAAAGAGATGAATTAGTCGGGCGGCAGAGTTAAGGATGGACTAGAAGGTGCGAGGGTGTTAGCAGGGAGACCACAGAAAAGGATGTTGCAGTAGTCGAGGTGGGAGATGATGAGGGCATGCACAAGCATTTTAGTAGATTGAGGGTTGAGGAAAGGACGGATTCTGGAAATATTTTTGAGCTGGAGGTGACAGGAGGTACATAGAAAGAGCTTGGATGTGCGGGTTTGAAGGACAGGGCAGAGTCAAAGGTTACTCCGAGGCAGCAGACTTCCGGTACTGGGGAAAGTGTGATGTCATTAATTGTTATAGCTAGATCGGGTAAGGAAGATCTGTGAGATGGAGGAAAGATGATGAGTTCAGATTTGTCCACATTGAGCTTGAGGAAGCGAGAGGAGAAGAAGGAGGATATGGCTGATAGACACTCTGGGATTCTGGACAGCAGAGAGGTGACGTCTGGGCCAGAGAGGTAGATCGGAGTGTCATCAGCATAAAGGTGGTAGTGGAATCCGTGGGACTTTGAGTTGCCCCAGACCAAGTGTATAGATTGAGAAGCGTAGGGGTCCTAAAACAGAGCCTTGGGGGACTCCAACAGAGAGAGGGTGGGAGTAGGAGACGCTGAATGTGCGGTTGGAAAGGTATGAGGAGATCCAGGATAGGGCAAGGGCTTTGATGCCAAAGGAGAGGATCTGTAGTAGGAGGCAGTGGTCAACTGTGTCGAATGCAGAGGACAGTTCTAGAAGCAGGAGTATAGAGTATTGTCCATTTGACTTGGCTGTAAATATGTTGTTAGTAATTTTGGTCAGGGCTGTCTCAGTGGAGTGATGGGGGCGGAAACCAGATTGTAGATTGTCAAAGAGCAAGTTAGATGATAGGTGGGAGGAAAGCTCAGCATGGAAATGCTGTTCCAGGAGTTTGGAAGTGAATGGGAGCAACGATATTGGGTGATAGCTGGACATAGCGGTTAGGTCGAGGGTTGGCTTTTTAAGGATAGACGTGATTGTGGCATGTTTGAAAGCAGAAGGGAAGGTACCGGATGTTAGTGATAGGTTCAAGAGGAGGGTTAGGGATGAGATAAGTGTGGTGGTGAGGTTGGAGAGGAGATGGGATGGGATGGGGTCGAGTGCACAGGTTGTGAGGTGCGATTTGGAGAAGAGACGATTAAGCTCCCCTTCAGTGATGTAGGAGAGTGAGGTTATGGGGTTTGGGAATTGGTCTGGTATACAAAGGGGTTGTGGTGGTTGAGTGATGAAGACTTGCCTTGTTTGGTCAATCTTGTTTTTGAAGTGTGTGGCAAAGTCCTCGGCAGAGATGAGGGAGGTTGGAGGAGGCAGTGGTGGGCGAAGGAGGGAGTTAAAAGTTTTGAATAACTGTTTGGGGTTGTAAGATAGGGAAGATACGAGTGTTGTGAAGTAGGCCTGTTAAGCAGGGGTGAGGGCAGATTTGAAATCGAGTGTTGCCTGTTTGAATGTGGTGAAGTCATCTTGCGAATTTGTTTTCTTCCAGCACCGCTCTGCAATCCTGGACACTTGCCAGGCTTTTTAGTGGTGTTATTGTGCCAGGGTTGTCTGTTGATACGTCGCATTCTGCCATGAACGAGAGGGGCAACCGCGTCAATAGCTGATGCGAGAGTGGCATTGTAGAAAGCAGTGGCTCCGTCTGTGTCATGGAGTGAGGTTATGGATGCCAGTGGTAGAATAGAGTCAGAGAGCACGTGGTGTCTAGGTGAACAAGGTTTCTGCGGGGGTGCACGTGTTGCTGGACATGGGTGCCAGGTGAGGAGGACAGGGATGAGAAAGTGAATAGATGGTGGTCAGATAGAGGGAGAGGGGAGGTGGTGAAGTTAGAAAGAGCAGAGACGGGTGAAGACAGGTCTAATGTGTGTCCGTCTGTGTAGGTGGCTGAGGAGGACCACTGAGTAAGTCTAAAGCATGAAGTAAGGGACAGGAGTTTGGAGGCTGCTGACTGAAGGGTATCAGTGGGGATGTTGATGTTGATTAATGTTCCATACACAGACATATTGTGAGATCCGTCAGTACAGTAAATCTATAGGGAACCCGATGTCTTGTCAGCATGTCCTGTATGTTGTTTTCTGCTCACTTCTATCTTTTCCTTGCCATAGTGAGCCAACACCAGACAATATAACGGGTAAGTTCATTTTTGAGATCTCAGACATGTGAGTGGTTCAACTGTTTCCATTATTAATAATGATCTTTCATGTTTTTATAGATGGGATATCATTGTTTTCTGGATGTTATCTTCATTTTCAATCATGTGAGGTTTAGGGACCGTTCACATGGTGATTATAGTGATGTCACTCGGCTCAAACTCTCCCTGCTATGTCACAGAGTTTAACTGTATTGGCACGCTGTGCACACTGATAGAGCTCAATGTAGGGTAGCTCCGGGTGGGCTCCTCAGAGCGTGGGGCGACAGCATCCTCTTCCCCCACCGATAGCTACGCTACTGCACGCACCTATAGACTTGTATGGGTACATGTCATCCAAATATCGGATACACTTGCACCATGCTGCCATTGTTTTAATAATTGCACATCTGCGGTGCCCCACAGTATAACACTTGGCAGAGTGCCATCCGATACAACATCACATAGCTCTCGGCCATGTCATACGCTCTTGTGAGCGAGCCCAGTTCCTGGCCAGTGCGGTGAACTGCTTTAAGAATTAATGTGAATGTTTCTATTATATTCTGTGTGGCTTCAGCTCTGGGTTTTGTCTTAGAAATCCCAAAGCTAAATGGTGACCAAAATACAAGTGTGAATGGGGCCTAACTCTGCATTAGTCTTGTGTCGTGCTCTGTCTTCTTCATTTCCATATCAGCACTGGAGCCAGTGCTGTAGAATTATATTCTACAGTGTTGGGTTCTGTACTTGTAATTGGAGTCTAGGAGAGCTATAAGCCTGGCGTCTGGTGAGCTGTGTGTATATATATATATATATATATATATATATATATATACACACATATAGTGGGGCAAAAAAGTATTTAGTCAGTCAGCAATAGTGCAAGTTCCACCACTTAAAAAGATGAGAGGCGTCTGTAATTTACATCATAGGTAGACCTCAACTATGGGAGACAAACTGAGAAAAAAAAATCCAGAAAATCACATTGTCTGTTTTTTTTTCATTTTATTTGCATATTATGGTGGAAAATAAGTATTTGGTCAGAAACAAGCAATCAAGATTTCTGGCTCTCACAGATCTGTAACTTCTTCTTTAAGAGTCTCCTCTTTCCTCCACTCATTACCTGTAGTAATGGCACCTGTTTAAACTTGTTATCAGTATAAAAAGACACCTGTGCACACCCTCAAACAGTCTGACTCCAAACTCCACTATGGTGAAGACCAAAGAGCTGTCAAAGGACACCAGAAACAAAATTGTAGCCCTGCACCAGGCTGGGAAGACTGAATCTGCAATAGCCAACCAGCTTGGAGTGAAGAAATCAACTGTGGGAGCAATAATTAGAAAATGGAAGACATACAAGACCACTGATAATCTCCCTCGATCTGGTGCTCCACGCAAAATCCCACCCCGTGGGGTCAGAATGATCACAAGAACGGTGAGCAAAAATCCCAGAACCACGCGGGGGGACCTAGTGAATGAACTGCAGAGAGCTGGGACCAATGTAACAAGGCCTACCATAAGTAACACACTACGCCACCATGGACTCAGATCCTGCAGTGCCAGACGTGTCCCACTGCTTAAGCCTGTACATGTCCGGGCCCGTCTGAAGTTTGCTAGAGAGCATTTGGATGATCCAGAGGAGTTTTGGGAGAATGTCCTATGGTCTGATGAAACCAAACTGGAACTGTTTGGTAGAAACACACCTTGTCGTGTTTGGAGGAAAAAGAATACTGAGTTGCATCCATCAAACACCATACCTATTGTAAAGCATGGTGGTGGAAACATCATGCTTTGGAGCTGTTTCTCTGCAAAGGGGCCAGGACGACTGATCCGGGTACATGAAAGAATGAATGGGGCCATGTATCGTGAGATTTTGAGTGCAAACCTCCTTCCATCAGCAAGGGCATTGATGATGAAACGTGGCTGGGTCTTTCAACATGACAATGATCCAAAGCACACCGCCAGGGCAACGAAGGAGTGGCTTCGTAAGAAGCATTTCAAGGTCCTGGAGTGGCCTAGCCAGTCTCCAGATCTCAACCCTATAGAAAACCTTTGGAGGGAGTTGAAAGTCCGTGTTGCCAAGCGAAAAGCCAAAAACATCACTGCTCTAGAGGAGATCTGCATGGAGGAATGGGCCAACATACCAACAACAGTGTGTGGCAACCTTGTGAAGACTTACAGAAAACGTTTGACCTCTGTCATTGCCAACAAAGGATATATCACAAAGTA
The DNA here is from genome assembly GCF_039654945.1 of Dendrobates tinctorius. Classification (NCBI taxonomy): domain Eukaryota; kingdom Metazoa; phylum Chordata; class Amphibia; order Anura; family Dendrobatidae; genus Dendrobates; species Dendrobates tinctorius. The sequence continues at coordinate 3,710,082 of NW_027361755.1, forward strand.
TTGAGATGAAATTTTGTTTCTGACCAAATACTTATTTTCCACCATAATATGCAAATAAAATGAAAAAAAAACAGACAATGTGATTTTCTGGATTTTTTTTTCTCAGTTTGTCTCCCATAGTTGAGGTCTACCTATGATGTAAATTACAGACGCCTCTCATCTTTTTAAGTGGTGGAACTTGCACTATTGCTGACTGACTAAATACTTTTTTGCCCCACTGTATATACATACATACATACTGTTGGGCAAAAAAGTATTTAGTCAGTCAGCAATAGTGCAAGTTCCACCACTTAAAAAGATGAGAGGCGTCTGTAATTTACATCATAGGTAGACCTCAACTATGGGAGACAAACTGAGAAAAAAAAATCCCAAAAATCACATTGTCTGTTTTTTTTTTCATTTTATTTGCATATTATGGTGGAAAATAAGTATTTGGTCAGAAACAAAATTTCATCTCAATACTTTGTGATATATCCTTTGTTGGCAATGACAGAGGTCAAACGTTTTCTGTAAGTCTTCACAAGGTTGCCACACACTGTTGTTGGTATGTTGGCCCATTCCTCCATGCAGATCTCCTCTAGAGCAGTGATGTTTTTGGCTTTTCGCTTGGCAACACGGACTTTCAACTCCCTCCAAAGGTTTTCTATAGGGTTGAGATCTGGAGACTGGTAGGCCACTCCAGGACCTTGAAATGCTTCTTACGAAGCCACTCCTTCGTTGCCCTGGCGGTGTGCTTTGGATCATTGTCATGTTGAAAGACCCAGCCACGTTTCATCATCAATGCCCTTGCTGATGGAAGGAGGTTTGCACTCAAAATCTCACGATACATGGCCCCATTCATTCTTTCATGTACCCGGATCAGTCGTCCTGGCCCCTTTGCAGAGAAACAGCCCCAAAGCATGATGTTTCCACCACCATGCTTTACAGTAGGTATGGTGTTTGATGGATGCAACTCAGTATTCTTTTTCCTCCAAACACGACAAGTTGTGTTTCTACCAAACAGTTCCAGTTTGGTTTCATCAGACCATAGGACACTCTCCCAAAACTCCTGTGGATCATCCAAATGCTCTCTAGCAAACTTCAGACGGGCCCGGACATGTACAGGCTTAAGCAGTGGGACACGTCTGGCACTGCAGGATCTGAGTCCATGGTGGCGTAGTGTGTTACTTATGGTAGGCCTTGCTACATTGGTCCCAGCTCTCTGCAGTTCATTCACTAGGTCCCCCCGCGTGGTTCTGGGATTTTTGCTCACCGTTCTTGTGATCATTCTGACCCCACGGGGTGGGATTTTGCGTGGAGCACCAGATCGAGGGAGATTATCAGTGGTCTTGTATGTCTTCCATTTTCTAATTATTGCTCCCACAGTTGATTTCTTCACTCCAAGCTGGTTGGCTATTGCAGATTCAGTCTTCCCAGCCTGGTGCAGAGCTACTATTTTGTTTCTGGTGTCCTTTGACAGCTCTTTGGTCTTCACCATAGTGGAGTTTGGAGTCAGACTGTTTGAGGGTGTGCACAGGTGTCTTTTTATACTGATAACAAGTTTAAACATGTGCCATTACTACAGGTAATGAGTGGAGGAAAGAGGAGACTCTTAAAGAAGAAGTTACAGGTCTGTGAGAGCCAGAAATCTTGATTGCTTGTTTCTGACCAAATACTTATTTTCCACCATAATATGCAAATAAAAGGAAAAAAAAAACAGACAATGTGATTTTCTGGATTTTTTTTTCTCAGTTTGTCTCCCATAGTTGAGGTCTACCTATGATGTAAATTACAGATGCCTCTCATCTTTTTAAGTGGTGGAACTTGCACTATTGCTGGCTGACTAAACACTTTTTTGCCCCACTGTGTGTGTGTGTGTGTGTCTATATATATATATATATATATATATATATATATATATATATATATAATATATATATATATACACACATACACACACGTCAATCAATGTAATAGTTTATGTAAATGACACCTAAATTTACTTAGCTTTGCACATTAAAACATCACATAATTATGGAACATTGCAATACTTTAATAAATCAGTTGCCTTAAAGTATTACTTTGGAGTAATTTTGATTTCACCACCAGAGTGGTATCAGTAATATTAGTTCCCTAAAATGCAAAGGTTGCTGACTTCTGCCACTGTGTCGTAGCTTTGGTCTACTTCGTTGACGTAAGTAGTAGAATACGGCCAGTAGCATATAGAGGACCTCCTGTGCAGTGTACTATATAGAGGTTGTGTCCCGTGTTGTGTAGTATAGAGGGGATGAGTCCTGTGTGGCGTAGAATATAGAGGATATCTCCCATGTAGTTTAGTATATAGAGGATGTGTACTGTGAGGTCTAGTATATAGAGGATGTGTCCCGTGTGGTGTAGTGTCATGATCCAGGTTGGATCTGACAGATTAAATGCACAAAGTAACCTTTTTTTTTCCCTTTGGCTCTGTGCCAAAGGTGGTTTTGCCCCCGATGGCCATTAGGGTCATTGCACTGTGGTGGTTTCAGTTGTAGTTTTCCCCCTGTTGACCATTTGGGTCATTGCACTCTGGTTCCTTTTGATTCAGTGCACGTGATTATGTAACAGGTGTGATTGCTCTATAAAAGAGTGTCAGGTGTGTCAATCACTGTGGGTGATAGTTCCTCATTCGCAAGCAAGCCTGGGTGAAGGATGGAGATGAGGGAGAGTCACGGGCAGCTCAGTGAGAGTCCTGGAGTGTCAGCTATGGTGTATGCGAGGAGGGCTGGCATGGCTTGGTGGAGTAGCAGCTATGGTGTCAGCAAGGAGTTCTTGCATGGCTTGGTGGAGTGGCAGCTATGGTGTAGAGCTGCACTCAGGATGCTGGACTTTGTTGCTGGAAAGCTGGACTCAAAATTCTGGACTCTTTGGCAGAAAAGCTGGACTCATTTGCTGGACTCTGTTTCTGGACAGCTGCACGTAGGTGGTGGACTCTGTTTGCTCCAAGGCTGCACTATGGTGTTGAATCCAGTCGGAGGAAAAGATGCACGCAGGAGGTGGGCTCTGTTGCTGGGAGCATAAGCAACAGAGCAAAGCTAAGTGGTGTTTCCCCTGTTTTGTCACTTTTCCTTATGTGTGTTTAGTGCAGTGGTGGGATTAGTTTCCGCACTGTCCTCTTCACTAGTGAGGGTTTAGGTGCAGGGCGAGTCAGGGTTTATTAGGTTCCTGATCAGCGCCTGGTGTGGAACCGGCATAGGGAATGTTAGGAGTGTAGAGACACTGACTCAGGGCAGTGCAGGAGTTCTCCACTTCCCCGTTCCCTATCACAGGGCCACCATTGTTATTGTCACCCAGGTTTTCCCTTATTGTTTAAATTCGCCTTACTGGAGGCGGGGTTTCCAGATTTACATGTTACGTGTATTACCTAAATTCGCCTGTTGGAGGCGGCGTATCCAGCTGCTCGTTTTATTATTTAAATTCGACCCACTGGAGGCAGTGTATCCAGGGCCACGCGTGTCATCTAAATCCGCCCTGCTGGAGGCGCTGTGTCCAGCCACGCGTGACCATGACATTTAGTATATAGAGGATGTGTCTACCACATGGGACACATCCTCTATATACTAAATGTCACTATATACTAAATGTCTCTATATAAAGAATGTGTCCCGTTTGATGTAGTATATAGAGGATGTGTCCTGTGTGGTGCAGTATATAGAGGATGTATCCTGTGTGGTGTAGTATATAAAGGTTGTGTCTCATGTGATGCATTATAAAGAGGATGTGTCCCATGTGGTTTAGTGTATAGAAAATATATCCCATGTGGTGTAATATATAAAGGTTGTGTCTCATTTGGTGCAGTATATAGAGGTTGTGCCGTGTGGTGTAGTATATAGAGGATTTATCCTTTGTGGTGTAGTGTATAGAGGTTGAGTCCCATGTGGCGTAGTATATACAGGATGTGTCCTTTGTGGTGTAGTATATAGAGGATGTGTCCTGTGTGGTGTAATATATAGAGGATGTGTCCCATGTGGTGCAGTATATAGAGGTTGTCCCCTGTGTGGTGTAGTGTGTATATATAAGAGGTGTCCTGTGTGATGTAGTATACAGATGTGTCCTTTGCGGTGTAGTACATAGAGGAGGTGTCATTTATAGTGTAGTGTCTATGTCTTGTGTGGTGTAGTATATAGAGGTTGCATCCTGTGTGGTGTAGTACAGGGTTCCCCAACTCCAGTCCTCAAGGCCCACCAACAGATCATGTTTTCAGGATTTCCTTAGTATTGCTCAGATGATAATTGCTTCACCTGTGCAATACTAAGTAAATCCTGAAAACATGATCTGTTGGTGGGCCTTCAGGACTGGAGTTGGGGAACCCTGGTGTAGTATATAGAGGATATGTCCCATGCGGTGTAGTATATAGAGGATGTGTCCCGTGTGGGGTGGTATGTAGAGGTTCTGTCCCGTGTGGTGTAGTATATAGAGGTTGTGTCCCATGTGGTGCAGTATATAGAGGATGTGTCCCGTGTGGTATAGTATATAGAGGCTGTGTCCAGTGTGGTGTAGTATATAGAGGATGTGTCCCGTGTGGTGTAGTATATAGACGATGTGTCTCGTGTGGTGTAGTATACAGAGGACGTGTCACGTGTGGTGTAGTATATAGAGGATGTGTCCCGTGTGGTGTAGTATATATTGTATTATTTCTATATAACTGCATGGTGGGCCCAAAGAATGATTTTTCTCGGGTGGTCCCAAGGTACTCCAGTCCGATTCTGTATACCTTGTATGCTATCTCCAATAGCGCATTAAATAGATGCTGTATACCTTGTATGCTATCCCCAATAGCGCATTAAATAGAACGTTAATGAGGGCAATTAGTGTAAAAATTTTGGTATGGGGGGGCCCATTGGAAAGTTCGCACCTGAGCCTATAACTCTGTAGGTATGCCACTGTTATGCCATGTGAGAGCAGCAACCAATGATGGACCACTTCACCCAAACTTCTTTGGAGACTCAAAATAAGTGTGAAACCTGCAGTCTATCAGTGGCTACTGGTTGGCTGCAGGGCTCACATGGCATAACAATGTCACATGTGCCCCGGGAAATCAAGTGCCAGCACCACCAGAACAGCACTCGTATGGGAAGTGAATTTATGTTACTTATTTTTATTTTACGATGGAGAATACTGTACTTAAAAATGGGTTTCTCAAGTACAGGACAAAACAGGTTAGCTATTGTGGTCTTTGTTTACAAGCTATATGTTACCAAGCAAAAGGGTTTCTTTTACCAGGCAAATAGTAGGTTGAATTAGAATTGATAAGGTCATCCCTGATTATTAGCTACATAGACATGGTAGCAATCAACTACAAAAAATATTGCTAGAATGCCAATAGGCACTCGTTCACATAGGAAATCCTTTCATGCTGCTTTACAAGGGTTGTGTGACTTACACCTCAGAAATTGCAGGAAAAGTGCCACATACAGAATGAGTGTTGCTGCTGCTGCACATACAATCCAAAATATCTTGGAGTTTTCTTGGCTCTGTACCAGCCCAGTTCCTCTGGCACCCTTTTTTAAGCAAAGCACTCCCTTTTTTACCTGTATACCTTCAGGTCCACTTGGCCTTTACACAGTTTTGTAATACCTCTTGATTGAGGCGGTGTACAACCCTTACCTTGTCTAATGCATGGGCTCTCTTTGCATTTGATGGGGCAACCCATGGCCGGCATTTTGTCAGTCTGTCCTTGTTACCTTGCTTATTATACCTTTGTGATTACAGTTGTCTTTTAAATTTAATAAAACCTTTTTTATATGCACTCGCAAACTCCTTTTTCTCCAGTTTTTTCTTATATCTGCATGGAATGAGTCCTTCTGTTAATGTGTGGTGTTTTTATACACATAGTTGGTGTTCTTTCCACACACTCCATATCTCTGGGTTTATGTTTATTCATAATCCATAACATCTGTAGGTATAAAGTATGTGTGCACACAGTAAGTGTATCATATATAGTAAAGCACATAAAATAATGCCAATTGAACTGCAAATGTTCTAAAAAGCCAGCAGATGGCAGATGCTGAGAATCCACATCCTGTACTTGGGTAAGGCTAGGTTCACATTGCGTTAGGGCATCCGTTTACAGGATCCGTTAAACGGATGCGCTAACGCTAATGTCACTTTTGTGCACTTTGGCGACATAGCGCCAACGGTATGCGTTAACACATGGTAGCACTACGGTACCAAGCGCTACAATGCATTAGCCCATACAATCCTATGCACAGCGAATGGATCCGTTTGCTGTGTGTTATTGCCAACGCACCCAAAAACGCTGCAAACAGCGTTCGAGGGTGCGTTAGGAAATAATGCATACTTCCTAATGCATGCCTATTTCGGCATACGTTAGTATGCGTTATTTGCATTGCGGTCAATGGTTGTTAGATAGCGCTAGCGAATTCACCCTAATGCAATGTGAACCCAGCCTAATAGACTCTGTCTATACAGACATTACATAGCATATTTACATAGGGTTTTTTGACATTTAAATATGGATGCTCTCAATACAGATCATGTCTTGAATTGGCACAGTAAAGATACTTTTGCGACTTCATCATTTGCATCAGGTTTCAATTGAAAAACAAAAGAATCGACAAGAAAAAGCTGGAGTTTTTCTGCTTTCCACTAAACAGCAATGTGAACCGTGGTGAATTCTGATCCCATGTGACCTCAAAGAAAGAAAGGAAAACATGTTCTAATAACAGAACAATGGCTCTACAGCCGCAGCTTTTCAGCACAGTTTAAGCAGTACAGAAATGACTTGCAATTCCTCACACATGCTGGAAATAAATATACCACTTATGCATTTGAAAGGTTTTCTCCCTTTCTAGTCCTGAATGGAACCTGGCACTTGAAATTGCACTGCTATTTATTACATGACAAATTGCAAGACTGAATACAGTTTGTGCAACGCCACATAATGGTAATGATTAAGCCAACGAAACAAGCACACCCAACAGTGGCGTTACACACAACTTTCAAAGCTGGAAAGCACCAGGCATTTTTCATGAACTCACACAGAGAACAAAAAGTTTAGGACAGAGATTTACAATTGCTTATGTTTGCACATGGCTGTCTATGTTTTCCTTTTTCATTATGGATAATGAAAAGGCAGGATCTATAATAATGGTATTGCATAAATGCAGTTTTGTATATACTATACTGCAATCATATTACTCAGAAAAACACAAACATAAGTAGTCACTCTTGGAAGTCTATTCACTGTTACCATTGAACATTATCAGATAGATTTCTGCAGTGGTAGTAGATTAACATTGTTAAACATCGCTATCCTGCTCTAAATGGAAATGGTACAGTTAGAGGACTACTACCAGCACCCACCCCCCAAAAAAAAATTATATATATATATACACACACACACACTACCGTTCAAATGTTTGGGGTCACCCAATTTTGTGCTTTCCATGAGAACTCATACTATTGTCAAATGAGTTGCCAGATGAATTTACAATCTAGTCCAGACATTGACAAGGTTCTAAAGAAAGATTTTTATTTGAAATAATAATTTTCTCCTACAAACTTTGCTTTCATCAAAGAATGCTCCCTTTGCAGCAATTACTGCATTGCAGACCATAGGCATTCTAGCAGTTAATTTGCTGAGGTAATCTAGAGAAATTTCACCCCATGCTACCAGAAGCCCCTCCCACAAGTTGGTTTGGCTTGATGGGTGCAATACAGTCAAGCTGCTCCAACAACAGCTCAATGGGGTTGTGATCTGGTGACTGAGCTGGATACTCCATTACAGATAGAATACCAACTTCTTGCTTCTTCCCTAAATAGTTCTTGCATAATTTGGAGGTGTGCTTTGGGTCATTGTCCTGTTGTAGGATGAAATTGGCTCCAATCAAGCGCTGTCCACAGGGTACGGCACGGTGTTGCAAAATGGAGTGATAGCTTTCCTTATTCAAAATCCCTTTTACCTTCTACAAATCTCCCACTTTACCAGCACCAAAGCAACCCCAGACCATCACATTACCTCCAGCATGCTTGACAGATGGCGTCAGGCACTCTTCCAGCATCTTTTCAGTTGTTCTGCATCTCACAAATGTTCTTCTGTGTGATCCAAACACATCAAACTTGGATTTGTCTGTTCATAACACTTTTTACCAATCTTCCTCTGTCCAATGTCTGTGTTCTTTTACCCATATTAATCTTTTCCTCTTCACTGTAGAAGTTGACACTGGCGTTTTGCGTGTACTACTTAATGAAGCTGCCAGTTGAGGACCTGTGAGGTGTCGATTTCTCAAACTACAGACTCTAATGTACTTGTCTTGTTGCTCAGTTGTGCAGCGGGACCTCCAACTTCTCTTCTACTCTGGTTAGAGCCTGTTTGTGCTCTCCTCTGAAGGGAGTAGTACACACCGTTGTAGGAAATCTTCAGTTTCTTGGCAACTTCTTGCATGGAATAGCTTTCATTTCTAAGAACAAGAATAGACTGTCGAGTTTCACATGAAAGTTCTTTTTTTCTTGCCATTTTGAGAGTTTAATGGAGCCAACAAATGTAATTCTCCAGATTCTCAGAGCAACACTGGAGTGATGGTTGTTGGAAATGGGCCTCTATACACCTATGAAGACATTGCATTACAAACCTCACGTTTGCAGCTAGAATAGTCATTTACCACATTAACAATGTATAGAGTGCATCTCTGAATCATTCAATGTTGGCTTCATTGGAAAAAAGTGTGCTTTTCTTTCAAAAATAAGGACATTTCTAAGTGACCCTAAACTTTTGAACGGTAGTGTATATATACATATACAGTATACACACACATTTTTCCTCTTTTGAAATACTACTGAAAATGTTCTGGTGGGAACATTGTTTTATTGGATGACCCAGGAGGGTTTTTTCTTTGATGACGCTTTCATGAAGGCCATATTTCTGCAGGTGTCTCTGAACAGTTGAGCAATGTACAACAACTCCAGAGTTTGCTCAATCTTTCTGACGGTCTTTTGCAGTCAAGCAGGGGTTCTGATTTGCCTCTCTAGCAATTTTACAAGCAGATCTCATTAAAATTTTGCTTAGTTTTCCAGACCACATCTTGACCTCCACTGTTCCTGCTAACTGCCATTTCTTAGTCACATTTCGACCTGAGGAAAGGGCAACTTGGAGATGCTTTGCTATCTTCTTATAGCATTCTTATGCATTGTGGGTCTCCATTTTAATTCTCAGAGTGCTAGGCAGCTGCTTAAAAGAATACATGGCTGCCATTTTTGGCACAAGGTTAGAGAAACCAGGATTTTTATAAAGCTGGGAAATTTACATCACCTGACCTTTCCTAACGATGATGGTGAACAAGCCATTATCCCAACAGGCTAATTAAGATGTGAAACCTTGGTCAAAGTTATTTAAGCACACAAATCTCCAAACGTGCCCAAACTTTTGAATCGGTCCATTTTCCTTGTTGTAATTTTTAAAAAATGAAAAAAATATATATTTTGCTTTTCCTAAAATACAATGGAGATGTGTCAACTTTAACTTTAGGCCTTTTAGAGATCATTTCATTTTCAACTTGCTTAGCTGTTCATAATATCAGTAATTTTGACCAGAGGTGCCCAAACTTTTACTTGCCACCTTACTATAAGACATATCCAAGGTTTAGTTATCAGAAAATAGAAAAAAAAACAAACTTATTTCCTACTAATGAATACTTCCCTGGTGGTGTAATTAAGTGGAGAAGTCATTGGGAATAATTTTAGTGAACTATAGTAGACGTGGGAGGTAATCTATTGCCAGTGTTTCTCTGCAGCATGTGTTACACACATACAGCTCTGGCAAAAATTAAGAGACCACCACATCAAAACCCTGTCATGGGCAGCCTATTCTCCAGGCCTGAACCCCAATGAAAACCTCTGGAATGTAATCAAGAGGATGATGGATAGTCACAAGCCATCAAACAAAGAAGAACTGCTTACATTTTTGCTTCAGAAGCAGTGTGAAAGACAGGTGGCAAGCATGCCAAGAGGCATGAAAGCAGTTTTTAACCCCTTCACACTCAAGGGTGGTTTGCACATTCATGACCGGGCCAATTTTTAAAATTCTGACCACTGTCCCTTTATGAGGTAATAACTCTGAAACACTTCCATGGATCCCGGTGATTCTGACAATTTTTTCTCGTGGCATATTGTAGTTCATGTTAGTGGTAAAATTTCATTCAAATAACTTGCGTTTATTTGTGAAAAAATTGGAAATTTGGCAAAAATTTTGAAAATTTCGCAATTTTCCAACTTTGAATTTTTATGCCCTTATATCACAGAGATACGGCACACAAAAAACTTGATAAGTAACATTTCCCACATGTTTACTTTACATCAGCACAATTTTGGAACCAAAATTTTTTTGTTAGGAAGTTATAAGGGTTAAAAATTGACCAGCGATTTCTCATTTTTGCAACATCATTTTATTTTTATGGACCACATCACATTTGAAGCCACTTTGAGGGGTCTATATGATAGAAAATACCCAAAAGTGACACCATTCTAAAAACTGCACCCCTTAAGGTGCTCAAAACCACACTCGAGAAGTTTATTAACCCTTTAGGTGCATCACAGGAATTTTTTGAATATTTAAAAAAAAAAATGAACATTAACTTTTTTTCACAAAAAAATACTTCAGTTCAATTGTTTTATTTTACCAAGGGTAACAAGAGAAATTGGACTGCAAAAGTTATTGTGCAATTTGTCCTGAGTACGCTGATACCTGAAATGTGGGGGGGAACCACTGTTTTGGCGCATGGCAGAGCTCAGAAGGGAAGGAGCGCCGTTTGACTTTTTCAATGCAAAATTGGCTGGAATTCAGATCGGACGCCATGTCACGTTTGTAGAGCCCCTGATGTACCTAAACAGTGGAAACCCCCCACAAGTGACCCCATTTTGGAAACTAGACCCCCCAAAGAACTTATCTAGATGTGTGGTGAGAACTTTGAACCCCCAAGGGATTCATAGAAGTTTATAATATACAGCCGTACAATTAAAAAATCATATTTTTTCCACAAAAATGATCTTTTCACCCTCAATTCTTACTTTTCCAAGGGGAACAGGACCCTAAAAGTTATTGTGAAATTTGTCCTGAGTACGCTGATACCCCACATGTGGGGGTAAACCACTATTTGGGCTCATGGCAGAGCTCGGAAGGGAAGCAGTGCCATTTGACGTTTTTGGCTGGAATTGAGATCTGACACCATGTCGCGTTTGGAAAGCCCCTGATGTACCAAAACAGTGGAAACCCCCCACAAATGACACCATTTGGGAAACTAGATCCCCCAAGGAACTTAACTAGATGTGTGGTGAGCACTTTGACCCCTTCAGTGCTTCACAGAAGTTTATAACGCCCGGGTGTGAAAATAAAAAATTCTTATTTTTTCCACAAACATGATCTTTTAGTCACCAATTTTTTTTATTTTCCCAAGGGTAACAGGAGAAATTGGACCCCAAAAGTAGTTGTCCAATTTGTCCTGAGTACGCTGATACCCCATATGTGGGAGAAAACTACTATATGGGCACATGTCGGGGCTCGGAAGGGAAGTAGTGACGTTTTGGAATGCAGACTTTGATCGAATGGTCTGCGGGTGTCATGTTGCCTTTGGAGAGCCCCAAATGTACCTAAACAGTGGAAACCCCCCACAAATGACCCCATTTTGGAAACTAGACCCCCTAAGGAACTTATCTAGATGTGTGGTGAGCACTTTGAACCCCCAAGGGCTTCACAGAAGTTTATAATGCCCGGGCATGAAAATAAAAAAATCGTATTTTTTCCACAAACATGATCAATTAGTCCCCAATTTTTTTATTTTCCCAAGGGTAACAGGAGAAATTGAACCCCAAAAGTTGTTGTCCAATTTGTCCTGAGTACACGGATACCACATATGTGGGAGAAAACTACTGTATGGGCACACGTCGGGGCCCGGAAGGGAAGTAGTGATGTTTTGGAATGCAGACTTTGATGGAATGATCTGCGGGTGTCATGTTGCCTTTGGAGAGCCCCTGATCTACCTAAACTATTGAGACTCCACACAAGTGACCCCATTTTGGACACTAGACCACCCACGGAACTTATCTAGATGTGTGGTGAGCACTTTGAATCCCCAAGTGATTCACCGAAGTTTATAACGCCCGGGCGTGAAAATAAAAAAAAATCATTTTTTTTCCACAAAAATGATATTTTTGCCCCCAATTTTTTATTTTCCTAACAGTAATAGGACAAATTGCAAAACAACTTTTGGTGTCCAATTTCTCCTGAGTAGGCTGATACCCTACATGTGGGGGTAAAACACTGTTTGGGCGCATGGCAGAGCTTGGAAGGGAAGGAGCACCATTTGACTTTTTCAACTCAGAATTGCCTGGAATTGAGATCAGACGCCATGTTGCATTTGGAGAGCACCTGATGTGCCCAAACAGTGGAAACCCCCAATTCTAACTCCAACCCTAACGCCAACACACCCCTAACCCTAGCCCTGGCCCTAACCCTAGCCCTAACCCTAATGGGAAAATGGAAATAAATACATTTTCTTTTAATTTTATTAATTTTCCCTTACTAAGGGGGTGATAACGGGGGGTTTAATTTACTATTTATGGCGGGTTTTTATATTTGGCAGCTGTTGCACGCTAAAAGACGCTTTTCATTGTAAAAATAGTTTTTGCATCACCACATATTGAGAGCTATAATTTTTCCGTATTTTGACACACCGAGTCATGTGAGGTCTTATTTTTTGCGGGACGAGTTGACGTTTTTATTGGTACCATTTTTCGGGCACGTGACATTTTTTGATCGCTTTTTATTCTGATTTTTGGGATGCAGAATGAACAAAAACCAGCGTTTCATGAATTTCTTTTGGGGGGTGCGTTTACACCGTTCCGCGTGCGGTAAAATTGATAAAGCGGTTTTATTCTTCGGGTCAGTACGGTTACAGCGATACCTCATTTAGGTCTTTTTTTATGTTTTGTCGGTTTTATGCAATGAAAACTATTTTATATAAAAAATAATTATTTTTGCATCGCTTTATTCTGCGAGCTATAACTTTTTTATTTTTTCTCTGATGACGCTGTGTGGCGGCTCGTTTTTGCGGGACAAGATGATGTTTTCAGCGGTACATGGATATTTATATGCATCTTTTTGATAGCGCGTTATTGCACTTTTTGTTCGGCGGTATGATAATAAATTATTTTTTGCTTCGTTTTTTATTTTTATTTTTTAAGGGGTTCGCTAATGGGACAGTTTTATAGGGCAGGTCGTTACGGACATGGCGATACCTAATATGTGTACTTTTATTGCTTTTTTTTTATTTCCAAAAAATAGATTTATTGGGGGAATAATTTTTTTTTTTTTTCTAATTAATTTGGCGATTTTTAAAAAAATTATTTTAACACTTTTTTTTTTAACTTTATTACATAGTCCAAGTTGGGACATCACTGTCCTGTGACAGATCGCTGATCTGTCACATCACAGATCACTGTGACAGATCAGCGATCTGTCACAGGCACTGCTGCAGACTTCCTCATGCCTGCACTTTGCAGGCACTGAGGAAGCCAGCTCCCTGCAGGCCCCCGAAGGCCCCCGCCGCCATCTTGGATTCGGGGGCCTGCAAGGAAGGAGCACATTGCGCTGTCGTGGGGGGCTCAGCTGACACCCGGCCGCGATCAGCGGCGCTCACCACGTGGGCACCGCTGATCGCGGTAGACGTACTATCCCGTCCATGGGCATAGGGGCCCGGGTCCCATGGACGGGATAGTACGTCTGATGTCAGGAAGGGGTTAAAACTCATGGTTATTCCATAAAATATTTATTTCAGAACTCTTCCTGAGATAGAACATTAGTATTCTTGTTTCTAAATGATTATGAATTTGTTTCATTTATTTCCTTTGCATTATTTGAGGTCTGAAAGCACTGTTTTTGTTTTTTTTAATTTTGACCATTTTTCTTTGTCAGAAAAAAAATATAAAATTTATTGCTTGGGAATTCGGAGACATGTCAGAAGTTTATAGACTAAAAGAAAAATTCACATTTTACTCAAAAATATACCTATAGAGAGAAAAATCAGACAAACTGAACATTTGAAAGTTGTCTCTTAATCTTTGCCATAGCTGTATTACTTTACAGCATCAACATTATATACATTTTCTGCAGTGCACATATATACAACACTGCTGCATGCAGAGTACATTCACACTCACTTTGCTGTATTACACGAAGCCCTGTTACATGTTTATAGCGTAGAGCCGTGAAAATAAAAAAAAAATCATATTTTGTTTACAAAAATGATCTATTCACCCCCAATTTTTTATTTTCACAAGGGTAACAGGAAAAACTGGATCCCAAAAGTTGTTGTCCAATTTGTCCTGAGTACGCCCATACCCCACATGCAGGGGTAAATCACTGTTTGGGAGCACAGTAGAGCTGGGAAGGGAAGGAGCATGGCTTGTTATTTTTCAAACCAAAATTGACTGGAATTGAGATCAGACGCCATGTCGCGTTTGGAGAGCACCTGATGTGCCTAAACAGTGGAAACACCCCAATTCTAACTCCAATCCTAACCCCAACACACCCCTAATCTTAACCCCAACCCTAACAGCAACTCTAGCCCCAATCATAGCCCTAACTTTAACCCCAACACTAACTTTAGCCCAACTCTAACCCTAATGGGAAAATGGAAATAAATACATTTTATTTTATTATTTTTCTCTAATTAAGGGGGTTTGATTTACTATTTTTTTATTTTGATCACTGTGCTAGGGTCTATCACAGTGATCAAAATGAACCAATAGGAAAAAATCTCCTATTTTTGCCGGGTGAGGGCCAGTAGATCTTGATGGATTTTCTACCAGAAGAAGAAGCCTGTGGCCCGGGGGACTTCAGGGGGGCCTGCAGGGACAATGAAGGTACCAAGGGGGGTGATCAGGTGACTCTATTTCTCTCTCCTCTGATGTGCAATCTTATCAGAGGAGAGGTAAATTAAATGGAAAATCTGACTTTATCGGGTCGCTGTTATACTGTTAATAATGGCGATCGCAATACCAGGGTCAGTAAGAACCAACCCGAATCATGTTCTCTGGAGTCTCAGCTACCCCCGGCAACCGAGACCCCAAAGAAATTCCAACACTGGGGGGAGCTATAACCTTAAATCTCAGCGCAACTAAAAAGCGGCACTGTGGTTTAAGTACCCTTAACTGCCGCCGTTTAAAAGCGTATCGGTGGTCATTAAGGTGTTAAATGTAACTCATCATTCTCCCCTGCTTGCGCCAATCGCCGGCAGAGGAGGGGAGAATGATGAGAGCCATGTTCAGCACTCGGCGCCGGAGAACAGCACTTACTGCAATGTGTTATGAATGAGTCACCGAAGGAGGAAAAAACAAAAATACAAGCTAAGTCTAGAAAACCGGAGAGGTTGGTAGCTATCGGATTGCAGACCCCTGATCCTATCCACAACAACTAACAGTAGCCGTGGGGGGTTCCTATAATGCCCTAGACCCCTCGATCACAGCCAGAGAACTAAATAGGCCTAAAGAAAGAAAGGGGAAATCTAAACTGCCCCAGAGCAGACCCCAAAGCTATAGGCAGCCCCCAACATATAATGACGGTGAAGCAAGATGAAAACACTAACACAGACAGAAAGATAGACTGAGCAAAGAGGGGGCCCAAGCTAACTAAAAAGGACAGGATAGAAAAGCTGCTGTCTGCAATCCGTAAAAAACCCTACCAAATAATGTCCCAACCGTCTGATAGGAAAAACAGGCCCTGAAGTCGCTAGGACTTCAAAAAGACTATATCAGCACTCAGGTAAATTCTGAAGACAGAGCAAAGAGAGAAACTGATCAGAGACAAAAATGGAACACAGCACACCCCCGACTGGGGATGGCTGAACTCCAAAAAACAAGGTAAACAAAACTAATAAGTTCAATAGCAGAGCAAAAACTTATCTTTGGGAAGCAGGAATCAGACTGGTCTCCAAGAATCCAGCAGAGAAATCACCAGCGACTCAGAAGGGCGTCGGCTGCCATATATCCAGTCAGAATTTCCTGTTACCCAGTCATCATCTACCAGATCAGGTGTTTGGTAATCAGCCTCACTACCTTCCTTCACCAGAAGAGGGAGTTCATCAGACATAGACGGTGAAGGGGAAAATGAACTCACAACAGTACCTCCCCCTTGAGGAGGGGTCACCGAACCCTCATCCATGCCACCAGGGCGATCATGATGGGCCCGATGAAAGGCACGAACCAATCTTTCGGTATGAATATCGGATGCAGGGACCCAAGAATTATCCTCCTTCCATTTAACCAAATACTGGAGTCTCCGTCTAGCCAGTCGAGAATCCAGTATCTTCTCAACCTCATATTCCACATTACCTTCAACCAATACCGGGTCAGGAGGTGCCACCACAAGAACTACTGGCTCAGCAAACCTCTTTAAAAGAGACTTATGAAACACGTTATGGATCTTAAATGTAACAGGAAGAGCCAATCGAAAAGAGACTGGATTAAGAATCTCCAAAATCTTGTAAAATCCAATAAATCTAGGTTTAAACTTTGGAGAAGCCACCTTCATAGCGATATTCTTTGATGACAACCAAACCATATCACCCACCTTAAACTGGGGACCAATGGTCCTATGCTGGTTGGAAAACCGCTGGGCCTTTTCCTGTGAGAGAGACAACTTATCCACGACTTGGTCCCAGATCTGGTGCATTCTCTCCACCACAGTGTCAACACCTGGGCAGGCAGAAGGCTCCACCTGCCCTGAAGAGAATCGAGGATGAAACCCAAAGTTACAAAAAAAAGGTGACATCAAAGTGGCAGAACTAGCTCTATTATTTAAAGCAAATTTGGCCAAGGGCAAAAATGAAACCGAATCATCCTGATCAGCAGAAATAAAACATCTCAAATACGACTCCAAAGTCTGGTTTGTTCTCTCCGTCTGCCCATTGGTCTGAGGGTGAAACGCAGAGGAGAAGGACAACTGAATTCCCAGCTTGGAACAGAAAGTCCTCTAAAATCTAGACACAAACTGAACTCCAATGTCAGATACAATGTTCTCAGGAATCCCGTGCAAGCGAACCACCTGTTGCAAAAACAAGGGCACCAACTCTGAGGGAGATGGCAACTTAGGGAGTGGTACAAGATGGGCCATCTTAGAGAATCTATCACAAATCACCCAAATAACAGTCATTCTCTGAGAGACAGGCATATCGGAGATAAAATCCATTGAAATATGGGTCCATGGCCTCCTGGGCACCGGCAAAGGCATCAAAAACCCACTAGAGCGAGAACAAGGTTTAGACCGAGAGCAAGTCCCACAGGATTGCACAAAATTCCTGACATCACGAGACAAGGCGGGCCACCAAAAAGACCGACTCACCAAATCTCTAGTACCAAAAATACCTGGATGACCAGCCAATGCAGAGCAATGAACTTCAGACATCACTCTCTTCCTCCACTGGTCAGGAACATACAATTATCCAATGGGACAACGCTCAGGTTTGTCCTCCTGAAACTCTTCCAGAGCACGTCTCAAATCGGGCGAGATGGCAGAAAGAACTACCCCCTCACCTAAGATGGTAGCAGGCTTGGTCACAACATGAGAATCAGCAAAGAAACTCCTAGAGAGGGCGTCTGCCTTGACATTCTTAGTGCCCAGAAGAAAAGAGACCACAAAATCAAAACGTGAGAAAAGCAAGGCCCACCTAGCCTGTCTAGGATTCAAGCGTTTGGCCGACTCCAGGTAAATAAAATTCTTGTGGTCAGTAAGGACCACGACTTGATGTTTAGCTCCCTCCAACCAATGTCTCCACTCCTCAAATGCCCATTTCATGGCTAACAGTTCCCGATTCCCCACATCATAGTTACGTTCGGATGGGGAGAACTTTTGGGAAAAGAAAGCACAGGGATTCATTTTAGATGTTACAGGATCTTTTTAGGACAAAACAGTTCCTGCACCAATCTCAGAAGCGTCCACCTCTACCTGAAACGGGAGTGAGACATCAGGTTGCCGCAAAACCGGAGCAGAAGTGAACCTTCGCTTCAGCTCCTGAAAGGAAGAAACAGCCTCCGGAGACCAATTCAGCACATCAGCACCCTTCTTAGTCAAATCAGTCAATGGTTTGGCAATACAAGAAAAATTAGCTATAAATTTACGATAAAAATTAGCAAAACCCAAAAACTTCTGGAGGGCCTTCAAAGAAGTGGGCTGAACCCAATCATAAATGGCCTGTACCTTGGCCGGGTCCATTTCAATAGTTGACGGAGACCAAATAAATCCCAAAAATGAAATCCTCTGTACACCAAAAAAGGCATTTTGATCCCTTGACATAGAGGGAATTCTCCCTCAAAATCCGGAACACAGTCCGAACATGTTCCACATGAGTCCCAATCCTTGGAAAAGATCAAAATATCATCTAGATAGATGATCAAAAATGTATCCACCAAGTCTCGGAAAATATCATTCATGAAGCACTGGAAGACAGAAGGGGCATTAGTGAGCCCAAAAGGCATCACCAGGTACTCAAAATGTCCCTCCGGAGTATTAAACGCCGTCTTCCATTCATCCCCATGCTTAATGCGAATAAGATAATACGCCCCCCTGAGGTCAAGCTTTGTAAACCAGCAAGCACCTTTAACTCTGGAGAATAGATCAGAAATCAGGGGTAACTGATACTGATATTTAACAGTAATTTTGTTGAGGGAACGATAGTCAATACAAGCCACGAAAAAAAAACCAGCACCTAAGGGTGAAGAGGATGGTCTAATATGACCCTTCTCCAACGACTCCTTAATATAGGATCGCATAACATGGTGCTCGGGTACAGATAAATTGAAAAGTCGACCCTTGGGAAATTTACACCCAGGGTTCAGCTCAATTGCACAGTCATAACTCCTATGAGGAGGCAAAGACGCAGACTCATTCTCACTAAATACATCATGATAATCAGCCAAATAGTCAGGAACATCATGCGACTGGGGAGAGGTGGAGAAAACAGGAGCATCACTAAGGGCACACCGACAACCCCAACTCACCACAGACCCAGATTTCCAATCCAAAACTGGATTATGGATTTGCAACCAGGGAAACCCCAGAACAATGGTATCATGCAAATTATGCAACACCAAAAATCTGCAATTCTCTTGATGGTCTGGGGTGACCCGCATTACCACCTGGGTCCAAAACTGAGGTTTATTCTTCGCCAAATGAGTAGCATCAATACCCCTCAAAGGGATAGGCGTCCGCAAAGGTGTCATAGGAAATCCACAACGTTTAGCAAAATCCAAGTCCATCAGGTTCAGAGCTGCTCCCGAATCCACAAAAGCCTTAGCGGAAAATGTGGACAGGGAGCAGATCAGAGTAATTGCCAGAAGAAACTTAGGTTGAACACCACCCACAGCAAATGTGTGTGCAAAACGTTTCTCTCGTTTAGGGCAGACAGAAATAATATGCGAGGCATCACCACAGAAGAAACACAGCTTATTACGCCTTCTGAACTCCTCACGTTGTGCCCTAGACAAAACTCTATCACATTGCATAGGTTCAGACATTTGTTCAACAGGTGGCAACACCTCTCGTGCGGTTTTGCGTTCACGCAAACGCCGATCAACCTGAATGGCTAATGACATAGAATCGTCAAGACCAGAGGGAACAGGAAATCCCACCATAATATCCTTTACGGTTTCTGACAAACCCTTCCGAAAGAGAGCTGCCAAGGCACCATCATTCCAGGTAGTAAGGACCGCCCACTTTTGGAATTTTTGACAGTACAACTCTGCAGAATCCCGACCCTGGCTCAATGCCAACAGGGCCTTTTCAGCCTGATCAATAGCATTAGGTTCATCATACAACAACCCCAAGGCTTGAAAAAATGCGTTCACATTATTCAGAATAGGATCATCAGGTTTCAAAGAAAACGCCCAATCCTGGGGATCGCCGCGCAGCAAAGAGATGACAGTTTTAACCTGCTGCGTGGAGCTCCCTGATGAGTTAGGCTTCAGGGCAAAAAATAATTTACAATTATTCTTAAAATTCAAAAATTTAGACCGATCCCCAAAAAACACATCAGGAGTAGGGATCTTTGGTTCAGCAGCATGTGAATGAACAAGATAGGCGGAAATTCCCCGCACTTCAGCAGTAAGCTGCTCCACATGATCAGACAATTGCTTCATCTCCATTGAGAAAGAAAAAAAAAAAATCCCCCTACGGCCTCAGAGACATAGAGGAAAAAATATACTACCTTCCTTCACCAGAAGAGGGAGTTCATCAGACATCGACGGTGAAGGGGAAAATGAACTCACAACAGTAATGCTTCTTCCCTGGCGTCCATCCGTGTGGTACTGATACGACACACACATGCCACACGTGTGCCACAAGTATTACACACAAGGACACTGAAATCTCTGGTACCAGAAATATCAGCTATAATTTTTTATTTTTCACTGATAATGCTGTATGGTGGCTCGTTTTTTGTGGGACAAGATGACGTTTTCAGCAGTACCATGTTTATTCATATCCGTCTTTTTGATTGCGTGTTATTCCACTTTTTGTTTGGCGGTATGATGATAAAGCATTGATTTTTTGCCTTTTTTATGGTGTTCACTAAAGGGGTTAACTATTGGGACAGTTTTATAGGCAGGGTTATTACGGATGCGGCGATACCAAATATGTGCACTTTTATTGTTTAGATTTTTTATTCAAATACTGATTTAATGATAGAATAAATATTGTGCTTTTTTACTTTTAAAAAATATTTTTACAATTTTTTTTACTTCATTCTAATTTTTACACTTGGTCACACTATGGGACACATTTTTTGCAGTCTGATCGCTTCTATAGCATGCAAATGAAGCAGCATCTGCATGCTATAGAAGCTGTCAGCGCTGCACTTTCTGTACACTGACCTGAGAGACTTCCTGACATGCACTGCGCATGACAGGAAGTTTCTCAGCTCTGGTAACACAGATGTTGTCATGACGACATCGGGTTACCTTGGGAGCAAGTGGGACCCCACGTCTTGCCGCGGGGTCTCCGATCCAAAAGCCCCTGAAAGCCCTTCTGCCTGCTCCCGGAATGCTGAGATCGCATTTGTGACTGCTCCTGGCACTTAGTTCTGGATGTCAACTGTGAGAATCAGCTGACACGAAGTTTCTCAGCTCTGGTAACCCGGACGCTGTCTTGACGACATCAGGTTACCATGAGAGCAAGTGGGACCCCACGTCTTGCAGCGGGGTCTCCGATCCGAAAGCCCCTGAAAGCCCCTCTGCCTGCTCCAAGAATGCTGTGATTGTGTTTGTGACCACTCTTGGTACTTAGTGCCGGGTGTCAGCTGTGAGAATCAGCTGACACCGTGATCGGCTGTGCTCACCCTGTGTGACCTGCTATGACGTACTATCCTGGCCGTGGTCAAATTGGCCTACGGCACATGGACAGGATAGTACGTCTAACGTCAGAGAGGGGTTAAAGCTAGGGATGAGCGAGCATATTCGTAGGTATTCGGTACTTGGCGAGAAATGCGGCACTCGCGGTACTCGAAACATAGAGATTATTTCACTACTCACCTCGCTATTCGGTTCTCCCGCCCAGCAGTTGCCAATCACAGTAATACCGCACCCTTCTTGGTTGTGGGCGGCATTACTATGATTGGCTGGCCGCCCAGCTTCCTATGAGTCATCAATCATAGCCTGGAACTAAGCCCTGCCTGCCGCTGCCATTTTCTACACATTGCATGCAGAACACAGCTAGTGTAGGGAGAGTGTGAGCAGCTGTTAAGGAGAGTTGTGTTTTTTGGTTCAAATCAGCCAGAAATCCTCTGTGAAACCCAAAAGCTCTTTTCAGAGCTGAAAGTATAAGGTCAGGGACCAAGTAGTGACCATTTTCCCAGCTTTTTTTTTAGGTCACATTTACCCCTGCAGGGCAGGTTTTTTTGCTGGCGTGCTGCATTCACAGCGAATAGCATGCACGGTACTGCACAACTGACCCGCAGCCAGCACCGCTGTCTTGTGTGGTGTCTGGGGTGCGTATTCTTGCCTTAAACTTCAGGGCAGTTTTTTTGTGCTGCTGCCGTGCTGCGTTCACATAATCACAGCAAATAGTACACATGCACGGTACTGCACAACTGATATGCAGCCAGCATCGCTGTCTTGTGTGGTGACTGGGGTGCGTAATCTCACCTTAAACCTCAGGGCAATTTTTTTGTGCTGCTGCAGTGCTGTTTGTAAAACACAAAGCAGTACTAGGCTGTAGTGCTACCTTCCACAAAACACTAACTGCTCCTTGTTCCCCAATATCTGCATCTGAACATCTGCAACTATGGCAGAAAAATCCAAAATTCCTAAAAAAGCTGTTGTGAATGGACAGGGACGTGGAGACGTTGGTGCCCAACAAGGCACAGAGTCTGGGAGATTGAAGAAGGTTGATGCATCTAGTTTCCTGGCAAAATTTCCCGGTCTGGAACATAAACGAGCCTGGAAGCCAGAAGAATGAGAATAGATACTGTCTTGGATGGCTGATAAGGCCTCCACAAAATGTTCTAGCAGCACCCAGTCGTCCATGACAAAACAGTCTACTGTCCATACAGAGAACGCTGGGTCATCCTATTCTCAACCTGTTTCTAGTTCATCACCCGGTCAGGAGTAACAGGAAACATTTGACCCCAACGTTGGTCACTCCGACGATCTGTTTGGTCCATTTTCTTTCGTTGCCTCTGGCCTCTCACCGCGCAAAATTGAAGAGGAACATGAGGGGGTATCGTCTGTTGAAGATGGCCAAATATTTGAAACCCCACGTCCAGAAGAAAGCCACTTTCATCCACGTGATATACCGGGTGAAGAGGTGGAGGCTGATGGTGATGAAACACAGTTGCCATCTGTCCAGTCTCCAATATCAACACGGAAGGAGGATGACATGGACGATGAGGTGGTCGATGATGAGACCACCGATCCGACCTGGGCCGTTGGCACGCATAGCCAGCACAGCAGCACAGAGGATGAAGGTAGACACAAAGCACCAAAGGCACCAAGGGCTACTGGTTTGAGCAGAGTGCGAAGTGTGTCAACTGTTGCCAAGAGCAATCCCTCTGTGCCCCAAGTCAAGGCAAGGGTGCGTTCAGCCGCTGTCTGGAAATTTTTTTCCGATAGTCCTTCTGAACCAAATGTTGTCATCTGTAGCATCTGCCATAGGAAGCTGAGCAGAGGCAAGGGCAAAGGCAACCAAAGCACCACCAGTATGCAGAAACACATGGCAGCCAAGCACCCTAGTCGGTGGGCTGAACAACAGGGTACCAAATCAGTGTCTGCGACTGCGGGTCAAACCACTGCCATGTCGCCTGTGATACGGCCACACCAATCTGCTGGGCAGGAAGCAGGTGATCATCATACCTCTTGCTCACAAGCTGCGGTTGCACAGACACAGGCCACAACAAGCTCATCCATTTGTTTGTCCCAGGAAAGCGTTCAATTGTCTGTGCCCCAGATGTATGAAAGGAGGTGTAAATACCAAGCCACACACCCAGAAGCACAAATACTGAATGCGCACATTGCCAAATTGCTAGCCGTGGAGATGTTGCCATTTAGGCTTGTGTGGACACAGTCTGTCTGTGATCTTTTGGCTGTGGCTGCCCCACGATACTCGGTTCCCAGCCGGCACTATTTTTCCTGGTTTGCCATCCCCGTGTTACACCAGCACGTCTTAAACAATCTAAAGTGTGCCCTCACTAACGCCGTAACAGGGAAGGTCCATCTTACAACAGACACGTGGATAAGTACTTGTGGCCAGGGACAATACATCTCTGTCACGGCACAGTGGCTGAACCTGGTGGAAGGTGGGACAAAGTCTCAAACTGGAAAATCAACACATATCCTACCCACGCCACGAATAGCGGGGCCCAACCTCAATCAGAGTTTCCGCCTCATCATATACGTCTAGTCTCCCCTCTTCCTCCTCCACCTCATCATCCTATGCTGAATTACCCTCCACATCACTCCCAAGTTGGGAGCTGTGCAGCAGCGCATTGGCAAAGCGGCAAAATGCTCTGCTGAAGCTGATCTGCTTAGGTGACACACCACACACTGCAGCAGAGCTTTGGCAAGGAATAAAACAGACCGATCAGTGGCTCTCCCCACTGCAACTCCAAACTGGTCTGGTTGTCGGCGACAATGGGCGTAACCTGGTGGCGGCTTTAAAGCTCGGGAAGCTGGTACATGTGCCATGCATGGCTCACGTGCTGAACCTGGTGGTGCAGAAATTTATAAAAACATACCCCGACTTGCCGGACCTACCTGAGAAGGTGTGCCGTATTTGTGCCCATTTCCGCCATTCCTCAACTGCTGTTGCTGGTCTTGCAGTGCTTCAAAAGCAATTGAATTTGCCAAACCACAAACTCATTTGCGACCAGCCAACATGGTGGAACTCAACATATCATATGTTGGCAAGGGTAAGTGAGCAGCAGAGGGCACTTTCTGAATACCAGCTTAAACATGCCCGTCACACTGAGACTCAGCCAAGACACATAACAACTGTCGAGTGGGTGTGGATCGCTGATATTTGTGAGGTGCTTGATAACTTTGAGTACTGCACCAAGCTTGTGAGCGGTGATCAGGTTATTATCAGAGTAACCATCCCTATGCTATGTCTGCTGAAAAATTCGCTGCAGAATCACAAAATGGAATCTTTGCTTGCCCAGCAGCTGGGTATGGAGCAAGATTTCACAAAGGGTAATCCTACCCAGCCCAGCTAATATGGTCAGGTAACATTGGGGGATGAAGAGGATGATGAAAATGAGGAGGGAGAGGACTTTTTTAGTGGTACCGAGGGGACACCTCATGCTGCAGAGGGGAATCCCAACCCAGGCTTCATGTCTGTCCAGCATGGGTGGGCTGAAGAGGAGGAGGTGGAGGAGGAGAGTCAGTGTGAGGAGAGGATGGGTATTGTTCCTCCTTCAGGGGTCACAGAAAATTTGCCTCTATGCAGCTTGGCACACATGGCACACTTCATATCTGACTGTTTGTGCCAAGATCCTCGCGTAATCCACATTTTCAATAGCAACCTATACTGGTTGGCCACCTTTCTAGACCCACGGTACAAGGACAAATTTCCTTCACTACTGTTGCAGTCACTAAGGGGTTTCACAATGGAATCCTTCAAGAAAGCGGTTGTCGATAATCTGATGGCAACAGCACCCTCAGACACCACTGCTAGCAGAGATACCAGTGGTGGTAAAATGTCCACAAACTGGGATATCTTCAATAAACTGGCTCATCACCAAAGACTAGCTGGAACAGTAGCATTGTCAAGGAGGGAGAAGTTGAACAAGAGGGTCAACGACTATCTAAGTGACCATACCTGCGTCCTTCATGACGCTTCTGTACCATTTAATTACTGGGTATCCAAGCTGCATAGTTGGCCCGACCTCTCCTTCTATGACTTGGAGGTGCTGGCCTGCCCTGCTGCTAGTGTGTTGTCAGAGCATGTTTTCAGTGCCGCTGAGGCAATCATCACAGATACACGCACACGGTTGACTACAGAGAATTCAGACAGGCTGACTCTGATAAAATTTAACAAGGACTGGATTTCACAACAGTATTTAAGCCCTGCAGATGACAGTATCCCAACCTAAAGTCACCCAGCACGTTTTTTTTTAAATTGGTGATCACATCCATCCCTTCCCATACAAGCCCCTTTTCTTCTTCTTACACGTTTTCAAAACCTGCTTCTGACACATGTACCTCATGGTCAATAAGCTGAAAACAATGTTACATTAATTAATATTTCCCAATCGGAGGCACTTGTGATGAGAGTGAGACCCTTCTTCCTTCATCAACCATGCTATCATGCCCCTTGGGCTAATTTTTGGAGACACTATTGCTATGCTTGGACACTGGGCACGGCCACCTCTATGCTCGTAGTCCTGGCTTTATCATAATGGTTTGGCCCTTCAGATCTGCCTTGCTTCCTTCATCAACCATGATACAGCCCCTAGGGCTAATGTTTTGAAGACACTAAATCTATGCCTACATATTGGGCAGTGGCACAACAAGGACAGTAGTCCAAGCTTTATAATTGTGAATCCCTTGTAATGATGATGATGATGGGTGGCTTCTTCCTGCGTTAACCATAACACAGCTCCTAGAGCAGATTGCTCTCCTTACACCACTTAGGGCCCTGTCACACATAGCGACTCACCAGCAACCTCGACAGCAATATCAACTTGTCAGGATCGCTGGTGAGTCGCTACATGATCGCTGGTGAGCTGTCAAACAGGCAGCTTCATCAGCGATCAGCACCAGCGATGCCGAGCGCGCGGCGTCGCTGTGTACGTTAGTTACCAGCACGCTGATGCAGGGAGCTGGTAACTAAGGTTTCTAAGTGGCATGCATCACTTAGAAACCCGATGTGTACCTTGGTTACCAGCTCCCTGTATCAGCGAGCTGGTAACTAAGGTACAAATCGGGTTTCTAAGCACCGCGCGGTGCTTAAAACCCTGCATTTACCTTAGTTACCAGCACGCTGATCGCTGATCTCCCGCCTGTCACACGCAGCGATACGTGCTGGCCAGCGGGAGACCAGCGAGCAAAAAAATGTCCTGGCTATTCCAGAACGATCAGCGATAACCGGCAGGGGGACCGGTCGCTGGTCAGTGTCACACACAGCAATCTTGCTGGTAAGATCGCTGTTGCGTCACATGTTTGACGGGGGCTTTACACACTTACCTGTCAGTAGATTGCCTCCAGCATCACTCGCTCTTACGGTACTTCTGATATATCACTGACTGGCACTACGTAAGTGGCATATGAGTCAGTATGAGTTATTTGCTCTTCCGGCAAAAAACCAAAGGACTTAAAATAGTGCTTGTACATTCTAGTGAAGCAGTGGTGTAAAAACAATCGTGCAGCCCCTGACCAGGTGCCCCCATGTTATATACATTTGTTTACAGCATACATTTTTAAACATTTACACATTTTTTAGCGTTTTCCTCAGCTAACAAGACCGCTTTGAAGGGTCCAGCAGACAATTACTCGCTGTCATGTCGGACGCTATTCACACCACAGCGTCCGGCAGGCAGAGGTAGTTCCACCTCCGTCCACTATAGCCTCAGTGGCGCCGGCTTGAGTTTCTCAGGCTATCGGGGGTTAATCTAGCTGAAGATCAGGTTGGATGTTTGGTCACGCCCACGGTCTTTAAATAGTCGTGCTGGCCTATGGGCGTCGCCGATTATAGCTTGTGTGTCATACCAAGTGGTTCCGGTCTGGAGTGGAGGTGTTGGAGAGAGAGAGAGATTCATATCTGATGTCGTATGATCCATTGTTACCTTCTCGCCTTCCCATATTTGTGTTTTGTTGTACCCTGTTCACATTACTGTATAGTCCTGTGTGTATGCGGCGCGGTGCAGTTTAAGTTCTCCCTGTCTGTCTTTATTGTTTGGGGCTTTGGTGGTTTGTCTCGTCACTGGGTGGAGGGTGGAGGGTTAAGCTTAGGGCTGAGCAGGAGATAAGGAAAGGGTGGAGGCTCAGGCATTTGCACCATCAGCAAAAACCCTGGGTTGAGGGTCAGACAGGGTTTCCCCTAGTTAAAGGGACATCACAGGGGCCCCGGGTATTTCTGCCTTAGTTGATCTAAGCCCCGCGTGACATTATAATCGGCCCACATTTTTCAGGAGTCCATGGATCCCATGGATTCCATAACCCGCCAGTTGGCGGCGCTGTCCTTACAGGTCTCCGAGTTGAAAGGGGCAGTTCAGCAGCAGGGCCTGGTAGTAGCGAAGGTGCAAACGGCATCTGCAGGTGTCGGTGCAGAGCCGAAGATCCCGCTGCCAGAACGATTCTCAGGGGAACGCAGCAAATTTGTCATATTTCGGGAGGCCTGCAAGTTATACTTCCGCATGCGCCCGGTCTCCTCAGGTAATGAGGCTCAGCGGGTGGGCCTGGTGTTATCATTACTGAGTGGGGACCCCCAAGCATGGGCATTTTCCTTACCAGCTGACTCTGCTACATTTCATTCTGTCGATAATGTTTTTTCTGCACTCGGGCTCATTTATGATGATCCCGACAGATTAGCTCTAGCAGAATCTAAAATCTGCGCCCTCCGTCAGGGGGAACGTATGCCGGAAGACTATTGCTCCGAATTTCGCCGTTGGGCAGTAGACATACAGTGGAACGACCCAGCGCTGCGGAGTCAGTTTATTCAGGGGGTTTCAGGAAGAGTTAAACAGGCCCTCCTGATGTATGAGACTCCTGCATCATTGGAGTCTGCCATGAGTTTGGTTATACGCATTGATCGCCGTTTGCGTCAGGGGGCACAGGAGACGCTACCCCTGGGGGAAAGCAGGGGTGCAAGTGTGGTTGCTGCAGGTGAGCCCACTGAGCCTATGCAAATTGCGGGGGTGTCACAGGTTAAGCGTCGTGTCCCTGGGTTCACGAAGCCCGGAGCATGTTTTTACTGTGGTAAAAGGAATCATTATGTTAACGCTTGTCCTGTGCTACCGAAGAAGGTCACACCGGCGGAAAACTACTAAGCTCAGTTGGTATGGAGGAGACCCAACTGAGCGTATGCATATCCTCCATGATGGTATTTCAATGTATGCTCCCTGCCAAGGTTATTATCGCGGGCAGAGAGCTACCAATATCAGTGTTTGTGGATAGCGGTTCCGCCACCAATCTCATAGATGAGGAGTTTGCACGCACTGCCGGGTTTAAGATCGAAAAACTCCCTCATCCTATTCAGGTGGTTACCATTAATGCCGCTCCCCTCCCTCAGGGGGAGATTACGGAGTTTGTGGCTGAGGTGAAACTCCACATTGGGGTCCTACATTCGGAGTGGGTTACATGTAGGATCCTCCGTAATCTCCCAGCACAAATGGTCTTGGGTTTTCCATGGTTGTCCAGGCACAACCCGGTGATTGATTGGAAAACTCAGGACATAGTCCAATGGAGTGGTTTTTGCCAGGACAATTGCTTGGCCACATGCGTGTCCGCCGTGACGCCCAGCCTTCCGGAGGCTTTGCAGGATTTCGCGGATGTTTTCTCTGAGAAGGGTTGCTCAGAACTGCCTCCACATAGAGCCTATAACTGTGCGATTAGGTTAAAACCCGGGGCCAAATTACCTAAGGCCAGGATGTTTAATATTTCTGGTCCTGAGAGACAAGCTCTGAAAGACTACATCGCGGAGAGTCTGAGCAAAGGACACATCCGGCCTTCGTCCTCGCCTGTAGCAGCGGGGTTTTTCTTCATTAAGAAGAAAGATGGGGGGTTACGGCCGTGTCTGGATTTCCGGGAGTTAAACCAGATTACGATCCGTGATCCATACCCGATGCCTTTGATCCCTGATTTGTTCAACCAGGTGGCGGGGGCAAAGTGGTTTTCCAAGCTTGACCTCAGGGGGGCGTATAACCTCGTAAGGGTCCGTCAGGCGGATGAGTGGAAGACGGCCTTTAACACTCCTGAGGGTCATTTTGAGAGCCTGGTTATGCCATTTGGGTTGACAACCGCGCCTGCTGTTTTCCAACATTTTATTAATGACGTGTTTGCTCATGTCCTGGGGAAATTTGTGATTGTATACCTGGATGATATCCTCATTTATTCGAGCGACCGGGACATTCATTTAGAGCATGTCAGGCAGGTGTTACAGTTGCTCCATGAGAATAGGCTCTATGCTAAGCTGGAAAAATGCTTATTTTTTGTTCAGGAGTTGCCTTTTTCGGGATATATTGTGTCCGCCGCAGGGTTTAAAATGGACACCGCTAAGGTGCAAGCGGTGCTACAATGGGAAAGGCCTGATAATCTGAAAGCGCTCCAGCGGTTCCTTGGGTTTGCTAATTATTATAGGAAATTTATAAAACACTTTTCTACTATAGCCAAACCGCTCACGGACATGACAAAAAAAGGTACCGATCTGACTAGCTGGTCTGAGGTGGCGATACGTGCATTTGAGCGTCTGAAGAACAGTTTTGCTTCAGCCCCCATTCTGGTGCAACCGGACGTGTCTAAACCTTTGTTGGTGGAGGTTGATGCGTCTGAGGTGGGAGTGGGGGCAGTACTGTCACAAGACTAATCTTTGAGCGATATGCATCCATGCGCCTACTTCTCCAAGAAGCTGTCGCCGGCCGAACAGAATTATGATATCGGCAACAGGGAGTTGTTGGCCATCAAATTGGCTTTTGAGGAATGGCGACACTTCTTGGAGGGGGCGGCTCACCAGGTCACAGTTATCACCGACCATAAGAACCTGCTCTATCTGGAGTCGGCCAAGCGTCTGTCTCCTAGGCAGGCTCGCTGAGCATTGTTTTTTACACGTTTCAATTTTCTGGTGACTTACCGTCCCGGGGCTAAAAACACCAAGGCGGATGCCTTGTCCAGGTGTTTTCCGGGGGGAGAACCTCGGGAAGAGCCGGTACCCATCCTCCAGGAAGGTGTAGTGGTTTCGGCTCTCACGACTGAGGTAGAGGCGGAGATTGCCGAGGCCCAAGAGGAGGTACCGCCAGGACTTCCCGCCAGCAAATCATTTGTACCCCTTCATCTTCGTCTTAAGGTGTTGAGGGAACATCACGACTCAGTACTGGCTGGTCATCCAGGGGTTAAGGGCACCTTGGAGCTGGTATCGTGTCGTTTCTGGTGGCCCAAAATCCGGCAGGACGTGGTCTCGTACGTGGCAGCTTGCATCACGTGCGCCAGGGCCAAGTCGCCCCGAGCCCGTCCTGCTGGCACGCTACAGCCTCTGGGGGTACCTAATAGGCCATGGACAGAAATCTCCATGGATTTTATCACTGACTTGCCAGTCTCGGCGGGGAACACGGTCATCCTGGTGGTGGTTGACCGATTTTCAAAGATGGCGCATTTTGTCTCATTGCCCTCCTTGCCCAATGCGAAGACGTTGGCTCAGGTGTTTGTGCAGGAGGTGGTCAGACTCCACGGAGTTCCGTCGGACATAGTATCTGATAGGGGAACTCAATTTGTTGCGAGGTTTTGGAAAGCTTTTTGCTCACGTTTGGGGATCAAGTTGTCACATTCATCGGCGTTTCATCCACAGTCAAATGGTCAAACTGAGCGCATGAACCAAAATCTGGAGCAGTATTTACGATGCTTTGTGTCCGACAACCAAGAGGAGTGGTCTACTTTCCTTCCTCTGGCCGAGTTCGCGTTAAATAATCACCGTCAAGAGTCATCGGGAGAGTCTCCGTTCTTTTGTGTTTACGGTCAACATCCTCAATTTTGTACCTTACGTCAGGGTGACTCGGGGGGCGTCCCGGAGGAGGACCAGCTAGGAGCTCAATTATCATCGGTCTGGAGGAGGGTGTGACAGCGATAGTTGAGCATGAGTGCGAGGTACAAACGGGTGGCTGACAGACGCGTGCCAGGTCCGGACCTGTGTGTGGGTGAATGGGTGTGGTTAGCGACTAAAAATATAAAACTCAAAATTCCATCTTTAAAATTGGGTCCAAGGTTTATTGGGCCTTTTAAGATTGCTGCCATCATTAGCCCAGTTGCTTATCGGTTGGAACTCCCTGCAGTATACAAGATACACAACGTGTTTCACAGGGCTTTATTGAAAAAGGTGGTAAGCTCTGTGGACACGACGCCGATGCCACCTCCAGTCATGGTGGATGGCGATTTAGAGTTTGAGGTCTCCAAGGTAGTGGACTCTCGAGTAGTGCGCCGTACTCTTCAGTATTTGGTACACTGGCGGGGGTATGGTCCGGAGGAGAGGTCTTGGGTACCAGCCTCGAACATACATGCAGATCGGCTGGTCAGTTCTTTTCACCGTCGTCATCCGGACAAGCCGGGTCCTATGAGTCTTGAGGGCCCTGGGGTCCCTCGTATAAGACGGGGTACTGTCATGTCGGACGCTATTCACACCACAGCGTCCGGCAGGCAGAGGTAGTTCCACCTCCGTCCACTATAGCCTCAGTGGCGCTGGCTTGAGTTTCTCAGGCTATCGGGGGTTAATCTAGCTGAAGATCAGGTTGGATGTTTGGTCACGCCCACGGTCTTTAAATAGTCGTGCTGGCCTATGGGCGTCGCCGATTATAGCTTGTGTGTCATACCAAGTGGTTCCGGTCTGGAGTGGAGGTGTTGGAGAGAGAAAGAGATTCATATCTGGTGTCGTATGATCCATTGTTACCTTCTCGTCTTCCCATATTTGTGTTTTGTTGTACCCTGTTTACATTACTGTATAGTCCTGTGTGTATGCGGCGCGGTGCAGTTTAAGTTCTCCCTGTCTGTCTTTATTGTTTGGGGCTGTGGTGGTTTGTCTCCTCACTGGGTGGAGGGTGGAGGGTTAAGCTTAGGGCTGAGCAGGAGATAAGGAAAGGGTGGAGGCTCAGGCATTTGCACCATCAGCAAAAACCCTGGGTTGAGGGTCAGACAGGGTTTCCCCTAGTTAAAGGGACATCACAGGGGCCCCGGGTATTTCTGCCTTAGTTGACCTAAGCCCCGCGTGACACTCGCATTTTCCATTGACTATCATTGGACTCGCTATTCGTACCGAATACCCGAGTATTGGGGTATACTCGGTACGAGTATAGCGAGTCCGAATACTTCAGTACTCGCTCATCCCTAGTTAACCCCTTCACCCCCAAGGGTGGTTTGCACGTTCATGACTGAGCCAATTTTTACAATTCTGACCACTGTCCCTTTATGAGGTTATAACTCATGAACGCTTCAACGGATCTAGGCGATTCTGAGAAGGTTTTCTCGTGACATATTGTACTTCACTTTAGTGGTAAAAATTTTTCGCTATAACTTGCGTTTATTTATGAAAAAAACAGAAATATGGCGAAAATTTAGAAAATTTTGCAATTTTCAAACTTTGAATTTGTATGCCCTTAAAACAGAGAAATATGTGACACAAAATAGTTACTAAATAACATTTCCCACATGTCTACTTTACATCAGCACAATTTGGGAAACAACATTTTTTTTGTTAGGAAGTTATAAGGGTTAAAATTTGACCAGCGATTTCTAATTTTTACAACAAAACTTACAAAACCATTTGTTTTAGGGACCACCTAAGACCACGAGACCACGTCCTGCCGGATTTTGGGCCACCAGAAACGACACGATACCAGCTCCAAGGTGCCCTTAACCCCTGGACCACCTCACATTTGAAGTCACTTTGAGGGGTCTATATGGCAGAAAATACCCAAAAGTGACACCATTCTAAAAACTGCACCCCTGAAGCTGCTCAAAACTACATTCAAGAAGATTATTCACCCTTCAGGTGCTTCACAGAAGCAGAAGCAACGTGGAAGGAAAGAATGAACATTTAACTTTTTAGTCACAAAAATAATATTTTAGCAACAATTTTTTTATTTTCCCAAGGGTAACAGGAGAAATTGGACCCCAAAAGTTGTTGTCAAATTTGTCCTGAGTACGCTGATACCCAATATGTGGGGGCTCAGAAGGGAAGGAGCCCCGTTTGACTTTTTCAACCTAAAATTGGCTTGAATTGAGATCGGACGCCATGTCGCGTTTGACGAGTGTCTGATGTGCCTAAACAGTGGAAACCCCCCACAAGTGACCCCATTTTGGAAACTAGACCCCCTAAGGAACTTATCTAGATGTGTGGTGACCACTTTGAACCCCCAAGGGCTTCACAGAAGTTAACAACACCCGGGCGTGAAAATAAAAAAAATCATATTTTTACCACAAACATGATCATTTAGTCCCCAATATTTTGTTTTCCCAAGGGAACAAGAGAAATTGGACTCCAAAGGTTGTTGTCAAATTTGTCCTGAGTACGCTGATACCCAATATGTGGGGGGGAACCACTGTTTGGGCACATGACAGGGCTCAGAAGGGAAGGAGCCCCGTTTGACTTTTTCAACCTAAAATTGGCTGGAATTGAGATCGGACGCCATGTCGCGTTTGACGAGCGTCTGATGCGCCTAAACAGTGGAAACCCCCCACAAGTGACCCCATTTTGGAAACTAGACCCCCTAAGGAACTTATCTAGATGTGTGGTGAGCACTTTGAACCCCCAAGTGTTTCACTAAAGATTATAATGCCCAGGCGTGAAAATATAAAATCCTGTTTTGTTCCCACATAAATGATCATTTAGTCCCCAATTTTTAATTTTCCCAAGAGTAACAGGAGAAATTGGACCCCAAAAGTTGTTGTCCAATTTGTCCTGAGTACCCTGATACCCCACATGTGGGAGAAAACTACTGTTTGGGCACACGTCAGGGCTCGAAAGGGAAGTAATGACGTTTTGGAAAGCAGACTTTGATGGAATGGTCTGCGGGCGTCATGTTCCATTTGCAGAGCCCTTGATGTTCCTAAACAGTAGAAACCCCCCATAAGTGACCCCATTTTGGAAACTAGACCCCCTAAGGAACTTATCTAGATGTGTGGTGAGCACTTTGAACCCCCAAGTGTTTCACTAAAGATTATAATGCCCAGGCGTGAAAATATAAAATCCTGTTGTGTTCCCACATAAATAATCATTTAGTCCCCAATTTTTAATTTTCCCAAGAGTAACAGGAGAAATTGGACCCCAAAAGTCGTTGTCCAATTTGTCCTGGGTATTCTGGTACCCCACATGTGGGGAAAAAACTGTTTAGGCACACGTCGGGGCTCGAAAGGGAAGTAGTGTTGTTTTGGAATGCAGACTTTGATGGTCTGCTGGTGTCATGTTCCATTTGCAGAGTCCCTGATGTGCCTAAACAGGAAAAAAACCCACATATGACATCATTTTGGATACTAGACCCCCAAAGAACAAATCTAGATGTGCCCCCAACTAATGTAATGTAAATTAGTAGTGCATGGAGGTGTGGTACAATTTGAAGCAATCCTTCATGCACAGGCCAGGTTTTTCGGGGCAGGTGTCGAATTGATAAGTGGTGTACCTGCGTATTTCTTTTTTGTAACACACTCGACACCTTTTTTGCTGCTTACCTTTTCTTGGGGTTGGCGGGACCACCCCCGGAAAATGCTGACCTGGGACAATACGAGCACCTTCAGTACCAGAAGTACTGGGGCCCGCTCCTTCCTGAGCGCCAAACATCAGGGCCTTAACCACTACCTCCTGGAAATGAAGGTACGTCGTATCGCTGGGGCATGCACATTGTGACAGCAGGAATGCGTTGAGCATTGCCATTTGGACGATGTGCACGGCCAGCTTTTTGTACCACGCCTTGGCCTTCCTCAATGCATTGTACGGTTGGAGGAGTTGATCGGAGAGATCAACTCCCCCCATGTTTTTGTTGTACCCCACTACACATGTTGGTTTGCGGACCTGTGTAGAGGTACCCCGTACAGTGCAGAGGGTACTGCCATCACCGTGTATGGTGGTCAAGAGATGGACATCTCTATTGTCCTTGTACTTGACCACCAGCAGGTGGTGGCTACATTGGGCTCTGCTCTCACCTTTTCGGAGCATCTGCCCAAGTAGCGTCTTCGGGAGGCCTCTCTGATTTTTGCGGACGGTACCGCAGGCTGCGGTACGTCACTCAGAGAGGGATTTGTAGAGTGGGATGCTTGTATAAAAGTTATCAGTGTAGAGGTGATAACCTTTATCAAGCAGTGGGTGCACCAAATCCCACACAATTTTCCCACTCACTCCCAGGAAAGGAGGACACTCAGGGGGTTCAATCCGGGTGTCCTTCCCTTCGTAAACTCTAAACTTGTGGATGTACCCTGAGGTACTCTCACACAACTTATAGAGTTTGATTCCGTACCTGGCCCTCTTACTGGGCAGGTATTGACGGAATCGCAGCCTTCTCTTGAAGTGAACCAAGGACTCATCCACGCAGATGTCCCTTTGGGACACGTACACTTCAGCAAACTTTTTGTTGAAGTGTTCGATGACCGGCCGAACTTTGAACAGACGGTCAAATATGGGGTCATCTTGTGCGGGACACTCTGCATTATCAGTATAATGCAGAAACTTGTGGATGGCCTCAAAACGCGTCCGGGCCATGACCATTCGGAACACTGGAGTGTTGTATAAAATATCAACACTCCAATATTGCCGAATTTCCGGCTTCTTCAGTATCCCCATATGGAGGACCAGGCCCCAAAACTGCGTCATTTCAACTGCCTCTACAGGAGACCAGTTTGAAAATGTTGAACGTGGGTTTTGCTCCAAAAATTGATGAGCGTACAAATTAGTTTGCTCCACCATGAGGTTAACAAAATCCTCAGAGAAAAAGACTTTGAAAAAGTCAATT
Organism: Dendrobates tinctorius; assembly: GCF_039654945.1. NCBI lineage: Eukaryota > Metazoa > Chordata > Amphibia > Anura > Dendrobatidae > Dendrobates > Dendrobates tinctorius. The sequence continues at coordinate 3,746,231 of NW_027361755.1, forward strand.
TCTTTGAGGCCGGTGGTGTCAAACTTGATTCCTGATTCTGCCACAAAATCAGGAATCAGTGGCTCGTAATTATCGGGGGGCGAGGTCCATACGGGGAGCACTGGGTCAGCGGCGGGCATGGTGGGCGCTGCCTCATCTTCTGTCCTGGAGCGTCTGCGTGGCGGTTCCGCAGGACCAGAGGAGGAAGATGAGGAGAGGTAAGAGGAAGAAGAAGAGGATGAAGAATCCAAAAAATAAAGAAAAGTCGGATCGTCATCCAAATCGCTATCGGTGTCGGAGGCAAGTATAGCATATGCCTCCTCCATTGAATAGCGCTGTTGGGATGAATTTGATGACATTTTTGTGTAAATATGGTGCTTGGGTGTACACTTTATTGAAAACTGTATGTGTACGTGAGGGGGGGGGAGTGATTGGTGTAAACTTTCTATAAAGAAAACGCTGTGGAAAAAAGTCTAAAACAGCAGGCCCTAGCTGATAAGTGTCACTTATCAAAACTAGGCTGCTGGATGTGCGCACGGGGTGGCGCAAGGGGGGGGTGGAAAAAAAAAATAAGGAAAACGGCAGGCACAAACTCTGATAAGTGAACTGTGTCACTTATCCAAGTTTCGCAGCTGCGGGATGTGTGTACGGAGGGGCTAAGGGAAAAAAAGCGAGCTCGAGTGTTGATCGGTGAACTGCGTCACCAATCAACGCTCGGTGGCTGCGCACGGAGGTGGCGCAAAAGTGGGGTGGAGGGGGGTAAAAATAGGGGGAAGGGGGATGGGGGGATTGGGGTGGATGAAGAGAGATTGGGCATGGATCAACAGTTAGGGTTGTAGTTAGGTGGCACAAAGGGGGGTGAAAAAAATGAAAAACGGCAGGCACAAGCTTGGATAAGTGACGTGTGTCACTTATCCAACTTTTGCGGCTGCGGGATGTGTGTACAGAAGTGGCGCAAAGGGGGCTAAGGAAAAAAAAGCGAGCTCGAGTGTTGATCGGTGAACTGCGTCACCAATCAACGCTCGGCGGCTGCGCACGGAGGTCGCGCAAAAGTGGGGTGGAGGGGGTAAAAATAGGGGGAAGGGGGATGGGGGATGGGGGGATTGGGGTGGATGAAGAGAGATTGGGCAGGGATCAACAGTTAGGGTTGTAGTTAGGTGGCACAAAGGGGGGTGAAAAACATAAAAAACTGCAGGCACAAGCTTGGATAAGTGACGTGTGTCACTTATCCAACTTTTGCGGCTGCGGGATGGGTGTACGGAAGTGGCACAAAGGGGGCTAAGGAAAAAAGCGAGCTCGAGTGTTGATCGTGAACTGCGTCACCGATCAACGCTCGCCGGCTGCGCACGGAGGTGGCGCAAAAGTGGGGTGGAGGGGGGTAAAAGGGGGGTGAAGGGGGGTAAGAGGTGAAGTGGAGGGGGGATGGGGGGATGAAGATAGATTGGGGGGGTGAAGATAGATTGGGCAGGGGATCAGGGATCAATTAACACTTACAGTTGTAGTTTTCTTTCTTCTTTCTTCTGCAGGGATTGTGATGCTACAAGCTGTGGCACCACAATACCCAGCACAGGAGCTCTTGCTGCGTCCGACCTCTCTGCAGGAATCCTCAGCTAGAGTGAGGATCCCTGCAGACAGGTCAGACAGGTCAGAGGCAGGTCAGGGGGCAGGTCACAGAGCGGTCACATCGCTGCTGTGACCTGTCATTGGTGGGATCGAATGATTACATCGATCCCACCAATCCCTGATCTGCCTGGTGACCATGGCAACTGCCTAGAATCGGAGCTCACAGCTCCGATTACTAGGCAGGTCATGCCCAGGTCACCAGCAGGGCACAGAGCGGTCACATGGTGACCGCAGCTGTGCCCTGTGGTTGGCGCGATCGCCGATCTAATCGATCGTGCCAGCCAACTCCTGCAGGCCCTGCTGGGCCTGCATCAGGCTCCAGCCTAGGATCGGTGCTAATATAGCACCGATCCTGGCCGGTACTGGCAGGACACAGCGGCGATATAGCGCCACTATGCACTGCGATTGGCGCGATCGATCAGATCGGCGATCGCGCTAATCCGGGTGCTTTTTGCCGATGCCTGGCGTTGCCAGGCACCGGCTCTAGGATCGAGTACATCAGTACTCGATCCCAGCTTAGGACATCATTGTTTCAGCCAAGCTGATTGGCTGAAACAATGAGAAACGCTACGATTGGCTGTTCAGAATTGAACAGCCAATCACAGCGCTCTGGATGCCGGAGGGGCGGGATCGCAGCCCGGGATGCCGACGCCATCTTTTGTAAGGTGAGATGGCGTCGGAATTTTAATGCGATCACCGCGACTTTAGTACTATCCCGTCCACGGTCATACGGGCCCAGGTACCGTGGACGGGATAGTACGTCGGATGTCAGGAAGGGGTTAAAGTATTCCAGTCATTTTATTTTGAAATCTACTTCTTTCTCATCCTAGATTGATTTTTCACTCAGTTAGGCTGGTTTCACATTAGCTTTTTAAGCGCAACGCATCGTGCGCGTTCATGTGCATGTGTCATGCGCACCTAGGTTTAACATGGGGGGGCACATGGTCTAGACTTTGCACGCATTCATATGCGTTTTCGTGCATTTGCATTTGTTAAGGAGTGCGCCCAGGCGTGCCAGACACAACCTGTTGCATTTTTGTGTCCGTCCAACGACGCCAAAAAAACGCATGCGCACACTTACGCACAGAATGCAACAAAATAATGCATTACAGTCTATTGGAACGCAGGCATGCACATGTCCTTGAGCACGCCTGCGTTAAAATGGCTTGAAACTGGTTAAACCGCTTGCGCTTAAAAAACGCAAATGCATACAAAACGAATGATGCATTTTTTGCGTGCGTTTCTATTGCGCACGAAGCGCTGCGCTAAAAAAACGCTAATGTGAAAGTAGCCTTAATGGGTAAAATGTGTATTCAGTGAAGACAGATTTTCATGTTCCTTATATAGGAGATAACGGTTGGTGCTTTAAATTCTATAGACTGGGCAGGAGGGAGGAGTTCAATGCCAATACATTCTGCTGCAAGTTCTCTTGGAGCGCAGTTAGACTATTCTAATGATAATAATACATTTCTATAGTGCCAAGATATTCTGCAGCAATTTAGAATTCAAAAGGGACATGTAGAAACATTATAAGATTATTACCAATCAACACCAATCAACAAATAATTCCAACAAATACTAGGAGAATGAGAGCACTGCTCACAAGCTAAGCTGAGGAAATAGAGGTGACAAGAGGTAAAGAATATGCTTGTGTTGTAAAGTGCTATTGAGTGCACAGAGGGTATGGACATAGCCACAGGGACACTTCTACTCCAGCATCAGCACAACCCTGCCTCTGACTGGTCACATGGTCATGACATCTTCACAGGTCCTTTAGCTACCCAGGATCTCGCATCTACCTAGAGTTTAGCTAGGAAAGAGAGGAACCCTCTCCGGAGTTTGCACACACAGATGTTATTATACTTCCCCCCATGATGTGATATAACACCCTGCTCTGTGACACGAGCTGACACTTCTACTCCAGCACCAGCACAGCCCTGCCAACTGTCTGAGATTGTTTAGTGATGTAAGGTACTCCTGGGGTGGACCCACTAGACCGTGGCAACGAACCTCCCGAGGGCGAGCTGACCAGGTGGACCACCCCCTATACAGGGAGTGTATGGGGCAAGCCCGCGGGTAACTATCACCACGGCAGCTGGTACCCAGGGAACGTTTCAGCGAACAGACAGATAGATCCGGATTGGAGACACAGGACAGACGGGCACGGCTTGGCGGCAAAGAGACGGGCACGGCTAGGAGACACAGGAGAGACGGCACGGCTTGGAGACACAGGAGTGACTGGCAAGGCTTGGAGACACAGAAGTGGCGGGCACGGCTTGGAGACACTGAAGTGACAGGCACAGCTTGGAGACACTGAAGTGACGGGCACGGCTTGGAGACACTGAGCCTAGGAGAGAGAACAAGGAGGAGTGAGTAACGGAAGGTCAGGAGGCTGGGAAGCACAAGGAGAGAGGGCCAGAGTCACTAGCAAGGTATAGTGATAGTCAGGCATCGCCAGCAGGAGGAGGCGGCCTGATATAGGGAAGTGGAAGGCCTTCCGGTTCGTGACCTCCAGTTGGAGGAGGAGGCGCGCGTCCTCAGGAGGAGGAGAGTGCGCGCCCGGCCATAGAGTGGACGCGCGCCCGCCGAGGAGGAGGAGCGGGGGCGTGCACCTGGCGCGATCCAGAGGGCCGGACGGAGGCGGTCGCCGGCTGAGGAAGGATGGCCGGGAGAGACCGCGCCGTGGCCCGCAGCAGCCGGCGCCGAAGCGAGGAGGCCACCGGCGAGCGGGTGAGCTGGGGCCGGGGGAGGTAAGGGAAGGAGTGCGCGGCAGCCGCCGCGTGACAGTACCCCCCTCCTTATGCGCCCCCCTCCGCAGACCGGAAAAAAATTTAGCCAAGATTCGAGGAGCTTGGATATTCTCCTGGGGCTCCCAGGACCTCTCCTCAGGGCCAAAGCCCTTCCAATAAACCAAAAAAAGGTTTTCCCTTTTTGCTTTCTCATGGCCAAAATATCTCTAACCTCAAATACATCGTCTGCGGAGGCAGGCGGAGGTGAGTGAGGGGCCTTAGAAAGGAAATGATTGAAGATGACTGGCTTAAGCAAAGACACATGAAAAGCATTAGGGATGCGGAGAGAGGCGGGAAGCCGTAGTTTGTAGGAGACATCATTAATACGGGACAAGACCTCAAAAGGTCCAATATAGCGGGGACCCAGCTTATGGGACGGGATTTTGAGGCGAATAAACTTGGAGGGTAGCCAAACTTTATCACCTGGGTGATATGGCGGGACATCCAGACGCCTCTTGTCTGCGTGTCTCTTAACCCTGTTACGTACCAACTCGAGAGCGGTCTTGGTCTCCTGCCAGATCCTGGAGAATTCACCGGACAGAAGATCAGCCGCCGGTACACCCGAGGCGGGAGGAACCGGTAGAGGTACACCAGGATGTTTACCGTAGACGACAAAGAAAGGGGACTTGCCAGAAGACTCACTGACGTGATTATTATAGGCGAACTCAGCCCACGGGAGTAGTTCAGACCAGTCATCTTGGTGGATGTTAGAAAAATGCCGGAGGTAATTCACCAAACTTTGATTCGTTCGTTCAGCCTGACCGTTGGACTGTGGGTGGTAAGAAGAGGAGAAGTCGAGGGTGACATGCATCGATCTGCATAGGGCTCTCCAGAAGCGAGAGGTGAACTGGACTCCTCTGTCTGAAACAATATGTTGGGGCAGTCCATGAAGACGGAAGATGTGCTGAACGAAAATCTTCGCCAAGGCTGGGGCCGATGGCAAGCCGGGAAGAGGGATGAAGTGTGCCATCTTAGAAAACCTATCTACTACCACTAAGACAACAGTACAGTTGGCAGACGAGGGTAGGTCCGTAATAAAGTCCATGGCAATGTGTTGCCAAGGAGACGAGGGTACTGGAAGCGGATGTAGAAGACCAGAAGGCAGCTGCCTAGGCACCTTGATCTTGGCACACGAGAGGCAGGAGGCGATAAAATCCCGAACATCCTGGGAAAGAGTCGGCCACCAGTAATAGCGGGACACCAGGAGAAGTGTCTTTTTATGGCCGAGATGACCAGCCAGCTTGGAAGCATGACCCCAGTGGAGGATTCATCTTCGGTCCTTCTCCGGAACAAAAGTCTTGCCAGGTGGGGTTGCGAGGAGAGAAAGCGGTGCCACGGTGATGAACCTGGATGGGTCCAAGATATGCGCGGGTTCTTCCTCGACATCTGTGGAAAGAGAGGACCTGGACAAGGCATCGGCTTTGAGGTTCTTGTTACCTGGACGAAAATGCAGGTCAAAATCGAATCGACCGAAGAACAGAGACCACCTGGCTTGCCGTTGGTTGAGTCTTTGTGCAGACCGAAGGTAAGCTAGATTTTTATGGTCTGTGAAGATTGTGAAGGGATGTGCGGCGCCCTCCAGTAAGTATCTCCACTCCTCTAGGGCTAACTTGATGGCAAGCAGTTCTCGGTCTCCGATGGAATAATTCCGCTCTGGGGTGGAGAATGATTTGGAAAAGAAACCGCACGTAACGAGCCTACCAGAGGAAGACTTTTGAGACAAAACCGCCCCAGCTCCAGTCGCGGATGCATCTACTTCGAGGACGAATGGTTTGTTGACCTCAGGGCGATGGAGTACGGGAGCCGTGGCAAATGCTCATTCAGAGATAGAAAGGCTCCCTCTGCTTCAGGGGTCCAGACGTGCGGGTTGGCTCCTTTACGGATCAAAGATGAGATAGAGCCAGTCAAAGAGGAAAAATGGGGGATGAACTGCCGATAGTAGTTTGCGAAGCCGAGAAAGCGCTGAATGGCTTTCACCCCTTGAGGACGTGGCCAGTTAAGCACGGCAGAGACCTTCTCAGGATCCATATGCAGGCCAGAGTCAGAGATGATATAGCCTAGAAATGGAAGAGAAGACTGTTCAAAGGCGCACTTCTCCAATTTGGCGTACAGGCGATTCTCCCTCAAACGGAACAGTACTCGGCGGACATCTCTTCTGTGGGTGGACAGATCAGGAGAGAAGACAAGGATATCGTCGAGGTACACGACCACACAGGAATACAGAAGGTCTCGGAAAATGTCGTTCACAAATTCCTGAAAGACCGCGGGAGCGTTGCATAACCCAAAGGGCATGACGAGATACTCGTAGTGTCCATCCCTGGTGTTGAAGGCGGTCTTCCACTCATCTCCGGAGCGAATACGGATGAGATTGTAGGCTTCACGGAGATCCAATTTAGAAAAGATTCGCGCCCCACGTAGCCGGTCGAACAACTCGGGGATGAGAGGTAGAGGATATCTATTCTTAACGGTAATCTCGTTGAGACCTCGATAGTCAATACAGGGGCGCAGAGACCCGTCTTTCTTTTTGACAAAAAAGAACCCAGCTCCAGCGGGAGAAGATGACTTCCGGATGAAGCCCCTGGCCAAATTCTCCTGTACATATTCGGTCATGGCCTGGGACTCGAGTGGACTCAACGGATAGATCCGCCCCCGGGGCGGGGTTGAACCAGGAACAAGCTCGATAGGACAATCATATTGCCGGTGCGGTGGAAGGACATCTGCCTCCTTTTTATCGAAGACGTCCGCAAAGGCCCAGTAAGCCGAAGGCAACTCCGCAGGGCCCGAGACAGGAGACGAGCATTTGAGGGGTTGTACTGGACTGAGACATCTAGTCTGGCAGAAGCGGCCCCAGCGAAGAATGTCTCCGGACCGCCAATCCAGGACAGGTTCATGCATCCGCAACCACGGAAGGCCCAGGAGCACGGTGTGGGACACAGACGGCAGCACGAAGAAGGCTATCCTTTCACGGTGCTGAACCCCGATCTGTAACTCCAGCTCTTCAGTGACCAGGGTAACGGCCTTGCGCAAGGGAACGCCGTCGACAGAGGCTAACTGCCGGGGAACCTCCAAGGACCAGACAGGTATCCCTAATCTCTTCACCGCCTCGAGTTGGATAAAATTTCCAGCAGCCCCTGAGTCAATATAGGCTATCTCCGAAAAACATTTGGAGCCCAGGAGAAACAAAACAGAAAGGGTCAGGGGTAGAGAGGTATCAACGACACCTAGGGAGGCCTCTCTCACCTGTCCTAGGCGGAGGAGTTTCCCGGCCTCACCGGACAGGAACGCAGGAGATGGGAGGCGCTGCCACAATAAAGACATAGACCATGAGCGAGTCTCTCCTGGCGGCGTAGCTCCGCGGGCCTGAGTCGGTCCACTTGCATGGGTTCGGGAGCTGTGGCCGAGGCGGAGGACCGCGAGCGTGGAGGGCTGTGTGTCGGAGGGGAAAAACGAGTGGGCCTTCTCTCCCTGGCGACCTCGCGGGAACGCTCCCGGAAACGTAGATCAATTCGTGTTGCCAGCGAGATGAGATCCTCCAAAGACGTGGGTGTATCCCTGCCTGCCAACTCGTCCTTGATTCGGACCGACAAGCCACGCCAAAAAGCCCCTACCAGGGCTTCATTGTTCCACCCAAGCTCAGAGGATAATGTACGGAACTGGATGGCGTACTGTCCCACCGAGAGGGTACCCTGGTGAAGGCAAAATAAAGACTCGGTGGCGGAGACCAGGCGACCGGGCTCATCGAAGACCTTACGAATGGTCTCCAAGAAGGTCGCGAGCTGGGAGACTATCGGGTCATCACGCTCCCACAAGGGATTTACCCAGGCCAGTGCCTCACCCTCAAAGTGGGAAATCATAAAGGCCACCTTGGCCCGGTCGCAAGGATACTGCAGGGGTGCCAACTCGAAATGCAACTGGCACTGGTTAATGAACCCCCGACAGAGTTTGGGATCTCCGCTATAGCGTGGGGGTTTGGCCAACCGGGGGGAGGAGTGTGGAACTGCCACAGGGGCCGGGACAGCGGCTGCCGTCTGTAGAGCTAGTAAGCGGTTATCTACAGAGGCTATATAATTCAAAATATGGGCCTGGGTGTCGCGCTGCTGAGCCAGTTCCTGCTGTAAGCCGGAGATTTGGGAGGCAATTCCTGGATCGGAGGTCTGCAAAGACGACAGTTGGGACTCCATAGATTTGAGGAACGACATGATCCTCGCCTGGTTCTCACGAAGGAACAAAAGTTCCTTTTGGGTCGGGGTCGAGGTACCAGCGGGATCCATGGCCTGACTATACTGTAAGGTACTCCTGGGGTGGACCCACTAGACCGTGGCAACGAACCTCCTGAGGGCGAGCTGACCAGGTGGACCACCCCCTATACAGGGAGTGTATGGGGCAAGCCCGCGGGTAACTATCACCACGGCAGCTGGTACCCAGGGAACGTTTCAGCGGACAGACAGGTAGATCCGGATTGGAGACACAGGACAGACGGGCACGGCTTGGCGGCACAGAAGAGACGGGCACGGCTAGGAGACACAGGAGAGATGGCACGGCTTGGAGACACAGGAGTGACGGGCAAGGCTTGGAGACACAGAAGTGGCGGGCACGGCTTGGAGACACTGAAGTGACAGGCACGGCTTGGAGACACTGAAGTGACGGGCAAGGCTTGGAGACACTGAGCCTAGGAGAGAGAACAAGGAGGAGTGAGTAACGGAAGGTCAGGAGGCTGGGAAGCACAAGGAGAGCGGGCCAGTGTCACTAGCAAGGTCTAGTGATAGTCAGGCATCCCCAGCAGGAGGAGGCGGCCTGATATAGGGAAGTGGAAGGCCTTCCGGTTCGTGACCTCCAGTTGGAGGAGGAGGCGCGCGTCCTCAGGAGGAGGAGAGCGCGCGCCCGGCCATAGAGTGGACGCGCGCCCGCCGAGGAGGAGCGGGGGCGCGCACCTGGCGCGATCCAGAGGGCCGGACGGAGGCGGTCGCCGGCCGAGGAAGGATGGCCGGGAGAGACCGCGCCGTGGCCCGCAGCAGCCGGCGCCGAAGCGAGGAGGCCACCGGCGAGCGGGTGAGCTGGGGCCGGGGGGAGGTAAGGGAAGGAGTGCGCGGCAGCCGCCGCGTGACAGTGAATCCTTCATTGAGCAGGGGGTTTGACACTATGACCCTCGAGGTCTGTTCAAAATCTAACATTCTTGTATGGAATGGAATCAATATTGAGAATCTACCAAAGGTTTCACAGTATAGAATTATTCTTCAAACCAAATTAAAAGATTTATTCACAAATCTATGATGTTTTGAACATAGGGTCGATATATTTACAACATACTGTATAGTTTGAAAGCCTCATTTTGTATCCTCAGTGCTCGGACAGAGAACAGAGTGTTTTCAGTAATGCATGTCCTTGAGCTTCAGAGTCCTCTATACACGCTGATAGCCAGACCGAGGAGTATTAATGAATGTAGAGTTATATTTATAAGAAATGCTGTGGCTCCTTTGTACAAATATATGTTAAAAAAATAAAATATGAATATTAGATATTGTAAGGCGCTAGTGAGGAGGGTAACAGCAGCAAACAGGTCAACACCACACAGTTGACAAATGAAAGTCATAAATAAAATTACAAATCAGTGAGTTTAGTGCACTATACACTCACTGGCCACTTTATTAGGTACACCATGCTAGTAAGGGGTTGGACCCCCTTTTGCCTTCAGAACTGCCTCAATTCTTCGTGGCAGAGATTCAACAAGGTGCTGGAAGCATTCCTCAGAGATTTTGGACCATATTGACATGATGGCATCACACAGTTGGCGCAGATTTGTCGGCTGCACATCCCTGATGCGAATCTCCCGTTCCACCACATCCCAAAGATGCTCTATTGGATTGAGATCTGGTGACTGAGGAGGCCATTTGAGTACAGTAAACTCATTGTCATGTTCAAGAAACCAATCTGAGATGATTCGAGCTTTAGGACATGGCGCATTATCCTGCTGAAAGTAGCCATCAGATGTTGGGTACATTGTGGTCATAAAGGGATGGACATGGTCAGCAACAATACTCAGGTAGGCTGTGGCGTTGCAACGATGCTCAATTGGTACCAAGGGGCCCAAAGAGTGCCCAGAAAAAATTCCCCACACCATGACACCACCACCACCAGCCTGAACCGTTGATACAAGGCAGGATGGATCCATGCTTTCATGTTGTTTACGCCAAATTCTGACCCTACCATCCGAATGTCGCAGCAGAAATCGAGACTCATCAGACCAGGCAACGTTTTTCCAATCTTCTACTGTCCAATTTCGATGAGCTTGTGCAAATTGTAGCCTCAGTTTCCTGTTCTTAGCTGAGAGGAGTGGTACCCAGTGTGGTCTTCTGCTGCTGTAGCCCATCTGCCTCAAAGTTCGACGCACTGTGCGTTCAGAGATGCTCTTCTGGCCACCTTGGTTGTAACGGGTGGCAATTTGAGTCACTGTTGCCTTTCTATCAGCTCGAACCAGTCTGCCCATTCTCCTCTGACCTCTGGCATCAACATGGCATTTCCGGCCACAGAACTGCCGCTCCCTGGATTTTTTTTCTTTTTCGGACCATCCTCTGTAAACCCTAGAGATGGTTGTGCGTGAAAATCCCAGTAGATCAGCAGTTTCTGAAATTCTCAGACCAGCCCTTCTGGCACCAACAATCATGCGACGTTCAAAGGCACTCAAATCACCTTTCTTCCCCATACTGATGCTCGGTTTGAACTGCAGGAGATTGTCTTGACCATGTCTACATGCCTAAATGCACTGAGTTGCCGCCATGTGATTGGCTGATTAGAAATTAAGTCTTAACACACAGTTGGACAGGTGTACCTAATAAAGTGGCCAGTGAGTGTATGTTCCATTGTGGATAACCACTACCTCTAGGTTTATTAGCAGACAAATCCCTTTTTTTGATATAGCAGTGTTCTTTTACAACAATTGTGATCTACAGGGTGAGCCATTTATATGTTTAAACCTGGGTGGGCCATTTATATGGATACACCTAAATAAAATGGGAATGGTTGGTGATATCAACTTCCTGTTTGTGGCACATTAGTATATGGGAGGCGGAAAACATTTCAAGATGGGTGGTGACCATGGTGGCCATTTTATAAATGGCCCACCCAGGTGTATCCATATAAATTGCCCACCCAGGTGTATCCATATAAATGGCCCACCCTATAGGTTATTTTAAATGCATTATTTCCTTAGTTATTACAAAGGAAGCTATTCATAGAGCAAATATTTAATTTTATTCAAAAAAATAAAATCTTTGTTATGGATTCTAGTTCTATAAAAGCTATACTTATTAATCTGTAAATGCTTCAAAAAAATAATTTCAAGCAGGTTAGTACTGCTTCCTTCTAATAAAGGGGTTAACTCACCAAAAACATGTATCAACCATCTAAAGGATAGAACGATCCTATCTGCCCTAGAAATTTGTAGCCCTAGTCCTAAGAGAGGCATCTTTGCATGTAAGTTGCAATCTAAATGGGAACACAATGTGATCAAAGTATGCATTAAGTAGTTATTTTCTAAATTTTAATGTATATTGCAGTAACGCAGGTCAAAATGTATATATCTAATGTTCACAAATACCTTAGAGCACTCAGATTGCTACTGCTTACAAACTAACAAGTAACCTACAGACAGTGTCAGGTCGGCGCCATTATATTGATTAATGAGACCTTGGTTGATAAAATCCATCTTGTGGTTGTTGTTTAATCTTTATTTTCAGTTTAGAGTTAATGATATGCTCGTGTTCCGGGGTGAGCATGTGTGGGGGCTTTATGTGGTGCAGGCGTGTCCGGCGGTGCTTCTGCGGGTGTCTCCGATGCTGCGGGGGCTCTGCCAAAATTTTGTGAACGGTCAGAGCCCCCAGCAGTTAAAAAGTTTCCTGTGCGGTGGACTCCGGGAAAATGGCCGCCGGAGGGCGGCGCATGCGCAGACGGAGATCTCGGCACCAAGGTCTCGGGAGATGAAATCTCGCTGCCAAGCATGGCCCAACTAGTTATGCTTAGGGGGCAACCATTTTGTCACACAAGGCCCTGTAGGTCTGTATTTATTTTTCCCTTAATAATAAAGACCCTCATTTAAAAACTGCATTTTCTGTTTACTTTTGTTATCTTTGTCTAATAAATTTGTTTGGTGATCTGAAACATTTAAAAGGGAACTTGTCACCTCATATTTCAACTATAAGCTGTGGTCACTGCCTTTCGGGGCTTATCTACAGCATTCTATAATGCTGTAGATAAGCCCCAGATATAACCTGAAAGAGAAGAAAATCAAGTTATATTATACTCAACCGGGGGCATTCTGGTCCGACGGGAGTCACCGGTCCGGGTCTGGCACCTCCCATCTTCATGCAATGTCGTCAACTTCCTCGCTTCGTGTTGTGGCTCCTGCTCAGGTGTACTGATCTGCCCTGTAGAGGGCAGAGGCAAGTACTGCAGTGCGCAGGTGCCGGTAAAGGTCAGAGAGGCCCAGCGCCTGCGCACTGCAGTTCTTGGCACTGCCCACAACAGGGCAGATCAGTACGCCTGCGCAGGAGCCACAACACGAAGCAAGAAAGATGACGACATCTCATAAAGATGGGAGGCACCAGACCCGGACCTGTGACGCCCATTGGACCAGACCGCCCCCGGGTGAGTATAATAAAACTTGTTTTTCTTCTCTTTCAGGTTAGATCAGCGGCTTAGCTACAGCTTTATAGAATGCTGTAGATAAGCCCCAAAAGGCAGTGGTCGCAGCTTATAGCTAAAAAACAAGGTGATAGGTTCCTTTAAGTGCAACAAACATGCAAAAGAGAGGAATGAAGCAAACACTTTCACACCACTGTATTTATCACCTATGGATAGGAGACAAATGTCAATTGTGTCAACTCCTTTAAGGAAGCACTCCAATCAAAGTTTTTATCCTCTTAATATACAGTGGGTACGGAAAGTATTCAAACCCCCTTTAAATTTTTCACTCTGTTTCATTGCAGCCATTTGGTAGATTCAAAAAAGTGCATTTTTTTCTCATTAATGTACACTCTGCAACCCATCTTGATTGAAAAAAAACAGAAATGTAGACATTTTTGCAAATTTATTAAAAAAGAAAAACTGAAATATCACATAGTCATAAGTATTCAGACCCTTTGCTCAGACACTCATATTTAAGTCACATGCTGTCCATTTCCTTGTAATCCTCCTTGAGATGGCTCTACTCCTTCATTGGAGTTCATCTGTGTTTGATTAAACTGATAGGACTTGATTTGTAAAGGCACACACTTGTCTATATAAGACCTCACAGCTCACAGTGCATGTCAGACCAAATGAGAATCATGAGGTCAAAGGAACTGGCCAAGGAGCTCAGAGACAAAATTGTAGCAAGGCACATATCTGGCCAAGGTTACAAAAGAATTTCTGCAGTACTCAAGGCTCCAAAGAGCACAGTGGCCTCCATAAACCTTAAATGGAAGAAGTTTGGAACCACCAGAAGTTTTCCTAGACCTAGCTGTCCAGCCAAACTGAGCAATCATGGCAGAAGAGCATTGGTGAGAGAGGTAAAGAACCCCAAGATCACTGTGGCTGAGCTCCACAGATACAGTAGGGAGATGGGTTAAAGTTCCACAAAGTCAACTATCACTGCGGCCCTCCACCAGTCGGGCCTTAATGGCAGAGTGGCCCAATAGAAGCCTCTCCTCAGAGCAAAATATATGAAAGCCACAAAGAGATGGCTAAAAAACACATGATGGACTCCCGGACTAGGAGAAATAAGATTCTCTGGTCTGATGAGGCAAAGATACATGGATTTTTGTGATAAACTCACCGTAAAATCCTTTTCGCCGAGACGCTCATTGGGGGGCAAAGGTACTGTGGGGTGAATGCTACTGCCGCCAGGAGGCTGACACTAAGTGAAAAAAGAGGTTAGCTCCTCCTCCACCGTATAAACCCTGGCCCCGATGGCGGGCGGAAACCAGTTTGGTGCAAAGCAGTAGGAGATCAAACATAAGACAAAAACAACCTTAATGCAAGTAACAACATGTCTAGAAAAAAAAACCAAGTATTATAAGTACACTAGCTGAAGAGCCCGGCATAGTAACTACCTGTGGTTAGTTATAGCAAATTATAATTATCCTCCATCCCATAGTCCCGTGCCCATATACCCATCATACATATCCACGATCCCATAGGCCCATGCCCATATACCCATCATACATATCCTCCATCCCATAGCCGAGTGCCCATATACCCATCACACATCCTCCATCCCATAGTCCCATGCCCATATACCCATCATACATATTCGCCATCCCATAGTCCCGTGCCCATATACCCATCATACATATCCGCCATCCCATAGCCCCATGCCCATATACCCATCACACATCCTCCATCCCATAGTCCCATGCCCATATACCCATCATACATATCCTCCATCCCATAGTCCAGTGCCCATATACCCATCACACATCCTCCATCCCATAGTCCCGTGCCCATATACCCATCATACATATCCTCCATCCCATAGTCCAGTGCCCATATACCCATCACACATCCTCCATCCCATAGTCCAGTGCCCATATACCCATCATACATATCCTCCATCCCATAGTCCCGTGCCCATATACCCATCATACATATCCACCATCCCATAGTCCCGTGCCCATTTCCCGTCATACATATCCACCATCCCGTAGTCCAATGCCCATATACCCATCACACATCCTCCATCCCATAGTCCCATGCCCATATACCCGTCATACATATCCTCCATCCCACAGTCCAGTGCCCATATACCCATCACACATCCTCCATCCCATAGTCAACCATTATGACATCATAATGAGCGGCGGGGCTTGCAACCTATGATGACATCAGCGTCGCCATGGCAACCATTATGACATCATAACGAGGGCTAGGGCTTGATACGCACACACTGTTTCCTCATTATGTAGATAGGGGCATTATGACATCATAATGAGGGGCGGTGCTTGACGCGCACACACTTTTTCCCGAGTATGTAGACAGGGGCAAAACTGTTTGGTGAATTGGAACGCGCGGGGTTAAAATTTTGCCTCACAACATAGCCTAGGACACTCTCGGGATCCAGACGTGTGACTGTGCCAAATTTTGTGGCTGTAGCTGCGACGGTACAGATGCCAATCCTGGACATATATACACACACACACACACACACACACACACACACACACACATACATACACACTTTGAGCTTTATATATTAGATATTAAGAAATAAAATAAACAAAGAGCCAATTGGCTGACAGGGTGGGTGCTGTGTCCCCCAATGAGCGTCTTGGAGAAAATGATTTTACGGTGAGTTTAACACAAAAAAACATGTTTCTCCTTCGCCTCATTGGGGGACACAGGTACTGTGGGACGTCCTAAAGCAGTCCCTGGGTGGGAAGTTGACGCACCGATCCAAGCTACATGCTCCTCCTATCTAAAGGTGCACCACCGCTGCTTGGAGAATCCTTCTACCCAGGCTCGAGTCCGCTGAAGCCTGAGTATGGATATTGTAGTGCATGGCGGTTGCCGCCTTGCAAACCTATTCCGTCGATGCCTGGTGCCGGAGAGCCCAAGAGGCTCCCACTGCCCGAGTAGAGTGTGCTCTGATCCCTGCTGGAACCAGTGCGCCTCTGATGCGGTAAGACTCCTGAATAGTCAAACGAATCCACCTAGCTATGGTCGACCCTCGGGGAGCAAGAACAGCACGTCTGACTGACGAAAGGGTGCCGTCCGTGACACATACCTCCTGAGAGCTCTCACCAGATCCAACGTATGAAGAGCCTTTTCCACATGGTGTACCCATGCCGGACAAAAAGAGGGCAAGACGATATCCTCATTAATGTGAAACGAGGAAACGACCTTTGGCAGAAAGGGAGGAGCTGGCCTGAGAACCACCTTATCCTTGTGGAAAATCAGAAACGGGGCTCGACAAGATAGAGCTGCCAGCTCCAAGACCCGCCTGATTGAGGTTATAGCTATGAGGAATACCACCTTCCAGGAAAGGTACGACAAGGAGACATCCTGTAGCGGTTCAAATGGAGCTTCCTGCAGAACACCTAGGACCAGGATAAGGTCCCAGGCGTCCATAGGTGCCTTATAGGAAGGTACCAAGTGGGAGTCTCCCTGGATGAAAGTTTTTACCTGCAAATTGGTAGCAATCCTGCGCTGGAACAGGACGGATAAAGCCGATATCTGTCTCCTGAGAGAACTTGGGGCCAAACCTGAGTCTAAGCCAGACCTGGAGAAAGGCCATAATGTTGGGAGTAGAGAATCTCAGCGGAGAACAACTATGGTCCCGACACCATGAGAAGAAAACCTTCCAGGTGTGGTGGTAAATTCGTGCTGAGTTGGGCTTCCGGGCGCTAACCATTGTAGCAACCACCATGCGCCCAAACCCCGCCTGGGCTAGAATCCAAGATTCAACAGCCAAGCCATCAAACACAGGGCCCCTGAGTTCGGGTGGAAGATTGGGCCCTGGGAAAGCAGATCTGGGCATTCTGGCAGCTGCCAGGGAACGTCGGCGAGTAGCTTTACCAGGTCTGCGTACCACACCCGACGGGGCCAGTCTGGGGCCAGTAGAATCACTGGAACCCCTTCTGCCTTGATTTTCTTGATGACTCTCAGAAGCAGTGGCAGTGGGGGAAATAGGTATGGGAGGTGAAACTGGCTCCATGGCAGAACGAACGCATCCACGGCGATTGCCTGCGGGTCTCGGGACCGAGCAACAAATGCGGGCACCTCGTCATTCACTCTGGAGGCCATTAGGTCCACATCCGGAGTTCCCCACTGTTGGCAAATTTGCCAGTAGACCTTGGGGTGTAGTGACCATTCCCCGGATGCAAGACCCTGCCGGCTGAGGAAGTCTGCCACCCAGTTCACTACGCCCAGGATGTGGACTGCCGATACCACTGAGTGGTTCCTCTCAGCCCAGTGAAGAACGTGCCCCACCTCACGCATGGTTGCACTGCTGTGGGTGCCCCCCTGATGATTTATGTAAGCCACCGCCGTGGCGTTGTGTGATTGAATCCGGACGAGGTGGCCTGCTAGAAGATGATGAAAATGTTGCAGAGCCAGCCAGATTGCTCGCATCTCTAACAAGTTGATTGGGAGGAGTGCCTCCTGTGGCAACCACCGTCCGTGTATCGTGTGATGGCGAAAAACTGCTCCCCAGCCGAGGAGGCTAGCGTCGGTTGTGACCACCAGCCAATTGTCTGGGGGAAAAGGTTTCCCCTGAAGGAGAGGACCTGATTGTCCACCACCCGAGTGCCTGTCTGACATGCGTGGACAACTGGCACTGGTGAATGAGCGTGAATGGGTTCTTGTCCCAGGCTGACAAGAGGGCGTGCTGCAGGGGGCTAAGATGGAGCTGGGCGAACGGAATCGCTTCCATTGCTGCCACCATCCTCCCTAGGATCCTCATGCAGAAACGGATGGTATGAGGGACTGGTAGGCAAAGCATCTGGACTCCCTGCCGGAGAGCTAGGGCCTTGTCTCGAGGGAGAATTACCAACCCTCAGGAGGTGTCGCAGCTCATTCCTAAGAAGGAAATCCTTTGGGCTGGGATAAGGGAAGATTTCTTCAGGTTGACCAACCACCTTAAGCGGAAAAGATCTAGCGTGATGTTGACATTCTCCTCGCAAGCCCGAATTGAAGGGCCCTTGACCAAGATGTTGTCTAGGTAATGTAAGGCGACTATACCCCGGGAGTGCAGCATGGCCATGATGACTGCCATGACCTTTGTGAACACTCTGGGGGCGGTCGCTAGCCCGAAGGGCAGCGCTGCAAACTGGAATTGTAGACCGTTGATGGCGAAGCGTAGAAATCTTTGATGCGGAGGGAAAATTGGGATATGTTGGTAGGCATCCTGGATATCGATAGAGGCCAAATATTCTCCCTGCCCCATGGCAGATATGACTGATTGGAGAGACTCCATCCGGAAATGTCTGATCCTGATAAAGCTGTTCAGTAGCTTCATATCTAAAATGGGCCTGACAGTCCCATCCTTTTAGGGGACCGTGAACAGGTTGGAATAGAAGCCCTGAGCTTTCACGTTTTCTGGTAATAACTCCGTTGTGCTGGAGCAATTCGATGGCCTTTAGTAAAGCCCTTGCCCGGGTATCTACCTTGAAAGGAGGGGAAAGAAAAAAAACATCTTGGGGGGTACCTGACAAATTCTATCTTGTACCCCGAGGACACCAGCTCTCTTACCCATGTGACGTGTGCGACAGTAAGCCAGACGAGGCGAAACCAGAGTGGGCGACCGTCTACCCTGCTGATGTCGCCTGGCAAATGCCTCGAGTCATTTGGCTGAGGACCTCTGGGACCTGGGTCCCCTTGACCTGGGCTGGTGAGCGCGCATTCTCCCCAACGGGTTTGCTCTATATGAGGCTTGACGATTGCTGTCCTGGTTGGGGCGACCTGAAGCAGTGGAGTTTGTTGCTGCATTCCACCTGGGGTTGCAAAAGGCCCAGAAACATGGCTGAAACTGGTGACGAACCGACTGTTTGACCCTCTGTTGAGGGAAAAAAACGCTTTTCCCCCCTGTGGAGTCAGAGATGAGCTGAACTAACTTCTCTCCGAATAGGCGGCCGCTCTGGTAAGGCAGAGAAGTCAAGGATTTCTTGGAGGTTGAAATGGCCCACCATGTCCTTAACCATAGAGCTCTCCTAATGGTAATTGCATTCGCGGCAGCAAGTGCCGCGCAGTTGGCCGCATCTAAAGATGCATTGATTAAGTAGTCCCCGGCCAAAGCAATCTGATTTACAGTCTCTGAAACCTCTGTTGGTAGGTCCATATCCTGCAAGGCTCTGTTCAATGACTTTGACCAAGAAATCATGGCCTTGGCTACCCACGTTGCCGCAAACGAGGGAGAGAGTGCTGACCCTGATGCGTCAACCACTGAGCGAACCAAGCTCTCTATGAGGCGATCAGTGGGATCCTTAATAGAAGAACCACTCAGTATGGATAACAGGGTTTTAGAGGCCAAGCGTGACACGGGAGGATCTACCGTTGGAGATTCCGCCCATTTTTTACGGAGATCCGCAGTAAACGGATACCTTGCCTTGAGCGCCTTCTGGCCCGAGAAGTGCCTGTCTGGCCGCTCCCTGTGTCATTGCACTATGTCCTCAAATTCTGGGTGAGTGCAAAATACACTATGAGGCCGCTTGACTCGCTTAAATGACACCTTATGGCCTGAAGTCAATATGGAATCATCCTCAATCCCCAGAGTCTGGTTGACAGCCTCAATGAGGCTGTCAACTGTTTCCTGGTAACCCGGGGTATCTAGGTCAAGGGGTTCGTCCGAGTCGTAATCTGAGCTTTGCTCGCTATCAACTACCGGGGAAGGAGAGCGAGAAGCAGAACTCACGGATGCCGAGGCACCAGATGGACCGGGAGACGCCATGTGGGTTTGTTTCCCCCACGTCTGCCTGGAGTGAGAGCGGCCCCTGCAGGACAAAGGCTCCTGTGGGGTGGAGGACCCCTCTAAGACAGGCGAGCCACTATCCCTGCCCCTATCTGGGGTGCGAAGGGACTCGACTGCTCTCACAAGAGACGCCATAGATTGCGACAGAGAGAGAGCCCTTTCCGGGGGACTTGGTACACTGGGCTTGGTCACAGGGGAGGGCTCCAGGGCACATTCGGAATCACAGGCTTCGCATAATCGCTTGCTCTGCCCTTGCGGAAAAGCGGACCGACAGGAGATGCATGCAGCGTATAGAAACGTGTGCGTCTTAGCTTTTCCGGACATGCTGTATCTGCCAGGCATCAGCACTGCAGAAGGCTGGGGGAGAGTGTACACTCTTCGCTTTCACCTAGCGTGACCTTTCGGGGGGCTGGGGAGTAGCACTTACTCTAGTCCTGTGCCCCCTGGAAGCGCAGAGCGTCGCTCAATTCAAAAGTGTGCGCGCCTCAGCTGCGGGCGGGCCGCCGGATGGAGTCCTGGGGCAGTACTTCCGCTTGCGGCCTAGCGTCGTTACTAGAGTTGAGCGAAACAGGTCGGTCAGATTCAAAAGTCGCTGACTTTCGCCAAAGTTGGGTTTCATGAAACGAAACCCGACCACAGTGTGAAGTTGGCCATGCGGTCGGCGACCCAAGCGCCAAAGTAGGGTTTCGCCGAATGCTTGCACGTGACTTTTTTCAGCCAATGAGAGAAGCGTAGCGGGAGCGTAGCTAGAGTGAGCGTGAGAGAGGGAGAGGGAGAGAGAGAAGAGAGAGAGAAGAGAGATTTCGCCGCCTCTAGGGTTAAAATTCATGCCAGGTGTGATTACAGTCCTCCACTCACTGCCGACTTTTCTCCCCATTGACTTGCATTGGGTTTCATGTTTCACGACTTTTCCCTATAGTCGGTCGATTTCGTTTGACTCGACTTTTGAGAAAGTCGGGTTTCATGAAACCCGACTCGACCCTAAAAAAGGCAAAGTCGCTCATCTCTAGTTGTTACGAATACGGGGGCTAAATTTCTTCGTCGCCCGCCCAGCCACGGGCTCGCCGAAAGTGATGCGATGAAGGAGGGAGGAACTTCCGCCCGTGGCCTAGCGACGGCCGAAGCCAGGCGCTGGATTTACAATGTCCACCCACGGCAGGGGGGATGGACCCGCCGGTAACAGAGGCCTAGGCCCCAGACGCCCGGAAATGCGCGATGGCGCTGTTCCATAGCGGTGCTGCACCACTCTGAATCCCAGGAGAACGGGCTAAGGATCGCCAGTCCTGTGGAACGCTGCTGCAGGAGCCCTCCCAGGCCACCCTCCTCTGGTGATCGTCCATTCCGCCGCCACCTGATGAATGCAGTCACACTCAGCCTAGAATGACCGGTGGCGCCATCAGCTCCAGCTCAGGTTAGAGGGGAGGGGGGGCCGCATAAAGGACGGTGTAGGCACCCTAGCTCTCTCTCTCCCTTCAGGGGATGAGGAGAGGGACTGTCTGCCACCTTGCAGCACTGCAATCTAGCATTGGTGGTGCAGTGGGGGCCGCACAGACTACGCTTGTGCCTCTGTACAGCCTAGGATTTCAATACCTTAGGGTGGTCAGGGCTAAGTCCGCCATGTCCCATGTCGCGGGAGAGGATATGTGGAGGTGACACTCGCGCGTGCTCGCCCGTTGTTAGCTTGGGGAGATCGGACCCTTTCAATAGGGTCCGTCGCCCCGGTCTCATCTTCATAGAAAAAAAAGTAAGTCTGGAAAAAGACAGACGTGTGTGCCTCCAACGGACACTAAGCATGAACTTGTTTCCTCCTGCAATCGGGGCGAGGGTGTATACGGCGGAGGAGGAGCTAACCTCTTTTTTTCACTTAGTGTCAGCCTCCAGGTGGCAGTAGCATACACCCCACAGTACCTGTGTCCCCCAATGAGGTGAAGGAGAAAGAATTTTTTTGGTGACAATTCTAAGCGGTATGTGTGGGGAAAACCAGGTACTGCTCATCACCTGCCCAATACAATCCCAACAGTGAAACATGGTGGTAGCAGCATCACGCTATGGAGTTGTTTTTCAGCTGCAGGGACAGGATGACTGGTTGCAATTGAAGGAAACATGAATACGGCCAAGTACAGAGATATCCTGGATGAAAACCTCTTCCAGAGTGCTCTGGACCCTGACCTAAACTCGACTGAGCATCTCTGGAGAGACCTGAAAATGGCTGTCCACCAACGTTCACCATCCAACCTGTCGGAACTGGAGAGGATCCCCAAAACCAGGTGTAAAAAACTTGTTACAACATTCCAAAGAAGACTCATGGCTGTACTAGCTCAAAAGGGTGCTTCTATTCAATACTGAGCAAAAGGTCTGAATACTTATGACATGTGATATTTCAGTTTTTCTTTTATAATAAATTTGCAAAAAATTTCAAAATGTCTATTTTTTTTCAGTCAAGATGGGGTGCAGAGTGTACATCAATGAGCAAAAAAATGAACTTTTTTGAATTTACCAAATGGCTGCAATGAAACAGAGTGAAAAATTTAAAGGGGTCTGAATACTTTCCGTAGTACAGTCACTACATTGTATAGCACTATGTGCCTACAACTGCTCATTTTGCCCTTTTGCCAAGTTATTTCTTCTGTTTTCCATTAGGTCTAAGACATCACATGATAAAAACGGACTAGCTGAGTCCTTCTACATTCTGGTAGAAACAGGTCGTAAATCTTCCCCGTATGAGTCATGAGTCACTACAGAAGTCTCTGGCAGGGGTGAGTAGGGAGCAGTCGAGACAGGAGTGGAAGAGGGGAATGATTTATGCAGGGACAGGAGACTTCCTGTTTCTACATAGAGCAGAGAAAACATAAGAATTTGCTGGGTAGAAAGGCAAAATGAGCAATTGTAAGTATACAGTGCTATAATATAATGACTGCAGTACATTAAGAGGATAAAAACTATAATGGGAGTGCTCCTTTAAGCAAGAGAATTTATGCAGATTAGTAGAATACCATTATTTCATACCCATACAGGTCTCTGCAGGAAAGCTCCCGCTAAGGCTGAGTTTTTACATATGAGGCTTTTTTTTGTGTAATAAGTGGGGCTCCCAAATCTAGAAACCCCAGCATAGTAAGTAAAATTCTCCTGCAAAACAGACATATTCAGTAATTGTAATGCTTAGTCATTTACTATACCCAGATAACTATTAAAGCAATATTTTCCAGTCCCTATTATTTCTGTAATTCCTGAAGCGACCACAAGGTCGCCTGATTTGAACAGTATCATAGACATATCGTATGAGGACTGTAATTTCTGACCATAACACTGATTGGAAAATAAGGCAGCTATACAGTCAAGTGGAAATTGCCTTTATTTGTAAATACAGCTGGTGACATAAGTATTGAAAATGTTACCAATTTTCTAAGTACATATATTTCTAAAGGTGCTATGGACATGAAATTCTCACCATATGTTGGTAACAACCTATCCAATCCACACAGGCCAATAAGTCGAACTATATACATACATACAGTGTATACTATATATTAAATTTTGTGTTATGCGAATACAGACAAAAAGTGTTGAACACACTGAAATTTAATTAATACTTTGTACAAAAGCCTCTCTTGGTGATGACAGCTTCAAGACACCTCCTGTATGGAAAAACTAGTTGCATGCATTGCTCAGGTGTGCTTTTGTCCCATTCTTCCATACAAACACTCTTCAAATCCTGAAGGTTCCATGGCTCCTTCTATGAAGTTCAATACTTATTTCACCCACTTATAAAACTGCTGGGCTCTATACATTACAGAAAATACATACTTTAGCATCTTTGTCACATTGAAATTCATACAATCAGCTAAAGGTACCAATTTTGATCTCACATTTTTTCCCACAAGTTGCACCAGACACTACAGTTTTAAAAGGGAAACTTTCAGTTGCACAATCAGTTTCGAACCTTGAGAAGTATGAATTAGAGCCTGCCTGCAGCCTGGTATATATTTTTCAGAAACAACCTGGCATTTCAGAGATAATATACTTTGATGATCCAACCGAAGACCATAGCTGGAGATGAGACTAGTCCAGCACCACGCTGGCTTCTCCTTGCCTCAATATAGGATAGTGGTCCTCAATAGTGGTGAGCGAGTATTCTCATTGCTCGGGTTTCCCTGAGCATGCTCGGGTGGTCTCCGAGTAATTTGGCGTGCACAGAGATTTACTTTTCGTAGTCTCAGTTGCATGATTTGCGACTGCTAGCCAGGCTTATTACATGTGTGGAATGCCTGTTTGTTAAAGAATTCCCACATGTATTCAGCTTGTCTAGCAGCCGCAAATCATGCAGATGAGATGAGAAAACTAAATCTCCGAGCACGCCAAAACGAGATCACCCGAGCATGCTCTGGGAGACCCGAGTAACGATGCTACTGCTACTCGCCCATCACTAGTCCTCAACCTTTCTCACCTCAAGAGCCATATTCTGGTCAGAATGAGGGTTATGAGCCACATCTAGAGCCCCCCAACCTCCTATTAGTGACATCAGCTCTTGCCTCCCCCACAATAGTGACAACAAGAGCTCACACTATCGTTATGACAGCCAAAGCTTTCCAACAGAAATGGCACTAAAAAGAATACTAACATCCAGGGGTTTCTATCTTACCCCTATTTGGTATTGTCACAATACCATGCTAAAATGAGTCAATCAACAACAGCAGGGATCCCCAACCTTTGGCTTGGGAACCACATCTGGCACGCAGGCCTGGCCCGTTGTGTGGCTGTCAGCTGTCTGCCAATTTAGTGCATTATTACCAGGTCTAGCAAACAACTGTGTAGAGAATGCCTCCAGATACTGACTTTTGTGAGCATCCCACAAAGGAAAGCAGATCTGGATACACAAATACTGGCCTTAGGGTTGAAGTCATAAATTAAAAAAGTGCTAGGCAAGAGATACAATGATACAGCCATATAGAGGAAGTGATTCAATCAATATATATATACAACATATAGTACATGCAGACCGTAACAAAACATAAATCACGCCATAATATAAAATGCATGTGTGAAGTAAAATACTGCTTCTCCTCAACTTCAAAAGGCACTGGTCTTCTATAAATGTTGATGCTTTAAGTATTCATGACTGAATCATTAAAGAATTTGCATTTTTTGCACACTAAAATAGCTGTTAGCATAAATTTTACTTATAAGGGAATGCTAACTTTAGTTATGGATTCTTTTTCTTTAATATCCAAGTAATAATAGTCAAAATAATAATAATTTTATTTCTATGGCGCCAACATATTCCACAGCACTTTACACTATAGAGGGGACTTTTACAGACAATAGACATTACAGCATAACAATAATCACATAGATCAAAACAAATACCAAGAGGAATGAGGGCCCTGCTCGCAAGCTTACAATCTATGAGGAAAAGGGGAGACACAAAAGGTGGATGGTAACAATTGCTTTTATTGTTCGGACCAGCCATAGTGGAAAAATCGGGTGCTCATGTGATGCTGCATAAACCAGTTAACAGTCTAGATATGTAACAGAACAGACACAGAGGGCTACTAAATGCATAAAGCATGTGAGAACATGATGAGAGAAAACTGGTTATGGTAAAAATTTTGAATGGGCCACACATGGATATTTAGGTTAATGCGTTGAGGCAATAGGCCAGTCTGAACAAATGCATTTTTAGGGCATGCTTAAAACTGTGGGGATTGGGGATTAATCGTACTAGCCTGGGTAGTGCATACCAAAGAATTGGCGCGGCATGTGAAAAGTCTGGGAGACGGGAGTGTGAGGTTTTCAATAATGAAGAGGTTAACCTTAGGTCATTAGCAGAATGGAGGGCACGGGTAGGGTGTTAGGCTGAGATGAGGGAGGAGATGTAAGGTGGTGCTGAGCCACGGAGTGCTTTGTGGGTGAGGGTATTAAGTTTATACTGAATTCTGGAGTGGATGGGAAACCAGCCTAAGGACTGTCACAAGGTAGAGGCATCGGTATAACGATTGGTGAGGAATATGATCCTAGCTGCAGCATTCAGGACAGATTGGAGAGAGGAGAGTTTGGTAAAAGGGAGACCGATTAGTAGAGAGTTACAATAGTCCAGACGAGAATGAATAAGAGAAACAGTAAGAGTTTTTGCAGAGTCGAAAGTAAGATAGGGTCGAATTCTAGAAATGTTTTTGAGATGCAGATAACAAGATCAAGCCAGTGATCAAATGGGGGTGAATGAAAGCTTGGAATCAAGTCTGACCCCAAGACAGCGGGCATGTTGCTGGGGAGTAATGGTGGAACCACACACGGAAATGGCAATGTCGTGCATAGGTAGGTTAATAGAAGGAGGAAACACGAGGAGTTCAGTTTTTGACAGGTTCAGTTTCAGATAGAGGGAGGACATGATGTTAGAGACAACGGTAAAACAGTCACAGGTGTTTTCCAAAAAGGCAGGTGTGATATCCGAAGTGAATAATTGGGTGTCGTCAGCATAGAGATAGTACTGGAACCCAAATCTACTGATTGCTTGACCAATAGGGGCAGTATACAAAGAGAAGAGGAGTGGGCCTAGAACCGATCCTTGAGGAACCCCAACAGTAAGGGGAAGATGAGAGGAGAAGCCAGCAAAAGATACAGTAAAGGAGCGGTCAGAGAGATAGGAGGAGAACCAAGAGAGAATGGTGTCCTTGAGGCCGATGGAGTGGAGCATAGTGAGGAGGAGCTGATGAGCCACAGTGTCGAATGCTGCTGAGAGATCCAAGAGAATTAGTGTGGAAGCAGTGACCATTAGATTTAGCTGTTAGAAGATCATTAGAGACTTTAGTGAGAGAAGTTTCAGTAGAGTGTAGAGAGCAGAAACCAGATTGTAGAGGGTTGAGAAGAGAGTTATCTGAAAGATAGCAGATAAGTCGGGCGTGAACCAGGTGTTCCAGGAGGTTAGAGATGAAGGGAAGATTAGAAACAGGTCTATAGTTAGCGGCACAGTTTTGGTCGAGGGATGGTTTTTTAAGTAATGGCTGTATGATGACATGCTTAAATGAGGAAGGAAAGATACCAGAAGAGAGAGGTTGAATATTTTTGTTAGGTGAGTGGTAACAGCAGGGGAAAGGGACTGGAGGAGATGTGATGGAATGGGGTTATTGGGGCAAGTAGTAGGGCGAGAAGATGAAAGGAGCCTGATTACTACTACTTCTGTTACTGGTTCAAAATCAGAGAGTGAGCTAGATGCAGTGGGTTAGGGAGGACAGTGCATGGTATGAGGTGATTGGGAGATAATTTCCTGTCGGATATGGTCAATTTTTTCTTTGAAATAATTGGCCAGATCATCAGCGTGAATATCACTGGTTGGGGCATGCACTCTTGGGTTGAGTAGGGAATGAAAAGTGTCAAAGAGACGTTTCAATATCCAGCAAGTGACATACAGAAGCCGACCAGGATTTCTATATATATTTTACATATACACTCGTATATATACACAAAATTAGAATAACATCAAAAAGTTAATTTATTCCAGTTCTTCAATAGAAAAAGTGAAACTCTTATGTTAGATAGTCATTACAAACAGAGTCATCTATTGCAAGTGTTTCTCTTATTGTCGATGATTATGGTTTACAGCCAATGAAAACCCAAAAGTCATTATCTCAGTAAATTAGAATACTTTATAACATCAGCCTGAAAAAATGATTTTAAAATCCAAAATGTTGGCCTACTGAAATGTATGTTCAGTAAATGGACTCAATACTTGGTCAGGGCTCCTTTGGCATCAATTACTGCACCAATGCGGCGTGGCATGGAAACGATCAGTCTGTTGCACTGCTTAAGTGTTCCGAAAGCCCAGGTTGCTTTGATAGCAGCTTTCAGCTTGTCTGCATTGTGGGGTCAGGTGTCTCTCATCTTCCTCTTTACAATACCCCATCGATTCTCTATGAGGGTAAGGTCAAGCACAGTGATATTGTTGTTTTTAAACCAGGTATTGATACTTTTGGTAGTGTGGACAGGTGTCAAGTCCTGCTGGAGAATTAAATTTCCAACTCCAAAAAGCATGTCGGCAGAAGGAAGCATAAAGTGCTCTAAAATTTCCTGGTAGACGGTTGTGCTGACTTTGGTCTTGATAAAACACAGTGGACCTACGTACACCAGCAGATGACATGGCTCTCCAAACCATCACTGATTATGGAAACTTCACACTAGAACTAAAGCAGTTTGGATTTTCTGCCTCTCCACTCTTCCTCCAGGCACTGGGACCTTGATTTCCAAGGCCTAGCATTAAGTATCCACAATCAATGATGGTTTTGGGAGCCATGTCATCTGCTTGTGTAGGTCTACTGTGTTATATCAAGACCAAAGTCAGCTCAGCCATCTACCAGGAAATTTTAGAGCATGTCATGCTTCCCTCTGCTAACAAGCTTTTTGTAGATGGAAATTTAATTCTCCAGCAGGACTTGTCACCTGTTCACACTGCCCAAAGTACCAATTCCTGGTTTAAAAACAACAATATCACTGTGCTTGATTGGCGAGCAAACTCGCCTGACCTTAACCCCATAGATTCTTTGGGGCATTGTCAAGAGGTAGATGAGACATCAGACAGACCCAACAATGCAAATGAGCTGAAGGCTGCTATCAAAGCAACCTGGGCTTCCAGTGCCACAGGCTGATCTCCTCCATGCCATGCTGCATTGATTCAGTGATTGATGCCAAAGGAGCCTCAACCAAGTATTGAGAGCATTTACTGAAAACACATTTCAGTAGGTCAAGATTTCGGATTTTAAAACATTTTTTTCAATCTGGTGTTATAAAGTATTCTAATTTACTGAGTTGACTTTTGGATTTTCATTGGCTGTAAGCCATAATCATAAACAATAACAGAAATAAACACTTGAAATAGATCACTCTGCTTCACTTTAAGTATTGAAGAACTGAAAGATTAACTTTTTGATGATATTCTAATCTTGTGAGATGCACCTGCGTATATGTGTGTATATATATATATATATATATATATAAAGAGAGAGCGAGAGAGAGATTCAGTGGCGCTTGTGTATGAGTGTAATTCCAGCAGCAAACACTAAGACACCTGTCACAAGGGTGTCAAAGAAATAAGGTAAAATAACTCAATGTTAGTGTGCGCTTGGAACACTCAAAAAGAAGAGGGAAATCTAAATTAGGTGGTTATAGGAAAAAAAAAACCCTCTTATAAGTGCTCTTTATGTAGCTGGATAATAGCGAGAAAATAACAATTAGAAATAGACAATTTTAAGACCTCAGAAGAAGTGCTTAAGGGAAAAAAAAAATATATATAGATGCTGGTGGCAATCTTAGTTCCAACCTGAACAATCATTAAAAACTAAAAAGGCATGAGTGAGGGTGAAAACCTGAAATCACTGAACAGGTTATATACGGACTTGTGCATTTACTATTGCGGCTTTTCTGCTCAGCCGTTCACAGGCTGCAATTTGACTGACTTTTTTTTTTTTTTAAGCTATCAGGGAGAAGTACCCTGCAGTATATAACCTTTTCAGTGATTTCAGGTTTTTACCCTCACTCATGCCTTTTTAGTTTTTAATGATTGCTCAGGTTGGAACTTAGATTGCCACCAGCATATATATATATATATATATATATATATATATATTCCCTTAAGCACTTACAATCGTCTATTTCTAATTGCTATTTTCTCACTGTTATCCAGCTACATAAAGAGCACTTATAAGAGGTTTTTTTTTTTTCTATAACCACCTAATTTAGATTTCCCTCTTCTTTATGAGTGTTCCAAGTGCACACTAATATTATGATATATATATATATATACACTCACTGGCCACTTTATTAGGTACACCTGTCCAACTGTGTGTTAAGACTTAATTTCTAATCAGCCAATCACATGGCGGCAACTCAGTGCATTTAGGCATGTAGACATGGTCAAGACAATCTCCTGCAGTTCAAACCGAGCATCAGTATGGGGAAGAAAGGTGATTTGAGTGCCTTTGAACGTGGCATGATTGTTGATGCCAGAAGGGCTTGTCTGAGTATTTCAGAAACTGCTGATCTACTGGGATTTTCACGCACAACCATCTCTAGGGTTTACAGAGAATGGTCCGAAAAAGAAAAAAAATCCATTGAGCGGCAGTTCTGTGGCCGGAAATGCCTTGTTGATGCCAGAGGTCAGAGGAGAATGGGCATACTGGTTCGAGCTGATAGAAAGGCAACAGTGACTCAAATTGCCACCCGTTACAACCAAGGTAGGCAGAAGAGCATCTCTGAACGCACAGTGCGTCGAATTTTGAGGCAGATGGGCTACAGCAGCAGAAGACCACACTGGGTACCACTCCTCTCAGCTAAGAACAGGAAACTGAGGCTACAATTTGCACAAGCTCATCGAAATTGGACAGTAGAAGATTGGAAAAACGTTGCCTGGTCTGATGAGTCTCGATTTCTGCTGCGACATTCGGATGGTAGGGTCAGAATTTGGCGTAAACAACATGAAAGCATGGATCCATCCAGCCTTGTATCAACGGTTCAGGCTGGTGGTGGTGGTGTCATGGTGTGGGGAATTTTTTCTTGGCACTCTTTGGGCCCCTTGGTACCAATTGAGCATCGTTGCAACGCCACAGCCTACCTGAGTATTGTTGCTGACCATGTCCATCCCTTTATGACCACAATGTACCCAACATCTGATGGCTACTTTCAGCAGGATAATGCGCCATGTCATAAAGCTCGAATCATCTCAGATTGGTTTCTTGAACATGACAATGAGTTCACTGTACTGAAATGGCCTCCTCAGTCACCAGATCTCAATCCAATAGAGCATCTTTGGGATGTGGTGGAACGGGAGATTCGCATCAGGGATGTGCAGCCGACAAATCTGCGCCAACTGTGTGATGCCATCATGTCAATATGGTCCAAAATCTCTGAGGAATGCTTCCAGCACCTTGTTGAATCTCTGCCACGAAGAATTGAGGCAGTTCTGAAGGCAAAAGGGGGTCCAACCCGTTACTAGCATGGTGTACCTAATAAAGTGGCCAGTGAGTGTATATACACAGTTGTGGCCAAATGTATTGAAACCCTGAAATTCTGTCAGATAATACTCAGTTTCTTCCTGAAAATGATTGCAAACACAAATTCTTTGGTATTATCTTCATTTAATTTGTCTTAAATGAAAAAAACACAAAAGAGAATGAAGCAAAAAGCAAAACATTGATCATTTCACACAAAACTCCAAAAATGGGCCAGACAAAAGTATTGGCACCCTCAGCCTAATACTTGGTTGCACAACCTTTAGCCAAATTAACTGCGACCAACCGCTTCCGGTAACCATCAATACGTTTTTTACAATGCTCTGCTGGAATTTTAGACCATTCTTCTTTGGCAAACTGCTCCAGGTCCCTGATATTTGAAGGGTGCCTTCTCCAAACTGCCATTTTTAGATCTCTCCACAGGTGTTCTATGGAATTCAGGTCTGGACTCATTGCTGGCCATCTTTGAAGTCTCCAGTGCTTTCTCTCAAACCATTTTCTAGTGCTTTTTGAAGTGTGTTTTGGGTCATTGTCCTGCTGGAAGACCCATGACCTCTGAGGGAGACCCAGCTTTCTCACACTGGGCCCTACATTATGCTGCAAAATTTGTTGGTAGTCTTCAGACTTCATAATGCCATGCACACGGTCAAGCAGTTCAGTGCCAGAGGCAGCAAAGCAACCCCAAAATATCAGGGAACCTCTGCCATGTTTGACTGTAGGGACCCTGTTCTTTTCTTTGAATGCCTCTTTTTTCTCCTGTAAACTCTATGTTGATGCCTTTGCCCAAACAGCTCTACTTTTGTCTCATCTGACCAGAGAACATTCTTCCAAAACATTTTAGGCTTTTTCAGGTAAGTTTTGGCAAACTCCAGCCTGGCTTTATGTCTCGGGGTAAGAAGTGGGGTCTTCCTGGGTCTCCTACCATACAGTCCCTTTTCATTCAGACGCCGACGGATAGTACGGGTTGACACTGTTGTACCCTCGGACTGCAGGGCAGCTTGAACTTGTTTGGATGTTAGTCGAGGTTCTTTATCCAACATCCGCACAATCTTGCGTTGAAATCTCTTGTCAATTTTTCTTTACCGTCCACATCTAGGGAGGTTAGCCACAGTGCCATGGGCTTTAAATTTTTTGATGACACTGCGCACGGTAGACACAGGAACATTCAGGTCTTTGGAGATGGACTTGTAGCCTTGAGATTGCTCATGCTTCCTCACAATTTGTTTTCTCAAGTTCTCAGACAGTTCTTTGGTCTTCATTATTTTCTCCATGCTCAATGTGGTACACACAAGGACACAGGACAGAGGTTGAGTCAACTTTAATGCATGTCAACTGGCTGCAAGTGTGATTTAGTTATTGCCAACACCTGTTACGTGCCACAGGTAAGTTACATGTGCTGTTAATTACACAAATTAGAGAAGCATCACATGATTTTTCGAACAGTGCCAATACTTTTGTCCACCCTCCTTTTTATGTTTGGTGTGGAATTATATCCAATTTGGCTTTAGGACAATTATTTTTGTGTTTTTTTATTTAAGACAAATTAAATGAAGATAATAATACCAAAGATTTTTTGTTTGCAATCATTTTCAGGAAGAAACTGAGTATTATCTGACAGAATTGCAGGGGTGTCAATACTTTTGGCCACAACTGTATGTATATATATATATATATATATATATACACACATACATACATACAGGGTGGTCCGAAGGTAGATGGACTCACAGACTCTTTGGAAAATGAAAGGTGGAATCTGATTGGTTGCTAAGGGCAATCAAGTCAGTTTCACAGATCCAGTTTTCACAGATCCAGTTTTCACAGATAAGTCTCCCCCAAATCTGTTTTCTTCTCAGATAATTCAGATAACCCATAATGGCAAATAATTTGAATACAGATCAAAGAAAATGGATTTTAAAAGAGTACTGGAAATCTCAAAATGCTGAAACAGTTAGAGCAAATTTGGTTGAAACATTTGGTACTCATGCCCTAAAGGGACAAACCATTTACCGCATTCGTGACAAATTCGATGAGAATGGCTCAATCCTTAATGCTCCAAAAACTGGTTGACCCAAAACAGCCTGTACAGAAAATAATAAACAACTTGTTGCTGAAACATTTGTTCAGAGTCCAAAAATGTCCACCAGAAGAGTCTCTTTAGAATTGGGAATTTCACGAGCTTCCATCCTGCGAATCCTGAAATCTATTGGGTGGAAAGCTTACCGTCCTCGTCTAATTCATGGTTTATTGTAGGATGATCCAGACATGGCGGCATACACACTATATATATATACAGTGGGGAAAAAAAGTATTTAGTCAGTCAGCAATAGTGCAAGTTCCACCACTTAAAAAGATGATAGGCGTCTGTAATTTACATCATAGGTAGACCTCAACTATGGGAGACAAACTGAGAAAAAAAAATCCAGAAAATCACATTGTCTGTTTTTTTTTCATTTTATTTGCATATTATGGTGGAAAATAAGTATTTGGTCAGAAGCAAGCAATCAAGATTTCTGGCTCTCACAGACCTGTAACTTCTTCTTTAAGAGTCTCCTCTTTCCTCCACTCATTACCTGTAGTAATGGCACCTGTTTAAACTTATCAGTATAAAAAGACACCTGTGCACACCCTCAAACAGTCTGACTCCAAACTCCACTATGGTGAAGACCAAAGAGCTGTCAAAGGACACCAGAAACAAAATTGTAGCCCTGCACCTGGCTGGGAAGACTGAATCTGCAATAGCCAACCAGCTTGGAGTGAAGAAATCAACTGTGGGAGCAATAATTAGAAAATGGAAGACATACAAGACCACTGATAATCTCCCTCGATCTGGTGCTCCACGCAAAATCCCACCCCGTGAGGTCAGAATGATCACAAGAACGGTGAGCAAAAATCCCAGAACCACGCAGGGGGACCTAATGAATGAACTGCAGAGAGCTGGGACCAATGTAACAAGGCCTACCATAAGTAACACACTACGCCACCATGGACTCAGATCCTGCAGTGCCAGACGTGTCCCACTGCTTAAGCCTGTACATGTCCGGGCCCGTCTGAAGTTTGCTAGAGAGCATTTGGATGATCCAGAGGAGTTTTGGGAGAATGTCCTATGGTCTGATGAAACCAAACTGGAACTGTTTGGTAGAAACACAACTTGTCGTGTTTGGAGGAAAAAGAATACTGAGTTGCATCCATCAAACACCATACCTACTGTAAAGAATGGTGGTGGAAACATCATGCTTTGGGGCTGTTTCTCTGCAAAGGGGCCAGGACGACTGATCCGGGTACATGAAAGAATGAATGGGGCCATGTATCGTGAGATTTTGAGTGCAAACCTCCTTCCATCAGCAAGGGCATTGAAGATGAAACGTGGCTGGGTCTTTCAACATGACAATGATCCAAAGCACACCGCCAGGGCAACGAAGGAGTGGCTTCGTAAGAAGCATTTCAAGGTCCTGGAGTGGCCTAGCCAGTCTCCAGATCTCAACCCTATAGAAAACCTTTGGAGGGAGTTGAAAGTCCGTGTTGCCAAGCGAAAAGCCAAAAACATCACTGCTCTAGAGGAGATCTGCATGGAGGAATGGGCCAACATACCAACAACAGTGTGTGGCAACCTTGTGAAGACTTACAGAAAACGTTTGACCTCTGTCATTGCCAACAAAGGATATATCACAAAGTATTGAGATGAAATTTTGTTTCTGACCAAATACTTATTTTCCACCATAATATGCAAATAAAATGAAAAAAAAAACAGACAATGTGATTTTCTGGATTTTTTTTTCTCAGTTTGTCTCCCATAGTTGAGGTCTACCTATGATGTAAATTACAGACGCCTCTCATCTTTTTAAGTGGTGGAACTTGCACTATTGATGACTGACTAAATACTTTTTTTCCCCACTGTATATACACACACATATACAGCTCTGGCAAAAATTAAGAGACCACTGCACTGTTTTATTTTTATCAGCCTCTCTTCATGTCTGACAGCCATTCCATTCCAGTGTCAGTTGAATTCCAACCAGAGTACATCTCAGTCTAATTAATGTGCTTCTGATTAGGTGATCACCTGAAACAAATCTTATTTAGCGAAGGAAAGTATAAAAAACCCTGCTGTGGTGTTCACAATCCTTTTGCAATAGAACAAGCTGGATGGCAAAACAAGTGCTAGTAGTATCCTAAAAGTAGTATGAATGAAAAAAAAAGTTTTAACCATGCCAAAGGATTTAAAAAGAAAAGTCTTCAGTGAGGAAAAGAAGGGCTCAATTCTGGCTTTACTAGCAGAGGGATACAGTGAGCGTCATGTTGCCTCCATCCTTAAAATTCCTAAGACAGCAGTCCATTAAAACAAGGTCAAGCAGCAGACATTGGGGACAACAAATCTACAGACCGGTAGACAGCAAAAACGGCTCTCCACTGACCAGGATGAACGTCCTCTTATTCGAATGTTACTCAGCAACCGCAGGATGACATCAAGTGACCTACAAAAGGAATGGCAAATGGCAGCTGGGGTGAAGTGCACGGCAAGAATAGTTCATAACAGGCTCCTAGAGGCAGGGTTCAAGTCATGTAAAGATAGAAAAAAGCATTTCATCAATGCGAAGCAAAGGAGAGCCAGGCTGAAGTTTGCCAAAGACCATAAGGATTGGACCATAGGGGACTGGAGTAAGGTAATCTTCTCTGATGAGTCTATTTTTCAGCATTGCCCAACACATGGTCATCTAATGGTTAGACGGAGACCTGGATAGCCGTACAAGCCATAGTGTCTTGCACCCACTGTGAAGTTTGGTGGAGGATCGGTGATGATCTGGGGATGCTTCAGCAAGACTGGAATTGGGCAGGTTAATCTTTGCGAAGGATGTATAAATCAAGCAGCATACAAGGTTATTCTGGAAAAACAGTGGATTCCTTCTCCTCAGGCAATGTTCCCCAACTCTGAGGACAGTTTTTTTTCCAGCAGGACAATGTGCCATGCCGCACAGCTAAGTCAATCAATGTGTGGATGAAGGACCACCACATCAAAACCCTACCATGGCCAGCCCAATCAACAGACCTGAACCCCATTGAAAATCCCTGGAATGTAATCAAGTGGAAGATGGATAGTCACAAGCCATCAAACAAAGAAGAACTGCTTAAATTTTTGTACCAGGAGTGGCATAAGGTCACCCAAAAGCAGTGTGGAAGACTGGTGGAAAGCATGCCAAGACTCATGAAAGCTGTCATTAAAAAGCATGGTTTTTCCACAAAATATTGATTTCTGAATGCTTCCTGAGTTAAAACATTAGTATTGTCTTTTCTAAATGATTATAAACTTGTTTTCTTAGCATTATTTGAGATCATCCTGCAATAAAATACAAAATTTAGTGCTTGAAAATTTGAAGACATGTTGTCAGTAGTTTATAGAATAAAAGAGCAATTCACATTTTACTCAAAAATATACCTATAAAGAGAAAAATCAGACATTTTTTGCCAGAACTGTGTATATGTATGTATATATATAAATACACACACACACACACTGCTCAATAAAATAAAATAAACTATTGACAATTATCAAGACACATTCAAGACACAAAGGAGTGGTTCTGCAGGTGGGGACCACAGACCACTTCTCAGTACCAATGCTTTCAGGCTGATGTTTTGAGCACTTTTGATTGTTGATTGTGATTTCACACCCGTGGTAGCATGAGATCATGAGATGGACTCTACAACCCACACAAGTGGCTCAGGTAGTGCAGCTCATCCAGGATGGCACATCAATGCAAGCTGTGGCAAGGTTTGCTGTGTCTGTCAGTGTAGTGTCCAGAGGCTGGAGGTGCTACCAGAAGACAGGCCAGTACACCAGGAGATGTGGAGGGAGCCGTAGGAGGGCAACAACCCAGCAGCAGGACAGCTACCTCTGCCTTTGTGCAAGGAGGAATAGGAGGAGAACTGCTAGAGCCCAGCAAAATGACCTCCAGCAGGCCACAAATGTGCATGAGTCTGCACAAACAGATAGAAACCGACTCCATGAGCATGGTCTGAGTGCCCATTGGGTGGCATTTCTTTGGAGGGCCACACAGCCCTCCATGTGCTCGCCAGAGGTAGCCTGACTGCCATTAGGTACCGAGATGAGATCCTCAGAGCCCTTAGGAGACCATATGCTGGTGCGATTGGCCCTGGGTTCCTCCTAATGCAGGAAAATGCCAGACCTCATGTGGCTGGAGTGTGTCAGCAGTTATTGCATGATGAGGGAATTGATGCTATGGACTAGTTTGCCAGTTCCCCAGACCTGAATTCAATTGAGCACATCAGGGTCATCATGTCTCGTTCCATCCACAAATGCCACATTGCACCACAGGCTGTCCATTAGTTGACTGAAGCTTTAATCCAGGTCTGGGAGGAGATCCCTCAGGAGAACATCCACCACCTCATCAGTAGCATGCCCAGGCATCGTAGGGAGGTCATACAGGCATGTGGAGGCCACACACACTACTGAGCATCATTTCCTTTCTTCAAGCATTTCTACTGAAATTGGATCAGCCTGTAATTTGATTTTCCACTTAGTTTTTCAGTATCCTTCCAAATCCAGACCTCCATGGGATATTAATTTTGATTTACATTGATCATTTCTATGTTTTATTGCTCTCAACACATGTCACTATGTAATGAATAAAGATTTGCAACTGGAATATTTCATTCAGTGATATCTATGATGTGGTATTTTAGTGTTCCCTTTATTTTTTTAAGCAGTATAGATATACACACACACACATACACACACACAGCACCAGCATGTGTACAGAATAGTCACTGAATTTTTAATTCTGCTAGAGGGGTCAGCACTACTAGACTCACCTCAATAATTGATTCTACCGGAACAGTAAACAGAGGTATTACCAGCATAAGCTGTGGTTGCTCTCCGCAGGTACCGGTGGCCTGGATCCATTGTTTTACTACCAAATACAGTTCTTTGAGGGCAAATAGAAGAATGGTTTATTACAGTCAGTCCTGTGCAAACCATAACCACTCTCCCCCTAAAAGAAACACTTAGAACACTAATTCTTAAAAGATAAATTAATAAGACAATAATGTAAAATAAAGTAATGATAATGAAAAGCAAACTTTACCATTGTAATTTTAGTGGAAATCTAAATTTGAATGAATTTTTTGATTGTCCCATTTAATAATATCAGTTTTGAATAAGTAGGGCTTGTGATTAGAATATTTTTTCTTTTTTATATAGTTCTACATGAGCAAGCAATGCCTACTATGGTCATGGTGCACAATTGTGTCAAGAGCTTAAATCTATGTTGGTACTTTTCCTGATTCTAGATGCAGCAGCAGACATTGCCTACAAAAATTAGAGATCTAGCACTTGAGTACATAATGCTGAAAATGGGACATATCACAGTTTGATATTAACACCTTTCCTACATTAGACGTACTATTCCGTCCATGTGACCTGGGACCTTAGTCCCAAGGATGGAATAGTACGTCTAATGCGAATGAGCGGCGCTCACGGGGGGAGCGCCGCTGATCGCGGCCGGGTGTCAGCTGACTATCACAGCTGACACTCAGCACTATGTGTCAGGGGTGGTCACGGACCGCCCCGGCACATTAACCCCTGGCACACTGCCATCATACATGATCACAGTGTACCGGGGGCATAGGAGAGAAGCACGCAGGGAGGGGGCTCCCTCCATGCTTCCCTGAGACCCGCAGCGCGATGTGCTGCGTCGCTCCGAGGGTGCTCCTCCCTGCAGGCCCCCGGATCCAATATGGCCGCGGGGGCCTTCGGGGTCCTGCAGGGAGGCGGTTTCCTCTGTGCCTGCAGAGAGCAGGCACGGAGGAAGCCTGCAGCAGTGCCTGTCAGATCGCTGATCTGACAGAATGCTGTGCAACCTGTCAGTTTCAGCGATCTGACACATGACAGTGATGTGCCCCCCTGGGACAATGTAATAAAGTAAAAAAAAAAAAAAAGTGTAAAAATAATTTATAAAAAAATTGCTAAATAAATGTAAAAAAATTAATACCCTCTAATAAATTCATTTTTTGGAAATAAAAAAAAATAAAACAATAAAAGTTCACATATTTAGTATCACCGCGTCTATAACGACCCGCCCTATAAAACTATCCCACTAGTTAACCCCTTCAGTAAACCCCTTAAAAAAAAACACAAAGCAAGAAACAATGCTTTATCATCATACTGCCAAAAAAAAGTGCAATAACGCGCAATCAAAAAGACGGATATAAATAACCATGGTACCGCTGAAAACGTCATCTTGTCCCGCAAAAAAAGAGCCGCCATACAGCATCATCATAGAAAAAATAAAAAAAGTTATAGCTCGCAGAATATTGCGATGCAAAAATAATTAATTTTTATATAAAATTGGTTTTATTGTATAAAAGCGACAAAACATAAAAAAGACAAATGAGAGATCGCTGTAATCATACTGACCCAAAGAATAAAACCGCTTTATCAATTTTACCGCACGCAGAATGGTGTAAAAGCACCCCCCAAAAGAAATTCATGAATTGCTGGTTTTTGTTCTTTCTGTGTCCCAAAAATCTGAATAAAAAGCGATCAAAAAATGTTACGTGCCTGAAAATAGTACAAATAAAAACGTCAACTCGTCCCGCAAAAAATAAGACCTCACATGACTCTGTGGGTCAAAATATGGAAAAATTATAGCTCTCAAAATGTGGTGATGCAAAAACTATTTTTACAATAAAAAGCATCTTTTAGCGTATGGCAGCTGCCAAACATAAAAACCCGCCATATATAGTAAATCAAACCCCCCTTTATCACCCCCTTAGTTATGGAAAAATAATAAAATTATTAAAAAGGGCTTATTTCCATTTTCCCATTAGGGCTAGGGCTGAGATTAGGGTTAGGGCGAGGGGTAGGGCTAGGGCTCGGGTTAGGGGTGTGTTGGGGTTAGGGTTGAAGTTAGAATTGGGGGGTTTCCACTGTTTAGGCACATCCGGGGCTCTCCAAATATAACATGTTATCTGATCTCAATTCCAGCCAATTCTGCGCTGAAAAAGTCAAACAGTGCTCCTTCCCTCCCAAGCTCTGCCATGCACCCAAACAGTGGATCACCCCTGCATATGGGGTACCAGCGTACTCAGGACAAATTGGACAACTTTTGGGGTCCAATTTCTCCTGTTACCCTTGGGAAAATAAAAAATTAGGGGCAAAAATATAATTTTTGTGGAAAAAATAGGATTTTTTATTTTCACACCTGGGCGTTATAAACTTCTGTGAAGCACTTGGGGGTTCAAAGTGCTCCCCACACATCTAGATAAGTTCCGTGGGGGGTCTAGTTTCCAAAATGGGGTCACTTGTGGGGGGGTTTCCACAGTTTAGGCACATCAGGGACTCTCCAAATGCGACATGACACCCGCAGACCATTCCATCAAAGTCTGCATTCCAAAACGTCACTACTTCCCTTCCGATCCCCGACGTGTGCCCATACAGTAGTTTTCTCCCACATATGGGGTATCAGCGTACTCGGAACAAATTGGACAACTTTTTGCTCGTTCCCTTCCGAGCTCTGCCATGCGCCGAAACAGTGGTTCCCCCCAAATATCAGGTATCAGCGTACTCAGGACAAATTGCACAATAACTTTTGCAGTCCAATTTCTCCTGTTACCCTTGGTAAAATAAAAAAATTGGACCTGAAGTAATTTATTTTGTGAAAAAGTTAATGTTCATTTTTTTTAAACATTCAAAAAATCCATGTGAAGCACCTGAAGGGTTAATAAACGTCTTGAATGTGGTTTTGAGAACATTGAGCGGTGCAGTTTTTAGAATGGTGTCACTTTTGGGTATTTTCTATCATATACTGTAGACCCCTCAAAGTGACTTCAAATGTGATGTGGTCCATAAAAATAAAATGGTGTTGGAAAAATGAGAAATCGCTGGTCAACTTTTAACCCTTATAACTTTCTAACAAAAAAAAATTTTGGTTCCAAAATTGTGCTGATGTGAAGTAAACATGTGGGAAATGTTATTTATTAATTTTTTTGTGTGACATATCTCTGTGATTTAAGGGCATAAAAATTCAAAGTTGGAAAATTGCGAAATTTTCCCCAAATTTCTGTTTTTTTTCACACATAAACGCAAGTTATATGGATTAAATTTACCACTAACATGAAGTACAATATGTCACGAGAAAACACTGTCAGAATTAGCGGGATCCATGGAAGCATTCCGGAGTTATGACCTCATAAAGAAAAATATTCAGGATTGAGAGTCCTCAGTGGTTGATACCTTTTAATGGCTAACTGAAAAGATGGTAACACATTGCAAGCTTTCGAGACTACTCCGATCTCTTCATCAGGCTAGACTAATACAAAATCTGAAGTCACATATTTATGCACAATACAGCCTAGAAAAAAATGCAATAGATAAGACAAGTGACGTGAAGCAGAACTATCAATATGGGAGAGGGAATTTTTCAAGGACACCGTTCTCTCCTGGTTCTCCTCCTATCTCTCCGACCGCTCCTTTACTGTTTCTTTTGCCGGTTCCTCCTCCTCTCACCTTCCCCTTACTGTTGGGGTTCCTCAAGGATCGGTTCTAGGCCCCCTCCTCTTCTCCTTGTACACTGCCCCTATTGGTCAAACAATCAGTAGATTTGGTTTCCAGTACCATCTCTATGCTGATGACACCCAATTATACGCTTCTTCTCCTGACATCACGCCAGCCTTTCTAGAAAACACTGGCGATTGTCTAAACGCTGTGTCTAATATCATGTCCTCACTATATCTGAAACTGAACCTGTCAAAGACTGAACTCCTGGTGTTTCCTCCCGCTACTAATGTACCTACACCCGACATTGCCATTTCCGTGTGTGGTTCCACTATTACTCCCCAGCAACATGCCCGCTGTCTTGGGGTCATACTTGATTCCGAGCTTTCCTTTGCCCCCCACATTCGATCACTGGCTCGCTCTTGTCATCTGCACCTCAAAAACATTTCTAGAATTCGACCTTTTCTTACTTTTGACTCTGCAAAAACTCTTACTGTTTCTCTTATTCATTCTCGTCTCGACTATTGTAACTCTCTTCTAATCGGTCTCCCTCTTACCAAACTCTCCCCTCTCCAATCTGTCTTGAATGCTGCAGCCAGGATCATATTCCTCACCAATCGTTACACCGATGCCTCTACCTTGTGCCAGTCATTACACTGGCTACCCATCCACTCCAGAATTCAGTATAAACTTATTACCCTCACCCACAAAGCCCTCCATGGCTCAGCACCACCCTACATCTCCTCCCTTGTTTCAGTATACCACCCTACCCGCGCCCTCCGTTCTGCTGATGACCTGAGGTTAGTATCCTCAATAGTCAGAACCTCCCACTCCCGTCTCCAAGACTTTACACGTGCCGCGCCAATTCTTTGGAATGCACTTCCCAGGTCAATACGATTAGTCCCCAATCCCCACAATTTTAAGCGTGTCCTGAAAACGCATTTATTCAGACTGGCCTATCGCCTCAACACATTAACCTAACCTATCCCTGTGTGGCAGAGCCAAAAGTTTTACCATAACCAGGTTCCCAGCATCATGTTCCCACATGCTTTATGCATCCATTAGCCCTCTGTGTCTGTACTGTTACACACTTAACATTATGGCTGGTCCATACAATCAGAGCAACTGTTACCACCCACCTTTCGTGTCTCCCTCTTTCCTCATAGACTGTAAGCTTGCGAGCAGGGCCCTCACTCCTCTTGGTATTTGTTATAATCTACTGTATGTGATTATTGTTATGCTGTAATGTCTATTGTCTGTACAAATCCCCTCTGAAATGTAAAGTGCTGCGGAATATGTCGGCGCTATAAAAATAAAATTTATTATTATTATTATATTATTATTATTAAATACACTCACAATTCACACATATACACATTTAATACTAAAAGTATCTATGGGAGGGCTTTTTTAACCCCTTCACAACCAATGACTCATATGACCGATGACTTTCCCAGCAATTGATGTCCGATTTTCTCAGCCATTAGGTGCCTCTAAGAGCCGCGGGTTTATCCACCCACAACTGGTAACCAGTTCAATCACTGACAATGGCATTTAACATGCGCAGACAGGAAGAGCGTCATTGATCCCACCTATCAACGCACCGTAAAAGAGCACTGCCATATGAATTTGGATAAAAGCTTTAGGATAAAATATACTAAGTCAATTGCAAAGCACATTTTAGGATTGATACTTCCAGTAGGTAACACTAGACTCCTCTCTGAAGAGGCAATTTGCATGAAAAATTTATAGGGAAAAACCTTGTAAAAATCTCCAATTCTGCAGCTTTTGCTTTTCTTTGTGTCACTTCCTTACGGAAATACCTACAGATTTGTTACTTCTGAAGAGCACTATCAAATTTCTGTTTGCTGTCCAACTGGCTGCGTCTTGACAGTCAACTTTGAGCACGTGCAATTTCGCCCTCCTTGGCCGATGCACCCCCACTCGAGAAACCTGTGAAGAAACGTCAAGTCGGAATGGAAACTAAAAGTTTCATAGTGAGCTTCATAACTAACAAATGTGTATATGTTTCTGCAATGGAGTTATGTAGAGGAAAATGGAAAAAGCATCAAGATCAGAGGAATTCGGGAATTTTTACAAGGTATTTAATTCAATTTTTTGGGCAAGTGACGAGTCCTATTTCAATGCTTCAACAATATATACAGATGACAGCCACTTGCTAAAATCACTTTGAAATGTTATGGACACGAAACTTTGCTACCACATTCAGTCACAGTTTTCATTGTTACAGCAGCAACATACTTTCCAAAGGTTTTTGCGGCCAACAAAAGAAAAGCGTTTGCACATTTATTGGCCGATGATCAGCTTGTGGAAATGGACCATTCCAAGTATAAGAGAAGGATGTTAATCATCTATAAAACATACGGTAATATATTATCTTGTGGAAACATAGTCAATATAACATGCTCAAAACTGCTCTAGCTATACATATTTTCTGTCTTGTCCAAGAATAAGGCCTTTATGGGAAGAGATCAATAATTTACTATATAAAATACGGAAGATGCTCATCTCTCCATATCTTTCTCTTCTCTCCCGTGAAATGGTTTCACTTCCTAGGAAGATGAGATTTATATCTCTCCATATTTTTGCAATAGCCAAACTACTCATTGGGGCCAAAAGGAAATCTCGTGTTATCCCTACCATTAATGATATCATTGAGAGATTTTGTTCTCCCACTCCTTTCCTTCTTTCTCCCTTT
This sequence comes from Dendrobates tinctorius, assembly GCF_039654945.1. Lineage (NCBI taxonomy): Eukaryota > Metazoa > Chordata > Amphibia > Anura > Dendrobatidae > Dendrobates > Dendrobates tinctorius. The sequence goes on from NW_027361755.1 coordinate 3,790,284, forward strand.
ATTCTTCCCCTATATAATGTTTCCTCCTCCTATTTCTGCTCTTTTCCTTCACCCTTTTATTTTCCTTCTCTTTCCCATTTTTCTTTTCCCCTCCTATTCAATTCTTTTCTCTTCCTTGCTCTTTTCCCCTCCATTTCCTTACCTTCTACCCCTCTCCTTTAGTTTAGATAGGTTTTAAAGATATAGCTTGTTTTTGTTTTTTCTTAGCTTTTATTCTTACACTTTTTTTTACATCATATGTGTTTTATGTTTTTACTCCCTATGTAAAAATTTCCCTTAATAAATTATCTATACCAAACTGCTCTAGCAATAGTTAAAATGGATGTATGATGTTCAGTCAAAATTAAACATAAATAAAACCTAAATATCTAATAAGGTCACACAAATAGCAAATAACGGACATTGAGGATCAGTATTGTAGTTCCATATTACTCTAGATAACATACCTTGGAGGTTTATCGCAGCCAAACACAAAAACAAAGCAGGAGCGTAGATTATTTATTTGCTTCAATGAGGTTGTGTTGTCAAAAGCAACTTAACACTTTCTCAAAAAGAAGCCTTAAGTCAAGAACAGGGGTACCCAACCTGTAACTTTGGAGTCACATGTGGGTCATGGTCCCATAAATTGTGGCTTGCGGCTGTCTACCAGTTTGGTGCATTAGCTCCAGGTCTAGCAAACAGATATGAAGAGTACACCTCAAAATGTTGAATTCTGTGAGTAGCCCTGCACAGAAGAGAAGATGCACATATACTGGTCTTGTGGGTTTAGACATAATGCCATGGCACGCTGGAGACAGGATGATACTGTCAGAGAAGGTGCTTGAAGCTGGATGCGACAGTGTGGAGGGATTGATTGATGGGGAATACTGAATGGGGTGTGGTGTAGTGACCACTGTGTCCGCTAGGGGGCATGTGTGTGTCACAGGACAGGCGTATAAGCATTTCCAGTGTCCTGATAGGTGTAGGATGCTGAATGATCGTAATGTATCTCAAGGTGGGTGGTCTTGAGATGAAGACTTGTGTATGTGTTGATCAGCAGTGATACTGCTGAGGTTTTGTGCCAATGGGTTAGGGAGAGATACCTACAAATCCACCCAGGGGTATGGCTAGAACGCCATAGTAAAGAATGTATGAATGCTTGTAGGACCTGTGATGAGGTCATAGCCATGTGACCCGGTGGGTGTGGCTACGGACCATATAAGGTGGCCAGGGTAGGTCACATGGGTGAATGCTTGGACCTGGTTGGTCCATTGTGGAAGGTCCCGCTGGGAGATGGGGCTTCCTGCCTGACAGCACGTGAATGCTGTGAGTAATGGCTGCAAGCGTCCGAGAGTTCCCTGGAGGGAATGAACATCTGCAGTATGGAGAAGCAGCCATGAGGTAAACCCGGAGAGGGGATATAACTGTGAGGCTAAGAGAGCCTGTGTGCTGTACATTGCACAACCTGTGTGACCACAGGGTTTACAGAGTGGAGCTCTGCCATGGTCGCTATGCTGTTTATATGAACTTCCTGTTGCTGTTCCTAGTTTATGATGCCTAATAAACCACATGGACTGTTGGAGTTATGTTAAAAAATCTGTGCCGGAAGTGATTTATTGGCTGCCAAGCGAGTGTCCCCTATCTGAATGACAGCACTACCTTACAGGGGGTATTGTAGAAACCTCTGGATTTCGGTGTGAATCAGGGTGATTTATGTGGAAAAGCTTTGATTATCTTTATACCCATAATGGGGGCTTTGGTGGCCACTACTGTGCAGGGGGTGGGAACTTGTTGTGTCTCACCACCCTTTCTCAGTGCTGAATGTGGCTCTCAAGGACATAAAAGATACAGAAATTGATAGAGAGCAGAGACTAGTTAAGCAGAATGCTTGACACAAAAGTGATAACGTTATAGGGGGACATGGCTTCTGTAATGATTCACTGCATGAAAGTATGCATCCCTGCACTACAGCAATCACCGCCATTATTGGCAGGAGTAGCCTGCGGGGCCACGGAAAACAGTAGCAGCAGAAATGTAGCAGGATTTGAATTTTCCCCAGAATTATAAATTAAATATTATCAGAGTCCCTTGACTTGTAAAGAATATGATGATAATATTATGCTATATGCAATTTGATAATAGAATAGTCAAAGTCAGTATAAAACCAGCTGACTGATTAAATGCAGCTCAATCAATGTGATGTCAGCGTTGCAGACAATGAGAAGCAGTGGAGAGAATTGTGCAACATTTTGCAATTTAATACAAATCTAAGCTTGAAATCATTGCCAAATTACAAAACTTTATGGATTATCAAATATCAGATTAAGGGAACTTCAACCATAGGTACCATATACAATTTCCATTTAAGAGTAACATTATTTTGCCAGCATTTAACCCCTCAGAGACCAGAGAATAACCTATTGCATATATTTTAATAATAGTAAGTGTGAGTAAATATGTTTTTTTCCCAAGTCAGTAATGTTTATTGTGTAACGTTTGGAGCCTCTGACAACAGGCTCAGGGGGTTTGTGCATCCATATAGCTCTGACATATACACTAAGTTATTAACCAATGGGGAAAGAAGAAGAAGCGATTCCATGTTTCCCCCGCCATTCAGGGTTGAGCTCTGAGATTTAACTCTGGTTAGAAGCAGCTATGGAACAAATGGCAGCAAAGTGTCTGAGCTTTGACTGCTTCCACAGCTGCTCGAATAACAGACAGCAGCAGTGTTCCCACCAACCCCCACAGAGCGCTGCCAGGCCTAGTTTTGTCTCTTTCAAGTCTGCGTGCCTGCTTCACCTCCATAACAACGTCCACCCCCTCTCTACATACACTGCTCTCATCCCCTTTTATATTTTCCATCCCCTTTCAACTCATCTCCTCACTTTAATTACACAGAACTGAGTTGTGACTTATCCAGTTTGTGGAAAAAACACAACTGTGAAGCTTTGTGAAAGGAACGAACGCTTATACATTGAAGGTTCACACACAAAAAATATACCAGTGTCCCATATATCTTTCAGACACCATTAGTGGAGGACCGGCTTAACATGTTCTCTGCTCTTGTGGCATCTGCAGTATCTGAGGAAACCAGGCAGATATTTTTTTATGTCATCCACCTCCAACTCCGAGAAAGGCTCAGAGATTTTTGTTCCAGAGAGACTATTTGTGGGGTAGGAAAAAATTAAAGATGGGAAAACTATATTAAAATGTAAACACTGAGTGGGAGGGTCCGACAATAAAAGGACAAGCTCACTGGAACTTCTAGTCTTTTATGTCACTTAAGAAAAACCTGAAAAGCCCTGTGAGGGTGACGCCACATGAGAGACCAGCAAGTAGCAGTATTAATACGAGTAATAACAGTAACATCCACTGTCTGGAGTTCTAGACCAGTCATATGTAAAGCAGTTATGTTTCTGTATGGCCTGTTTCACACATCAGTTTTTTCAAATCAGTCAAAATCTGCTAAAATTTGAAAATGGCGGATCCGCTTTTCTTGTGGCGGATCCGCCATTTTTTCCCATAGAGATACATTAGTGGTGGATTTTGGCGGATGCTCGTCCGTTACGTCCGCTATTCGGCGGATCCGCCAGATTCCTGGTGGATTCTGTCTGAGGTGAACGGACTTTGCAACGTTTTTTGGAGCCGTCAAAATGGCGGGAGACGGCGGATCCGCCGTCGTCCACCATGAGGTAGAATGGGCGCCTATGGGCGGCGGATCAGCCGGGATCCGCTATTTTGCAGAATCCGCCGGCGGAATCCGCTAAATCGCACTGAGCATGCTCAGAAAAAAAGATACTTTTCCAGACAGTCCAAAAACTATATAAGGTGGGCTAATTAATCATTGGGCCCAGACTTCCGGCACCAGCCACACTGAAGAGACAGAGCCAGAGCCAGACAGACAGCACCTGCCCAGCAGCAAGACCCCCAGCTGAGCTATAAAACCTGCCCAGCAGCAAGACCCCCAGCTGCAAGACTCCTGGAGCAAGAGGCCTGACAGCACCTGCCCAGCACCAAGCACTTAGAATCATAGAATCATAGAATCATAGAATCGTAGAATCGTAGAGTTGGAAGGGACCTCCTGGGCCATCTGGTCCAACCCCCTGCTCAAAGCAGGATTCGCTAAATCATCCCAGTCAGATGTCTGTCCAGCCTCTGTTTGAAGACTTCCATTGAAGGAGAACTCACCATTTCTCGTGGCAGCCTGTTCCACTCATTGATCACTCTAACTGTCAAAAAGTTTTTTCTAATATCTAATCTGTGTCTCCTCCCATTCAGTTTCATCCCATTGCTTCTAGTCTTTCCTTGTGCAAATGAGAATAAAGTTGATCCTTCTACAATGTGACAGCCCTTTAGATATTTGTAGACAGCTATTAAGTCTCCTCTCAGTCTTCTCTTTTGCAAACTAAACATTCCCAAATCCTGCAACCTTTCCTCATAAGACAGGGTTTGCAGACCGGTCACCATTCTGGTCGCTCTTTTCTGAACTTGCTCCAGTTTGTTGATGTCTTTTTTAAAATGTGGTGCCCAAAACTGGACACAATATTCCAGATGAGGTCTGACCAAAGAGGAGTAGAGGGAAATAATGACTTCACGTGATCTAGACTGTATGCTTCTGTTAATACATCCTAGAATTGCATTTGCCTTTTTTGCTGCTGCATCACACTGTTGACTCATATTCAGTCTGTGATCTATTAGTATACCCAAGTCTTTTTCACATGTGCTGTCACTTAGCCCTATTCCTCCCATTCTATATATGCTTTTTCCATTTTTATTGCCCAGATGTAGTACTTTGCATTTCTCCCTGTTAAAAACCATTCTGTTAGTTGCTGCCCACTTCTCCAGTTTATTTAAATCTTTTTGAATCCTCTCTCTCTCTTTTCTAGTATTAGCTATCCCTCCTAGCTTTGTGTCATCAGCAAATTTAATCAGTTTACCCTCAATTCCTTCATCTAAATCGTTGATAAAGATGTTGAACAATACAGGGCCCAGGACAGAGCCCTGTGGTACCCCACTTGAGACATTCTTCCAACTGGATGTGCAGCCATTTACGACCACTCTTTGGGTCCGATCACTAAGCCAGTTATGAATCCACCTAACAGTTGCCTTGTCCATTCCATACTTAATCATTTTTTCAATAAATATTGTATGAGAGACTTTGTCAAATGCTTTGCTGAAGTCAAGATATACTATATCTACAGCATTTCCTTGATCCACCCAATCAGTGATACCGTCATAGAAGGAAATTAAGTTAGTCTGACATGACTTATTAGTTACAAACCCATGCTGACTCTGTTTAATCACTTCATTCTTATCCAGGTATTGACATACATGTTGTTTAATAATTTGTTCAAAGATCTTTCCTGGTATAGAAGTCAGACTCACCGGCCTATAGTTACCTGGGTCCACCTTCTTCCCCTTTTTGAAGATAGGAACAACATTTGCTCTTCTCCAGTCTTCTGGCACTTCTCCTGTTCTCCAAGAATTTTCAAAGATTATAGAGAGGGGTTCAAAAATTTCTTCTGCTATCTCCTTCAGTACTCTGGGGTGTAATTCATCTGGACCTGGAGACTTGAATTCATTTAGGCTAGCTAAGTGTTTCCTCACTATCTTTCTGTTTATAGATATCCTGGATTCTTCTATTCCCTTAATAGGACAGTGAATAACAGTTGATGTTACATTTCCTTTCTGAGAGAAAACAGATGCAAAATAGGAATTTAAAAGTTCAGCCTTCTCAACATCCTGTCTTACCATTTCATCATTTTCATCCTGTAAAAATCCTATAGCATCTTTGACTTTTCTTTTACTTTTGACATATCCCCAAAATCCTTTATTATTGCTTTTGACATCTCTTGCAAGCCTCAATTCATTTTCAGCTTTAGCTAATCTGATTTGTGCCCTGCAGGTTCTGCAGACAGCATTATATTCTTCTTTAGATATGCCTCCCTCTTTCCATTTTATAAACATTTTTTTCTTCCTTTTTAGCATGTGCTTAAGTTCTGTGTTCATCCATCCTGGTTTCCTTAACTGCTTCCTATTCTTCCCTCTTTTCGGAATTGTTAACAACTGTGCTTTGAGAATTTCATTTTTCAAGATTTCCCATCCTTCCTGGACATTTTTGTCTTTAAGGATATCCAGCCATTGGATCCCTCCAATTCTCTTTCTGAATCCCTTAAAATCTGCCTTTCTGAAATCTAACCTTGACGTCTGAGTCTTCACAGGTCTTCCGCCTCTAGTTATCCAAAATTCTAAAATAGCATGGTCGCTACCTCCTAGGGTCCCAGCCACTTTTACCTCCTCAACCATTTCCTCCCTGTTTATAAGGATTAGATCCAAGGTAGCAGTTCCCCTTGTTTTCTCCCTTACCTTTTGGAAGATAAAGTTGTCAGCAAGAGAGGATAAGAATTTCCTTGACCTGTTAGTTTTGCCTGAGAGAGATTCCCAACAAATGTCTGGATAGTTGAAATCTCCCATGACAACTATGTCATATTTTTTGGAGAACTTGGCCATTTGATGCATAAAGAGTTCATCCATAGCTTCAGCTTGCACAGGCGGCCTGTAGTAAATGCCTACAATGGTGTCCTTTCCATTGTTCTGTCCTTGTATTCTTACCCAAACAGTTTCCACAGAACTCCCAGTCTCTGAAGCTTCAATCTCTGTGCAGATATACGCGTTTCTAACATACAATGCGACACCCCCTCCTCGTTTATCAAGTCTGTTTCTTGCAAATAAGTTGTATCCTTCTAGTCTTGTATTCCAATCATGTGTATTGTCCCACCAAGTTTCAGTGATTCCAATGACATCATATTTCTTTTCCTGTGTTAGTAGTTCCAATTCTCCTTGTTTGTTGCCCATGCTTTGTGCATTAGTATAGAAACATTTTAGTTTGTGATTGGTTTCTCTTTCTCCAATATTTTTATTAATTAGATTCTTTCGTCTTTGTTCTTCCTTTCCACTTCTAATAGCAGAGTTCTCAATAGCATTTGTCAGGTGTATGGCTTTTTCTGGTCTTTTGCTTCCCTTCCCATGTTGTTCTAGTTTAAAGCTCTCCTTACAAGTGTAGCAAGGCGACTTCCAAATACATGCTTACCAGTCTTCGTAAGGTGCACCCCATCTCTAGCAAGTAGTCCATCGTATAAGTAGTTCACTCCGTGATCCAGAAATCCAAATCGTTGCTGACGGCACCATCGACGTAGCCAGTTGTTCACCTGCAGAATCTTATTCCACCTCCTTGTTCCATGGCCATCCACTGGGAGGATGGAAGAGAAGACCACCTGCGCTCCCAGTTCTTTCACTTTCTTGCCTAAGTCTTCAAAGTCTCTGCAGATGGTTTCCAGGTCGTTTCTTGCAGTGTCATTTGTCCCCACATGTAGTAGCAGGAATGGGTAGTCATCTGTAGGTCTGAAGAGTCCTGATATCCTGTCAGACACATCTTTAATTTTTGCACCTGGAAGACAACACATTTCTCTTGAAGTTATATCCGGTCTGCAGATAGCGGCCTCAGTTCCTCTCAACAGGGAATCCCCCATGACCACCACTCTCCGTTTCTTCTTCACAACATTTTTCTTTCTCCATCCAGGAGGACTCTGAAGGCGTACAAGGTTGCTGCTTGTTGGCAAAGTCTTATCCTGATGTATTTCTTCATTGTTTTCCTGCGTGAGAGCCTGGTACTGGTTTCTGAGCAGTATGGGTGCTGACTGCCTCCTGATCCTCCTGCTTCTCTGGGTCACATGTCTCCATTCCTCTGTTTCTTCAGGTGCACTTCGAATTTCTTCTCTTTCTGTAACATGAAGAGATAATTCTGCTCTGTCCAAGAACTCTTCACCTTCCTTAATGATCTTCAACGTAGCTAACCTCTCTTCGAGATTTTGCAACTTTTCCTCCAACAGGGACACAAGCTTGCATTTGTGGCATGTGAAGTTTGGCTTTTCCACTGGTAAGTCTGTGAACATGTAGCAAGAAATGCAGCTCACCAAATGGCTCCTGGCCTCTTCCATCTTGAGATTTCTTAAAAACGATGAAAGATGAGCTGCAACGGCCAAAACCCAGTGATCGTTGAGCTCGCGGAGACTCTTCACTTATCCCAGAAGGCACTGGGAATATGCAAATGATCTCCTCAAGACTCTTCCCCTGGTTTTCCGATTTCCTCTTTTCAGCTGCAACGGCCAAAACCCAGTGATCGTTGAGCTCGCGGAGACTCTTCACTTATCCCAGAAGGCACTGGGAATATGCAAATGATCTCCTCAAGACTCTTCCCCTGGTTTTCCGATTTCCTCTTTTCAGCTGCAACGGCCAAAACCCAGTGATCGTTGAGCTCGCGGAGACTCTTCACTTATCCCAGAAGGCACTGGGAATATGCAAATGATCTCCTCAAGACTCTTCCCCTGGTTTTCCGATTTCCTCTTTTCAGCTGCAACGGCCAAAACCCAGTGATCGTTGAGCTCGCGGAGACTCTTCACTTATCCCAGAAGGCACTGGGAATATGCAAATGATCTCCTCAAGACTCTTCCCCTGGTTTTCCGATTTCCTCTTTTCAGCTGCAACGGCCAAAACCCAGTGATCGTTGAGCTCGCGGAGACTCTTCACTTATCCCAGAAGGCACTGGGAATATGCAAATGATCTCCTCAAGACTCTTCCCCTGGTTTTCCGATTTCCTCTTTTCAGCTGCAACGGCCAAAACCCAGTGATCGTTGAGCTCGCGGAGACTCTTCACTTATCCCAGAAGGCACTGGGAATATGCAAATGATCTCAAGACTCTTCCCCTGGTTTTCCGATTTCCTCTTTTCAGCTGCAACGGCCAAAACCCAGTGATCGTTGAGCTCGCGGAGACTCTTCACTTATCCCAGAAGGCACTGGGAATATGCAAATGATCTCCTCAAGACTCTTCCCCTGGTTTTCCGATTTCCTCTTTTCAGCTGCAACGGCCAAAACCCAGTGATCGTTGAGCTTGCGGAGACTCTTCACTTATCCCAGAAGGCACTGGGAATATGCAAATGATCTCCTCAAGACTCTTAGCCTCAAGACTCTTAGCCAGGACGGAGAGGCCTGCTCCCAAAGCCTGCAATTGTGTGAGTATTAAACTATGTGTGTGTGGCATGTCTGTGTGTCTGTGGCTTGTCTGCCTGTGTGTGTGGTCTGTCTGTGTGTGTGTGGTCTGTCTGTGTATGTGTGGCCTGAGTGTTTGTGTGTGTGTGTGGTCTGCTTTCCTGCATGTATGTTCGTGGCCTCCCAGTGTGGCATGTCTGTGTGTGTGTGTATTTTTATTATGCCTTTTTTTCATACTTTAATTGTTTTTCTGTTGCATGTGAACTGAATTTTATTTTCATAGTACTGTAATTTTATTTCCATATTTGCAATTGTGCTGTGATTGTGTTGTGTGGCCTGTGTGTGTGTGTAGTCTGCCTTCCTGCATGTATGTTCATGGCCTCCCAGGGTTGCAAGTCTGTGTGTGTGTATTTTTATTATGTCTTTTTTCATACTTTAATTGTTTTTCTGTTGCATGTGTACTGAATTTTATTTTCATAGTACTGTAACTTTATTTCCATATTTGCAATTGTGCTGTGTATTGTATGTGGTGTAACTGTGGTGTTGAATGTGGTGTTTCTGTTGTATATTACTGTTTTTTTATTTTTCATTTATTGTGGTATTTAAAATAAAGAGCAGAGTAGCGCCTACTTGTGAAAAAAGTATACATTTTTTTTTAATAAAAACTGTCCATTGTATTATTTTAAAACCAGGTAAAATTAAGCATGGGTATACATGTAAAAAAGGTTACATTAAGTGTTGGTTTTTGGTATACAAGTGTGGTTATACTCTCAAGTGAGAGATTGTAAGGGAATTTACACATGCAAACACTTGGGAATACTCTTAGTGAGAGTTTCAAGGCAAACACTTGGGTATACTCTCAGTGAGAGTTTCAGTGAATTACACACATGCAAACACTTGGGTATACTCTCAGTGAGAGTTTCAGGGCAAACACTTGGGTATACTCTCAGTGAGGGTTTCAGGGAATTACACACATGCAAACACTTGGGTATACTCTCACTGAGAGTTTCAGGGAATTATACACATGCAAACACATTTGGGTATACACTCAGTGAGAGTTTCAGTGAATTACACACATGCAAACACTTGGGTATACTCTCAGTGAGAGTTTCAGGGCAAACACTGGGGTATACTCTCAGTGAGAGTTTCAGGGAATTACACACATGCAAACACTTGGGTATACTCTCAGTGAGAGTTTCAGGGAATTACACACATGCAAACACATTTGGGTATACTCTCAGTGAGAGTTTTCAGGGAATTACACACATGCAAACACTTGGGTATACTCTCAATGAGAGTTTCAGGGCAAACACTTGGGTATACTCTCAGTGAGAGTTTCAGGGAATTACACACATTAATACCAATGAAGAATTTTTTTATGTTACTAAAATTCTCTTTACAGTTGTGGCCAAAAGTATTGACACCCCTGCAATTCTGTCAGACAATGCTCAGTTTCTTCCTGAAAATGATTGCAAATACAAATTCTTTGGTATTATTATCTTCATTTAATTTGTCTTAAATGAAAAATACACAAAAGAGAATGAAGCAAAAAGCAAAACATTGATCATTTCACACAAAATTCCAAAAATGGGCCAGACAAAAGTATTAGCACCCTCAGCCTAATACTTGGTTGCACAACCTTTAGCCAAAATAACTGTGACCAACCGCTTCCGGTAACCATCAATGAGTTTCTTACAATGCTCTGCTGGAATTTTAGACCATTCTTCTTTGGCAAACTGCTCCAGGTCCCTGATATTTGAAGGGTGCCTTCTGCAAACTGCCATTTTTAGATCTCTCCACAGGTGTTCTATGGGATTCAGGTCTGGACTCATTGCTGGCCACCTTAGAAGTCTCCAGTGCTTTCTCTCAAACCATTTTCTAGTGCTTTTTGAAGTGTGTTTTGGGTCATTGTCCTGCTGGAAGACCCATGACCACTGAGGGAGACCCAGCTTTCTCACACTGGGCCCTACATTATGCTGCAAAATTTGTTGGTAGTCTTCAGACTTCATAATGCCATGCACACGGTCAAGCAGTCCAGTGCCAGAGGCAGCAAAGCAACCCCAAAACATCAGGGAACCTTCACCATGTTTGACTGTAGGGACTGTGTTCTTTTCTTTGAATGCCTCTTTTTTCTCCTGACCAGAGAACATTCTTCCAAAACGTTTTAGGCTTTTTCAGGTAAGTTTTGGCAAACTCAAGCCTGACTTTTTATGCCTCGGGGTAAGAAGTGGGGTCTTCCTGGGTCCCTTTTCAATCAGATGCCGACGGATAGTACGGGTTGACACTGTTGTACCCTCGGACTGCAGGGCAGCTTGAACTTGTTTGGATGTTAGTCGAGGTTCTTTATCCAACATCCGCACAATCTTGCATTGAAATCTCTTGTCAATTTTTCTTTTCCGTCCACATCTAGGGAGGTTAGCCACAGTGCCATGGGCTTTAAACTTCTTGATGACACTGCGCACGGTAGAAACAGGATCATTCTGGTCTTTGGAGATGGACTTGTAGCCTTGAGATTGCTCATGCTTCCTCACAATTTGGTTTCTCAAGTCCTCAGACAGTTATTTGGTCTTCTTTCTTTTCTCCATGCTCAATGTGGCACACACAAGGACACAGGACAGAGGTTGAGTCAACTTTAATCCATGTCAACTGGCTGCAAGTGTGATTTAGTTATTGCCAACACCTGTTAGGTGCCACAGGTAAGTTACAGGTGCTGTTAATTACACAAATTAGAGAAGCATCACATGATTTTTCAAACAGTGCCAATACTTTCGTCCACCCTCTTTTTTATGTTTGGTGTGGAATTATATCCAATTTGGCTTTAGGAGAATTCTTTTTGTGTTTTTTCATTTAAGACAAATTAAATGAAGATAATAATACGAAAGAATTTGTGTTTGCAATCATTTTCAGGAAGAAACTGAGTATTATCTGACAGAATTGCAGGGGTGTCAATACTTTTGGTATTTTCTGGGACAGAAAGATTGAAATCTAAACTGCCCCAGAACAGATCCCCAAAGGAATAGACAGCCCCAAACATATATTGTCGGTGAGACAAGATAAGACACGAGGACAGACTGAGCAAACGGTGGGGCCCAAGCTGTCTAGACAAGACAAGGACAGAAAAGATACTGTCTGCAATCACGCACAAAACCCTGAAAAAGTCCAACACTTCTGATATACAAAAAACCTGAGATCACATGACCTCACCCCCACTAGATTAGCACTCTGGTATAAACTGGCAGCAAAGCAAAAAGATACTAACATAACAGGGGACTGAACAAGCTGCAACATATGAAGCAGGGTCCAGCGCTGCCCCCAGCAGGGAGCACGCTGAACCCTAGCAGCAAAAGAGAAAGCAAAAAAAGACACAACCAGATTAGATGCAAATGATTGCAAATGAATCACTTAGCTGAACCATGTCTGCATGTCAGGCAGGGGACAAAAGAACTCCAAATGCACACGGAGGAAATCACCAGCAACCTCCAAGAGTAACCAGCTCAATTACGAGTATATGCTCCCAGCCAGTAATCCCAGGTTCCCAATTATTGTCGTCAGGTGGAGAACTTCCATCCACCTGGCCAGCTCCACTACTCTAAGTAACCACCAGAGGGAGTAGAGGGAGCTTTGGCTCAGAACTTCGAGCAAGGGAATTCACAGGAAACAAAACAGTGTCATCAGGATCAACAGTGACTGCATTGTGCATTGTATTGCTGTATTGTTCCTGCTTTGACTCTTGTTCCTGATGACACTGTTGTGTTTCCTGCTAGATATATTCTAGCAGGAAACACAACAGTGTCATCAGGATCAACAGTGACTGCATTATGTATTGTATTGCTGTAGTGTTCCTGCTTTGACTCTTGTTCCTGATGACACTGTTGTGTTTCCTGCTTGATATATTCTAGCAGGAAACACAACAGTGTCATCAGGATCATCAGTGACTGCATTGTCTATTGAATTCTTTTGTGATGCCGCATTGACTGTTTGCCAAGTTCACTCAGGTGTGTGAGATGATACAGATGTTGCCATCAGTGCATTGGATAACGTTTTTTCTTTGTTTTTCCAACAGTGAACAAAGTCCGCACACATTGGCGCTCGATGAAGGACCACTTCAACACTGATGTTTGTGCTGAGGGACAGGTTTGCAGTGGTTCAAGGACCAGAACAAAATGCCGCTATCATCGCGAGTTGGCGTTCCATAAGACCGGTCCTTGCCAGCAGAGCGTATTTATTTTTTTTTAAATCTGTGCTTTTCTACTCCACAGCAATTGGTGCTTGTAAATGCATGATACTAATATTTTTATTTTATTTTCACAGCACCTGGAGCAGCACCCTGCAACCTGTCCCTGGAGTGGTCCTTCATCGGACGACCTCAGACCCGTCCCAGCCATCCGACAGCCAGGAAGCAGCTTGCAGGTTAGCAACACGGACACCTGGTGACCAGGAAGCTGGTACGTCAGGTCTTCCCCTGTCCCAGATCTCTGCCATTGGTTACGCGGGCACTTCCCACCAGCGGCAGAGGGCCTCGGACAGGAATGTCATGCCCGAGTTCATGTACTTGAGCGAGGCCTTTCATGCCAGCCTCAAGGTACTGTCAGACAAAGTGGAAAGTGGTTTTTCACTCATGGAACATGGTTTTACCTACATGGAACACCGCTTCCACTCTGTCGACAGTCGCCTTGACCGTCTGGAGGCTGACCTCAACAGACCAGCGCACCATTTTTTCAGTAAAATTGAACGGGGCATGGCAGAACACCTTAGTCCTGAGCAACAGCTGAATGTGATGCAGGCTTGCAACACTGCTTACTTGCAGGCTATGCAGCAGAATTAGTACATGCAGCAGTCAGTGGTGTCATTTCCAACTTTGCCACCACTGACTCGCTACACCTCACTAGAGACTTCTGCTGCATAGCCACCTGCATTCCAAGCCAAGCCGGACACCACTACACCACGCCAATGCCGAGTGCTGCTGGACACTCCACCCCCGCCACCACCATGGCAAGCGCTGCTCCTCTCTGGAGCACCACCACCGCCACCGGTCCACCATCTTGGAGCACTGCCACCGCAGCACCTGCTTGGACCACCACCACCTATTCTCCTGTTCGGAGCACAGACACCACTTCTCCGTCTAGGAGCACCGCCACCACTCCTCATCATTCTAGAAGCACCGCCACCGCTTCTCCTTCTAGGAGCACCGCCACCACTCCTCATCATTCTAGGAGCACCGCCACCACTCCTCATCATTGTAGGAGCACCGCCACCACTTTTCCATCTAGGAGCATCGCCCCCACTACTCATCCTCATAGGAGCACCGTCACCACTTCTCCTCCTTCTAGGAGCACCGCCACCACCGAGCATCAGAAGGGTGACCCACATTCCTTCTTTTACCAATCAATGCCACGGTCCACCAGCTCAAGGCGGTCAAGCACTGTAAAGCCATCACACAGTGGCAGTAAGTCCAGGCAGGAGACTCATGCACCCAAGAAGAATAAAAAACAAAAGACTTTGTCCCTCCCCCCTCTCCTCCTAATGTGTCTCACCCTGCCTCCAGTTCCATCCCTGAACTCCCCTCCCCCACTACTTTTGTTGCCCCCTCCCCTAGAACCCCTTCCTTGCCTTCCAGCCGTTCCTCGTCTCTCCACACCCCCATAGTAGCACAATCTTCCCTCAAATGTCCTTCACAATAATTTTTTTTTAAAAATAAATGTGCAATGCTGCTGTCACCTAATACATTTTAATTAATGTGTCTTTCGCCGCCTACACACACTGCGCCGTACACTTTGCGTTTTTGCCCACACATAGCTCCAATATTGTGACAGGTTTCTTGTGTCATTCCTGGAGATATGTGTAGTCAAAAACACAAATATACGACTTGTATTTTCCCCACCAGTCTCTTCAGTATGCTAATATTGCACAGACTGAATAGAGGATTGTGTTGAGTGCAAGGCATCTCTATTGTTACCTTGCCAGGTATCATAAAAAGTTAATTGAGGGTGGTGTGTTTTTACCATCATCAATTCACTTATTGTGAGACAAGGCCAGGGGATTCTAGATATACCTTGTAATTAACCACATCCTCTATTCAGTGTGTGTTGGATAAACTGAGATGATGGGGAAAATACACGTCATATGTACAATACCCTGGTCTTGTATCATAACTATTTATCACACCTGGGCAGGTGAATACACATATGAGTTTTAACCTGCATCGTCGCTTCAGTCTGCATATATTTCAGGCAGACTGTAGTGATGCTGCAGTTTAACTCATATGTGTATTCTCTTGCCCATTTGTGATAACATTCTGAAGTCAGGATGCGTTAATTTGGGCGTCCACTTCAGCATGACACCAGGCCTGGGGATTCTAGAAGTTGTATAAACGTTATTATCTATAAAGTCTGCGTTCAAACTCAAGCCACAGTGGTGATCCTACAAATAATATTTATAGTCACATGGTCAGGTGACAAAGAGTGATGGATGCTAGTGCATCCCCAAATCACTATTTGTAACATCAGGCCAGGACACAAATATTAGTTGTATTATCTCCATCATCGCTGCAAATTGAACACAAACTGTAGAGATGATAAAGGTCATACAACTTGTGTGTGTGTGTGTAGTCACCTGGTCAGGAGTGCTAGTAAATTCATGATGCACAAAACACAGCATCATGAATTCACTGGTACACCTGGCCAGTTGATTATTGTATTGGAGTGTTAAAAGACAGAGTTCACTCGGTACAGGTTTTTTATTAACATACACACAAGAAAACATTTTTACACCATTTGATCTTGCCATTCCACCTGTCCTACCATCTGAGATGAAGTAGGCCACAAATTGGTCCCTCATTTGGCAAACTTCAACGGATGACCTGAGAGGGTGCTGAGTGAATTCAGGCAATGGGTTAGGAGCTGCATCATCGAGTTCAAAGTTCGGGTGCTCTTTAGCCATCACAAAATTATGTAGAACCACACAGACCTTCACCACCTCATCCACTGTTTCCAGTTTCAGATTAATAGCTGTACTGAGAATGCGCCTTCTGGAGACAAGTATACCAAAGGCACACTCTACAGTTCTTCTGGCCCTGATCAGCCTGTAATTAAAAATACTTTTGGTGTGGTCCAAGTCCCGGCTGGAGTAGGGTTTGAGCAGGTTTTGGCACATCTAGAATGCCTCATCCCCAACCATTACAAATGACTGTGGCGGACCTTCGGTGTTGGGAAGAGGCCGTGGCATGGGGAAATTGAAATGGTTGCCATGCAACTTCCGACCCATGTCCGAGTTCTTAAAAGCCTGGGAGTCATTCCCATGGCCAAATGCCCCAATGTCCACTATAACAAACATACAGTCTGCATCCGCAATGGCCATGAGTACTGTAGAAAAGTGCTTTTTATAATTATAGTACTCAGAGTCTGTTCTTTTGGGTTTGATTATCCGGATGTGTTTCCCATCAACCGCTCCCAAACAGTTGGGGAAATAGCAGACTGTCCAGAATTTTTGGCTATTTCAAACCACTTTTCGGTGGTGGGCAGGGGCATACAATCTTGAATCTGCGAAACAGAGAAAGAACAAAAATTAATATTTATGTATATGGTTTTTAAAACAATAAAATAAAAAAAATATTAGTACATGGCATAAAAATAATTCTGCAGGTCTTTGTTTACTACATGGCAGAACAGTAATTCTGCCAGCTTTGGAATAGACATGTCACAACAAAGAAAATTATGCAGGCATTGGTTTTGCAATATTACGTACCGTAATGGGACCAGGAGCCGTTCTTCAGGAGGAATCGCACGACGGAACTGTGTGTCCTGTTTCTGGATGGATTCTTGGACACGACCAAACAAATCCCTGAAGCTTTGTTGGGACATCTGAGTATAGTCAGTACATTTCTCCGGGTTTGCCTGGAGCTCGCTGTAGAGGGTGTGGTACGCTCCACGGCTCTCCCGGAGTTCAATAATTGGATGTATCCACAAACGCCGCCGCTGCCTCTCTCTCCCTTTGTTTATGGCAAGCAACTGCATAAGCCTGAGCCATCGCGATGTCCAGATCCAAGTTGAAGTGAAAACTCTTCCAGCGCAGATCAATGTTTCACAAAGGAAAATGCAAGAAAATATGAAGAATTCGGCTGTAAACAGGGTCTATATAAAGAATTTCCATGATACACGCCCACTGATGTCCCATTGGTGGAGACTGTTGCAAGAATTTTTCAAGGATTTTCCTCCTGTGAAATGTGACACCTAGACAACCCATCCACATAAAAAACGCAAACGCATGGAAAAACGCTTGAAAACGCATACAAACGCTGCGTTTTTTGTCATAATGAGCACTATGATGCGACGAAATATCGCAGCGTTTACAAGCGTTTGCAAGCGTTTTATGTGCGCTCGAAACTGCGCAAAACGGCAGTTTGTAACAAAAAAAATTGTGTTTCAAAAATTGTGCTTATGTAAAGCAAAGTAGACATGTGGGAAATGTTATTTATTAACATGACTAATTTAAGGTAAAAAAATTTAAAGAGTTTGAAAATTGCGAAACTTTCAAACTTTTTGCCAATTTTCCGATATTTTCAAAAATAATCGCAAGTTAAAACAAAGAAATTTTACCACTATCATGAAGTACAACATGTCACAAACAAAATCTCAGAATCGATGACTTATTACCTCATAAAGTGACACTGGTCAGAATTTCAAAAATTGGCCTGGTCACAAAGGCTAAAACAGGCTCTGGTGTAAAAGGGTTAATACTGTCTTTCTAGAAGAGTAATAATGGTCCTTCCACCACAACTTCTGATTAAATTATGCTTGGACTCCATCCGCTGCCCAATCTGAGATGTGACACAAATAAACTTTGCGTTAGTGTGAGACCCCTTTAATGACATTTATAAGCCATGATTAACTCCTTTGATACCTTGGACGTATTATTCCGTCCAGGTGCCCTGGGCCACTATGACCCTGGATGGGATAGTACGCGATCAGCCATGCTCACAGCTGACACCTGGCACTAAGTGCCGGGAGCGGTCTGTTAACCCCAGGCACACTGTGCTAAAACATGATCGAAGCATTCCGGAAGCAGGCAGAGAGGCTGTCAGCAGTGACAGCCCCTCTGCCTTTGGAATGGAGAGCCCGCGGTATAACGCGGGGTCCCGATCGCTCCCATGGTTACCCAATGTCGTCATGATGACATCTGGGTTACCAGAGCTCAGAGACTTTCTTTCATGCGCACTGCATGTTAGGAAGTCTCTGATATCAGTGCACAGAAACTACAGTGCTGACAGCTTATATGGCATGCAAATCTGCATGCAATAAAAGAGTGCAGCCTGCACAAAATGAGTGTGCCATAGTGAGACACAGTGTAAAAGTAAGAATGAAAAAAAAATTAAATAATTTTAAAAATATTTTAAAAATATTTATATCATTAAATCAATATTTGAAAAAAAATCTAAACCATAAAAGTACACATATTTAGTATCACCGCATCCGTAATGACCCAACCTATGAAACTATCCCACTAGCTAACCCCTTTTGTGAGCACCATTAAAAAAAGAGGCAAAAAAACAATGCTTCATTATCATGCCGTCGAACAAAAGGTGACCACAATCGAAAAGGTGGATATACTGTAAATTAACATGGCACCGTTGAAAACGTCATCTTGTCCTGCAAAAAATGAGCCGCCACACAGCTCCATCACCGGAAAAATAAAGTTATAGCTCTCAGAATAAAGCGATGCAAAAATAATAATATTTTCTATAAAATAGTTTTTATTGTATAAAAGCGCCAAAACATAAAAAAATATAAATGAGGTATCGCTGTATTTGCAGTGACCCGAAGACTAAAACTGCTATATCAATTTTACCACACGCAGAACGGTATAAATGCCATCCCCCCAAAAAGAAATTCTGTTTATTCTGCCTTCCAACAATCGGAATAAAAAGCGATCAAAAAATGTCATGTGCCCGAAAATGGTGCAAATAAAAACGTCAACTCGTCCCGCAAAAAACAATATCTCACATGACACTGTGGGCTATAATGTGGAAAAATTATAGCTCTCAAAATGTGGTGATGCAAAAACTATTTTTTGCAATAAAAAGCATCTATTAGCGTGTGACAGCTGCCAAACATAAAAACGAGCTATAAATACTAAATCAAACCCCCCTTTATCACCCCCTTAGTTAGGGAAAAATAATAAAAAAAATGTATTTATTTCCATTTAGGGTTGGAGCTAAAGTTAGGGCTAAAGTTAGGATTGGCATTAGGGATAGGGCTGGGAATGGGGTTAGGGATTTATAGGGTTAGGTTTGTGGTTAGGGTTATGGTTGGAATTAGGGTTAGGGGTGTGTTGGGGTTAGGGCTGGAGTTAGAATTGGGGGTTTCCACATTTTAGGCACATCAGGGGCTCTCCAAATACGACATGGTGTCCGATCTCAATTCCAGCCAATTTTCCATTGAAAGGTCAAACGGCGCTCCTTCCCTTCTGAGGTCTGCCGTGTGCACAAACAGTGGTTTAGCTGCATAAATCGGGTATTTCTCCTGTTACATTTGGTAAAATAAAACAAATTGGATCTGAAGTAAATTTTTTGTTAATTTTTTTTAATCATTCAAAAATTCCTGTGAAGCACCTGAAGTGTTAATAAACTTCTTGAATGTGGTTTTGAGCACATTCAGGGGTGCAGGTTTTAGAATGGTGTCACTTTTGGGTATTTTCTATATATAGACCCCTCAAAGTGACTTCAAATGTGATGTGGTCCCTATAAAAAATAGTCTTGTAAAAATGAGAAATTGCTGGTCACCTTTTAACCCTTATAACTTCCTAACAAAAAAAAACTTGGTTCCAAACTTGTGCTGATGTAAAGTAGACATGTGGGAAATCTTATTTATTAACTATTTTGTGTGACACGTTTCTCTGTTTTAAGGGCATGAAAATTCAAAGTTGGAAAATTGCAAAATTTAAAAAATTTCTGCCAGATTTCCATTTTTTTTCACAAATAAACACAAGGCATATCAAAGAAAAAAAAATGTAAGGACGTGGGCCCTTTAAAACTGAAGGAGGCAGAGGAGTGCGCAGGCACATGCACGCTGTCCTGACCCATCACTAGAACTAGGACCAGCGGCACCACCCGACAAACCCAGGTAGGCGCTGGGGGCCCTGGGCGAACGGGGAGTGGGACAGATAGTATGGTGTCCGTGAGTTGGGGGAGCCCGGTGCCAGCACTGGCATCGGGGCCGACCCCTCTAATACTCACCTCTCCTCATTCTGGCAGCTGCAGTGTCTTCAGTGCCCTCTGACTCTGCAACCTCTCAGGGCAGAGGGAGCTATGACGTCATTACCGCGTGCTCAGCCTCTCTTTTCTGAGCGTTGCAGAGCCGGGAGAGACACTGAATGTACAGGACCTGCGGTGGGAACGGGAAAGATGAGTACTTGATTTTTTTTTCTTCATGTATGCAGCATTACATGGGCCCCATAATGTGCTGCATGGAGAAGGGGGGCCTATAGTATGCTGCTGGGGGGGCCCATAGTATGCTGCATGGAGGAGCAGGGGGCCCATAGTACGCTGCATAGAGGAGCAAGGGGGGCCCATAGTATGGTGCAGGGGGGCCCATAGTATGTTGCAGGGGAGGGCCATAGTATGCTGCAGGGGGGCATAGTATGCTACAGGGGAGGGCCATAGTATGCTGCAGGGGGGGCATAGTATGCTGCATGGAGGAGCAGGGGGGCCACAGTATGCTGCATGGAGGAGCATGGGGGCCACAGTATGCTGCATGGAGGATCAGGGGGGCTGGGGGCCCATAATGTGGTGCATGGAGGAGCAGGGGAGGCCATAGTATGCTGCAGGGGGGCCATAGTATGCTGCATGGAGGAGCAGGGGGGTCGGGGGCCCATAATGCGCTGCATGGAAGAGCAGGGGGGCCATAGTATGCTGCATGGAGGAGCAGGGGGGCCATAGTATGCTGCATGGAGGAGCAAGGGGGGCGGGACCCATAATATGCTGTATGGAGGAGCAGGGGGGCATAGCATGCTGCATGGATGAGCAGGGGGGCCATAATGTGCTGCATGGAGGAGAAGGGGAGGCCATAATGTGCTGCATGGCGGAGCAGGGGAGGCCATAGTATGCTGCAGGGGGGCCATAGTATGCTGCATGGAGGAGCAGGGGGGCCGGGGGCCCATAATGTGCTGCATGGAAGAGCAGGGGGGCCATAGTATGCTGCATGGAGGAGCAGGGGGGCCATAGTATGCTGCATGGAGGAGCAAGGGGGCGGGACCCATAATATGCTGTATGGAGGAGCAGGGGGGCATAGCATGCTGCATGGATGAGCAGGGGGGCCATAATGTGCTGCATGGAGGAGAAGGGGAGGCCATAATGTGCTGCATGGAGGAGCATGGGAGGCCATAATGTGCTGCATGGAGGAGCAGGGGAGGCCATAATGTGCTGCAAAGAGGAGCAGGGGGCCATAATGTGCTGCATGGAGGAGCAGGGGCGCCATAATGTGCTGCATGGAGGAGCAGGGGGCCAATAATACTGTATGAAGGAGCAGGTGCCCCATAATACTGTATGGAAGTGCATTATATGGGACCCATAATACTGTATGGCAGACTATGTGGGTGCTCATAATACTGTATGGCGGACTATGTGGTTGCCCATAATACTGTATGGCGGACTATGTGGTGCCCATAATACTGTATGGTGGACTATGTGGTGCCCATAATACTGTATGGCAGACTATGTGGGTGCCCATATTACTGTATGGTGAACTATGTGGGTGCCCATAATACTGTATGGCGGACAATGTGGTTGCCCATAATACTGTATGGCGGACTATGTGGGTGCTCATAATACTGTATGGCGGACTATGTAGTTGCCCATAATAATGTATAGTGGACTATGTGGCTGCCCATAATATTGTATGGTGGACTATGTGGTTGCCCATAATACTGTATGGCGGACTATGTGGTTGCTTATAATACTGTATGGAAGATGATGTGCCCATATATTGTACTATATCTGTATTTTTTTAATCTGTGCATCAGAAATCGTGGCATGTGTTAAAGGGCCCTATTGATACGCTGTAGCCCTAGGCCCACAAAAACCTGCAGCTGACCCTGGTGACAACGCACATCAAGATGAATGCCGGCTGCAGCTGAGACAGGGCGCTCTGCTCTGTGACGACAGGCCATTCGTTGATGTCACATAGCAGTTTTGGTAAATGACTCCTGCAACCTTTGATAGGCTGGCAGCCTTTCAAATGTTACAGGTATGTGACATCAGCACACGGCCTGTCACAGAGCAGAGCGCCCTGTCACAGCTCAAGTCGGCAATCATTTTAACAACCATGATGAATATGAAGCCGCAAGAAGATGCCGGGGAGCGCAAGGGGAGAAGAATCCCCCCTCTGTGATTGGGCTAGGTAGTGGCCATAAAGGTGGACATAGGGGCCCAGGGAGGGGACGTTATTAACCCCTTCACCCCCAAGGGTGGTTGGCACGTTCATGACCGGGCCAATTTTTACAATTCTGACCACTGTCCCTTTATGAGGTCATAACTCTGGAACGCTTCCATGGATCCCGGTGATTCTGACAAAGTTTTCTCATGACATATTGTAC
Organism: Dendrobates tinctorius; assembly: GCF_039654945.1. Classification (NCBI taxonomy): domain Eukaryota; kingdom Metazoa; phylum Chordata; class Amphibia; order Anura; family Dendrobatidae; genus Dendrobates; species Dendrobates tinctorius. The sequence goes on from NW_027361755.1 coordinate 3,812,895, forward strand.
TTCATGATAGTGGTAAAATTTCAATCAAATAACTTGCGTTTATTTGTGAAAAAAACGGAAATTTGGCAAAAATTTTGAATATTTCGCAATTTTCCAACTTTGAATTTTTATGCCCTTAAATCACAGAGATACGACACACAAAAAAACTTGATAAGTAACATTTTCCACATGTTTACTTTACATCAGCACAATTTTGGAACCAAAATTTTTTTTTTGTTAGGAAGTTATAAGGGTTAAAAATTGTCCAGCGATTTCTCATTTTTGCAACACCATTTTATTTTTACAGACCACATCACATTTGAAGCCACTTTGAGGGGTCTATATGATAGAAAATACACAAAAGTGACACCATTCTAAAAACTGCACCCATTAAGGTGCTCAAAACCACATTCAAGAAGTTTATTAACCCTTTAGGTGCGTCACAGGAATTTTTTGAATATTTAAAAAAAAAATGAACATTTAACTTTTTTCACAAAAAAATACTTCAGGTTCAATTTTTTTTTATTTTACCAATGGTAACAGGAGAAATTGGACTGCAAAAGTTATTGTGCAATTTGTCCTGAGTAAGCTGATACCTGATATGTGGGGGGGAACCACTGTTTCGGCACATGGCAGAGCTCAGAAGGGAAGGAGCGCCGTTTGACTTTTTCAATGCAAAATTGGCTGTAATTCAGATCGGACGCCATGTCACGTTTGGAGAGCCCCTGATGTACCTAAACAGTGGAAACCCCTCCAAGTGACCCCATTTTGGAAACTAGACCCCCCCAAGGAACTTATCTAGATATGTGGTGAGAACTTTGAACCCAGAAGGGCTTCACAGAAGTTTATAACGTACAGGGGTACAATTAAAAAATCATATTTTTTACACAAAAATGATCTTCTCACCCCCAATTTTAATTTTCCCAAGGGGAACAGGACACTAAAAGTTATTGTGCAATTTGTCCTGAGTACGCTGATACCCCATATGTGGGGGTAAACCACTATTTGGGCGCATGGCAAAGCTCGGAAGGGAAGCAGCGCCATTTGACGTTTTTGGCTGGAATTGAGATCGGACACCATGTCGCGATTGGAAAACCCCTGATGTACCAAAACAGTGGAAACCCCCCACAAATGACACCATTTTGGAAACTAGACCCTCCAAGGAACTTATCTAGATGTGTGGTGAGCACTTTGAACCCCCCAGTGCTTCACATAAGTTTATAACGCCCTGGCGTGAAAATAAAAAATTCGTATTTTTTCCACAAACATGATCTTTTAGTCACCAATTTTTTTATTTTCCCAAGGGTAAAAGGAGAAATTGAACCCCAAAAGTTGTTGCCCAATTTGTCCTGAGTACGCTGACACCCCATATGTGGGAGAAAACTACTGTATGGACACACGTCGGGGCTCGGAAGGGAAGTAGTGACGTTTTGGAATGCAGACTTTGATGGAATGGTCTGCGGGTGTCATGTGCGTTTGGAGAGCCCCTGATGTACCTAAACTATTGAAACTCCCCACAAGTGTCCCCATTTTGGACACTAGACCCCCCACGGAACTTATCTAGATGTGTGGTGAGCACTTTGAACCCCCAAGTGCTTCACAGAAGTTTATAACGCCCGGGCGTGAAAATAAAAAAATCATTTTTTTCCACAAAAATGATATTTTTGCCCCCAATTTTTTATTTTCCTAAGGGTAACAGGAGAAATTGGACCCCAAAAGTTGTTTTGCAATTTGTCCTTAGTAGGCTGATACCCTACATGTGGGGGTAAACCACTGTTTGGGTGCATGGCAGAGCTTGGAAGGGAAGGACCACCATTTGACTTTTTCAACTCAGAATTGGCTGGAATTGAGATCAGACACCATGTTGCATTTGGAGAGCACCTGATGTGCCCAACCAGTGGAAACCCCCAATTCTAACTCCAACCCTAACCCCCAACACACCCCTAACCCTAATCTCAGCCCTAACCCTAGCCCTAACCCTAACCCTAACGGGAAAATGGAAATAAATACATTTTCTTTTCATTTTATTATTTTTCCCTAACTAAGGGGGTGATAATGGGGAGTTTGATTTACTATTTATGGCTTTTATGTTTGGCAGCTGTCATACGCTAAAAGACGCTTTTTATTGTAAAAATAGTTTAGGCATCACCACATATTGAGAGCTATAATTTTTCCTTATTTTGACCCACCGAGTCATGTGAGGTCTTATTTTTTGCGGGACGAGTTGTTTTTTTTATTGGTACCATTTTCGGGCACGTGACAATTTTTGATCGCTTTTTATTCCGATTTTTGGGACGCAGAATGAACACAAACCAGCGTTTCATGAATTTCTTTTGGGGGGGTGCGTTTACATCGTTCCGCGTGCGGTAAAATTGATAAAGCGGTTTTATTCTTCGGGTCAGTATGGTTACAGCGATACCTCATTTAGGTCTTTTTTTATGTTTTGTCGGTTTTATGCAATGAAAACTATTTTATATAAAAAATAAATATTTTTGCATCGCTTTATTCTGCGAGCTATAACTTTTTTATTTTTTCGCTGATGATGCTGTATGGCAGCTCGTTTTTTGCGGGACAAGATGACGTTTTCAACGGTACCATGGATATTTATAAGCGTCTTTTTGATCGTGCGTTATTGCACTTTTTGTTTGGCGGTATGATAATAAATCATTATTTTTTGCTTCGTTTTTTATTATTTTTTAAGGGGTTCGCTAAAGGGGTTAACTAATGGGACAGTTTTATAGGGCAGGTCGTTACGGACGCGGCGATACCCAATATGTGTACTTTTATTGTTTGTTTTTTATTTCCAAAAAATGGATTTATTGGGGGAATATTTTTTTTTTTCTAATTTATTTGGCGATTTTTTTAAAATTATTTTAACACTTTTTTTTTTTTAACTTTATTACATAGTCCCAGGTGGGACAACACTGTCCTGTGACAGATCGCTGATCTGTCACATCACAGATCACTGTGACAGATCAGCGATCTGTCACAGGCACTGCTGCAGACTTCCTCATGCCTGCGCTTTGCAGGCACTGAGGAAGTCAGCTCCCTGCAGGCCCCCGAAGGCCCCCGTCGCCATCTTGGATTCGGGGGCCTGCTGGGAAGGAGCCCCCCGCAGCAGCGCTGCACATTGCGCTGCTGTGGGGGGCTCAGGGAAGCACGGAGGGAGCCCCCTCCCTGCCGATGCTTCCCTTTAACCCCCGGTACACCGCGATCATGTTTGATCACGATGTGCAAGGGGTTAACGTGTCAGGGGCGGTCCGTGACCGCCCCTGACACATTTTGCCAGGTGTCAGCTGTGATAATCAGCTGACACCCGGCCGCAATCAGCGGGCGCTCACCACGTGGGCACCGCTGATCGCGCTAGATGCACTATCCCGTCCATGGGCATAGAGGCCCGGGTCCCATGGACGGGATAGTACATCTGATGTCAGAAAGGGGTTAAAGTGGACATGGGCCCAGGATGAGGACATTATTACTGGAAGGGGCCAGGATAGGGACCTTATTAAAGTGGACAATGGGGTCCAGGATGGGGACATTAAATAAAGGTGTGACATAATTACTGTATGGAGGTCAGGATGAGGAACATACAGTGGGGAAAAAAAGTATTTAGTCAGTCAGCAATAGTGCAAGTTCCACCACTTAAAAAGATGAGGCGTCTGTAATTTACACCATAGGTAGACCTCAACTATGGGAGACAAACTGAGAAAAAAAAATCCAGAAAATCACATTGTCTGGTTTTTTTTTTCATTTTATTTGCATATTATGGTGGAAAATAAGAATTTGGTCAGAAACAAGCAATCAAGATTTCTGGCTCTCACAGACCTGTAACTTTTTCTTTAAGAGTCTCCTCTTTCCTCCACTCATTACCTGTAGTAATGGCACCTGTTTAAACTTGTTATCAGTATAAAAAGACACCTGTGCACACCCTCAAACAGTCTGACTCCAAACTCCACTATGGTGAAGACCAAAGAGCTGTCAAAGGACACCAGAAACAAAATTGTAGCCCTGCACCAGGCTGGGAAGACTGAATCTGCAATAGCCAACCAGCTTGGAGTGAAGAAATCAACTGTGGGAGCAATAATTAGAAAATGGAAGACATACAAGACCACTGATAATCTCCCGCGATCTGGTGCTCCACGCAAAATCCCACCCCGTGGGGTCAGAATGATCACAAGAACGGTGAGCAAAAATCCCAGAACCACGCGGGGGGACCTAGTGAATGAACTGCAGAGAGCTGGGACAAATGTAACAAGGCCTACCATAAGTAACACACTACGCCACCATGGACTCAGATCCTGCAGTGCCAGACGTGTCCCACTGCTTAAGCCTGTACATGTCCGGGCCCGTCTGAAGTTTGCTAGAGAGCATTTGGATGATCCAGAGGAGTTTTGGGAGAATGTCCTATGGTCTGATGAAACCAAACTGGAACTGTTTGGTAGAAACACAACTTGTCGTGTTTGGAGGAAAAAGAATACTGAGTTGCATCCATCAAACACCATACCTACTGTAAAGCATGGTGGTGGAAACATCATGCTTTGGGGCTGTTTCTCTGCAAAGAGGCCAGGACGACTGATCCGGGTACATGAAAGAATGAATGGGGCCATGTATCGTGAGATTTTGAATGCAAACCTCCTTCCATCAGCAAGGGCATTGAAGATGAAACGTGGCTGGGTCTTTCAACATGACAATGATCCAAAGCACATCGCCAGGGCAACGAAGGAGTGGCTTCGTAAGAAGCATTTCAAGGTCCTGGAGTGGCCTAGCCAGTCTCCAGATCTCAACCCTATAGAAAACCTTTGGAGGGAGTTGAAAGTCCGTGTTGCCAAGCGAAAAGCCAAAAACATCACTGCTCTAGAGGAGATCTGCATGGAGGAATGGGCCAACATACCAACAACAGTGTGTGGCAACCTTGTGAAGACTTACAGAAAACGTTTGACCTCTGTCATTGCCAACAAAGGATATATCACAAAGTATTGAGATGAAATTTTGTTTCTGACCAAATACTTATTTTCCACCATAATATGCAAATAAAATGAAAAAAAAAACAGACAACGTGATTTTCTGGATTTTTTTTTCTCAGTTTGTCTCCCATAGTTGAGGTCTACCTATGATGTAAATTACAGACGCCTCTCATCTTTTTAAGTGGTGGAACTTGCACTATTGCTGACTGACTAAATACTTTTTTTCCCCACTGTACATGATTGGTTTATGGTGGCAAGTGGAGACATAATTACTGTAGGGGCCAATCAGGGGACATTATTACTGCTGTACTTTATTTTTCAGGTTACTGTCATGGGGAGAACAAAAGGGTCCTGCTACTTTGCAGGGCAGCACTATGTCTTTTTTTTCTTCATCTGACATAGTGTAGAAGTCAGAGAAAATAGTGGGGAATTTGCTCTGGAAGTGATCAGCTATAGATAACTTATTTTCTGCAGAGACGAGTTCTTGCTGGAAGAAGTGATTGCAGTTTGCACTGGATGAAAATGAAAGACTTCAACTACAAACGTCAGTGTGTTATTCGTACACTTACACTATATACTGTGTACAGAACTCCTGTGTATTATGTCACTGGTGGTAATAACAGTGTTGTTAGCATTGTGGTTTGTATTCATTATCAGAATTGTAGTATTCGGTCACTATGCGGTGGTAATTTGTGGTCTGGTCACGGTATGGCAATATTTCTCCTTGTATGTGGTATTATTTGATCCCTATATGCTGGTAATACAGTATGTTATGTTATTTGGTCACTGTGGTGGTAATATGTGGTCTGGTCATTCTGTGGCGGTATTTGTCCCTTGCATGTGGTATTATGGTCACTATGTGATCTGTTCATGGTATGGTGGTATTTGTCCCTATGATGTATTATTACTCGGTCACTATGTGGTCTGGTAATGGTGTGGTGGTATTTGTCCCTTGTATGTAGTATTATAGGGGACTGTGTTGTGTATAGCGGTCATTTGTTCTCTCTGATATTAGAAGATTCTTTATTTCCATTAGAGATTAAATACTTTGTACACAGCGGCAGAGATGCACTTACAGGGTGTTTCCTGTGGAATAAAGTATAATCACCTATCCACAGGATATTGACTGGTGAGGGTCTGACTACTTGGACCCAATCAGCAGAATGTGGAGCTTTTATCCTCATTAGACTGGAGTGGCATATCTGACTTGATCACTGATCTATTCATTCCCTCAGTGGCTGCACTTGTTTTTTTTATAGAAGCCCCAAAGAGAATGAATGGAGCTGCGGTCAGATATCCCACATGCCACTCCATTTTAAAATGGGGATAAGTGTCCTATCAGGGATAAAACTTCCTCATTCTTCCAATCGGTGCAGTTTCTAATGGTCGGATGTAAGTGATCACCTATACTGTGGACCCCATGGATCGGTGATAACTTGTTTTAACTAAAGAACCTCATTAATGTTAGCTACTGTAATTATACATTCCAGTTATGGGGGCGCACAGTAGATGTGCAGGAGTCGCCTGTATTTTACAGCCGATGCTCCACTATAATGGGGATAATGACTGACAGATATTTGCATATAACTGTAGGGTGGGCACCTAGGGTCCATTCCCCTGGTGGGCCCTAGACAACCTAGTCCGACCCAATGCCGAAAGATGCCTATTGTCTGCAGCAGAGCTTGACATCTGCCATGGTGACTATGCTCCAGCCATTGCTGAACTTGTTGTTTGGTTACCCAGTAGAGACTACCAATTTAGAATATGATGCAAAGATGTATGCTGGAATTAAATCACGCAAGGAAATGTGCAAGTGCACATACTATTATTATATATATATATATGAATCTGTATTTACAATACAAAGAATGAATGCTTTATACTATCTCACATGCTAGTTAAGTATTTCCTACCAAGAATAAAAAAAAGAACTTCCCATGTGACGGGAATGCCCTAAGGAAGGGATTCTGAGCAGAAGGTTGAACAGAAAGTGTTTCATCCCAAAATTTGTATTTCTACAATAAAATGTAGCAGGATTGCTGGAGAATTTAATGGCTCCTAAATCATTCATTTGCTGCTTGTCACTTAAGGTATTGCTAAATATCTGCCCTCTACTTCCTTCCTTGTCCTAAACAAATCAAGATGCTGACAGAATGCTAACAGCTTCTTTACACAGTGACATCTCCAAAGTTTTACAGATGAAAGCAGAAATCATGCATTACTAAAGTATGGGACCACTGAAGTCCGAATCCTAATGTTTTCATAGAATCATAAAGTTGGTAGGGACCTCCTGGGCCATCTGGTCCAACCCCCTGCTCAAAGCAGGATTCACTAAATCATCCCAGTAAGATGTCTGTCCAGCCTCTGTTTGAAGACTTCCATTGAAGGAGAACTCACCACTTCTCGTGGCAGCCTGTTCCACTCATTGATCACTCTGTCAAAAAGTTTTTTCTAATATCTAATCTGTGTCTCCTCCCATTCAGTTTCATCCCATTGCTTCTAGTCTTTCCTTGTGCAAATAAGAATAAAGTTGATCCTTCTACAATGTGACAGCCCTTTAGATATTTGTAGACAGCTATTAAGTCTCCTCTCAGTCTTCTCTTTTGCAAACTAAACATTCCCAAATCCTGCAACCTTTCCTCATAAGACAGGGTTTGCAGACCGGTCACCATTCTGGTCGCTCTTTTCTGAACTTGCTCCAGTTTGTTGATGTCTTTTTTAAAATGTGGTGCCCAAAACTGGACACAATATTCCAGATGAGGTCTGACCAAAGAGGAGTAGAGGGAAATAATGACTTCACATGATCTAGACTGTATGCTTCTGTTAATACATCCTAGAATTGCATTTGCCTTTTTTGCTGCTGCATCACACTGTTGACTCATATTCAGTCTGTGATCTATTAGTATACCCAAGTCTTTTTCACATGTGCTGTCACTTAGCCCTATTCCTCCCATTCTATATATGCTTTTTTCATTTTTATTGCCCAGATGTAGTACTTTGCATTTCTCCCTGTTAAAAACCATTGTTAGTTGCTGCCCACTTCTCCAGTTTATTTAAATCTTTTTGAATCCTCTCTCTCTCTTCTCTAGTATTAGCTTTCCCTCCTAGCTTTGTGTCATCAGCAAATTTAATCAGTTTACCCTCAATTCCTTCATCTAAATCGTTGATAAAGATGTTGAACAATACAGGGCCCAAGACAGAGCCCTGTGGTACCCCACATGAGACATTCTTCCAACTGGATGTGCAGCCATTTACGACCACTCTTTGGGTCCGATCACTAAGCCAGTTATGAATCCACCTAACAGTTGCCTTGTCCATTCCATACTTAGTCATTTTTTCAATAAGGATTGTATGAGAGACTTTGTCAAATGCTTTGCTGAAGTCAAGATATACTATATCTACAGCATTTCCTTGATCCACCCAATCAGTGATACCATCATAGAAGGAAATTAAGTTAGTCTGACATGACTTATTAGTTACAAACCCATGCTGACTCTGTTTGATCACTTCATTCTTATCCAGGTATTGACATACATGTTGTTTAATAATTTGTTCAAAGATCTTTCCTGGTATAGAAGTCAGACTCACCGGCCTATAGTTGCCTGGGTCCACCTTCTTCCCCTTTTTGAAGATAGCAACAACATTTGCTCTTCTCCAGTCTTCTGGCACTTCTCCTGTTCTCCAAGAATTTTCAAAGATTATGGAGAGGGGTTCAAAAATTTCTTCTGCTATCTCTTTCAGTACTCTGGGGTGCAATTCATCTGGACCTGGAGACTTGAATTCATTTAGGTTAGCTAAGTGTTTCCTCACTATCTTTCTGTTTATAGATATCCTGGATTCTTTTTTTACTTTTGACATATCCCCAAAATCCTTTATTATTGCTTTTGACATCTCTTGCAAGCCACAATTCATTTTCAGCTTTAGCTAATCTGATTTGTGCCCTGCAGGTTCTGCAGACAGCATTATATTCTTCTTTAGATATGCCTCCCTCTTTCCATTTTATAAACATTTTTTTCTTCCTTTTTAGCATGTGCTTAAGTTCTGTATTCATCCATCCTGGTTTCCTTAAATGCTTCCTATTCTTCCCTCTTTTCGGAATTGTTAACAACTGTGCTTTGAGAATTTCATTTTTCAAGATTTCCCATCCTTCCTGGACATTTTTGTCTTTAAGGATATCCAGCCATTGGATCCCTCCAATTATCTTTCTGAATCCCTTAAAATCTGCCTTTCTGAAATCTAACCTTGACGTCTGAGTCTTCACAGGTCTTCCACCTCTAGTTATCCAAAATTCTAAAATAGCATGGTCGCTACCCCCTAGGGTTCCAGCCACTTTTACCTCCTCAACCATTTCCTCCCTCTTTATAAGGATTAGATCCAAGGTAGCAGTTCCCCTTGTTTTCTCCCCTACCTTTTGGAAGATAAAGTTGTCAGCAAGAGAGGATAAGAATTTCCTTGACCTGTTAGTTTTGCCTGAGAGAGATTCCCAACAAATGTCTGGATAGTTGAAATCTCCCATGACAACTATGTCATATTTTTTGGAGAACTTGGCCATTTGATGCATAAAGAGTTCATCCATATCTTCAGCTTGCACAGGCGGCCTGTAGTAAATGCCTACAATGGTGTCCTTTCCATTGTTCTGTCCTTGTATTCTTACCCAAACAGTTTCCACAGAACTCCCAGTCTCTGAAGCTTCAATCTCTGTGCAGATATACGCGTTTCTAACATACAATGCGACACCTCCTCCTCGTTTATCAAGTCTGTTTCTTGCAAATAAGTTGTATCCTTCTAGTCTTGTACTCCAATCATGTGTATTGTCCCACCAAGTTTCAGTGATTCCAATGACATCATATTTCTTTTCCTGTGTTAGTAGTTCCAATTCTCCTTGTTTGTTGCCCATGCTTTGTGCATTAGTATAGAAACATTTTAGTTTGTGATTGGTTTCTCTTTCTCCAATATTTGTATTAATTAGATTCTTTCATCTTTGTTCTTCCTTTCCACTTCTAATAGCAGAGTTCTCAATAGCATTTGTCAGGTGTATGGCTTTTTCTTTTTTTTTTTCTTCCCTTCCCTTGTTGTTCTAGTTTAAAGCTCTCCTTACAAGTGTAGCAAGGCGACTTCCAAATACCTGCTTTCCAGTCTTCGTAAGGTGCACCCCATCTCTAGCAAGTAGTCCATCGTATAAGTAGTTCACTCCGTGATCCAGAAATCCAAATCGTTGCTGACGGCACCATCGACGTAGCCAGTTGTTCACCTGCAGAATCTTATTCCACCTCCTTATTAGTAATGCTTTCATCTTCACAGGCTACTATGGCACTTAGTATGTCAGGAGTGACCTTTACTTTTATCCTTCAGTGATCACTGACAAAATCCTTCTAGATTAAAGATAAGAAAGTCTTCATGTTACATTTATTTGGCCATACATAAATCAATGATACATATCTCTATTTGCTCTCCTGACACTAAAATGATTGAAATGGGTTTAATGTTAAAAAACAGTTTGTATAACAAGCACATGAGAAAACAATCACAGCATGCTGCCTTGGTAGCGAGACTCGGCACACACACAGCCATACAAAGTCTATGGGTGCGCGCTTTGATGTCATCCGAGTGCAGCGCGATTACTGCAGATACAAGCAATGCAGAAGATGGATAAATTACTGAGTCTGATCTGAGAATATTTGCATAATTGGCCCTAATTTAAAGGTACTGTCACACTTGTGACGTTATAGCGATATTGCTAGCGATATCGCTGTGTGTGATACTTACCTACGACCCGCTCCCCCGCTGGTTATCGATGATCGCGCGAGAACGTCCCGGACCGTTTCTCGTCGTCAGCTTCCTGCGGCGCTTCCTGTGGAGAGACGAGCGACGAGCGTGGGGCCGGGCGGGAGGACGTCAGGATCGCCTCGTCTGACAGGTAAGTAGCGACCCCCGACCCCAGCGATGTCGCTGGTGAGATCTGCCTGTGTGGCAGCTCACTAGCGACCACTTAGCGATGCACGAGCGATCCTGACCGCGTCATATCGCTGGTCGGGATCGCTGTGCATCGCTAAGTGTGACAGTACCCTAAGAGTTGTCACTCAGCAACACACTTGGAGCAGAGCCAGAATTAGGGGCAGCTAAAAAAAAAAAAAGGCAAATGCCTAGGGCCCCCTTCTTCTGTAGCCAATTTATGAACTGCATAGAAGGTGTACAGCATTACTTGCAGTGAATAATGTTGCACATCCTCTTTAGTCCCTGCACACATCTCTGTCCCTCTCCTTCTGCAGTGGGTTAGAAGCTGAGAGTGAGTGGCCATCTCACAGTGTTTATACTGTGTGTGTCTGTGAATGTATTATGTATGTATACTGTATGTGTGCATGTATGCAATATATTGCTCACCATTGTTGGCACCCCTTATTTTTTCATAGACTGGTACATTTCCATTTATGTCTAAAGATACTGTACAAAGTTATATCCTCAGGATTTTAGAATTAGTGGTCCAAAGTAATACAACAATTAAACATTGTTTTTCTACTTACATGTTGCAATTTCAAAGAATAAACAGAATAAACAGCATGTGCAGCAATAAAGGTACCTCTAATTAATATTTGGTTGTACACCCTTTGGTATTGATGACAGCCCCCAAACGTTTCTTGTAGCCATCAATAAGTTTCTTGCACTGCTCAGCAGGTATCTTCTCCCACTCTTCCTTTGTAGTTTGTTCAAGCTCTTGAATGTTTGCAGGGTTCTTTTTCCCAATGGAAGATTTCAGCTCACCCCAAAGATTTTCAATGGGATTGAGGTCAGGACTAATTGCTGGCAATTTTACAACAGTCCATCTTTTCTTTTTCAACCATTCCTGTGTACTTTTTGGATGTGTGCTTTGAGTCATTGTCTTGCTGGAGGAGCCATGATCTTCCAATCAAAGTTGGACATTTAGCTCTAAAATCTCTTGGTAAGTCTCTAATTTCATGATTCCTGTGATATGGTCAAGGTCTCCAGTACGAGACACAGCAAAGCATCCTACCAGCAGTATGGATCCTCCACCTTGCTTAACTGTTGGTAGGGTGTTCATTTTCTTTTAAGCTTCATTGGGCAGTCTGTAAACAGTTGCTTTGCACTGCCAAAAGCTCTATTTTTGTTTAATCTGTCCACAGAACATTTTCCCAGAAGGATTGTGGTTTGTCAAGGTACTCTTTGGCAAAGATCAGTTGTTTCTTTCTATGTCTTTTCTTATGTCTTTTCTTTAGGAATGCATTTTTTTCTTGGCCTTCGCCCATAAAGCTCTGATTGGTTTAGTGTGCGGTGTATAGTATTTGTTGAAATTATGACCCCAGATTGCTTCAGGTTGGCCTTCAGGTCTTTGGATGCTTGACGTGGTGTCATTTTTCACCATTCACACCAACCTCCAAAAGACATCTGTCAAGTTTCTTCTACGCCCCCATCCAAGGAGGTTGTTGATAGTTCCATGCTTGCCAAACTAATTAATAACATTGTGTACTGTTGAAACTGGGTTACAAAAGGTCTTTGGAGATGGCCTTATACCCTTTGAATGTCTTGTATTAGCTAATAGCAGTTCTGATGGCCTCAGAAAGGTCCTTAGTCTTCTCCATTGTGACAAAGGAACAGGGCCTAGCATGTAGTTTTTTAAAACACTGAAGTCATCATTCATTGGCTAATTCATGTCACATGGTCATCAATAATTAATCACAGGTGAGTCTCATTTGTAAGTTACCACACACGAGTCAAAATGTGTTTCTATACTAAATTTAATGTAAAAGGTTTCACAGCAATCTTTAGGTTTTTATATTTTTCTCTCCCATTACTTTGCTTTAAATTATTGTTTAAAATTTGCTGTTTTGCATTTAACATGAGTGCTCTATGCAAAGAAACTACGTAACCCCTCAGGGTCAGCTTTAGACAAAGTGGGGCCCTGGGCAAAAGTTTAACGTAGGGCCCCAAATGCTCACATATTGCACCATCACACAGAAACATTTCGGTTGTATTTATATGCACTGAGTTAAACCATTAAACAAGCGTGATCGACAATATTTAAGTCATTCGACACTTGTTTCCGAGTTTCTTTACATCGGCTGAGGAAGAACGATGGGGACAGATTGTGCTCGATACAGTATAATGCAGGTACCATATTGTACATATAGTATAATGCACTCCCATATATTGCAACTCTAAACTCTATTCAGATTATAATGCAGCACCCTCAGAGTATACTGCAGCATCCCACACACAGTATAGTGTATTCACATATATACACAGAGTATAATGCATACCCACACACTATAATGCATATACATACATGCACTACTTTCTTCCAGGTTTCGCATAAGAGTTACTGATTCAAGCTTAGGACTGGGTGTGTAAAAAAAATGGGCGCAGATGAGAAACAGAAAAAAGAAATCATACAAATTTTCTGGATGAAACGGACGATTTCTCATACGTTCGTCTGCAGCCGGCCTTCCAGTGCAGTGGTTGGGCAGGTTTAGAAAGCTTTAAATCCCATATCTGCAAGTTAATATTTTTGGAAATGACAGCATCCTTTTAATTCAAGATGAGTTTTACCTCTTCCTACACCAGAAACTTTACTCCAGTCAAGGACTGGAGTAAGAATTGTGTGGAGAAACACCGAGGCGCACGACACTCGTCAGACACTCCTGAATCATTAAGGCCTCTTTCACACATCAGGTTTTCACCGTCAGGCGCGATCCGGCGCTTTTGACAGAAACTGGATCCGGCGAAATGCAATGCCGGATCCGGTTTCCCCCCCATTGACTTGCATTTGCGCCGGATCGCGCCGGATGGCCATGCGTTTCATCCGGTTTTCGCCGGATCCGGCAATGTGTCGCGATCCGGCGTCTGGAAAAAATGGCTACTGTAACGTTTTTTGTCTCCGGCGAAAAAGCCGGACACGCCGGATCCGGCGCGTCCGGCTTTTTCACACAATGAAAGCCTATGAGCGCCGCAATGTGCCTGATCCGGCGAAAGCCGGATCCGGTGGCCGGATCCGTTTTTTTTGGTCTGAGCATGCTCAGTAGCTCTGCCCACAAGACATATATAAAAGCAAGACAGTGGGACCCACAGCCACACCCAACATGCCACCCAAGAAAGCAACCAAGCGCAGCAGGAGAAGGCAGGAGACCACTGCAGCACCATCAGCACCACCACCACCCCAAATGGAGCAGCAAATGGAACATGCTGAGGAGGGGAGGCCAGCAGCAGATGAGAGACGGTAATTATCAAATCCCCCATTCCTCCAAACTAGGGCTATTGAATATCAAGATATTCATTGGCCCTCTGTTTCTCTTTATTCAACAGCCGCCCAATAGATGCAGCAGCAGCAGCAGCAATGGCAGCAGCTGGAACACCACCGACAGGCATGGAGTGTGGCCACCAGGAAGACAGCACATCATCTTCTGGGAGCCCTCCCTCGCATCGTCAGCGTTTGACGGTAAGTTTTTATTTCCAAAATCCATCATCTCTGTAATATATGTCTATTCATTGCCTTTTATTTCAAAACAGGATTCACAAGATGAAGAGGAGCTCCCAGAAGAAGAAGGAAGGGGTGGACAGACACTTGGAGTGGGCTCACAATTGGTAAGTTTTTTGCATCAAATGCAGAAACACAACATCACACTACACACAACACATAGAAAACAATGTTCTGCAGACCACACACAGCAAACAAATGCCTACATCCAAAGACATAACATTTTTTGTTTTCTTCTCTAGTCTTCCCAATCTGGTGCTCGGCCAAGAGGTCCTCGCAGTGCCTCCCAGGGTCGTCGGCGACAGCAACGCGGCGGTCACCAGCGTGTAAGTATAAATATTTTTGCTTTGTTTTTTTGCACTTTTTATTTCATTTCTTTTGTGGAGGCTAATTATGTTATTTTTGTCTTTTTCTTTAACAGCCTTCACAGCGTGCTCCCGACTCTGACGGTGAGGATGGAGGACTCGATGTGGACCACCTCATCGATCTCGTCAGAGAAAGGGAGCCGCTCTGGAATATGGCTGACCGCCGCCACGCTGACCTTATCGTTACCCGACGACTCTGGGAGGAAATCTGTTCGGCTCCTTGTGGGCCGCTGGGAGGACCTCGATGTTCGGGCCCAGATTAAAGAGCGTAAGTATATACAGTACCGGTTGCTTGATGTAAACCAGTGTTTCCCGAACTCCAGTCCTCGTGGTCCCCACGGATCATGTGTTCAGGATTTCTAGTTACTATGGAAATCCTGAAAACATGACCCCTGGGGACCATGAGGACTGGAGTTTGTGAAACACTGATGTTGTATACTAACCACTCCTTTCTCGTTTCAGGGAACAGAATTGTGAATCGGTGGCGGTCTGTGAGGGATCGTTTCAAGAAGGAGTTCAATAAAGAGATGCGGGCCCCGAGTGGATCTGGAGGACGCAGGAGCAAGTACAAGTACGCACAAGCCCTGTCGTTCCTCCGGGAAACAATGGTCACTAGAAGGTAAATATTACACACCACATGTGAAGAAAAATGTTAGATGTAACTTTTTTTTTTCAGCCAGGGCCATACCATGTCAGTATTTTAATTGTTTTTTTTTCTCTTTATTCCACAGCACGGTGAGCAGCACTCGGGAGCCTGCACGATTGGACCCTTCTGAGGCGATCCCTGAGGAGACCGGCACCGAGGGACACTTCGACCGCCCCGGTACATCTGCACCTTCCCAGCCTTCCCACACATTCGACCCATCTGTCCCATCCACCAGCACAGGAGCATCGTGGCCGCCTACATTACATGAAGCTGCTGGTGAGGAGATCGCTTTCCCTTTACCCCACCCTTCTGCCCCTGCCACCTCTAGTACACCTGCGGGTACTGGGCGACAGCGGCAGAGGGGTCAGGAAAAGAGTTATGCACCAGAGTTCTTGCATCTGAATGCATCTTTCCAGAACTGTCTAAAAGTCTTGTCAGAGCAAATCTCCGCAGGCTTTCAGCAGATCAACTCCAGCATTCTGGAGGTGAAGACACTTCTGCAAACCATGCATTCAGAAGCAAGATCTTCGCCAAACCACACCTTTTTCAGGTCTGTTGTGGAGCGCATGGCAACACTATCTCCTACCCAGCAGATGCATGTAATGCATTCATGCCACGGTGCTCTACAGCAGGTTACCTCCCAACCTCCACCTCCCACCACTGTAGTTCCTCCACCTGCACCCCCTCCAGCCACTTTCCATCCTCCCCCTCCTATTACATCTGCACCCCCTCCAGCCACTTTCCATCCTCCCCCTCCTATTACATCTGCACCCCCTCCAGCCACTTTCCATCCTCCCCCTCCTATTACATACCAGCAACCTCACCAGTACCAGCAACCTCCCCAGTACCAGACATCTCCCCACTTCCAGCAACCTGCCCCGTACCAAACTCCTTCCCCGTACCAAACTCCTTCCCCATACAACTTTCCATCAACATCATCTGCTCCTACAGTCCCTGCCCAACCCTCCACTCCACCGCCCACCACCTCTTCTGCCTCCCACATGTCCACCCATTCTGTAGCTTTTTCCACACCATCACCTCTAACTGTTCCTTCCCCACCACGATCCCAGTCCTCTCTCCACACTCCCATTGTCGAAGTGTCCCGCAGCCCCTCCAGCAGTATTTCCACCCCACACTACACCGAGTTATAATGTTTTTTTTGTAATAAAAATGCCCATTTGGTTGGTTTCAAACCTTTATTAAAAAAGTTTTTTTAACTTTAAAAACAGTTTACACAAAAAAAAATATTTTAAATAAAAGTTAAATTATTGTTTACACTGGTTGTCTGTCATTTCTTTCTGCGGCGAAATATGTTTAAAAAAAAGGTTAAATACAGGGTATTTAAAAGGTAAAAAGGTATTCAAAACCAGGGGTAAATTTTAGCTTTTTGCCACAGTTGTGTTCCTGGTTGTGTTTGAAGCAAAGTATTTCACCTGAAAAGTTGTGTTTATTGTTGGTGATTTCCTAACAATGTACACAACTTTTGTTAAAAGGTGAAATACTTTGCATAAAACACAACCAGGTACACACCTGTGGCCTAAAGCTAAAAATAGTAAGACCATGACAAGATAGCCAACTTTGGTTGGCAAAGGTATATACTGTTGGTCCAGAAGGTACACAAGTTTGGTTAGGGCACAAATCTTTCACACTCTGTCATCCTGCCAGTGTACTCTGCCTTGAGGTGACATAAAGTATAGTGCAAAATTGTCCCTCATTACTGAAACCGTCACAGAACTTCTAGTGGTAATATTTCCAATGACAACATCCATCTTCGCCAGTAACTTGCTCTTCTCTCCAACCTGCACTTTCTTCTCTACAACCTGTCAAAGAAGGGCTGTAGGAACATGCTATATATAGTTTTCCAGTAGCCAATCCCGTTCGGAAGGCCACAAGGGTCAATTTTAAAAACCGGATCCGGCGTAATCCGTCAAAAAACTGATAGAAAAACGGATGAACCGGATGAGACGGATCCGGTTTTGTCTGTCAAGAACAAGACGGATCCGGCAGAAAACCGGATCCGGCACATCAGGTTTTACAAAACATTTGCCGGATCCGGCATTCCGGCACGACGCCGGATCGCGCCTGACGCCGAAAACCTGATGTGTGAAAGTAGCCTTAGATGTATGCACTTCTCAATGAATCAGAAGCTTATGACTACATGCACGTTCATTTAGACCAGCAAGAAAAATAACTCGCCTAGATGCAGCGAGGTGTCTTTTTTCAGCCTATGTAAAAAAGTTTCTGTATAGCACCATAAGAGGTCCTTGCAGGCACTCAGTGTGTTGCTACATGTTGCCTCCATGAAGCTCCCTATGCTTCTTGAGGAAATGGCTTCTTAGGACAGATTATTTTAATATGTCCTGAGACAGAGCACCTAAAAACAATTTCTCATGGAATCCAATGGTAACTGGAAAATAAAAATATTCTCTGTATAGAAGCACTTCCATAAAAGTTTTTATTGCTTTAATATATTGCAATCATCAAATTATATGGCACTGTGTACTTATAATTGCTTAATTATTATTATTTATTTATATATATTAACTAGAAAATGGTTTGAGAAAGCACTGGAGACTTCTAAGGTGGCCAGCAATGAGTCCAGACCTGAATCCCATAGAACACCTGTGGAGAGATCTAAAAATGGCAGTTTGGAGAAGGTACCCTTCAAATATCAGGGACCTGGAGCAGTTTGCCAAAGAAGAATGGTCTAAAATTCCAGCAGAACATTGTAAGAAACTCATTGATGGTTACAGGAAGCGGTTGGTCGCAGTTATTTTGGCTAAAGGTTGTGCAACCAAGTATAAGGCTGAGGGTGCCAATACTTTTGTCTGGCCCATTTTTGCAGTTTTGTGTGAAATGATCAATGTTTGGCTTTTTGCTTCATTCTCTTTTGTGTTTTTTCATTTAAGACAAATTAAATGAAGATAATACCAAAGAATTTGTGTTTGCAATCATTTTCAGGAAGAAACTGAGTATTGTCTGATAGAATTGCAGGGGTGTCAATACTTTTGGCCACAACTGTGAGTGTGTGTGCATGTGAGTACGTGTGTGTGTGCATGTGAGTACGTGTGTGTGTGTGTATGTGAGTACGTGTGTTAGTACGTGTGTGTGTATGTATGTGAGTACGTGTGTGTGTGTGTGTGTGTGAGTACGTGTGTGTGAGCACATGTGTGTGTATATGTGAGTATGCGTGTGTGTATGTGTGTGAGTACGTGTGTGTGTATGTTAGTACGTGTGTGTATGTGAGTACATGTGTATGTGAGTACATGTGAGTACGTGAAAGTGTGTGTGTGTATATGTGAGTACGTGTGTGTGTGTATATGTGAGTACGTGTGTGTATGTGAGTGTGTGTGTATGTGAGTGTGTGTGTGAGTGTGTGTATGTGAGCGTGTGTGTATGTGAGTACGTGGGTGTGTGTATGTGAGTACTTGTGTGTATGTGGGTACATGTGTGTGTATGTGAGTGTGTGTGTGTATACATGTGTTTGTACATACGTGTGTGTGCGCAGCGTCGGACTGGCCCACCGGAGAACCGGAGGATTCTCCGGTGGGCCCTGGCATCTGGTGGGCCCTGGCACCTGCTGGCATACAGGGCCAGCAGTTGCCTAGGGCCCCTGCTGCTCCAGGGGCCCCCAGCCAGTGGTGTGTCGCACACCATGCAGCTGCTATGGGGGCCCCTGCCAGCGGAGCAGCAGCGGGTGTCAGGAGGCAGGAGCCCCTGTCCCCGCTGCTAAAGAGAAATGAATATTCACTGCGAAGCAGTGAATCTCATTTCAGGTCTCCACCCCCAGAGGCCCCGCCCCCAGCCCAGTAAGCTGCTCTGCAGACTACAGCTGTAAATCAGGGCCGGTGCCGCCCTCAGTCCTCTCTGCTCCTGACTCACAGCCAGTGCGCGATGACGTCACTACATCGCGCACCCGCTGTGTGTCTGGCAGAGGGGGCAGCTCCTGACACTGAAGCCGGGATCAGCGTGGGAGCGAGGAGGAGAGGTGAGTATTGTGTTTTTTGGTTTTTTTATATCTCTCGCTCTCTCTATCTGTCTCTCTCTATCTATCTCTATATCTCTCTCTCTCTATCTCTCTTATATCTATCTATCTTTCTATCTCTATCTATTATCTATATCTATCTATTTCTATATCTATCTCTATCTATCGCTCTATCTTTATATCTATCTTTCTATCTCTACATCTATCTCTATATCTATCTATCTCTATATCTTTCTATATATATCTCTATATCTATCTATTATGTCTATCTATCTCTATATCTATCTATGTTACTCTATCTATCTCTATATCTTTCTATATATATCTCTATATCTATCTATTATGTCTATATCTCTATATCTATCTATGTTACTCTATCTCTATATCTATAATCTCTATATTTATCTATCTAGCTACCATCTATATCTATCTCTCTACCATCTATATCTATCTATCTTTATCTATATATATCTCTATCTAATATCTATATCTATCTCTATACCTATCTATCTATTTATCTATCCGTTATCTATCTCTATATCTTTTCTCTGTATCTATCTATCTCTATATCTATATCTCTTGCTATCTATCGCTCTATCTCTATATCTATATCTATCTCTATATCTATCTTTATATCTATATCTATTTCTCTCTATATCTATCTCTATATCTCTCTCTATAGCTATCTATCTATATATCTCTATCTATCTCTATATCTATCTCTCTGTATATCTATCGCTCTATTTCTATATCTATCTTTCTATCTCTATATCTATATATCTATCTATCTTTATCTATTTATCTCTATATCTTTTCTCTGTATCTATCTCTCTCTATATCTATATCTATCTATCTCTATATATATATCTATTATCTCTATATCTATATCTATTTCTCTCTATACCTCTCTCTATATCTATCTATTTATCTCTATCTCTATATCTATCTCTCTGTATATCTATCTATTTATCTCTATCTCTATCTATCTTTATCTATCTATCTATTTATCTCTATTATCTATATCTATCTCTATCTATCGCTCTATCTCTATATCTATCTTTCTATCTCTACATCTATCGATCTTTCTATCTATCTCTATATCTATATCTATCTATTATGTCTATCTATCTAGCTATAGCTATCTCTATTATCTATATCTACCTATCTCTATATCTTTCTATCTTACTCTATCTCTATATCTATCTGTTATCTCTATATTTATTATCTATCTCTATCTATTATCTATATCTATCTATTTATCGATCTCTGTATCTATCTCTCTCTATATCTATCTCTCTCTCTATCTACCGCTCTCTCTATCTCTATCTATCTATCTTTATATCTATATCTATCCATCTCTATATCTATCTATTATCTCTATATCTATCTACCTATCTCTATATCTATCTCTATCTCTATATCTGTTTCTCTCTATATCTATCTCTATATCTATCTATATATTATCTCTATATCTATCTATCTATCTATATATTATCTCTATATCTATCTATCTCTATATATCTATCTATCTATCTATCTCTATATCTATCTGTTATCTCTATATCCATATCTATCTCTATATCTATATCTGTTTCTCTCTATATCTATCTCTATATCTCTCTCTCTATAGCTATCTATATATTATCTCTATATCTATCTATCTATATATTATCTCTATATCAATCTATATATCTATCTATCTCTATATCTATCTGTTATCTCTATATCCATATCTATCTCTATATCTATCTCTATATCTATCTTTCTATCTAACACTATATCTCTATATCTATCTCAATATCTCATTATCTATCTCTATCTCTCCCTTTATCTATCTATTGATCTATCCATCTATCTCTATATCTATCTATTATATCTATCTATTATCTCTATTATCTATATATATCTATCCATCTATCTATCTAGCTATCGATCTCTATATCTCTCTCTATATCTATCTTTCTAACTCTATATCTATCTATCTCTATACATATCTCTATATCTAGCTATTATCTCTATATCTATCTTTCTATATCTATCTGTCTCTATATCTATCTCTATATCTATCTATCTATCTCTATATCTATTATCTCTATATCTATCTCTATATATCTCTATATCTATTTTTATTTATAGCCATCTATCTATATATATTTATCTCTATATCTATCTATATATGTCTATATTATTATTATTATTATTATTATTATATCTGTATATCTCTATCTATTATCTATCTCTATCTATATATCTATCTATCTCTATATCTTTCTATCTATAGCTATCTATCTCTATATCTATCTATCTATCTATCCATTATCTATTTTCTATCTATCTCTATATCTATCTATCTATCTATCTTTCTTTCTTTCTATATCTATCTTTATATCTATCTCTATCTATCTCTATGAATCTTTCTATCTATATCTATCCATTATCTACTTTCTATCCATTATCTACTATCTATCTCTATAACTATCTATTTCTACATCTATCTAACTATATATCTATATATCATTATACCCTATGAGGGGGTGCATTATTCCCTATGAGGGGGGCATTATTATACCCTATGAGGGGGCAGCATTATACCCTATGAGGAGGCAGCATTATACCCTATGAGGAGGGCAGCATTATTCCCTATGAGGGGGTGCATTATTCCCTATGAGGGGGGCAGTATTATACCCTATGAGGGGGGCAGTATTATACCCTATGAGGGGGGCAGTATTATACCCTATGAGGGGGTGCATTATACCCTATGAGGGGGTGCATTATTCCCTATGAGGGGGGCAGTATTATACCCGATGAGGGGGGCAGTATTATACCCTATGAGGGGGTGCATTATTCCCTATGAGGGGGGCAGTATTATACCCGATGAGGGGGGCAGTATTATATTCTATGAGATGGCTGCATTATATTCTATGAGATGGCTGCATTATACTATGTGAGGGGGCTGCTTTATATTCTATGAGGGGGCTACCCCAACTCCTGCTACATAATTAAGACGTGTACTACCTTATATTAACCCGGATATTAGCGTGTTTTACCGCATAATTGGTGGTCTGGTATTTAACTCTATGCAGCTGCATAGTGGGCCCCAAGAATGATTTTCTCTGGTGGGCCCAAGGTGTTCCAGTCCGACGCTGTGTGTGCGTGTGTGTATGTACATGTGTGTGTGTGTACGTGTGTGTGTATGTACATGGTGGGCAGGCAGCAGCGGGTCTGGCGGGGGGGTCCAGCAGCGGGGGGTCCTGGCGGTGGCCAGCCAGCAGGAAAGACCGCGGCTTGCGACCTGTGCTGGAATTGGGGTGTGACGCCACCAGAGGGCGCCCGCACCCCATCTCCTGCACAGGCCGCAAGCCGCGGTCTTTCCTGCCGGCTGTGACGGAGGTGGGTGGGCAGGCAGCGGCGGGTACAGCAGCGGCGGTGGCGGGTGGGTCTGGCGGCGGGGGGGGGCCCGGCGGTGTCCCGCTGGTGGTACTGTGGAAAGGCCTGGTACCACCAGCGGGTGCCATATTGGAATACCTATCACTCGGGTATTCCAATATGGCGGTCAGCGTACTGCTGGTGCGGCGCGGTGGGTTGTGGGATTCAGGGACATCCAGACGGAAGTGGATGACAGACAATTTAAGGCAATTATATATATATATATATACTGTATATATAGATTTTGCCCTCTTTCCCAGCCAAAGAGGTTGTTCACTACTTTAACATTGATAACTTACCCTTAGGCTGGAACTGCTCAGTTACGGAGCTGCACAGCGCTGCTCAGTATACTGTATAAGGGGCGGGGGTGGGTACTGCAATTCTGCCCCTCCCATTCAAGTTGATAGGTGGCAGATGTCCAGTACCTGTCATGGTCACTATACAGTAGACAGAAGTGCACAATGACAACAGCTGATCGGGTGTCGAACCCACACTGATAAGACATTGATGACCTAACATAAGGATAGGTCATCAATGTTAAAGTAATGAATAACCTCTTTATTCTCTTTTCCATTAGGTTTATGATATCATAAGAATAAAAAAAGATTAGCTGAATCCTTCTGAGGCTGGTTTCACACTTGCGTTTTTTTGCGCTGTATTTTAGCGCTAAAAAACGCATGCGTTTTTTTCCCTATATTTTGCATGGGATGCACTTATGTGCGTATACACATGCGCTTTTACGCGCATGCTTTTTTTGTGGTGTGCGCTCGGGCGCACAAAATGCATCCTGTTGCATTTTTTGGGCGTCCGACTTGCATCAAAAAAACGCATGCGCGCGCAATGCGTTTTTTTTACAGCAAGACACACATTATAAATCTATGGGTGCGCATATGTGCGCATTGGCATTCTCATGTATGCGTTTTTTTGCGCATGCATTTTTTTGTTGACCATTAGTTAGACGATGGAATTTAGGGGTTTGGTTTAGAGTTAGGGTTAGTTAAGGGGGTTTAGGGTTAGGGTTAGTATGGTTTGGTTAAGGGTTAGGGTTAGGGTTTGGGTTAGTAGGGTTTGGTTAAGGGTTAGGGTTAGTATGGTTTGGTTAAGGGTTAGGGTTAGTATGGTTTGGTTAAGGGTTAGGGTTAGGGTATGGTTTGGTTAAGGGTTAGGCTTAGGGTTAGGGTCAGGGTTAGGGTTAGTAAAGTCATGGTTTGGGTTAGTGTGAGGGGCCAACTAATGTTGGAAAAAACGCAAACGCGGTAAAAACGCACTAAAAAGGCATACAAACGCATAAAAACGCTGCGTTTTTTTCATGCATGCTCATAAAAATGCTTTAAAAAAATGCAGCATTTGTATGCGTTTTTTCCATGCGTTTTTTTGCGGGAAAAACGCGCTGCAAAACAAAGCAAGTGTGAAAGTAGCCTAAGCTCTATGTCAAACAGGAAGTCATTTTTCACTGCATGAGTCATTCCCCTCTTCAACTACTGACCCGCCTGCCCCCTCCTCATCCTGCCAGAGATTTTTCAGTAATACGGAATTGTAGTTCTAATCATGACTCATGCAGGGAAAATTGACTACCTGTTTCTATATGAAGCTTAAAAATTCAGCTAGTATATTTTTAATCACATTATGTCATAGACCTAATGGAAAACATAAGAACTAGCTGAGTAGAAAGGCAAAAGGAGCAATTGTAAGTACACAGTGCTATATAATATGACTGCAATTTATTAAGAAGAAATCAATTTTAATGGTAGTGCTTATTCTAGTATAGACTTCATAGGGTCAGATTGATAAAAAGGAAAAGAAAATTGTATTTGTTGTCTACAGCAATCACAAGGCAACTTTCATGTTTCAAAATAAAAATATAAATTGAAAGCTGCGCTGTGATTATTGCCAAACAGTCTTTCTTTCAGATAGTTTCATAAATCTTTTGGCACCATATTACAGATCTTGTTATACATTCTATTCTGCTGCCTGCTGTGAATCAAAACCAATGGCCCAATAGTTCATTTCAAAGATAGTCAACAGGATATAGGTCAGCAAAAGTGACTAGGCCATTGAGCTACTCTTATTACAACACAATTCCTATCCAATAAATTCACTGTACCTGACTAAAGAGAACAAGCAAGTGAGAGAAGATAGTGCAGAGCAAGAGAAGAGAGCAATGGGAATCAATTATATATGCTTTAAGCAATTCTTAATAGAGAACTCAGAAGTGCAGAGCATTAAGGTACTGTCACACTTAGCGATGTACCAGCGATCCCGACCAGCGATATGACGCGGTCAGGATCGCTGGTACATCGCTAAGTGGTCGCTAGTGAGCTGCCACACAGGCAGATCTCACCAGCGACATCGCAGGGGACGGGGGTCGCTACTTACCTGTCACACTAGGCGATCCTGCGTCCTCCCGCCCGGCTCCACGCGTCGCTCGTCATCACAGCAGGAAGCGCCACAGGAAGCTGACGACGAGAAACAGTCCTGAACGTTCTCGCGCGATCAGCGATAACCAGCGGGGGAGCGGGTCGTAGGTAAGTATCAGACAGCGATATCGCTAGCAATATCGCTATAACGTCACTAGTTATAGCGATATTGCTAGCGATATCTCTTAGTGTGACAGGCCCTTTACACTTCTACATCTGACAAAGAAATAAGGCTGAGGTTTATTGCCTAGCTACTACCAGATAATGTTAAACAAGAAGCATCATTTTTAAGGGAAGTCTTCCATCTGACCCCATTGTTCCCTGCATTTAGCAAAAGAAGGCCCAAGATGACCCCATTTAACAGTTTTGATGGATGCAAAACCATTACACTAGCTTAATGCTTGGAAAACATATAATTTAGCAGGCAGCATTTGGCAGGGATCGTGCTCTTTCCTGGCATGCCATTTAAGGATCCCAAGACTGTGACATTTCAATGTAAAGCAGGCTGCCTGGGAAGTAGACTAACGCTAATCAATAGATCTGACTCAGTGAAAAATTCTTGGATTAATAAAAGAAAGCATCAAACATGAAGACAGATCATTACCTCATCTTGCATCTGTCTATCACTTAAGGAATGGGGCTTTGCACCTCCGTTTAAGCATCACTTTTTAGTAGGCTCCCTCTGAAATACTATTTGAAAAGTGGCCTCTATGTGCCTCGAACAGCTATTTAACTAAAAGGGTTTGGGTCCCGCTTTCATTTTATATTGTAAGAAAGAGCAGCTATTAGTTCTTAAGCGTGTTCACAATGAGATATTCAGACACTTCTTTAAAGTCAGACAGTTCAGAGGTTGCAGCAAGAGAAAAAAACACAGCTTTACAAACTAACATCATACTATGTTTGTGATTAGAGTTGAGCGACTTTGGTCGGATCGGGTTTCATGAAACCCAAATGAAACAAAATTTGAGTCGGATGAAACTGGTCCGACTAGGGCAAACAGGTGTTGGCAATAACTAAATCACACTTGCAGCCAGTTGACATGGATTAAAGTTGACTCAACCTCTGTCCTGTGTCCTTGTGTGTACCACATTGAGCATGGAGAAAAGAAAGAAGACCAAAGAACTGTCTGAGGACTTGAGAAACCAAATTGTGAGGAAGCATGAGCAATCTCAAGGCTACAAGTCCATCTCCAAAGACCTGAATGTTCCTGTGTCTACCGTGCGCAGTGTCATCAAGATGTTTAAAGCCCATGGCACTGTGGCTAACCTCCCTAGATGTGGATGGAAAAGAAAAATTGACAAGAGATTTCAACGCAAGATTGTGCGGATATTGGATAAAGAACCTCGACTAACATCCAAACAAGTTCAAGCTGCCCTGCAGTCCGAGGGTACAACAGTGTCAACCCGTACTATCCGTAGGCATCAGAATGAAAAGGGACTGTATGGTAGGAGACCCAGGAAGACCCCACTTCTTACCCCGAGACATAAAAAAGCCAGGCTGGAGTTTGCCAAAACTTACCTGAAAAAGCCTAAAACGTTTTGGAAGAATGTTCTCTGGTCAGATGAGACAAAAGTAGAGTTTTTTGGGCAAAGGCATCAACATAGAGTTTACAGGAGAAAAAAAGAGGCATTCAAAGAAAAAAAACACGGTCCCTACAGTCAAACATGGCGGAGGTTCCCTGAAGTTTTGGGGTTGCTTTACTGCCTCTGGCACTGGACTGCTTGACCATGTGCATGGCATTATGAAGTCTGAAGACTACCAACAAATTTTGCAGCATAATGTAGGGCCCAGTGTGAGAAAGCTGGGTCTCCCTCAGAGGTCATGGGTCTTCCAGCAGGACAATGACCCAAAACACACTTCAAAAAGCACTAGAAAATGGTTTGAGAGAAAGCACTGGAGACTTCTAAAGTGGCCAGCAATGAGTCCAGACATGAATCCCATAGTACACCTGTGGAGAGATCTAAAAATGGCAGTTTGGAGATGGCACCCTTCTAATATCAGGGACCTGGAGCAGTTTGCCAAAGAAGAATGGTCTAAGATTCCAGCATTGATGGTTACCAGAAGCGGTTGGTCGCAGTTATTTTGGCTAAAGGTTGTGCAACCAAGTATTAGGCTGAGGGTGCCAATACTTTTGTCTGGTCCATTTTTGGAGTTTTGTGTGAAATGATCAATGTTTGGGTTTTTGCTTCATTCTCTTTTGTGTTCTTTCATTTAAGACAAATTAAATGAAGATAATAATACCAAAGAATTTGTGATTGCAATCATTTTCAGGAAGAAACTGAGTATTATCTGACAAAATTGCAGGGGTGTCAATAATTTTGGCCACAACTGTATGTGTGTGTATATATATATATATATATATATATATATATAATGTAGTGTGTGGTTGTGTTACATAACATCTCTGGGAGGTGAGCCTAGTCCTCAGCTATAACTCCTGATGAGCAGTGCCCTGGCCCCCTCCAGAGAACAGAGAAGGATAAGGCTGCTGTGCCCCTCCCTGCCCCTGACAGGACACCACAGCTCCATTCTGAAGACTGAAGTTTTTTTTTTTACACGAGTTTAGAGAGTAAGGCTGTGTTCACACATCGCGCTTTTTTCGCGGCGGTTTTTAATGCGCGATTTTGCTGCAAAAACGCAAAAAAAAGCATCCCATGCAACCCTATGGGATTCCGCAATGCTGTGCTAATGCTGCGGATTTTCCCGCAGTGGAATCACATCGCGGAAAAATATGCAGCATGCTCATTATTTTGCGGAATCGCGGCAATTCCGCCCACATAGGAATGCATTGTTTTGCTTACTTTCCACATGTGGCTGTGCCTACCGGGCAAAAAAGTCCTAACAAGGTCCTAACATGTGACCAGATGCACGCATGACATACCAGGAGGAGGTGGGTGGTAGGACTTTTTTGCCCGGATTGGGCTTTGTTATTCAGGCATTTCTGCCTCAATCTCTGGATACTCCCTCTGTTTTGCCATCCACAGCTCTAGTGGTGTACCTATAGGAAATGCTATATATTTTTGGTCACATTGCAACTTGAGGCTCATTTGTCTTTGAGGGGCTTTATTTGCACCCCATATGGGGTTAAGTTTGCGAACTATTGTGTGTTATTTATCATCTGGTCCATTTTCATGTGTTATAATCAAGGCTTAAGTGTTTATGTTCTTCTACATTAAGTCTATTTAACCAGATTTAAGGATTTATATGTAATACAGCCTTTGAATTTATGTGCATAATACCTTGTCATGTTATAAAGTGAGATTTTGTTCACCACATGCTTTATTTAGGTCCTATTTTCTGCATATATTTTTATAGTGGTTTGAAAAAACCACTATATTATAATCCGAACGCTGCTAACTTATTCTTCCTCTTATTATTATAGTGGTTTGAAAAAACCACTATATTGTAAGGCCCCAACCACAAAATCAGACCCTGAGGGGCCCCGGCCACAAAATCAGACCCAGAGGGGCCCCGGCCACAAAATCAGACCCTGAGGGGCCCCGGCCACAAAATCAGACCCTGAGGGGCCCCGGCCACAAAATCGGACCCTGAGGGGCCCCGGTCACAAAATCGGACCCTGAGGGGCCCCGGCCACAAAATCGGACCCTGAGGGGCCCCGGCCACAAAATCGGACCCTGAGGGGCCCCGGCCCCAAATCGGACCCTGAGGGGCCCCGGCCACAAAATCGGACCCTGAGGGGCCCCGGCCACAAAATCGGACCCTGAGGGGCCCCGGCCACAAAATCGGACCCTGAGGGGCCCCGGCCACAAAATCGGACCCTGAGGGGCCACGGCCACAAAATCGGACCCTGAGGGGCCCGGCCACAAAATCGGACCCTGAGGGGCCCCGGCCACAAAATCAGACCCTGAGGGACCCCAGCCACAAAATCAGACCCTGAGGGGCCCCACCCACCAAATTAGACCCTGAGGGGCCCCACCCACAAAATCGGACCCTGAGAGACCCCGGCCACAAAATCGAACCCAGAGGGGCCTCAGTCACAAAATCAGACCCTAAGGGGCCCCGGCCACAAAATCGGACCCTGAGGGGCCCCAGCCACAAAATCGGACCCTGAGGGGCCCCACCCACAAAATCAGACGCTGAGGGGCCCCACCCACAAAATTAGACCCTGAGGGGCCCCACCCTCAAAATCGGACCCTGAGGGGCCACAGCCACAAAATCAGACCATGAGGGGACCCAGCCACAAAATCGGACCCTGAGGGGCCCCGGACACAAAATCGGACCCTGAGGGGCCCCGGCCACAAAATCAGACTCAGTGTCCCCGCCCACCAAATTGGACCCTGAAGGGCCCCGTCCACCAAATCGGACCCTGAGGGTCCCGCCCACCAAATCGGACCCTGAGGGGCCCCGCCCACAAAATCAGACCCTGAGGGGCCCCGGCCACCAAATTAGACCCTGAGGGGCCCCGTCCACCAAATCGGACCCCGAGGGGCCCCGCCCACCAAATCAGACCCCAAGGGGCCCCGCTCACCAAATCGGACCCTGAGGGGCCCCGCTCACCAAATCGGACCCTGAGGGGCCCCACCCACCAAATCGGACCCTGAGGGGCCCCGGCCACAAAATCAGACCCTGAGTGGCCCCACCCACAAAATCGGACCCTGAGGGGCCCCGGCCACAATCGGACCCTTAGGGGCCCCACCCACCAAATCAGCCCCTGAGGGGACCCGGCCACCAAATCGGACCCTGAGGGGCCCCACCCACCAAATCGGACCCTGAGGTGCCCCACCCACAAAATCGGGCCCTGATGGCCCCACCCACAAAATCGGACCCTGAGGCCAAAGTGGCCCCTGAGAGGCACCCACAGTTAAAATGGATCCTGATTTGAAAGTCTTGCAGGTGCAGCAGGCAAGTCTCTCTTAAAGGGGCAGCCTGGGCAGCATTTCAAACCACTATCTGTACTTCCTTCAGGAAATACACATCTAGTTATAGTGGTTTGAAAAAACCACTATATTGTAATCCGAACGCTGCTAACTTATTCTTCTTATTATTATTAAGTTGATTTCCGCAATTAATACAGCCCGAACCGCTACACGTACAGACGCCGTTGAGGTGTTGTTTCGAAGCCAGCGTCCACGAGAGGTGTGCTAAGTATTTTTCGTGTAGATCGGATTTGTAGTTTTTGCGCAATTTGCGTTTGAAATTTTTTTTTCCCGTCATTGGAATGCACTGTCTCCAATGCTTTTCAATGGGTAATGGCAAAACGTGCCCTGAGGCGATTGAAATGGCAGTTGAGCTCATTGATATGCACAGGCACACCCAGTTACTATGCCAACGCCTACGAACACCACATGACGCCCCAAGGACAGAGCTTCTGCCACATAATATCAGCTCTTAAAGCGAAACCCACAGCACAAATGCAAATCTAGCTTCATCACATGACGCATGCCCCTCAGAGAGAATGTGTGCGCCAAAGTGGATTTAGAAGCCCAGTGAGCCACCCTGGCTCTTGAAGGGCCGACGCGCCAAAGTGATTCTTAAAGGGCCGGCGCGCCAAATCGAAAGCTGAGTGACCCAAGGCTCCAAATCAGAGGCTGATAGACCCTGGCCTACAAAA
This sequence comes from Dendrobates tinctorius, assembly GCF_039654945.1. NCBI lineage: Eukaryota > Metazoa > Chordata > Amphibia > Anura > Dendrobatidae > Dendrobates > Dendrobates tinctorius. The sequence goes on from NW_027361755.1 coordinate 3,843,736, forward strand.
AGGAGGCTGAGCAACCCTGGCATCCAAATCGGACCCAGAGTGGCCCCGCCCACCAAATCAGACCCTGAGGGGCCCCGCCCACAAAATCGGACCCGGAGGTGCCCCAGCCACAAAATCGGACCCGGAGGTGCCCCACCCACAAAATCGGACCCGGAGGGGCCCCACCCACAAAATCGGACCCGGAGGGGCCCCACCCACAAAATCTGACCCTTAGGGGCCCCACCCACAAAATCGGACCTAGAGTGGCCCAGCCTATCAAATCGGACCGTGAAGGTCCCCGCCCACCTAATTCGACCCAGAGGGGCCCCGGCCACAAAATCAGACCCTGAGGGGCCCCGGCCACAAAATCAGACCCTGAGGGGCCCCGGCCACAAAATCGGACCCTGAGGGGCCCCGGCCACAAAATCGGACCCTGAGGGGCCCCGGCCACAAAATCGGACCCTGAGGGGCCCCGGCCACAAAATCGGACCCTGAGGGGCCCCGGCCCCAAAATCAGACCCTGAGGGGCCCCGGCCACAAAATCGGACCCTGAGGGGCCCCGGCCACAAAATCGGACCCTGAGGGGCCCCGGCCACAAAATCGTACCCTGAGGGGCCCCGGCCACAAAATCGGACCGAGGGGCCCCGGCCACAAAATCGGACCCTGAGGGGCCCTGGCCACAAAATCGGACCCTGAGGGGCCCCACCCAGAAAATCGGACCCTGATGGGCCCCAACCACAAAATCAGACCCTGAGGGGCCCCAACCACAAAATCGGACCCTGAGGGGCCCCGGCCACAATCGGACCCTGACAGGCCCCGGCCACAAAATCGGACCGAGGGACCCTGCCTACAAAATTGAACCCTGAGGGGCCCCAACCACAAAATCGGATCCTGAGGGGCCCCACCCACAAAATCGGATCCTGAGGGGCCCCCAACCACAAAATCGGACCCTGAGGGGCCCCACCCACAAAATCAGACCCTGAGGCCAAAGTGGCCCCTGAGAGGCACCCACACTTAAAACGGTTCCTGAGCTGAAAGTCTTGCAGGGGCAGCAGGCAAGTCTCTCTTAAAGGGGCAGCCCGGGCACCATTTCAAACCACTATCTGTACTTCCTTCAGGAAATACACATCTAGTTATTATTATTATTAAGTTGATTTCCGCAATTAATACAGCCCGAACCGCTACACGCACAGACTCCATTGAGGTGTTGTTTCGAAGCCAGCATCCATGAGAGGTGTGCTAAGTATTTTTCGTGTCGATCGGATTTGTAGTTTTTGCGCAATTTGCATTTGAAATTTTTTTTTTCCCGTCATTGGAATGCACTGTCTCCAATGCTTTTCAATGGGTAATGGCAAAACGTGCCCTGAGGCGATTGAAATGGCAGTTGAGCTCATTGATATGGGCAGGCAGACCCAGTTACTATGCCAACGCCTACGAACGTCACATGACATCTCCAGAACAGAGCTTCTGCCACATAATATCAGCTCTTAAAGTGAAACCCACAGCACAAATGCAAATCTAGCTTCATCACATGACACATGCCCCTGAGATAGAATGTGTGAGAAAGTGGATTTAGAAGCCCAGTGAGCCACCCTGGCTCTTAAAGGGCCGACATGCCACAGTGATTCTTAAAGGGCCAGCGCACCAAAATGAGTCTTAAAGGGCTGGCGCGCCAAATCGAAAGCTGAGTGACCCCGGCCTCCAAATCGGAGGCTGAGCCACCCCGGCCTCCAAATCGGACCCAGTGTGGCCCCGCTCAAAAAATCAGACCCAGAGTAGCACAGCCCACCAAATCGGATCCTGAGGGGCCCCGCCCACCAAATCAGACTCCGAGTGGACCCGCCCACCAAATCGGACCCTGAAGGGCCCCGTCCACCAAATCGGACCCTGAGGAGCCCCGCCCACCAAATCAGACCCTGAGAAGCCCCGCCCACCAAATCGAACCCAGAGTGACCACGCCAACCAAATCGGACCCTGAAGGGCCCCGCCCATCAAATCGGACCCAGAGTGGCCCCGCCCACCAAATCGGACCCAGAGGGGCCCCGCCCATCAAATCGGACCCTGAGGGGCCCCGCCCACCAAATCGGAACCTGAGGAGCCCCGCCCACCAAATCGGACCCAGATTGACCCCGCCCACCAAATCGGACCCTGAAGGGCCCCGCCCACCAAATCGTACCCAGAGGTGCCCCACCCACCAAATCGGACCCTGAAGGTCCCCGCCCACCAAATTGGACCCAGAGGGGCACCGCCCACCAAATCGGACCATGAGGGGCACCGCCCACTAAATCGGACCCAGAGTGGACCCGCCCACCAAAATGGACCCAGGGGGCTCCACCCACAAAATCAGACCCTAAGGGGCCCCACCCACAAAATCGGACCCCGAGTGGGCCCGGCCACAAAATCAGACCCTGAGGGGCCCCAACCACAAAATCGGACCCTGAGAGACCCCGGCCACAAAATCGAACCTAGAGGGGCCCCAGTCACAAAATAGGACCCTCAGGTGCCCCAACCACAAAATCAGACCCTGAGGTGCCCCGGTCACAATATCAGACCCTGAGGGGCCCCACCCACAAAATCAGACCCTGAGGGGCCCCACCCACAAAACCAGACCCTGAGGGGCCCCAGCCGCAAAATAAGACCCTGAGGCGCCCCACCCACAAAATCGGACTCTGAGAGACCCCGGCCACAAAATCGAACCCAGAGGGGACCCAGTCACAAAATCAGACCCTAAGGGGCCCAGGTCACGAAATCGGTCCCTGAGGGGCCCCACCCACAAAATCATACCCTGAGGGGCCCCGCCCACCAAATTAGACCCTGAGGGGCCCCACCCTCAAAATCAGACCCTGAAGGGCCCCAGCCACAAAATCAGACCCTGAGGGGCCCCAGCCACAAAATCAGACTCTGAGGGGCCCCACCCACAAAATCGGACCCTGAGGGGCCCCACCCACAAATCCAGACCCTGAGGGGCCCCTGTCACAAAATCGGACCCTGAGGGGCCCCACCCACAAAATCAGACCCTGAGGGACCCCAGCCACAAAATCAGAACCTGAGGGGCCCCAACCACAAAATCAGAACCTGAGTGGCCCCACCCACAAAATCAGACCCTGAGGGGCCCCGCCCACCAAATTAGACCCTGAGGGGCCCCACCCTCAAAATCGGTCGCTGAGGGGCCCCACCCACAAAATCGGACCCTGAGAGACCCCGGCCACAAAATCGAACCCAGAGGGGCCTCAGTCACAAAATCAGACCCTAAGGGGCCCCGGCCACAAAATCGGACCCTGAGGGGCCCCACCCACAAAATCAGACCGTGAGGGACCCCAGCCACAAAATCGGACCTAGAGGGGCCCCAGTCACAAAATAGGACCCTCAGGTGCCCCAACCACAAAATCAGACCCTGAGGTGCCCCGGTCACAATATCAGACCCTGAGGGGCCCCACCCACAAAATCAGACCCTGAGGGGCCCCACCCACAAAACCAGACCCTGAGGGGCCCCAGCCGCAAAATAAGACCCTGAGGCGCCCCACCCACAAAATCGGACTCTGAGAGACCCCGGCCACAAAATCGAACCCAGAGGGGACCCAGTCACAAAATCAGACCCTAAGGGGCCCAGGTCACGAAATCGGTCCCTGAGGGGCCCCACCCACAAAATCATACCCTGAGGGGCCCCGCCCACCAAATTAGACCCTGAGGGGCCCCACCCTCAAAATCAGACCCTGAAGGGCCCCAGCCACAAAATCAGACCCTGAGGGGCCCCAGCCACAAAATCAGACTCTGAGGGGCCCCACCCACAAAATCGGACCCTGAGGGGCCCCACCCACAAATCCAGACCCTGAGGGGCCCCTGTCACAAAATCGGACCCTGAGGGGCCCCACCCACAAAATCAGACCCTGAGGGACCCCAGCCACAAAATCAGAACCTGAGGGGCCCCAACCACAAAATCAGAACCTGAGTGGCCCCACCCACAAAATCAGACCATGAGGGACCCCACCCACAAAATCGGACCCTGAGGGGCCCCGCCCACCAAATTAGACCCTGAGGGGCCCCACCCTCAAAATCGGTCGCTGAGGGGCCCCACCCACAAAATCGGACCCTGAGAGACCCCGGCCACAAAATCGAACCCAGAGGGGCCTCAGTCACAAAATCAGACCCTAAGGGGCCCCGGCCACAAAATCGGACCCTGAGGGGCCCCACCCACAAAATCAGACCCTGAGGGACCCCAGCCACAAAATCGGACCCTGAGGGGCCCCACCCACAAAATCAGACCCTGAGGGACCCCATCCTCAAAATCAGACCCTGAGGGGCTACAGCCACAAAATCAGACCATGAGGGGCCCCAGCCACAAAATCGGACCCTGCGGGGCCCCACCCACAAAACCAGACCCTGAGGGGCCCCAGCCGCAAAATAAGACCCTGAGGGGCCCCACCCACAAAATCGGACCCTGAGAGACCCCGGCCACAAAATCGAACCCAGAGGGGCCCCAGTCACAAAATCAGACCCTGAGGGGCCCCGCCCACCAAATTAGACCCTGAGGGGCCCTACCCTCAAAATCAGACCCTGAGGGGCCCCAGCCACAAAATCAGACCCTGAGGGGCCCCAGCCACAAAATCGGACTCTGAGGGGCCCCACCCACAAATCCAGACCCTGAAGGACCCCAGCCACAAAATCGGACCCTGAGGGGCCCCACCCACAAAATCAGACCCTGAGGGTCCCCGTCACAAAATCGGACCCTGAGGGGTCCCACCCACAGAATCGGACCCTGATGGGCCCCACCCACAAAATGAGACCCTGAGGGGCCCCAGCCACAAAATCGGACCCTGAGGGGCCCCACCCACAAAATCGGACCCTGAGGGGCCCCACCCACAAAATCGGACCCTGAGGGGCCCCGCCCACCAAATTAGACCCTGAGGGGCCCCACCCTCAAAATCAGACCCTGAGGGGCTACAGCCACAAAATCAGACCATGAGGGGCCCCAGCCACAAAATCGGACCCTGAGGGGCCCCAGCCGCAAAATAAGACCCTGAGGGGCCCCACCCACAAAATCGGACCCTGAGAGACTCCGGCCACAAAATCGAACCCAGAGGGGCCCCAGTCACAAAATCAGACCCTGAGGGGCCCCGCCCACCAAATTAGACCCTGAGGGGCCCTACCCTCAAAATCAGACCCTGAGGGGCCCCAGCCACAAAATCAGACCCTGAGGGGCCCCAGCCACAAAATCGGACTCTGAGGGGCCCCACCCACAAATCCAGACCCTGAGGGACCCCAGCCACAAAATCGGACCCTGAGGGGCCCCACCCACAAAATCAGACCCTGAGGGTCCCCGTCACAAAATCGGACCCTGAGGGGTCCCACCCACAGAATCGGACCCTGATGGGCCCCACCCACAAAATCAGACCCTGAGGGGCCCCAGCCACAAAATCGGACCCTGAGGGGCCCCACCCACAAAATCGGACCCCGAGGGGCCCCACCCACAAAATCGGACCCTGAGGGGCCCTACCCACAAAATCGGACCCTGAGGGGCCCCAGCCACAAAATCGGACCCTGAGGGGCCCCACCCACAAAATCAGACGCTGAGGGGCCCCACCCACAAAATTAGACCCTGAGGGGCCCCACCCTCAAAATCGGACCCTGAGGGGCCACAGCCACAAAATCAGACCATGAGGGGCCCCGCCCACTAAATCGGACCCTGAGGGGCCCCGCCAACCAAATCGGACTCTGAGGGGCCCCACCCACAAAATCGGACCCTGAGGGGCCCCGGCCACAAAATCGGACCCTGAGGGGTCCTGGCCACAAAATCGGACCCTAAGGGTCCCCAATCACAAAATCGGACCCTGAGGGGCCCCGGCCACAAAATCGGACCCTGAGAAACCCCGGCCATAAAATCAGACCCTGAGGGGCCCCACCCTCAAAATCGGACCCTGAGGGGCCCAACCAACAAAATCGGACCCTTAGGGGCCCCAGCCACAAAATCAGACCCTGAGGGGCCCCGGCCACAAAATCAGACCCTGTGGGGCCCCGGCCACAAAATCGGACCCTGAGGGGCCCCGGCCACAAAATCGGACCCTGAGGGGCCCCACCCACAAAATCAGACCCTGAGGGGCCCCGGCCATAAAATCAGACCCTGAGGGGCCTCGGCCATAAAATCGGACCCTGAGGGGCCCCGGCCACAAAATCGTACCCTGAGGGGCCCCACCCACAAAATCAGACCATGAGGGGCCCCACCCACAAAATCAGACCATGAGGGGCCCCACCCACAAAATCGGACCCTGAGGGGCCCCACCCATAAAATCGGACCCTGAGGGGCCCCAACCACAAAATCAGACCCTGAGTGGCCCCGCCCAGCAAATCGGACCCTGAGTGGCCCCGCCCAGCAAATCGGACCCTGAGTGGCCCCGTCCACCAAATCAGACCCAAAGGGGCCCCACCCACAAAATCGGACCCTGAGGTGCCCCGGCCACAAAATCAGACCCTGAGGGGCCCCACCCACAAAATCAGACCCTGAGGGCCTCGGTCACAAAATTGGATCCTGAGGGGCCCCGGCCACAAAATCGGACCCTGAGAGGCCCCAACCACAAAATCGGACCCTGAGGGGCTCCGCCCACCAAATCTGACCCTGAGGGGCCCCGCTGACCAAATCGGACCCTGAGGGGCCCCACTGACCAAATCGGATCCTGAGGGGCCCCACCCACCAAATCGGATTCTGAGTGGCCCCGCCCACCATATCGGACCCTGAGGGGCCCTGCCCACCAAATCGGACCCTGAGGGGCCCCGCCCACCAAATCGGACCCTGAGGGCCCCCCCACCAAATTGGACCCAGAGTGGACCCGCCCACCAAATCAGACCCAGGGGGCCCCACCCTCAAAATCGGACCCTGAGGGGCCCTGCCCACCAAATCGGACCGAGTGGCCCCGCCCACCAAATCGGACCCTGAGTGGCCCCGCCCACCAAATCGGACCCTGAGGGGCCCGACCACAAAATTAGACCCTGAGGGGCCCCGGCCACAAAATCAGACCCTGAGGGGCCCCACCCACCAAATCGGACCCTGAGGGGCCCCGGCCACAAAATCAGCCCCCGACGCGCCAAAGTGATTCTTAAAGAGCCGGCGCACCAAAATGAGTCTTAAAGGGCCGGCGCGCCAAATCGAAAGCTGAGTGACCCAAGGCTCCAAATCAGAGGCTGATAGACCCTGGCCTACAAAAAATAGGCTGAGCCACCCTGGCATCTAAATTGGACCCAGAGTGGCCCCGCCCACCAAATCAGACCCAGAGTGGCCCCGCCCACCAAATCACACCCAGAGTGGCCCCCCAAATTGGACCCTTAGGAGCCCCACCCACAAAATCAGACCCTAAGGGGCCCCACCCACAAAATCAGACCCTGAGGGGCCCCAGCCACAAAATTGGACCTGGAGGGGCCCCGGCCACAAAATCAGACCCAGAGTGGCCCCGCCCACCAAATTGGACCCTGAGGGGCCCCACCCACAAAATCAGACCCTAAGGGGCCCCACCCACAAAATCAGACCCTGAGGGGCCCCAGCCACAAAATTGGACCTGGAGGGGCCCCGGCCACAAAAATCAGACCCTGAGGGGCCCCGCCCACCAAATTGGACCCTGAGTGACTCCGCCCACCTAATCCGACCCTGAGGGAACTCGTCCACCAAATCGGACCCTGAGGGTCCCCACTTACCAAATCAGACCCTAAGGGACCCCGCCCACCAAATCGGACCCTGAGGGGCCCCGCCCACCAAATCGGACCCTGAAGGGCTCCCCACCAAATTGGACCCAGAGTGGCCCTGCCCACCAAATTAGACCCAGGGGGCCCCACCCACAAAATTGGACCCTAAGGGGCCCCACCCACAAGATCGGACCAAGAGGCCCCGGCCACAAAATCTGACCCTGAGGGATCCTGTCCACCATTTCAAGCCCCGAGGATCCCAGGCCACCGAATCGGCTCCTCAGGGGCCCCGCCAACTAAATTGTACCCAGAGTGGTCCCGCCCACCAAATTGGACCCAGAGTGGTCCCGCCCACCAAATCGGACCCAAAGTGGTCCTGCCCACCAAATTGGACCCAGAGGGGCTCCGCCCACCAAATCGGACACTGTGGGGCCCCGCCAACTAAATTGTACCCAGAGTGGTCCCGCCCACCAAATTGGACCCAGAGTGGTCCCGCCCACCAAATCGGACCCAAAGTGGTCCTGCCCACCAAATCGGACCCTGAGGGGCCCCGGCCACAAAATCGGACCCTGAGGGGCCCCACCCACCAAATCGGACCCTGAGGGGCCCCGGCCACAAAATCGGACCCTGAGGGGCCCCACCCACAAAATCGGACCCTGAGGGGCTCCGGCCACAAGATTGGACCCTGAGGGGCCCCAACCACCAAATCAGACCCTGAGGGGCCCCGGCCACAAAATCGGACCCTGAGGGGCCCCACCCACCAAATCAGCCCCTGAGGGGCCCCAGCCACCAAATCGGACCCTCAGGGGCCCCACCCACCAAATCGGACCCTGAGTTGGCCCTGCCACAAAATCGGACCCTGAGGGGCCCCACCCACAAAATCGGGCCCTGAGGGCCCCACCCACAAAATCGGACCCTGAGGCCAAAGTGGCTCCTGAGAGGCACCCACAGTTAAAATGGATCCTGAGTTGAAAGTCTTGCAGGTGCAGCAGGCAAGTCTCTCTTAAAGGGGCAGCCCGGGCAGCATTTCAAACCACTATCTGTACTTCCTTCAGGAAATACACATCTAGTTATATATTGTTATTGTATGATATAGTTCTATTTTGTGTGTTTTTGCCCAGCATTTTGGAGGAGGTGAGCAATTGATCCTCATTATGGGATCTTTTTGCCTTTGGAGTGTCTTTCATGGCCATATTTTGGCTTTTTAATTGTTTTTAATTTTTGTCACTTGAATATGTGTTTTTTCATATGCTAATAAAATTTGCTGCTATTATTTTAGTATCTTTGGATGTTATTATATTATTTTGATTTTTGGGGTTGATCGCGCCCTTGGTACACACATCTTTTGTTTGTTTTCATTTTCCATTTTATATGTGTGTGGTCAGCAGTTCCCCTTACACCTTACAGTAGTGCCCTCAAGCCTCCCTGTTGTACAGATCGCTTGGAAGACGCTAGTATTCTGCAAGCTAATTACGCTTGCAAATCGCTAGTTTTTCCGCGGGAAAATCGTGGGAATTTAAAATGCAATTTTCCGTGGAATGGAATTCCAGAATTCCCACGGTAACTTCCATGGGAGTTCCGCTACGTGTGAACTTTTCCTAAATGCAGGGAATCTTGAGAGGGGGCGGCTGAGTCCTGTCATGGAGCAGGCTGGGCTCAGCTGTCTTATGCTTGTCTGCAGGAGGTGAGGGGGGGTCACTCAGCTCTGCTGTTTTCATGATACAGGCAGGGGTCAGACTCCTCGGTGAGCAGCTGTTGTGCTGATAGTATGGCTGACACTGTCATTGAGCACACAGCTGACTCACTGAGGATCCTGCAAGGACTGGACTACAGCCTGACATACACCGTTCATACACTGAAACAACACAGGCTCAGAGCCTGAGACACTCACCAAGGAGTCTGAGGACTGTGCTGCTCCTCAATGAATCTCACTGTGACTGTGTGACGGGAGAATACTGTACCTGCACTAAGCCCACGCTCAGCCAGGATTGGATGCTGGAAAGTCCCGCCCTCCTGTTGCTCAGCACTGGCTGCTTCTCCCAGCTGTCTGTCACAGTGACTCCTGCTTCCTCCACACACAGCGCTCCAGTTTATGAAAATTCTGACTGCGGGCCCCTCCAGGTCCTGGGCCCCTTACACCAGTAATGCTAATAATGCCCTGATGGCGGCCCTGGCCCTCATCCCTATACTAGTGTGCATGGCCCCATCCTAGTATGTAGGGCCCCCCATCTCATCCTAATAAGCACGGCCTTATCCTTATCCTGGTATGCAGGGCCTACAACTCGTCCTACTATGCACGGCCCCTATCCCGTGCCTGGAATGCATAGACCCATCAGAAAACATAAAAAAACCATTACACTTACCTATCACGTGCTCAAATATTCATTTCTCTTAAGCAGCGGCACACGTGACCACTGGCAGCAGCAGGAAGCTGGAGGCTGACACTGTACGCTACTGAAGAGCAAAGAATGCTCAATTCGTTATGCGTGCACAGTCCCAGCGAGTATTATGGCAGCTGTGCTCTGCTTGTGAGCAGCGCATGACGTCCCTGCCAGGCACAGCTTACAAACATAAAGCGGTTGCTTGCACTGGAGCAGGACGCTGTGAAGGAGCGCCTGTAGGTAAGTGTAATGGTTTGGGTATTGTTTTATGTTTTCTGGTGGGGCCATGCATACCAGGATAGGGATGGTGGTGGGGGCCAATTATAAGGATGGTGTCATGCATACACCAGGACCAGGGTTGGGGGAAATCAAATCAAGATACTATTATTAAAGAGAAATGAATATTCTTTGCCCTCCACGCCCATGGGCGTGGATTGCAGTGAATATTCATTTCTCTTTAGCACCGGGAACAGGAGTTAGCCGCAGCTGTCGGCTCCAGCCTCCTGTGACCTACTGCTCCGCCGATGCCATTCCCCCACCTCCCCACCACAGCCAGTACATCCGGACAATAAGACGCATCCCTCCCCATTTTCCTCCACATTTTTGGAGGAAAAAAGTGTGTCTTTTAGTCCAAAAAATTTGATAATTTATTAAGAGTTACTAAATATTTAATAATTAATATACCATATTAAATAATACTATCAATTCTCATAGTAACCAATTAACAATATTAACCAAACACCAATTCCACCCAGCAAAAGCTGAGCGATCACACATGCGAGGGATACGGCCAAGTCTCGCATGTTAATACCCGGCACTGCCGCCAGTACTCGGGAGCGGAGCGTGTTGCTCCATGTATTGCTATGCGGCCGCACGCACTGCTCCCGAGTGCCGGCGGCAGTGCCGGGTATTAACATGCGAGACTTGCTGCATTCCTCGCATGTGTGATCCCAGCCTATTTGTTCTGCCCTCTGGATATAGGGCAGTCTGTTGTGTTATGTGCTCTGAATAAGGCAATATGTTTGTATTATGTGCTGGGTTAGTTATACCACCATCTAGTGGTGGCTGAATTTATAGCTGTGTCTTAAATAGCATTTACAGCTTGTGCCTTTAACAGAAGCAATGCACTGTAGGATTGAAGCAATGCATTGCGGAAACGAAGCAGTGTATTCCTGGGATGAGGGAGATGCCATTTTCCTTTGTGTATCTCATAGGATGCACGTGTTATTTTTGTCCTCCTGTTAACCTTTGTTTTCCTGTAACTTCTCTACTTGAGTCGCTATCTGGGTAAAGCATATCTGGTAAGAATTAGTGTTTTCTTGCAATGCAGTGATTTACAGAGGTGTTATTTACTGTTTAGCAGCCAGGAGCTGTCATTAACTGTTTTGCTGCCAGTTCACAGTGAATGTAATCAGAGACTCATGTATTCCTATGTAATGTTTGCATCACTGTACACTTTCTATAATTGTGTTAGCTGTGTGATCATCTGCCCAATACTTATCCATGTTGTTTGTATTCCTTATAGTTTTACCGCGCATGTTCTATACTGTTCACCAATAAACAAGTTAGACTACAGAGAACAGTATGCTTATTTGGAACACAGAACAGTGGATTATGCTGTATGCTGAATTGCACACCGTGTCAACGTGTATGAAGGCAGAACACTAATAAACACATCACAACAGTTTCATATAAAAAGGGGGTGGCTGGGAGGGTGTCTATCTTATTCTATCAGAGAATGCCAGCTGATGCCCAGTCCTGGCTTTAAATAGTTTGAAAATCTCCCGTTTTCCTGGCCACCAATCACAGTGCATCTACTTCAAACCAGTTCTAACCTGCTTGTGCCCTTGCACAGCTGACTCAAACGACCTTTTGACCTATTCCATCTAACTAAAAAACATATGTTAATACCACAAAATTGATCAAATAAAATAATATATTTTAGTCTGTACAGAGTCTGTGTAACCATGTATCCCCCATGATACATGAGGGGTAACACAAGTTCCATTTACTTTTTATAATAAAGACACATGACAATATTAGCATGGATTAAAATTAGGCTGTGATGTAATTAATAGTTAAATATTTAATAATTAATATACCATATTAAATAATAATAAAATAGTAGCAATTCTCATAGTAACCAATTAACAATATTAACCAAAGACCAACTCCGCCCAGCAAAAAGCTGTGCGATTGTCCATTAGCCAAGATTTGAAGAGTCCTGGCTCCCCCCAATAAGTCTAGGTTCACATAGCGTTAATGCAGTCCATTCAACGCATAGCATTAACGGACTGCATTAACGCTACTCCCATAACGCGATCGCGCTAGCGTAGATGCTCCATCTACGCTAGCAGTGACGGACCTCCGGACGCTGCAGACCGCGTCCGAGGGTCCGTCACAGAATGCTGGCACATCGCTAACGCATGCCGATTATGGCATGCGTTAGTCATGCGCTCGTCTATAGCAGCATAGATAATGGTATTTAATTATTTCCAGCAACTTCACTGATTCCTGCATGTTTCCAACCTATATCAATCATCTTTGCAGCATATTTTTGAGGTCCAATTTCTCCTGTTAACCTTTGGAAAATAAAAAAATGGGGCAAAAATATCATTATTGTGGAAAAAAATATGATTTTTTTATTTTTACGGCTATATGTTATAAACTTCTGTGAAGCACTTGGGAGTTCAAAGTGCTCACCACACATCTAGATAAGTTCCTTTGGGGCTCTAGTTTCCAAAATGGTTCACTTTTGGGGGGTTTCCACTGTTTAGGCACATCAGGGGCTCTCCAAACCCGACATGACACCTGCAGACCATTCCTTCAAAGTCTGCTTTCCAAAATGTCACTACTTCCCTTCCGAGCCCCAACATGTGCCGATACAGTAGTTTATCCCCCCATGTGGGGTTTCAGCGCACTCAGGACAAATTGGACAACAACTTTTGGGGTCTAATTTCTCCTGTTACCCATGGGAAAATAAAAAATTGGGGACTAAAAGATCATGTTTGTGGAAAATATATGATTTTTTTTATTTTCACGCCTGGGCGTTATGAACTTCTGTGAAGCACTTGGGGGTTCAAAGTGCTCACCATTCATCTAGATAAGTTCCCTTGGGGGTCTAGTTTCCAAAATGTGGTCACTTGTGGGGGGTTTCCACTGCATAAGCACATCAGGGGTTCTCCAAAACGCGACATGGCACCCGATCTCAATTTTAGCCAATTTTGCATTGAAAAAGTCAAATGGCGCTCCTTCCCTTCTGAGCTCTGCCATGTGCCCAAACAGTGGTTTACCCCCACATATGGGGTATCAGCATACTCAGGACAAATTGCACAATAACTTTTTGGGTACTGTTTCCCTTGGGAAAATAAAAATTGGGGGCTAAAAGATCATTTTTGTGGAAAAAATATTTTTTAATTTTACGGCTGTATGTTATAAACTTATGTGAAGCCCTTGGGGGTTCAAAGTTCTCATCACACATCTAGATAAGTTCCTTGCGGGGGTCTAGTTTCCAAAATGGTGTCATTTGTGGGGGTTTTCCACTCTTTAGGCACATCAGGGGCTCTCCAAATGCGATATGGCATCAAGCCAATTCTGCGATGAAAAAGTCAAATGGTGATCCTTCCCTTCCAGGCTCTGCCATGCGCCAAAATAGTGGTTACCCCCACATATCAGGTACAGCGTACTCAGGACAAATTGCACAATAACTGTTGCAGTCCAATTTCTCCTGTTACACTTGGTAAAATAAAAAAAAGTATGGACCTGAAGTAATTTTTTTGTGAAAAAAAGTTAAATGTTCATTTTTTTGAAGCACCTGAAGGGTTAATAAACTTCTTAAATGTGGTTTTGAGCACCTTGAGGGGTGCAGTTTTTAGAATGGTGTCACTTTTATTTTCTATCAAATAGACCCCTCAAAATGACTTCAAATGTTATGTGGTCCCTAAAAAAAATGTTGTAAAAATAAGAACTCGTTGGTCAGCTTTTAACACAACTTCGTAACAAAAAGAAAATTTTGGTTCCAAAATTGTGCTGATGTAAAGTAAACATATGGGAAATGTTACTTATTAAGCTTTTTGTGTGCCATATCTCTGTGATTTAAGGGCATTAAAATTCAAATTTTCGACAAATTTCCATTTTTTTTCACAAATAAACGCAAGTTAAATCAATGAAATTTTACCTCTAACATGGAGTACAATATGTCATGAGAAAACAATGTCAGAATCACCAGGATCCATGGCAACATTCCAGAGTTATTACCTTATAAAGGGACAGTGGTCAGAATTGTAAAAATTGGCCCGGTCATTAATATGCAAACCACCCTTGGGGGTAAAGGGGTTAAAGGAGGTTCAAATGGAAAAGTAGCAGCAACTCCATCATGGCTTACATTTAAAAGTGACTGAATTATGATTGAAAATGTGAAAAAAGAAGCAAAAGCCTAAAAAATTTAGTTTTTCTAAGCTTTTCATTTCTGAAGTTAGGGATCTTTTATTTATCTATTTTTTTAATTGAAGATTTCAGTCAACATTTCTTATTCAGTCCACATGCTTGCAGCGAGAACCTCTGTGCTTTGAACTTTTCTCAACTACTTTCAAAGGATGAGAGAGGGGGGAAATAAGGAGAGCGAACAGGAAACTAGGAGGAGGGAGAATGAGCAAGAGGGAGAGATAAAAAAAGGAATAAGACAGAAAAGGACACATCAAGGTGAATGGTATTTCCACATTGTATATCCAGCAAGAAAGCACATCACCAGATATAGGCTTATTTGCATGCTTTTTGTCTACAAAATGAAGCTGTGAAATATTGTAACTCACTAATTGTGGATTATTTTACGGTTTCAACTAGCTTCAAAATTACTTTACAAGCACATGTAAAAGTAATTATACATATACACATATATATTGTAATGCAGCTGTATTCACACAGTGCAGTAACGAAGCAGTGACCCAGGTTAGTCCGCACAGCATTGCGGAATCCCATAGGATTGCTTGGGATGCTTATTTTTCGCTGCAAAACGCAAAAAAAGCGACGTGTGCACATAGCCTAAACGTGCCTAGGGCAGAATAAACTCTAAATATGGCCCTGCATGTGCACTTAAATTTTTATAAATTCCGAGTCCCAGGTCTAACTGACTGTGGTCAGGCTCCATAAGTATTCAGCAGAAATATGCCAGAAATGGACCAGAAGTGAACAGAACAAAGATATGTGACCTGGCAATGAAGAATCCGCTGCACCCTCAAAGGTCTTATTTGTATAAAACTTCCATTTTATTGAGAAATCATTAAAATTTTTTAAAAAAAGCACAGTTACATGCAGTCAGATCAAACCAGTGGACGTCTAGAGCAACATGTTTCGGCCTATAGCGAGGTCTTAGTCATGGTCTCACTGAACAGACACAAATAGACATTAAATAGCTACAAAGCTACAAAAACCAAGTGCATACAGAGGCTAGGTTCAGAGAAGGATTTTCAGCTGTGAGAGTAACTCTTTCATGACCAACATGCATGTAGATAGTTTCATTGTGGTTGTTCATTTTCAATCATTCCTAGTAACCAGAGAAGTGCAGCTATAAAAAGGTTTCATGTGAACCTGTACATATGAATGTGTTAGCAAGATAGCAAGGAATCATTATGTATAAAAACACTACTACAAAGAGTGTATCCGTTCATATATTTGGATATTCCCATACTCAATACAAATTAATGTGATACATAATAGACTATGGAACATATGTTGCAAATAACACAACATTGAAAATCAGTCTTTAGTGGAATACAGTATATTGATGGCATTATGTGCACGGTATAAACTAATATTTTTTTATCTTTTATCATAAATTGAAACAAAGAAAGAAATAATTAGGGTATCAAATTATGAATATACCTGCGCACATACATTATATAACCTAATTTATACCAATGTCTATATAATATTTAGCAGATGGTTTAAAGTCAGAGTAAGTCAAGATATAGCCTATTGGAAACAGTATTCTAGAATAAAACTAATATACTTTATTTAGACAAATGTTAAAAAGGTTATAAGGTGCACGTGCAACAAACAGACAACAAACATATCAAAGACCACACAGCTGAAAATAATATACTTTCACAGATGAAACATATATACTTCTATGGCTTAAAAAGCCACTGCAGCTAAAAGAACACACAGTTTTTGAAAACAAATAGAAAACCTCATATATGCAGAGGAAAAACCATATGTCTAGTTGATGTAGCAAATAGCAGGGTATATCCTACAAATAATTACAGGTAAATATCATGAAATGATTGCACTTATGTAGATTATTACAGCCTACTAATGCTCTTACAGTTAACCAGTTGGTACTGTATATAGATTGGTGCCTAATAAAGCATGTATAAAGATTGTGAAAAGCTAGTATGTCTCCACCATCATATACTGTAGATACCATAGGTTCAAAAAGACATTAGTCAGTCAAACAGCAGCCTATTCATTTAGAAAGTGCTGACTATTTAAACAACTGGTCACAAACACAGATTCAGCATCCACAGGATTTATGGGGCATGTTTTACTCATTGCGTATCACCTCAATCACATTACTTATTATGCCCTAGACAATCCTCTATTGCATAGGATCTCTTATGTACGAGTCATTGCGACAAATAATAGAGAGGGAACGGTCTCACTCGATATGCAAATAAATTGTGGACCCCATTCTCCTAACATATCCCGCCTCTCCCGCCTCCCAATGTGCTTCTTCTTAGACAAATCAGGTGAATGATCAGGGAACAGAATATACATATGCCAATTGAAACATATCTTATATAGAGGCTGCTAATTTATCGTCTTGAATAGCGCGCACTTCTAAAACCACTTCTGTTTCGTGGTCAGGGCGTATCCTGCCGTGATCCAAGGGTGACGTACATCCAGTTATTGAACCGCAAATGAAACACAAGCGCCATCTTGCACATGAGCACTAGTGTATCTACTGAATATCCAGTGTATGAACCACAAATGGAACGCGGGCGCCATCTTGCGCATGCGTGTCCGATATTCATGCTATACTGATCAGCGCGCTTGAGATGCAATTAAAAATAAATCGCACAGAAATGAAAGTACAGCTATTAAATTTTAAAGACCCAGGCATGATTCTAGGATCATAAATGCCGGGGGTCTGTACCAAAACCCACATTTGAGCGGGATCCCATCAGTGTTATGTACAGGAATCTTATATGGCATGATACCTATAGAGAGGCATAACTGAAGATCAATGAAACTGGATATAAAAAATGGCCAACACAAGAAAAAGGGTAAACGCACAAAAAGTAACTAAGAGCTGGAAAAAATAGAAGAAAATGATCCAGTAATTATACAAGGCAAGAGGGAGTATATAATTAATAATAATCTTTATTTTTATATAGCGCTAACATAACATAGCGCTTTACAGTTTGCACACATAACATAGCGCTTTACAGTTTGCACACATTATCACCATTGTCCCCGATGGGGCTCACAATCTAAATTCCCTATCAGTATGTCTTTGGAATGTGGGAGGAAACCGGAGTACCCGGAGGAAACCCACGCAAACACAGGGGAGAACATACAAACTCCTTGCAGATGTTGTCCTTGATTCAAACCCAGGACTCCAGTGTTGCAGTGCTATCCACTGAGCCACCGTGTTGCCCAGATGGACTTATACAAACTCATACGTACAGACATGGGTGGGAAATTCCCCAGATGGGGAAAGAGGAAAAAATAAGTATAGGTGTGGTTTAAAGCAATGTTATGCCGTAGGATGCTCTGATACTGCTGACCCTACCTCACGCAGAGGTTGGCACCCAAGAACCTGCACAGTGGTGCCCACACACAACGTTGAGTAGCCCTAATTGCCTACCCCTGTTATGCCCTATTTCTTAGAGGAAACAGGAAAAGGATAGAAGGTCATGAAGCCCTTTTGGGCAAGTGGTCTGGAGTCAGAATATCCACTTTGTTTCCTTCTGTAGAATCATCTCGTCCCAGGTACCACCTCGTGGTGGGGCAAAAATTCTGTCAATACCCATAAATTTGATCTTGCTGGCATTGCCTTAATGACAGTTGTTTATGTGATTGGCATTAACTGTCTCTCTTTTGTTGGCTATGTCTCTCATATGTTCACCAACCCTACGTCTAAATTCTCTCCTCATTTTTCCTACATACTCTAAACCACATTCGCATGTAGCTTTGTAAACGACTCCCTAAGTACGGCAGTTAATTAAGTGTCTTATGTCATACTTTCTCCCTGTATTATTACTCATGAAAGATTTCCCAGGTGCAATAGATTTGCATGCTTTACTTTTACCGCATTGGTAACATCTTTTGGGTTGTCTATTAAGCCAGGTCTAGTTTGGCGGATCAAAAAAATGGCTATGGACTAATCTATAAGAGATCTGTTCTTTTGAAAGGGCCAACCACCTCCTTGATATCAGCATTCATATGCAAGATTGGCCAATGGCGTTTAAGAATTTCTCTTAAACCTCCCGCCCTGTTAGAGAACCTAGTGACGAAACGTAATATATTTTCTCCGGTTTCCTTCCCTTTGGGAGTCTGCAACTCTTTATGATCCCTTTTCAATGCTTCTTTATATGCTTCCCTCAGTACTGTTTTGGGGTATCCTCTTTCTAAAAAACATCCTTATAAATCATCTGCCTGTTCCTTAAACATTATTAGGTCAGAGCAGTTTTGACATAACCTGAGGTACTGCCCCTTAGGGATACCTTTTTTGAAGGATCTTGGATGGCTACTCTCCCACCTCAAAAGGGAGTTTGTGGCCATTGGTTTGCAATATAAACGTTTAATTAAATCGCCATTTTGGCCCTTTTGGATGCCAATATCAAGGAAAGCCAAATGTGTTCTATTCACAACATGGGTAAAGTGTAGTCCTATATCGTTCACATTAAGCCCTTCAACAAACTCCCCAAAGGATGTCTCTGTGCCCCTCCATATTACCAAAACATCGTCAATATAGCGTAGCCAAAGGGCTATCCTCTCTTCATGTGGGTGGAATGTATCACTAAAAACCACTCTTTCCTCCCACCAGCCCAGGAGCAGACTTGCATAAGTGAGCACACATGGGCTGCTCATTGCAGTGCCCCAGAGCTGGTGGAAGAACCTGCCATCAAAAAGAAAAACATTATTAACAAGGCAAAATTCAAGGGCCCTCAGGATAAAAATGCTGTGATTCCTGAATTGACACCCTCAAGTTTGTCCACAGCCATTAATCCTACTTTGTGGGGAATGGAAGAGTAAGGTTCAGTATATTGGTTGCACGATCATTCCCCTGAAACATAGAATCAGGAAACATCTCTCTGATTCTATTGGTGAATTGAAACTAAATGTTTCAGCCGTCTCAAGACACTTTGCGGTAACGCATGGTGGGAATACTGCCACATTATGATTTGGTGGCATAGAGAAGGTCAGACGCCCAATTCAAGGCGGAGACGATAGAAGAAAGGTTCTGAATCGCGAAACATTCTGAATGCTTACGTTTGTTACTAGACATCCAGATGGTTTGAGTATTAGGAGAGATTTAACCGTACAATATAACTGATATCCTGAAAAATTGCATT
Organism: Dendrobates tinctorius; assembly: GCF_039654945.1. Lineage (NCBI taxonomy): Eukaryota > Metazoa > Chordata > Amphibia > Anura > Dendrobatidae > Dendrobates > Dendrobates tinctorius. Next base: position 3,863,342 of record NW_027361755.1, read on the forward strand.
AAATCATAGGAACCTTATATTTCTCCATTAAAACATCTAAGTTGAGCCTTTCTTTCTATAAACAACTTTTTCTGAATTATAACCCAAATGCCCGCAAACTGTTTATGCATCAGTTTCATATAAAATAACGTATATTATAATGATCGGGTTTTGGAACTATATATATCAACAGTTTTGCGCAGATACCAGGTGCACTACATAGGTGGATTACTCTTAAAGCATGACATCTGGTTATAACAGATTACTCCAATCAATGTACAGATTCCGTTACCTTGCTTCAGTCCTGTGATGTTCAGGTCCTGTGACGTTCTTGCCGTGATCCTATCCTTGCGGAAAATGTCGTTACGGAGATGTCAAATAGTTCCAATTGCCAAGTCTATGGATATTAATTATAAGTATCGTTGCAGCAGTGTCCCGGCCGGTGACACGCTGTTAATCTCTGTCCTGCGGTACTAAGCGGAGCGCATGTCAGCGCGTGTACCAACTGCAGGACCTGTGTGGTTTGAGTGACGCCTTCAGCCACGTGACTACTTTGGAATCAGACAATGCATGTTATTCACAACGGAGACAGAAAAGATCCATTTCCTGCGCGTTTCGAAAATTACATCGATTTCCTTCATCAGGGATGGTTCTGGTCCCATGAAGGTGCCTTTTTATAGCGGCTCAATTTATTGGAATGTAAATAGTTCGATCTCATTATTCAGTCCCCTGGATTTAAGTGTGTCTATCAGCTTTAGACATTTTCTTAATAAAGTCTCCATTTCTCCAATCTTGTTTAACTATTTGGATGCCTGTGATGTCTATATTATTAACACAGCCCCCATGCACTGTGACAAAGTGCCTTGAAAGAGGATGATCATCGAATTTCTTCCTAATATTTCTTAGGTGTTCATTGATTCTTATATGCATGGGTCTTTTTGTTCTCCCCACTTATAATTTATTGCACGGGCATCTGATGCAGTATATCACTCCTTTCGTGGTGCATGTAGTAAAGTCTGAAGTTGAATATTCTTTGTCACCTCTTTTTATTACTGTGTTTTTCTTTGGTTTTAGAGTTTTGCAGACCTTACATTTTTTACAGGGGAAAAAACCTTTCAGGTCTTCATTAAAAGGAGTGCATAATTTCTGTGAAGGTGGATTTCTTATAGATGGAGCAATATGGAGACCCAGATTATTTGCTTTTTTAAATACAAATCTGGGTTTGTTGGGTATCTTGTCTCCCACAATCTTGTCATCTCGCAAAATGTGCCAATGTCTCTTGACAATATTTCTCAATAAATTTGTATTGGCATTATATTGTGTGATAATAGGTATCTCAAAATTATCTCCCTCATTTGAGATAATCACATTTTTGGTTTTCTTATTAGATTGTCATGGAATGCCTAGGTTACTTTAGGCAAAAACCCAGGGACCCCTGTGATGTCCCTCAGACTAGGGGAACCCTGTCTGTCCCTCTACCCAGGGTTTACACTGAAGGTGTGCCTGCCTGAGCCTCCACCCTGTCCCTGTCTCCTGTCCAGCCCTAAGCTGAACCCACCTCCCTCCACCCAGTGAGGGGACCAGACACCAGACCCCACAAATACGTATGGACAGGGGTAAAAGAAAACACCACACAGTAAATACACAAGGGAATACAATAATGTGCAAGGGCAACCAAATATATATATAACAGATTGGAGAAAGAACCACTGAGGGATATACTGCACCAGATATCAGACGCTCCAACACCACCACTGCTGACCGGTATTGCTAGCACTAGGCTAAAGCTATAGTCCGCGACGCCCATAGTCAGGACAAACTATTTAAAGACCTAGGGCGTGGCCCAGCCCTCAGCCAGCATGGCAACCTGGTTAACCCTATCCCGACTGGAACAGAATACCCAACAGGGTATTACCGCTGTCTGCCGGACACCCTGGTGTGAACAGTGTCCGACATGACAGTACCCCGCCTTCTACGAGGGACCTCCGGAACCTCACCATGTCGAGGACCTGGCTTGTCCGGATGGCGACGATGGAACATAGTAACCAGTCGATCAGCATGAATGTCAGAGGCCGGCACCCATGTCCTCTCCTCAGGACCATAGCCACGCCAGTGGACCAGGTACTGTAGAGTGCGACGCACAACCCTAGAGTCCACCACTTTGGACACCTCAAATTCCAACGCGCCATCCACCAAGACGGGAGGTGGTGGCCCGGGGGAACCATCCACCAAACCCACGACCTTCTTTAGCAATGCTTTGTGAAATACATTATGAATCTTATACACAGCCGGCAACTCCAAACGAAATGCCACGGGGTTGATCACTGCGGAGATTCTAAATGGGCCAATGAACCTGGGACCCAACTTAAGTGACGGTATCTTGAGCTTAATGTTCCTTGTAGATAACCACACCCAATCACCCACACACAGGTCCGGACCTGGCACACGTCTGCAGTCAGCCACCCGTTTGTACCTGGAACCCACCTTCAACAAGCGCTGCTTGACTCTCCTCCAAACAGAGGACAATTGAGCTCCCAACTGGTCCTCCTCAGGGACGCCAACTGAGCACCCCTGACGCAAGGTGCAAAATTGAGGATGTTGACCATACACACAAAAAAAAGGAGATTCCCCAGACGATTCCTGGCAATGGTTGTTTATTGCGAATTCTGCCAGAGGAAGAAACGCTGACCACTCTTCCTGATTGTCGGAAATAAAGCAGCGCAAGTATTGCTCTAGGTTTTGGTCCATCCGCTCAGTCTGTCCATTCGACTGAGGGTGGAAAGCCGATGAATGAGATAATTTGATTCCAAGGCGAGAATAAAAAGCTCTCCAAAACTTTGCCACAAACTGCGTACCTCGATCAGACACAATGTCAGACGGGACACCATGAAGTCTGACCACCTCGCGAATAAATATCTGAGCAAGAGTCTTAGCATTGGGCAAAGACGGTAAAGCAACGAAATGTGACATTTTGGAGAACCTATCAACAATTACCAAAATGACCGAGTTCCCTGCCGAGGCGGGCAAGTCAGTAATAAAATCCATGGAAATCTCAGTCCATGGCTTACTGGGCACCCCGAGAGGCTGCAAGCTACCAGCGGGACGGGAACGAGGAGTCTTGGCCCGTGCGCACGTGTTACAGGCAGCCACATATGAGGCCACATCCTGCCGGATTTTAGGCCACCAAAAACGACGCGATGCCAGTTCCAGAGTGCTCTTAACCCCTGGATGACCTGCCAGTACCGTGTCGTGATGTTCGCCCAACACTCTAGAGCGTAGATGTAGCGGCACAAAAGATTTATTAGCAGGCAACCCCGGCGGTACCACCTCCTGAGCCTCCGCAATCTCTGCCTCAATCTCTGTCGTGATGGCAGATACCACCACACCCTTTTGGAGAATAGGCACTGGCTCTTCACATAACTCTCCACCAGGAAAACACCTGGATAAAGCGTCTGCCTTAACATTCTTCGACCCAGGGCGATAGGTAACAATGAAGTTGAACCGGGTGAAGAATAATGCCCAGCGAGCCTGTCTGGAGGACAGGCGCTTAGCAGATTCTAAATAAAGCAAATTCTTATGGTCGGTTATCACAGTAATCTGATGAACAGCCCCCTCCAAGAAGTGTCGCCACTCCTCAAATGCCAATTTGATGGCCAATAGTTCCCTGTTGCCAATATCATAATTACGCTCCGCAGGCGACAGCTTCTTGGAGAAGGCACACGGATGCAACTTGGCCCAAGAAGGGCCCTGAGACAGTACAGCCCCCACTCCAACCTCCGACGCATCCACCTCCACGACAAACGGTAAGGAGACATCGGGCTGCACCAGAATGGGCGCTGAGGCAAAACTATTCTTGAGGAATTCAAACGCCTGTACCGCAGGCTCAGACCAGTCAGAAAAGTCGGTACCCTTCTTAGTCATGTCAGTCAGTGGTTTGGCAATCATAGAGAAGTTCTTAATAAATTTCCTATAGTAATTGGAGAAGCCAAGAAATCGCTGAAGCGCCTTAAGATTATCAGGCCGATCCCAATGTAGTACCGCCTGCACCTTTGCGGTGTCCATCTTAAAACCTGAGGCGGAGATTATATAACCCAAGAACGGTAGCTCCTGCACGAAAAACACACATTTTTCAAGCTTGACATAGAGCCTGTTCTCTCTGAGCAACTGCAGAACCTGTCTAACATGCTCTATATGTGTATCATGGTCGCGAGAGAAAATGAGGATGTCGTCAAGATAAATTATAACGAACCTCCCCAACAACTGAGAGAAGACATCATTAATGAAGTGTTGAAAGACCGCCGGTGCCATAGTCAACCCAAACGGCATTACCAAACTCTCAAAGTGACCCTCAGGGGTATTGAACGCTGTCTTCCACTCATTCCCCTGACGGACTCTTATAAGATTGTACGCCCCCCTGAGGTCCAGTTTGGAGAACCACCTGGCACCAACCACTTGGTTGAATAAATCGGGTATAAGTGGCATAGGGTAAGGATCACGGACCGTAATCTGGTTGAGTTCTCTGAAATCCAGACACGGGCGTAAACCACCATCCTTCTTTTTAACAAAGAAGAAGCCAGCAGCCAGAGGAGAAGAGGAAGGTCTAATATGACCCTTGCTCAGGCTATACGCAATGTATTCCTTGAGAGCTAGCCTCTCGGGACCTGAGATATTAAACATTCTAGCTTTAGGTAACTTGGCCCCTGGTTTCAACCTAATAGCACAGTCATAGGGGCGATGCGGTGGTAGTTCCGAACAACCCTTCTCAGAAAATACATCCGCATAATCCAGCAACGGCTCCGGGATACTGGGGGTCAAAGCGGAAATACATGTAGCCAGGCACCTCTCCTGACACTCCCTGCTCCACTGAATTATGTCCTGGGTCTTCCAATCAATAACAGGATTATGCATTGACAACCATGGAAAGCCCAGAACCATCTGAGCCGGTAAGTTACTAAGCACCTTACAAGTTACCCGCTCTGAGTGTAATACTCCGATGTGGAGTTGTATATCCAACACACACTCTGTGATCTCCCCTTGAGACAACGGGGAAGCATTGATGGTAACCACCCGGATGGGGTTCGGCAATTTCTCCACCGGAAATCCCGCTGTATGCGCGAACCTCTCATCAATGAGATTGGCAGCTGAGCCACTATCAATAAATACTGTAATAGAGAGCATTTGCCCCCCAAGTACCACCCTAGCAGGGAGCATACACTGGGAAACCATGACGGAGGATACACAAAGGCTCAGACTAGACTCCTCCAAACCCTCTGAGCCTATCAGTTTTCCGCCGGCGCGCCCTTCTTAGGTACCAGGGGGCAAGCATTAATAAAATGTCCTCCTTTGCCACAAAAAAAACAGAGCCCCTGCCTTCTGTGCCAAGGACGTTTAGGCTTGTTACTCGGTGACTGTGCTACAGTCATGGCCAAAAGTATTGACACCCCTGCAATTCTGTCAGATAATATTCAGTTTCTTCCTGAAAATGATTGTAAACACAAATTCTTTGGTATTATTATCTTCATTTAATTTGTCTTAAATGAAAAAACACAAAAAAGAATGAAGCAAAAAGCAAAACATTGATCATTTCACACAAAACTCCAAAAATGGGCCGGACAAAAGTATTGGCACCCTCAGCCTAATACTTGATTGCACAACCTTTAGCCAAAATAACTGCGACCAACCGCTTCCGGTAACCATCAATGAGTTTCTTACAATGCTCTGCTGGAATTTTAGACCATTCTTCTTTGGCAAACTACTCCAGGTCCCTGATATTTGAAGGGTGCCTTCTCCAAACTGCCATTTTTAGATCTCTCCACAGGTGTTCTATGGGATTCAGGTCTGGACTCATTGCTGGCCACCTTAGAAGTATCCAGTGCTTTCTCTCAAACCATTTTCTAGTGCTTTTTGAAGTGTGTTTTGGGTTATTGTCCTGCTGGAAGACCAATGACCTCTGAGGTAGACCCAGCTTTCTCACACTGGGCTCTAAATTATGCTGCAAAATTTGTTGGTAGTCTTCTGACTTCATAATGCCATTCACACGGTCAAGCAGTCCAGTGCCAGAGGCAGCAAAGCAACCCCAAAACATCAGGGAACCTCCGCCATGTTTGACTGTAGGGACCGTGTTCTTTTCTTTGAATGCCTCTTTTTTCTCCTGTAAACTCTATGTTGATGCTTTTGCCCTAAAAGCTCTACTTTTGTCTCATCTGACCAGAGAACATTCTTCCAAAATGTTTTAGGCTTTTTCAGGTAAGTTTTGGCAAACTCCAGCCTGGCTTTTTTATGTCTCGGGGTAAGAAGTGGAGTCTTCCTGGGTCTCCTACCATACAGTCCCTTTTCATTCAGATGCCGATGGATAGTACGGGTTGACACCGTTGTACCCTCGGACTGCAGGGCAGCTTGAACTTGTTTGGATGTTAGTGGAGGTTCTTTATCCAACATCCGCACAATCTTGCGTTGAAATCTCTTGTCAATTTTTCTTTTCCGGCCACATCTAGGGAGGTTAGCCTCAGTGCCATGGGCTTTAAACTTCTTGATGACACTGCGCACGGTAGACACAGGAACATTCTGGTCTTTGGAGATGGACTTGTAGCCTTGAGATTGCTCATGCTTCCTCACAATTTGGTTTCTCAAGTCCTCAGACAGTTCTTTGGTCTTCTTTCTTTTCTCCATGCTCAATGTGGTACACACAAGGACACAGGACAGAGGTTGAGTCAACTTTAATCCATGTTAACTGGCTGCAAGTGTAATTTAGTTATTGCCAACACCTGTTAGGTGCCACAGGTAAGTTATAGGTGCTGTTAATTACACAAATTAGAGAAGCATCACATGATTTTTCGAACAGTGCCAATACTTTTGTCCACCCTCTTTGTTATGTTTGGTGTGGAATTATATCCAATTTGGCTTTAGGACAATTCTTTTTGTGTTTTTTCATTTAAGACAAATTAAATGAAGATAATAATACCAAAGAATTTGTGTTTGCAATCATTTTCAGGAAGAAACTGAGTATTATCTGACAGAATTGCAGGGGTGTCAATACTTTTGGCCATGACTGTATACCAGCGATCTGCATGGGTTCCACGGATTCACCCGCGGCAACCTCACTGACCACTCCCCCACCTCCCGGAGGCAACGAAACCAGCGCCCCCTGACGGAGACGTCGGTCTATGCGTACTACAAGTGCCATCGCAGCCTCCAGAGAGGCGGGAGTCTCGTACATTAGGAGAGTCTGTTTAACCCTTCCAGAAACCCCATGCAAAAATTGACTTCTAAGCGCAGGGTCATTCCACTGCGTGTCCACCGCCCAGCGCCGGAATTCCGTGCAGTAATCCTCAGCTGGTCGATCACCCTGTAGCAGTGAGCGTATCTTAGACTCTGCTAAGTTTAATCTATCTGGATCGTCATAGATCAAACCCAGAGCAGAGAAAAAAAAATCTACAGATTCAAATGCCGGTGAGTCTGAAGGGAGTGAAAAGGCCCAGGCCTGTGGGTCACCACTCAGCAAAGAAATCACCAAGCCCACGCGTTGAGCCTCATTACCTGAGGAATGTGGACGCATACGGAAATACAATTTGCATGATTCACGAAACACCGTGAACTTACCACGATCACCAGCAAATCGTTCAGGAAGGGGAAACTTGGGCTCAGCTGCCCTGGCTGCAGCCTCAGCAGGTACTGCAGGAGCTGACAGGCCTTGTTGCTGGACCGCCCCCCTGAGTTCAGTGACCTGTATGGATAGAGCCTCCAGCTGCTTGGTTAGGGAAAGTATAGGATCCATAGTAAGTAACCCCTATATTCCCTTTTTTTTTTTTTTTTTTTCTTCACTTTATTATTTGGGCCGACTATAATGTCATGGAATGCCTAGGTTACTTTAGGCAAAAACCCAGGGACCCCTGTGATGTCCCTCAGACTAGGGGAACCCTGTCTGTCCCTCTACCCAGGGTTTACACTGAAGGTGTGCCTGCCTGAGCCTCCACCCTGTCCCTGACTCCTGTCCAGCCCTAAGCTGAACCCACCTCCCTCCACCCAGTGAGGGGACCAGACACCAGACCCCACAAATACGTATGGACAGGGGTAAAAGAAAACACCACACAGTAAATACACAAGGGAATACAATAATGTGCAAGGGCAACCAAATATATATATAACAGATTGGAGAAAGAACCACTGAGGGATATACTGCACCAGATATCAGACGCTCCAACACCACCACTGCTGACCGGTATTGCTAACACTAGGCTAAAGCTATAGTCGGCGACGCCCATAGTCAGGACGAACTATTTAAAGACCTAGGGCGTGGCCCAGCCCTCAGCCAGCATGACAACCTGGTTAACCCTAACCCGACTGGAACAGAATACCCAACAGGGTATTACCGCTGTCTGCCGGACACCCTGGTCTGAACAGTGTCCGACATGACATAGATGCAATTAATTGATTTCTGGGAACAATTTTAACCTCCTCTTTAGCCGATTCCAATTGTATAGGATTATATCCTTTTTCTATAAATTTCTCTGTTAATGTGGATGCTTCTTTTTCGAACATATCTATGTCTGTGCAATTTCTATATGCCCTCATAAACTGACTTCTCGGTACATTAAAAAGCCAGCTTGGTAAATGGCAACTGGTCATATTAATGTAGCTATTCACATCTGTACTTTGAAGTGCAATTTTTTATCTCACTATTTTCAATGTAGATTTTTAAATCTAAAAAATGGACTGTTTCAGAGCTCACTGTCATAGTAAAATTTTAATAAAATTCATTTTTATTGATATCCTTTAAAAATTCTGACAGTGATTCTTGACCATCTGACCATATAAAAATAATATCATCGGTAAAACGCTGCCAGAGGACCAGACCCGCACGAAGCACGCCTTGTGGGTATATGTGAATATCCTCCCACATCCCCACATACAGATTTACGTAACTTGGTGCAAATCTGGTCCCCTTGGCAGTGCCCCACTACTGGGTATAGTAGTTTACCCCGTATTTGAATGAATTATGAGTTAAAATAAACATCATACAATCTTTTAAAAAATCAATTTGGGTAGTTTTAAATTTCCCAGACTTATTTAAAAAATATGTAGCTAAATGGCAGCCTTTTTCATGTTGAATCTGAGTATATATAATCTGGTGTATTTTGGTCACCAAAATATAATGGTTATGCCATTTAATTTTTTCTAAATGTTGAAGGATATGTTTATTATCCTTTAAATAAGCTGGGAGTTCTGGAACCAGATCCTGTAAGAAAAAATCTATGTAACTAGATAGATTGGAGATAAGGCAGTTGATCCCCGAAATTATAGGTCTACCCGGGGGGTTATGAATATCTTTATGAACATGAAAAAGGCTGCCATGCAGCTACATATTTTTAAAATAAGTCTGGGAAATTTAAAACTAACCAAATTGATTTTTTAAAAGATTGTATGATGTTTATTTTAACTCATAATTCATTCAAATATGGGGTGAACTACTATACCGAGCAGTGGGGCACTGCCATGGGGACCATATTCGCACCAAGTTACGCAAATCTGTATGTGGGGATGTGGGAGGATATTCACATATACCCACAAGGCGTGCTTCGTGCGGGTCTGGTCCTCTGGCAGCGTTTTATCGATGATATTTTTATGTGGTCAGATGGTCAAAAATCACTGTCAGAATTTTTAAAGGGTATCAATAGAAATGAATTTTATTAAAATTTTACTACGACAGTGAGCTCTGAAAGTTAATTTTTTAGATTTAAAAATCTACATTGAAAATAGTGAGATAAAAACTTGCACTTACATTAAAAGTACAGATGTGAATAGCTACATTAATATGACCAGTTGCCATTTACCAAGCTGGCTTAATAATGTACCGAGAAGTCAGTTTATGAGGGCATATAGAAATTGCACAGACATACATATGTTCGAAAAAGAAGCATCCGCATTAACAGAGAAATTTATAGAAAATGGATATAATCCTATACAATTGGAACTGGTTAAAGAGGAGGTTAAAATTGTTCCCAGAAATCAATTAATTGCATCTAATAAGAAAACCAAAAATGTGATTATTTCAAATGAGGGAGATAATTTTGAGATACCTATTATCACATAATATAATGCAAATACAAATTTATTGAGAAATATTGTTGAGACATTGGCACATTTTGCGAGATGACAAGATTATGGGAGACAAGATACCCAACAAACCCAGATTTGTATTTGAAAAAGCGAATAATCTGGGTCTCCTTATTGCTCCAGCTATAAGAAATCCGCCCTCACAGAAATTATGCACTCCTTTTAATGAAAACCTAAAAGGTTTTTTCCCCTGTAAAAAATGTAAGGTCTGCAAAACTCTAAAACCAAAGAAAAAACAGTAATAAAAAGAGGTGACAAAGAATACTCAATTACAGACTTTATTACATGCACCTCGAAAGGTCTGATATACTGCATCAGATGCCCGTGCAATAAATTATATGTGGGGAGAACAAAAAGACCCATGCATATAAGAATCAATGAACACCTAAGAAACATTAGGAAGAAATTCGATGATCATCCTCTTTCTAGGCACTTTGTGCGTGGGGGCTGTGTTAATGATATAGATATCACAGGCATCCAAATAGTTAAACTAGATTGGAGAAATGGAGACTTTATTAAGAAAATGTCTAAAGCTGAAAGTAAATGGATATTTGAATTAGACACACTTAAACCCAGGGGACTGAATAATGAGATCAAACTATTTACATTCCAATAAATTGAGCCGCTATAAAAAGGCTCCTTCATGGGACCAGAACCATCCCCGATGAAGGAAATCGATGTAATTTCCGAAACGCGTAGGAAATGGTTCTGTTCTGTCTCCGTTGTGAATAACATGCATTGTCTGATTCCAAAGTAGTCACGTGGCTGAAGACGTCACTCAAACCACACAGGTCCTGCAGTTGGTACACGCGCTGACATGCGTTCCGCTTAGTACCGCAGGACAGAGATTAACAGCGTGTCACCGGCCGGGACACTGCTGCAAAGATACTTATAATTAATTAATATCCATAGACTTGGCAATTGGAACTATTTGATATCTCCGTAACCACATTTTCCGCAAGGATAGGATCACGGCAAGAACTTCACAGGACCTGAACATCACAGGACTGAAGCAAGGTAACGGAATCTGTACATTGATCGGAGTAATCTGTTATAACCCGTTGTCATGCTTTGAGAGAAATCCACCTATGTAGTGCACCTGGTATCTGCGCAAAACTGTTGATATATATATTTTTATCAGAGTTTTTGGTCTTTATGGTTTAGACCCTCGTTTTGCAACATTTTTCAAGAAGGGTATATGCACCACTAATTTTGTTTGATCTTATTGGGTTTTGGAACTAATATCAAATTCAGGTCTCATACATTATGCAGAATTTTTGGGAATAATAGATAATTGTGATATATATGGACAATGGTATAAAATAGGTTATATTGCACAGATAGGTGGAATACCATTCTGTTTGCATTTAACAGTGGATATTGTATGTGCACAGGTATATTCATAATTTGATACCCTAATTATTTCTTTCTTTGTATCAATTTATGAATAAAGATAAAAAATATTAATTTATACCATGCACATATACCAACATCAGTATATTCCACTAAGGTCTGATTGTCAATGTTGTGTTATTTGCAACAAATCATAGTCTATTATGTATCACATTAATTTGTATTGAGTATGGGACTATCCAAATATATGAAAGGATACACTCTTTGTAGTGTTGTTATATATATATATATATATATATATATATATATAAAATATAATTCATTGCTCTCTTGTTATCATATTCATATGTACAGTTTCGCATTGACCTTTTTTCTAGCTGCACTTCTCTGGTTACAAGGAATGATTGAAATTGAACAACCACATTGAAACTATCTGCATGCATGCTGGATATGAAAGTGTTATGCACACAGCTGAAATTCCTGCTCTGAACCTAGCCTCCTTATGGTCTTACCTTTTGTAGCTATTTAATGTCTATTTGTGTCTGTTCAGTAAGACCTCACTATAGGCCGAGACATGTTGCTCTAGATGTCCACTGGTTTGATCTGACTGCATGTAACTGTGCTTTTTTACATTTTTTGACAATTTCTCAATAAAATGGAAGTTTTATACAAATAAGACCTGTGAGGGTGCAGCCGATTCTTCATCGCCGGGTCACATATCTTTTTTCTGTATTTCGTTGCTGCGGCTGCCGAGCTGCAACCCTGGCTGACGGTCGGATCCCTGGAGTGTGATGAGGATGGTGAGCTGACTAAATATTTTTTTCTTGTTATAAGAAGTAAACAGAAGGTACGACTAACCACTGTTATTATATGTATTAAATGTCTCTTTCTCCCACACTTACTCTCATCATGCTGACATATGCCCTAACAGTTTTGGCTCGATTACTCCTCACTCTCCTTCGCCATCTGCAAACCCCAGCACCCTCTTACCAAATAACAACCTCTCCTTCCCTCTTGCCTCCCCACCTGATCTCCTCTGCAGATCTCCTCCTAAAACATAAAACAAGCCACCCACTCTCCTTCTCCCCCACCTGCTCTCCCTCTCTCTGTTTCTCCTCACTGATGACGATATATCTTCCAATCCTGATCCCTCACAGCTCATACCTTCCATTATTACCCCCTCCTATCGCTCCCAACCCAATATAAACACCCAAAATCTCAACCACTTCAAATTCATGCTCTTGATGCCCAACACCCTGCTCTCTCTCTCTCTCTGGATCACTCTGGTATGCCCGCTCTGTCTGCAATAAACTCCATGTGAGTCACAACCTCTTTACTTCTCATAGTCTTTCTTTCCTGGGCCTCACCGAAACATGGATGACACCCTCAGCCTTCTCCTTTCTTCCAACTGTACCTTTAACCCAATCCCAACTCTTCCATCCCTTATCCTCTCCTCTTTTGAAGTCCACTCGGTCTGCATGTACTCTCCCTGCAACCTTCAAACGGCTGTCATATACCGAACTCCAGGCCCAACCACTGCCTTTATTGACCAGTTCTCCACCTGGCTTCTTCACTTTCTCTCTGCTGACATTTCCACCATCATCATGGGTGACTTCAACATCCCGATTGACACCCACAAGTTGGCAGCCTCCAAACTCCTGTTGCTCACTTCATCATTTGGACTTACTCAGTGGTCCTCCTCAGCCACCCACACAGACAGACATACATTAGACCTAGTCTTCACCCATCTCTGCTCTCTAACCTCACAACCTCCCCTCTCCCTCTATCTGACCAACATCTACTCATGTTCTCATCTCTGTCCTCCTCACCTGTCACCCATGTCTACCAACTTGCGCACCACCGCAGAAACCTTGCATATCTAGACACTCGCACACTCTCTGACTCTATTCTACCACTGTCCTCCATATCTTCACTCAACGACACAGACTCTATAGTTTCTACAATGCCACTCTTGCATCATCCATCAACTCGGTCACCCCTGTTATGTATAGCAGAGTGCGAGGAATCAATAGCCAACCCTGGCGCAATAACATCACTAAAAAGCTTTGGCAAGAATCAAGAATTGCAGAGTGGAGTTGGAAGAAAATGCATTCGCAAGATGATTTCACCACATTCAAAAAAGCAACTACCGTATATACTCGAATATAAGTCGAGATTTTCAGCCCGAAAAATTGGGCTGAAAGTCCCCCTCTCGACTTATATTCGAGTCATATACAAAGGGGTTGGAGGGGGCGGATGTTTCAGGTCATAGTTACCCGTCCTGACGCTGTCTTGAGCCCCCAGCTTCTCCCCGTGCTCTCTCTTCCTGCCTTCAGCGGTCACGTGGTGCCGCTCATTAAAACTCATCAATATGCGCATATTGATGAGTTTTAATGAGCGGCACCACGTGACCGCTGAAGGCAGGAAGAGAGAGCGCGGAGAAGCTGGGGGCTCAAGACAGCGTCAGGACGGGTAAGTATAGCGATACTCACCTGTCCTGCGTCCACGGCTGCTTGCTGCTGTCTGTCATCGGTCAGTGACTTCAGACAGCAGAGGGCGCGGTGACGTGGTTAGTGCGCGCCGCGCCCCCTGCAGTCTGAACGTCACTGACTGATGACGTGCAGATAGCGGTGAGCAGCCATGGACGCAGTACAGGTGAGTATCTGACACCCAGCGACGGAGAGGTGAGTATGTCATTTTTTTATTTTTATATGCAGCAGCAGCAGCGGCAGCACATGGGGGAATAATCTAAGGAGCTTCTTATGGGGGCAGCATATGGGGGAACAATATGGAGCTTCTTGTGGGGGCAGCATATGAGGGAACAGTATGGAGCTTCTTATGGGGGCAGCATATGGGGGAATAATCTGGAGCTTCTTGTGGGGGCAGCATATGGGGGAATAATCTGGAGCTTCTTGTGGGGGCAGCATATGGGGGAATAATCTGGAGCTTCTTTTGGGGGCAGCATATGAGGGAACAATCTATGGAGCTTCTTATGGGAGCAGCATATGGGGGAATAATCTATGGAGTTTCTTCTGAGGACACCATATGGGGGAATAATCTATGGAGCATTTCCCACCCTAGACTTATACTCGAGTCAATAAGTTCCCCCAGTTTTTTGTGGCAAAATTAGGGGGGTCGACTTATACTCGGATCGACTTATACTCGAGTATATACGGTACTTTACATCCCTCGTATCTTCCTTATCCCACAACCCAAACAGTAGTTTAACACTTAACTCCCTCCTCCGCTCACCAATGCCCCCTCAGACTTCCCTAATCTCTACCGAGAACTTTGCTTTACACTTTAAAATTAAGACAGACCAAACAAGGCAAGCCTCTGTTGTCTGACCACCACAACCCCTTTGTATATCAGACCAATGCCCTAACTCCATAACTTCCCTTCCAAAATCACTGAAGGAGAGTTTGCTCATCTCCTCTCCAAATCACACCTCACTACTTGTGCACTTGACCCCATCCCACCTTCTCCCCAAGCTCACCACCACAGTTATCCCATCCCTATCGAATATCTTCATCCCATCACTAACTTCTGATATCTTCCCCTCTGCTTTAAAACATGCCACAATCACACCTATCCTCAAAAAGCCATCCCTTGACCCGAGCGCTATGTCCGGCTATTGCCCCATATCTTTGCTCTCATTTGCTTCCAAACTCCTTGAACAGCACGCCCATGCTGAACTTTCCTCTCACTTTGCATCTGACTCGCTCTTCAACAACCTACAGTCGGGCTTCCAACCCTACCATTCCACTGAAACTGCCCTGACCAAACTTACTATAGACTTACTTGCAGCCAAAGCTAAAAGACAATTCTCTATACTCCTTCTAGACCTGTTCTCTGCCTTCAACACAGTTGACCACTGCCTCCTACTACAGATCCTTTCTTCATTTGGTGTCAAAGACCTTACCCTATCCTGAATTTCCTCATACCTTTCTCCAATCAGACCTTACCCTATCCTGGATTTCCTCATACCTTTCCAATCAGACATTTAGCGTTTCCTACTCCTACACTACCTCCTCACCTCACCCTCTCTCTGCTGTTGTCCCTCAAGGCTCTGTCCTAGGACCCCTTCTCTTCTAAATCTATGCACTTGGCCTGGGACAACTCAAAGTCCTATGGCTTCCAGTAACATCTATATGCTAATGACACTCAGATTCTACCTCTCTGGTTCAGATGTCTCCTTTCTGCTGCCCAGAATCCCAGAGTGTCTATTAGCCATAGCCTCCTCCTTCTCTCGCTTCCTCAAACTCAATGTGGACAAATCTGAACTAATTATATTTCCTCCATCTTGCATATCTTTCCTACCTGATCTATCACAATAAATTAAATCACACCTTCAACTGTCCTAGAAATCCACTGCCTCGGAATAACCCTTGACTCTGCCATGTCCTTCAAACTGCACATCCAGCCTCTTGCCACCTCCTGCTGCCTCCAGTTAAAAAATATTTCCAGAATCCGTCCTTTCCTCAACCCTTATGCTACCAAAATGCTTCTGCATGCCCTAATCATCTCCCGCCTCAACTACTGCAACATCGTCCTCTGTGGTCTACCTTCTAACACTCTCTCACACCTCCAGTCCATCCTTAACTCTGCTGCCCGACTAATCTTTCTCCTCTCTACACTCCTGCTTCCCCTTCTTTGCAAATCCCTTCACTGGCTCCAAATTTCCCAGCGTATCCAGTTTAAACTACTAACACTGACCTAAAAAGCCATCCGTAACCTATCTCCTAATAACTTCCCTCACGTAATCTTCAGTCCTCTCAAGATCTCCTCTTCTCCACACTTAATCGTTACTCACCCAACAGCCTCCAAGATTTCTCCCCACTATCCCCCATGCTCTGGAATTCTGTGCCCCAACACATCCGCTTATCCAACACATTTGGATCCTTCAGCTGGAACGTGAAAACCCATCTCTTCAAAAAAGCTTACAACCTGTAAAGACCAAGCTGACACCTTAAGACCATCGGCGCTACTGCACCCCCGACTTACTGCTCTCCTTCCCCATAATCCTGTAGAATATAAGCCTGCAAGAGCAGGGCTCTTCCTCTGTACCAGTCTGTTATTGTTAGTTTGTTTACTGTAAGTGGTATTTGTATTTTGATGTAACCCCTTGTCATGTACAGCACCATGGAATCAATGGTGCTTTATAAATAAATAAATAATAGGGGCGTAGCTTGGCTGCCTTGAAGAGAGGACGCATTCTCCTTGAGCTCCCACTCAACATAGGAGAAAATGGTTGAAAAAACCGTCTTTTTCAAAAACCCCTGGAGTCAAGCTGGCGGGCCTTGGTGTCCTCTGGGAGAGACTAGGGAGCTGTGGAGGATCATTTGCCATCCCTGCAAGAACCTGGGGGATTGGCAGGGAGAGAGAAGATGTCATCCTACCATCTCGTGCTTTCACCGGTGGGGCGGACGCGGTGGCAGCTGAGGTACGGAGGTCTGGCTGTTGTTCCCTTGTGTTCCCTTGTGGACCCTGCTACTTCCTGACGAGATGCTCCCCTCGTCTCTCCCCCGGTCCCCAAGTGCTGCGGACCCAGCGGTGCGGACTTCTCCAGTGCGCTCCAGTCTCCCCTCTGCCTCTTTGAGGAGACGGTGACACGTGCTCCGCTCAGGGGGACACCTGACCTTCCTACCGCCGGGGAGTGTGGCAGTTCCCAAGGTCTTTCCCTCCACCTCCCAGAGCGAAGACTGATCTTTCCTGGGTTGGGACTGCTGATGCGGAGCCCCTCTCCCCAACCTGTGCCATATTAGAGCCGGAGCTCTGCAAGGTTTGCTCTCTGCCTGGGGATTGCATGGCACATGGAGTCACTGCTCCTTCTCTGCTGGGCCTGGAGGGCTTAGAAACATCATATAATTCCATCACTGCTGTGGGGGGAGCAGAGAAGAGAGGGAAGAAGAGAAGAACGAACTGTGCTGCCATCTACTAGCTGTCTTTTGTATCACAGCCACAGCTATTCTTGATGTACATTTCTATAAAAAAAGTCTCCTGATAGGCTCCCGGGAGTGGGACATCTAGCATGACTGCCTTTTAAACTGGTTCCTATCTATAGAGCCTAGATCGCTAGACACCATAAATTCTGTCGTCTTTTCGGAACTGTGGCCTATTCTTTCTTTGGGAGCCCTGTGTGTGAATCACACAACATTTAAAAGGAGGTGCATGTAAGCTATGCTAAGGTGCTGGCATAATTTTCCTGATGTCTATTTTGGATGGTCACAAGAGAGACATTAAGGTTACCGCCCAGCACATTGCCTACTAGCTACATAACCCTTCTCCAGCTTGCTAGCTGGAAACATTTGTGGCATGTGCACATCCCTCCTTATCTACTTGAATTCTGCCAATTAAGGCTATGCTGCTGTAGCCAAATTATTAGTCTTCCTACTATTCAACCCACTGTGACTTGTATCCTGCTAACCTGATAATCTTCCCTGGTGCCTGTCATTTAGATACCCCCCCAAATACAGGGAGCTGTAACGGACAGATACCTAACAAAATTTCAAACAGAGAGATCTACCCGTTCACAGTTACCAACACTATCCAGCACGCGACCGCCCAGAATCAGTGGGTGAACATCTTATGGAATATCTTACTAAAAGATCTCCCCGCTGCCCTTCATCTGGACATTGGTGGGGACGTAATGTTGATAGAGCGAGCACACAGAATAGGCCCCCCCCAGGCCTACGCAAAACGGCAGAAATGTCAGGCATCGCCCGGTTATAGCTAAATACCTAAATTGGGCCGTGAAAGAAAAGGTCTTAAGGGCATATCGTTGACAGCAATAACTTGCTGTCCATGATTTTAAAATTCTAGTCTTCCAAGACTTCTCGGCGGCCGTAGCTCAAAAATGCAAGGCATTCGTACCTGTTTGTCGTCTATTGATTGAAAGGAAAATTAGATTTCAACTACTATACCCAGCTAAATTGAAAATCCAAGATGGAGACCGAGTATCTATCCATGAAGATTCAGTGGCATACAGAAGATTTCAATGTAGTAGAGATGTCGCAGTGGGATGATTTACAAAACCTGCTACATATGTTATATTTTACTCTAGGGGGACTGTTGTTTCTGTTATAGAGTGTCCTCTTTGGTGATGGCATGGCTCTCCCGGTGAGCTACCACCACCAAGTTGTAAAGTTAGGGTCCCGTTTCACTTAGCGATGCACCAGCTATCCCGACAACGATACGACCTGGTAGGGATCGCTGGTGTATCGCTAAATGATTGCTAGTAAGCTGCCAAACCGGCAGATCTCTTGTGTGACGCAGCAACGATCCAGCGATAAAACACAGCGATGCATGCTGGCCAGCGGGACGCCAATGAAAAAAAATGGCCCAGGACATTCCTGCACGATCAGCGATATCCAGCAGGGGGGCCGGTCACTGCTGTGTGTCACATGTAGCGAGATCGCAGGTGATATCGTTGTCGCGTCACAAAATCGGTGACACATTAGCGATCTCGCTGTGATCTCGCTATGTGAGACGGGGCCTTTACCCATGTTGTTAATGTTTTTTTTTATTTTCTGTTGTATTTGCCCTCTTGTGTTTCCACTCTCCTCAGATTAGGCACCAATATATGTGACCCACCTTCAATAACACCTTTAATATCTGTTCAAGTCTGCGGCTCGCTGGGACCGAAAGGGATGGACACACTTTACTGCTGCATACTGCGCTGACCTCGCCCTGGGACCCAGGATGAGTAGACCTCAGAGATCAGATGCCAACACAATCTACACCTTAGGCGCTTACGATTTTTGTCATGGAACATGGCGGGCCTAAACTCCCCCCTTCAAATGCAAAAAAGTTCTAATATACAAAAGGATTCCGACCAGATGTGATCATTCTTCAAGAGACGCACTGGAGAGTTGATAAGCCTAGAAAATTAGCAGCTTTCATAGGGGATTGTTATACTGCTTCGCACACTTCATCATCGCACGGAGTGGCCATCCTTATTAAAAAAAAAGGCCTGTCATGTTCCATCCAAAACTATCAGTGACAATCAGGGTAGATATTTGATTCTGAAAGTGGACATAGCCAATAAAATACACTGCTCGAAAAAATAAAGGGAACTCTCAAATAACACATCCTAGATCTGAATGAATGAAATATTCTCACTGAATACTTTGTTCTGTACAAGGTTGAATGTGCTGACAACAAAATCACAAAAATCATCAATGAAAATCAAATTTATTAACCAATGGAGGCCTGGATTTGGAGTCCCATGCAAAATTCAAGTGAAATGTTGAGTGTGTGGACCCCATCTGGAATGTAATGTCCTTAAAACAAGTCAAAATGATGC
The DNA here is from genome assembly GCF_039654945.1 of Dendrobates tinctorius. Lineage (NCBI taxonomy): Eukaryota > Metazoa > Chordata > Amphibia > Anura > Dendrobatidae > Dendrobates > Dendrobates tinctorius. The sequence continues at coordinate 3,883,092 of NW_027361755.1, forward strand.
TCAGTATTGTGTGAAGCCTCCACGTGCCTGTATTACCTCCCTACAAAGCCTGGGCATGCTTCTGATGAGGCGGCGGATGGTCTACTGAGGGATCTCCTCCCAGACCTGGACTAAAGCATCTGCCAACTCCTGGACAGTTTGTGGTGCAACGTGACGTTGGTGAATGGGGTGAGACATGATGTCCCAGACGTGCTCAATCGGATTGAGGTCTGGGGAATGGGCGGGCCAGTCCATAGCTTCAATGCCTTCATCTTGCAGGAACTGCTGACACAGTCTAGCCACATGAGTTCTGGCATTGTCCTGCATTAGGAGGAACCCAGGGCCAACCGCACCAGCATATGGTCTCACAAGGGGTCTGAGGATTTCATATCGGTACCTATTGGCAGTCAGGCAACCTCTGGCGAGCACATGGAAAGAAATGTCACCCCACACCATTACTGACCCACTGCCAAACTGGTCATGCTGAAGGATGTTGCAGGCAGATCGCTCTCCACAGCGTCTCCAGACTCTGTCACATCTGTCACAAGTGCTCAGTGTGAACCTGCTTTCATCTGTGGAGCACAGGGCGCCAGTGGCGAATTTGTCAATCCTGGTGTTCTGTGGCAAATGCCAAGCATCCTGCACGGTGTTAGGCTGTGAGCACAACCCCCATCTGTGGACAATGGTCCCTCAGACCATCTTCATGGAGTCGGTTTGTAACCGTTTGTGCAGACACATGCACATTTGTGGCCTGCTGGAGGTCATTTTGCAGGGCTCTGACAGTGCTCCTTCTATTCTTCCTTGCACAAAGGCTGAGGTAGCAGTCCTGCTGCTGGGTTGTTGTCCTCCTATGGCCCCCTCCACATCTCCTGGTGTACTCGCATGTCTCATGGTAGCACCTCCAGCCTCTGGACACTACGCTAACAGACACAGCAAACCACCTTGCCATAGCTCGCATTGATGTGCCATCTTGGATGAGCTGCACTAACTGAGCCACCTGTGTGGGTTGTAGAGTCCGTTCCATGCTACCACGAATGTGAAAGCACAACCAACATTCAAAAGTGACCAAAACATCAGCCAGAAAGCATTGGTACTGAGATGTGGTCTGTGGTCCCCACCTGCAGAACAACTCCTTTATTGAGTGTCTTGATAATTACCAATAATTTCCATCTGTTGTCTATTCCATTTGCACAACAGCATGTGAAATTGATTGTCAATCAGTGTTTCTTCCTAAGTGGACAGTTTGATTTCACAGAAGTTTGATTTACTTGGAAATATATTCTGTTGTTTAAGTGTTCCTTTTATTTTTTGAGCAGTGTAGAAAAGAGTCCAGAAGAGGTTTGGCCATAGAATGGGCTTGTTGTGCATCAGAGGAAGGGGACAGTATAAGTATTGTCTGAGCTTGATGAAAGCAGGTTCACACTGAGCAAGTGACACATGTGACAGAGTCTTGAGACGTCATGGAGAGTGATCTGCTGCCTGCAACATCATTCAGCATGACCGGTTAGGCAGTGGGTCAGTAATGGTGTGGAGTGGCATTTCTTTGGAGGGCCGCACAGCCCTCCATGTGCTCGCCAGAGGTAGCCTGACTGCCATTAGGTACCAAGGTGAGACCATATGCTGGTGTGGTTGGCCCTGGGTTCCACCTATGCAGGACAATGCAAGACCTCATGTGACTGGAGTATGTCAGCAGTTCCTGCAAGATGAAGGCATTGAAGCTATGGACTGTCCCGCCCATTCCCCAGACCTGAATATGATTGAGCACATCTGGGACATTATGTCTCACTCCATCCAACAACGTCACGTTGCACCACAGACTGTCCAGGAGTTGGCGGATACTTTAGTCTAGGTCTGGGGGAGATCCCTCAGGAGACCATTCGCCGCCTCATCAGGAGCATGCCTAGGTGTTGTAGGGAGGTAATTCAGGCACGTGGAGACCACAGAATACTGAGCATCATTTTGACTTATTTTAAGGACATTACCTTCCAGATGGGGTCCACACACTCTCAACAATCCACTTTAATTTTGTGTGGGACTCCAAATCCAGACCGCCATTGGTTAATAAATTTGATTTCCATTGATTATTTTTGTGTGATTTTGTTGTCAGCACATTCAACCTTGTACAGAATAAAGTATTTAATGAGAATATTTCATTCATTCAGATCTAGGATGTGTTATTTGAGTGTCCCCTTTATTTTTTTGAGCAGTGTACATTTCCCTATCACACTGGCAACTTCAATTAACCCCAAATAAATTTTACCGATGGGGAAACAGGACGGGTAAACTACTAGCTATCCTAAACAAAAACAAAATCCTACAAACCAGTTATTAAATTACAGAATCCTGCAACAGGTCTACAGGCCATGAAGAGATCACACAAATTTTTATGGACTATTATGAAGATCTATGCAGAGCCTTCCCTGCCAGTCCACCCACAATCAACTCCTTTTTGAACCTTATTAACCTACTATCATTGACTACTGAAAAACAAATGTTGGACTCGGGGATAACAGAAGACGGGGTGAGGCAAGCTATATCAGGCGCATCTAACGGTAGGACGCCAGGCCCTAATGGTTTCTCTGTGGAATATTATAAGATTCTCTCCCCTGACTTAGAATCATAGAATCGTAGATTTAGAAGGGACCTTCTGGGCCATCTGGTCCAACCCCCTGCTCAAAGCAGGTTTCGCTAAATTATCCCATACAGATGTCTGTCCAGCCTCTGTTTGAAGACTTCCATTGAAGGAGAACTCACCACCTCTTGTGGTAGCCTGTTCCACTCATTGATCACTCTGTCAAAAAGTTTTTTCTAATCTCTAATCTGTGTCTCCTCCCATTCAGATTCATCCCATTGTTTCTAGTCTTTCCTTGTGCAAATGAGAATATAGATGATCCTTCTACAATGTGACAGCCCTTGAGATATTTGTAGACAGCTATTAAGTCTCATCTCAGTCTTCTCTTTTGCAAGCTAAACATTCCCAAATATGGCAACCTTTCCTCATAAGACAGGGTTTTGCAGACTGATCACCATTCTGGTCGCTCTTTTCTGAACTTGTTCCAGTTTGCTGATGTCTTTTTTAAAATGTGGCGCCCAAAACTGGACACATTATTCCAGATGAGGTCTGATCAAAGAGGAGTAGAGAGCAATAATGACTTCACATGATCTAGACTGTATGCTTCTGTTAATACATCCTTGAATTGTATTTGCCTTTTTGCTGCGGCATCACACTGTTGACTCATATTCAGTCTGTGATCTATTAGTATACCCAAGTCTTTTTCACATGTGCTGTTGCTTAGCCCCCTATTCCTCCCATTCTGCATATGCTTTTTTCATTTTTATTGCCCAGATGTAGTATTTTGCATTTTTCCCTGTTAAAAACCATTCTGTTAGTTGCTGCCCACTGCTCCAGTTTATTTATCTTTTTGAATCCTCTCTCTTTCTTCTCTAGTATTAGTTATCCCTCCTAGCTTTGTGTCATCAGCAAATTTAATCAGTTTAACCTCAATTCCTTCATCTAAATCGTTGATAAAGATGTTGAACAATACAGGGCCCAGGACAGAGCCCTGTGGTACCCCCACTTGAGACATTCTTCCAACTGGATGTGCAGGCATTTACGACCACTCTTTGGGTCCGATCACTAAGCCAGTTATGAATCCACCAGTTGCATTGTCCATTCCATACTTAGGCATTTTTTCAATAAGGATTGTGTGAAATACTTTGTCAAATGCTTGGCTGAAGTCAAGATATACTATATCTACAGCATTTTCCTGATCCACAAAATCAGTGATTCTGTCATAGAAGGAAATTAAGTTAGTCTGACTTGACTTATTAGATAAAAACCCATGCTGAGTCTGTTTCATCACTTCATTATTGTTCAGGTACTTACATACATGTTTAATAATCTGTTCAAAGATCTTTCCTGGAATAGAAGTCAGACTCACCGGCCTATAGTTGCCTTGGTCCACCTTCTTCCCTTTTTTGAAGATAGGAACATCATTTGCTCTTTTCCAGTCTTCTAGGACTTCACCTGTTCTCCAAAAATTTTCAAAGATTATGGAGAGGGGTTCAAAAATTTCTATCTGCTATCTCCTTCAGTATTCTGGGGTGTAATTCATCTGGACCTGAGACTTGAATTCATTTAGGTTTGCTAAATGATTCCTCACTATCTTTCTGTTTATAGATATCCTGGATTCTTCTATTCCCTTAATAGGACAGTGAAGAACAGTTGACGTTACATTTCCTTTCTGAGAGAAAACAGATGCAAAATAGGAATTTAAAAGTTCGGCCTTCTCAACATCCTGTCTTACCATTTCATCATTTTCATCCTGTAAAAATCCTATAGCATCTTTGACTTTTCTTTTGACATATCCCCAAAATCCTTTATTATTGCTTTTGACGTCTCTTGCAAGCCTCAATTCATTGTCAGCTTTAGTAATCTGATTTGTGCCCTGCAGGTTCTGCAGACAGCATTATATTCTTCTTTAGATATGCCTCCCTCTTTCCATTTTATAAACATTTCTTTCTTCCTTTTTAGCATGTGCTTAAGTTCTGTGTTCATCCATCCTGGTTTCCTTAAATGCTTCCTATTCTTCACTCTTTTCGGAATTGTTAACAATTGTGCTTTGAGAATTTCATTTGTCAAGATTTCCCATCCTTCCTGGACATTTTTGTCCTTAAGGATATCCAGCCATTGGATCCCCCCAATTCTCTTTCTGAATCATCCCTTAAAATCTGCCTTTCTGAAATCTAACCTTGACGTCTGAGTCTTCACAGGTCTTCCTCTTCTAGTTATCCAAAATTCCAAAATAGCATGGTTGCTACCTCCTAGGGTCCCAGCCACTTTTACCTCCTCAACCATTTCCCTGCTGTTTATAAGGATTAGATCCAAGGTACCAGTTCCCCTTGTTTTCTCCCCTACCTTTTGGAAGATAAAGTTGTCAGCAAGAGAGGATAAGAATTTCCTTGACCTGTTAGTTTTGCTTGAGAGAGATTCCCAACAAATGTCAGGATAGTTGACTTGGTACCCATTCTGACTAATCATTTAACGAAGCTTTTCTCCATGGAGCTTCAATTGACCAATTTACAGACTCACGCATGATAGTAATCCCTAAGTATAACAGAGACCGTTATTGCCACAATCTTACCAGCCAATCGTACTCCTCATCCATGACTATAAGCTCTTGGCGAAGATCCTGGCGAACCAATTGCAGATGTTGCAGCCTGGCCTCCTATGTGAGGCTCAGACAGGATTTACCCAGGGATGGAGCAGTGTCACAAATATACGTATGGCGGTTGCAGCCACGGTCCTGGCCCAAGAAGCATCGAGACTGCCTGCAATGCTGAGGAGTCTCGATGCTGAAAAGGCCTTTGATAAAGTGGCATGTCCTTTCCTATAGGAGGTCCTGGGTAGGGGAAATTTTGGTCCAAAGTTCCTACAATATGTCAAGTACATCCATACAAATGCTTATACTCGGGTGTCAGTGAACGGATACGATGCGCCAGCAATTGACCTTTTTCGGGGAGTTAAAACAGGGATGTCCTCTGTCACCCCTCTTACTCAACCTCTCTATAGACCCCCTATTGCGCCATCTACTGCAGACCTCTACATTTGGAGGGCTCACAGGGGGTTCTATAGAATTGAAAGTTGCGGCGTTTGCAGATTACATCTTGCTGGTGGTAATTAACCTCAGAAGGGTCCTACACCCTCTTATACAAGAATTGGAGGACGTGGGAGGCTTGTTGGACTAAGATATCAACTGGGATAAAACAAAGGTGATGTTGTTACGCGGCCCCTCCAAACCTTTATGGGTATCAAAATTCCTGTGTCAATTTACTAATGGCTCATTAAAATACTTGGGAATACAGATGACAAAACACCCAGCCAAATTATATAAAACTAATATTAAATCCTATCTTAAAAAATTTAGAATCTACTTTAGTCAAATGGAGAGATTTTAACTTATCATATCTAGGCAGCGCTAACTTGAGTAAGAACACTGAATTCCCACATCTCCTCTACCTCTTCTATACTCTCCCAATTTATCTAGCTCCTAAGGAGGAGAAGGGTATCAACTATCTGTATTACTCGTTCATCTGGGAGGGAAAAAGCCTCATATAGCCTTTATAATACTCCAGCAATTGAAGGGGAATACATTTCTCTGATATCAGACCTTATAACCTAGCATCCCTATTCCGAGTCGTGGTGGACTGGTTGAGAGGGACATCTTATTATGCCAAATTTGACTAGGAATGTTGTTTTACCCCGAGACTTGCTCTCCATGCCCTCCTACATCTCCCTTACACTGAATTTCCGACAGAAGTACGATCTAACCCACTTCTAATGTCTATATGGAGGGCAGGGCGACACTTCCGGCTCTCTCCTTGGGTGCCTCTTCTCCTCACACTCATTGGTAATACCCACTCAAAATGGGCGCTCTCACCCAGTCTTCTGCCAGTGGTACTCCCAAGGCATAACATCTATTAAATACTTAGTCCACCCTGAAGAATGATGGCTATACTCAATTGAGGAATTGAAATGTATATACCCCACCGCCATATTCCCTCCCTTCCAATGCATGCAAAGTAAAAGTTATGTAACAAAAATACTAACACATCTTTCTGAACATAAATGGAGACTATCTCTGCTTATCTAAGCAGAGATACTTTAGTCTCCATTCATGTTCAGAAAGATGTGTTAGTATTTTGGTTCACTAAATTTAATTCTTCATTTGGCCAAATAGCCACTAATTACAAATTCATCCATGCGACCCTGGATTATGAACAATCCCGATTTCTGCTAACAAAATGGCAGATCAAAGACCCTAGCTTGTCCTGCAACACCTTTCTAAAAGGTCTGGAAGAAGTTTATAAATTTCTCCCTTCAGCTCGTTTCCTAGAAATAAGACTGAAAAATCTGGCATGGCTCCTACCTAACCCCTCAAAAGGGTCATAGAATGGGGCTGTACTCATCTTACAAATGTTTTAAATGCCATTTCCCAGAAGCCAACCTGTTTCTTTGCTTGTGGGCATGCCCAGTCATTAGACCCTTTTGGGAGAAAATACGATTCACTGCTACACACCTGACAAACTTAGCTCCTGACGAACCCTTATGGGCCATATTTGGATATTTAAAACTAAATAGCTACACCTGCTCTCCAGGGGCCTGTAAATTACTGCATTTGGTGCCAGCTACCGATGCTAAGGCTATTTTACAGACATGGATCCACGATCATGCCTCTCCTTTCAAAATCTTTGTTGAAAAACTATTTTTTCTGCTTCAGATGGATTGGATTAAGGCCTCTTTACATAAAGAGTACAGGCCTTTTTTGAAACATGGGAAAGCTTCATCTCTCTGCTTCCACAACATATCCAGAACAATATTAAGCCCTGTTTCCAGCTGATGATTTAGTATCAGGAGAAGCTACTCTTAGGGGAGACATCTGTACATTGATGTCTCTGGGTGGACCGTTGCGGAGACATTTCTGGGTGTTAGGGGTGTACTTTGGTGTCAGTGTGTCCTGAACTATAAGTTGGACACATATGCCGAGTGTCTGCTGGATAAATATTATATTTGTTTTTGGCATACTGCCCCCCCACCTTTCCCCCTTCTTTTATTTTCCCCTCTCCCCGATTTCCGTATATGTCATGATCTATTGTGCTTTGTACTAATACAATCTCTAAGGCTAGTTTCACACTAGCGTTTCACTGACCTGCGTCGGTCTGCACCCGGTCGCCGCTAAGCTCCACCCCTGGCTGCGCCTCCTCCTGGCCGCTCTGCCTATGGGCGCATGACGCTGCATGCAACCTGCGTACCCTATCTTTAGCATTGGGTACGCAGGCCATGTGCAGGTATGTTTTTGCCGGCTCATGCGTCCTTTTGACGGTGCGCCAAGCACACCAAAATGCAACATGGTGCATTTGGCGCAGGTCGGCGCACCGTCAAAAGGACGCATGCACCGGCAAATGCATACCTGCGCACAGCCTGCGTACCTAATGCTAAAGATAGGGTGCGCAGGTCACATGCAGCGTCATGCGCCCATAGGCGAAGCGGCCGGGAGAAGGCTTTCCGGGGGCGGAGCTTAGCGGTGGCCGTGTGCAGACCGACGCAGGTCAGTGAAACGCTAGTGTGAATCTAGCCTAACGATGATGTTTTGATATGTATGCCTCAAACATTACCTGCATTGATGTGTATATGTATGAAAAACTTCAATAAAAACGAAGTTTTTTGAAAAATAAATAAATATCTTGCATATTTACATGCTTTAACACTACAGATTGTAACTTTGTTATATAGAGAGATGGCTTCTCCTAGTTCGCACCTGTGCACACCAGTATTCTGATTTGGAAATGCCAGTTTTTTGTTATTGCTACATCAGCCTTCTGCCGGATCATTCCACTCTCCATCCTACCTACCCTGAAATTCAGGCTTTATTTACACTAGACACGTAGGTTCCTAGCATACCATAGACCGCCTTGTCGTTGGCTGCTGGGCATGCGTGACATTATGTGCTAATTGTCTATATTTCTCATTATCTAGAGCAGTAATGCTATTCATATTTTATATTTACATTCTTTAGTACTACAGAGTGTAACTTTGTTTGTTGTATATGGAGGTGGCTGCTCCTAGTTCGCATCTGTACACACTAGTTTTGGATTTGGAAGTGTAAGTTTTTTATTAGTCTGGACACAGCACAAGGTCATGATTCAGCAGTCTGCAGTTAGAGTGACTCTTTGTAGAATCAACTCTACTTGCTGTGTCAAGAGAAAAATAGCACATTAAAGTTTACAAGCTGAGGACAAGGTGTATACATCGAATCATTCACTGAGTCATCCCTAATATAACTAAGGCAGGAGCAATGGAATTAGAGGCATCAGGGCTTCACAAGTGAAGTTACAAGAAGAGATGGAAGTTACATCTGATAAGACCCAAAATAGTTCAGGTCCTACTTTTTAACTAAGGCCGGGATTACACATGTGAGGAATACAGCCGAGTCTCGCATGTTAATACCCGGCACTGCCGCCAGTACTCGGGAACGGAGTATGCTGCTCCAGGTATTGCTATGTGGCCGCACGCTCCAATCCGAGTGCCAGCGACAGTGCCGGGTATTAACATGTGAGACTCGGCCGTATTCCTCGCATGTGTGATTCCGGCTTAATGTGGGAGCTCATAAACACCAAGATAGATTGCATAGAAACTTACTCTAGTAAATGAACGACAAGTTTTTATGTTTTTTAAAGGAAAAAAGGAAAAAGGGATAAGCAAAAAATGTAGATATTTTTGTTCCCTACCCATTGGAAACGCCAAGTCCAACTTCTATGAAGCAAGAAAAGAATGTCTGAAAACCTTGCCAAAATGTTCTCTTCATAAAATAGTCTTCCCTTCGTTTTAAAAAGGTTAAAATGTTACAAATTCTAAAGGACAAAAATATCATGCATTTATTTTCTAATTTTGTCTTGAGCTTGCCAATTCCTGGGGTTTAAAACAGCACTTTTTATGAGGGAGCTATTTTTATAACTAGCACTGCTAAATCTAATGGCAAAAGCAAACAGCCTCCACGATATCTAAAGTTCTACATCAATTATACACGTATAAAAGCAATAGACTGATGCTGGAGAAACAAGATGCTTTTTTTGCGGAATTAATCGACTTAGATTTCTTCTCTGCCAATAAACCTAGATTTTTTTATTTTTTTGTTTTGTTTTTTCCCCCGTTAGGAGTACTTTAACTGTAGACAACCCTTTCATATTTAGCAATGTAATTAAGTGGCTGTGGAGTGAAATAACTTTTATAGCGTTTTTTTGTTTTTGTTTTTTAACTTTCACTGTTTCATTGTGGAGAGATTAGAAATCAACATATTTGGCACCTAAAGCCGGGCTGCATTTCCCATAGGGCCAACATAGGCAATGGCCTAGGGTATAGAATAACCGACCAAATATTTACAAACTTTTCAGTGTTATTTTGAAAAGGCCATATAAAATGCTGTTTTTAAATTTACATCAGTATAGCGGCTGGCGAAAGTATTCACCCCTCTTGGCCTTTTACCTTTTTTGTTATATTACAACTAATGTTTAAAGGGAATCTGTCACCTGGTTTTGGCGGGCGATGAAAACGAGATCGGTCCGGTCCGATGGGTGGTGTTCCCGATGTGCGCATGCGCTGGTTAACTAAGCCCCAGAACACAGCAAAATACTTCCGGGGCTTAGTTAACCGGCGCATGCACAGTCAGGCTTTTCGGCTTTGACCGCAGTTGGGCAAAGCATACTGCGCGTGCGCTAGCCAAGAATGCTTAGCACACGCGCAACAAATGGCAAGACGCCTACTCCTATTCCTCAAAAAACTGCGGACGGCAGCCAAGGATGGGGAGGCGGCACACATCGGGAACACCGCTCATCGGACTGGACCGACCTCATTTTCATCGCCCGCCAAAACCAGGTGACAGATTCCCTTTAAACATTTTTGTAATCCGCTTTGTGTGTGATGCATCAGCACTATATAGTCTAAGTTGGTGAAGTGAAGTGAAAAAAATAGACATAAATTAAATGTATGGGATCAAATAACTACAAATTGGTATGTGCATATGTATTCACCCCTCTTGCCATAAAGCCCCTAAAAATTTCTGGTCCAAACAATCACCTTCATGAGTCACATGCTTAGTGAAAGTACAGCAAAGAGCAGCCGACAGCACAGCGGAAAAATAGATGCAGGTTCAAAGGTTCATGGACCCAAATGAACAATAGTCCAAATAAGGAAAAGGAACAGCATCCGGTCCAGGTGAAAAATCGTATCAAAGATTTATTCTGCCAGTATAAAATACAACGTTTCGGCCACAATATGGCCAAAATGTTGTATTTTATACTGGCAGAATAAATCTTTGATACGATTTTTCACCTGGACCGGATGCTGTTCCTTTTCCTTATTTATGCTTAGTGAAAGTGTCAAATGGTCTGTCACTATATACACCCCTTTTCTGAAAAGCCACAGAGGCTGCAACACTATTAACATTTTTAGCCCCCAAGGTGGTTTGCACGCTTATGACCAGGCCAATTTATACAATTCTGACCAGTGTCGCTTTATGTGGTAATAATTCCGTAACAATTCAACAGATCCCACTGATTTTGAGATTGTTTTTTTCGTGACATATTGTACTTCATTATAGTGGTAACATTTCTTCGATAAGACTTGCATTTGTGAAGGAAAGCAAAACAGAAATGTGGTCAAATATTTGGAAAATGTAGCAATTTTCAAACAATTCTTATGACATTAAATCAAAGTGATAGAGAGATATGTCACAGAAAATAGTTAAGAAATAACATTTCCCACATGTCTGCTTTACATCAGCACAATTTTTTAAACAATTTTTTTTTTGCTATGAGGTTATAATGGTTAAAAGGTGACCAGCGATTCCTCATTTTTCCAACCAAATTTACCAAACCACTTTTTTTCATGGGCCACAATACATTCGAAGTGACTTTGAGGGATTTATATGACAGAAAATACCCCAAAGTGACACCATTCCAAAAACTGCACCCCTCAAGGTGCTCAAAACCACATTGGTATGGAATGTTGGATGTTATGAATGAGTCACCGTAGGAGGCAAAAACAGAAATACTAGCTAAGTTCAGAAAACCAGAGAAGTTGGCAGCTATCGGATTGCAGATCCCTGAACCTAACAACAACTAGCAGTAGCCGTGGGGGGTTCCTACGGTGCCCTAGACCCCTCGATCACAGCCGGAGAACTACATAGCCTAAAGACAGAAAGGGAAATCTAATCTGCCCCAGAGCAGACCCCAAAGCAATAGGCAGCCCCCAACATATAATGACGGTGAAGCATGATGAAAAAACACTCACACAGATAGAAAGATAGGCTGAGCAAATGATGGGGCCCAAGCTAACTATATAGGACAGGATAGAAAAGCTGCTGTCTGCAATCCGCCAAAACCCTCTCAAAAACAAGAGCCAACAGACTGATAGGGAAAAAAGCCCTGAAGACGCTAGGCTTCAAAAAGACTACATCAGTACTCAGGTATTTTCTGAAGACAGAGCAAAAAGGAATTCAGCTCACCCAGCTGGGAAAGGCAGAAATCAGAAAAACAAGGCAAAACAAAACCAAAACACAAATGCAAAAAGCAGAGCAGAAAAACTTAGCTTTTGAGGAGCAGGAATCAGACTGGTCTCCAAGAATCCCTCAGAGAAATCACCCGCAAGGCAGACGGGCGTCGGCTGCCTCATATCCAGTCAGCAATCCCAGTCATCCAGTCATCATCATTCTGCTCAGGTGCTTTGTAATCAGCCTCACTACCCTCCTTCACCAGAAGAGGGAGTTCATCAGACCTCAATGGTGAAGGGGAAAATGAACTCACAACAGTTGGAAAAAATACGAACATTTAACAAAAATGTTACATTAGATACAATTTTTATCTTTGCAAGTTTAACAGGAAAAAATGGACTTCAAAATGTGTTGTTCAATTTCTCCTCAGCATGTCTATACCCCATATGTGGAGGACAACCACTGTTTGGGCACACAGCAGAGCTCGGAAGGGACACAGCGCCAATTGACTTTTTGAATGAAATATTTTCTGGAACATTTAGCAAGCACCATGTCGTGTTTAGAGAGCCCCTGATGTGCCCAAAACAGTGAAAATCCACCATAAGCGACACCATTTTGAAAACTAGACCCCCTCAGGGAAATTATCTAGATGTATGGTGAGAACATTGAACTCTCAGGTGATTCTCAAAACTTTAGAACGATGAGCCGTGAAAATAAAAAAAAAAAAAAAATCACATTTTCCCCCACAAAAATATTTTTCAACCCCAAATTTTGCATTTTGTTTTCAAATAATTTTATTGTTTTTTTAGAAATAAACAGGGTAGGGAAAGGAAGGTAGGAAGGGAGGGAAGGGAGTGGGGAATTAACAACCTTGTACAGGTACGGAAAAAAAATTTAAAAACTAGAGAACCCACAAATAGGCATAGAATAACATATATCGAATAACAACATAAAAAGGAAAAAAAAATTGACAATCCTTATTATGGGGTAACATTCTTGGAAGGCGATACATCATCCCAGTACTAAAGCGCCCAGGTTTAAACTTCAAAATATAGTGCCTCTTGTTGAGTCTATTTGATATGAAATTTGTTGTTCCAGGTCTTCCATTTTTTGAGTATTTGTGAATGTGATTGTTGTTAATCGCAAATCTGCGTTCTAAATCGCTGTGTTGGCCTATCTTGTCAAGTATGTCTGAAAACTTGGGAACCTCTGCTTTCTTCCACCATTGTGCTAACATGGTCTTGGTCACTAAGAGGATGTGTATGATAATGTGTCTTACCGAATCATCAAATTGTTCCATGTCTAATGAAAGAAGTGCTCTTTCGGGTGTAATTGTGAAGTCCTTAGCAATGAGGTTAATGTGCTGTGTGACTTGAAGCCAGAGGTTTTTGATTTTTTAACAACCCCATAAAATATGGTAGAGGTTCCCTTGGTGTCCACAATCTCTCCAGCACAAGGAAGATAGCTCTGTGTTAAAATGCAATAACCTTGTCGGGGTATAGTACCACCTATTTAACAATTTGAAATAACTCTCATGAAGACCCATTGATATGTTGGTATTGTAAGTTTTTTTGATGGCATCGTTCCAGTTCTCGAGACGGATATCAGCACCAAAATCGGACTCCCATCTCTTCATGTATATGTTTTTGTGGCTCGTTAGGTCTTTGACAACAGATCTATACAAATTACGCAGACTCCAGAGGTTTTTATTTTTAAGGTTGCACAATAGTGAAGATAGCATTTCATAATTCAAAGTCTTCCCTTTTATGAATTTCCAAATTCTGTCTTTCAACATGGTGTAAAAGACTAGCTCAGATGATGGTAAATTACAGTGGGGAAAAAAAGTATTTAGTCAGTCAGCAATAGTGCAAGTTCCACCACTTAAAAAGATGAGAGGCGTCTGTAATTTACATCATAGGTAGACCTCAACTATGGGAGACAAACTGAGAAAAAAAAATCCAGAAAATCACATTGTCTGTTTTTTTTTCATTTTATTTGCATATTATGGTGGAAAATAAGTATTTGGTCAGAAACAAGCAATCAAGATTTCTGGCTCGCACAGACCTGTAACTTCTTCTTTAAGAGTCTCCTCTTTCCTCCACTCATTACCTGTAGTAATGGCACCTGTTTAAACTTGTTATCAGTATAAAAAGACACCTGTGCACACCCTCAAACAGTCTGACTCCAAACTCCACTATGGTGAAGACCAAAGAGCTGTCAAAGGACACCAGAAACAAAATTGTAGCCCTGCACCAGGCTGGGAAGACTGAATCTGCAATAGCCAACCAGCTTTGAGTGAAGAAATCAACTGTGGGAGCAATAATTAGAAAATGGAAGACATACAAGAACACTGATAATCTCCCTCGATCTGGTGCTCCACGCAAAATCCCATCCCGTGGGGTCAGAATGATCACAAGAACGGTGAGCAAAAATCCCAGAACCACGCGGGGGGACCTAGTGAATGAACTGCAGAGAGCTGGGACCAATGTAACAAGGCCTACCATAAGTAACACACTACACCACCATGGACTCAGATCCTGCAGTGCCAGATGTGTCCCACTGCTTAAGCCTGTACATGTCCGGGCCCGTCTGAAGTTTGCTAGAGAGCATTTGGATGATCCAGAGGAGTTTTGGGAGAATGTCCTATGGTCTGATGAAACCAAACTGGAACTGTTTGGTAGAAACACAACTTGTCGTGTTTGGAGGAAAAAGAATACTGAGTTGCATCCATCAAACACCATACCTACTGTAAAGCATGGTGGTGGAAACATCATGCTTTGGGGCTGTTTCTCTGCAAAGGGGCAAGGACGACTGATCCGGGTACATGAAAGAATGAATGGGGCCATGTATCGTGAGATTTTGAGTGCAAACCTCCTTCCATCAGCAAGGGCATTGAAGATGAAACGTGGCTGGGTCTTTCAACATGACAATGATCCAAAGCACACCGCCAGGGCAACGAAGGAGTGGCTTCGTAAGAAGCATTTCAAGGTCCTGGAGTGGCCTAGCCAGTCTCCAGACCTCAACCCTATAGAAAACCTTTGGAGGGAGTTGAAAGTCCATGTTGTCAAGCGAAAAGCCAAAAACATCACTGCTCTAGAGGAGATCTGCATGGAGGAATGGGCCAACATACCAACAACAGTGTGTGGCAACCTTGTGAAGACTTACAGAAAACGTTTGACCTCTGTCATTGCCAACAAAGGATATATCACAAAGTATTGAGATGAAATTTTGTTTCTGACCAAATACTTATTTTCCACCATAATATGCAAATAAAATGAAAAAAAAAACAGACAATGTGATTTTCTGGATTTTTTTTTCTCAGTTTGTCTCCCATAGTTGAGGTCTACCTATGATGTAAATTACAGATGCCTCTCATCTTTTTAAGTGGTGGAACTTGCACTATTGCTGACTGACTAAATACTTTTTTTCCCCACTGTATATTTAACCCTGATCTCACCGAATTTCAGGAACTCCACTCCACTAAAAACATCCCCCACCCTTTTAATTTCAGATTTCCCCCAAACCTCCGGTATCGGGAGATCATCCATCGGTGCCAATGAAGATAGAGGCAACTTTAAGATTTGCTCTGCTTTTTTGATATTTTTAGTCGGCTTAGTGAGATCCCTCCAGGCTGAGATTATTGGCCGGAATATAGGATGAGATGAGTTCGCACTGGGCTTTTGCAGAAGGAAGTGAAAGAAAAGCTTTTGCAAGGAACCTCTATCACATCATGTTTAGAGTTATAAATTTTGATTTGTTTGGGTTTACCTTAAAATAAGATGCTCTAGAGAATTTTTCTAGTTCAACTGAAAGGGCTTTAATGGAGTTTGAAGGATCCAGTAGCGTGAGGAATAGATCATCTGCGAATAATCCAATTTTAAAATTTCGTGATGGCAGTTCAAAGCCTTTAATAACATTGTTTATTCTTATTTTTTCGGCTAGGGGCTCTATCGCAAGCACAAATAGAAGGGGGGACAGGGGGCACCCCTGTCTCGTGCCATTGGTAATGTCGAACGGGTCGGAGAGGAAATTGTTTGCATAAATCCTGGCACTAGGACCCGAGTACAAGGCGAAGACTGTTGATAGAAACTTCTCGTCAAAGCCAAATCTAGCGAGAGTTGCTTTTAAGTAAAGCCAGTTTAGCCTATCAAACGCCTTCTCGGCGTCCAGTGCCAGAAAAGCAGTTTGGATTCTCAGGTTGTTCGCTAAATTTATCAGTTTCAACACCCTTCTAGTTCTGTCTGAGGCCTGGCGGCCCTCTGTAAAGCCTATTTGATCATCCGCCAACAGACGTGGAAGGATGTTTTTTAATCGGTTTGCAATGATCTTTGAGTAGATTTTAATATCGCTATTTATGAGCGATATTGGCCTATAGCTCTGTATCCTCTCGGGGTCCCTCCCCTCCTTTGGAATCATAACTGTTGCCTTTAACATCTCCTTTGGGAAGGAACCCCGAGAGGATGCCAGATCAAAGACGGAAGCCAGCTGTGGAGCCAGAACTTTTGAAAAGGATTTATAGTAGTCTCCAGAGAAGCCATCCGGCCCTGGTGATTTTTGGGACTGCAGTTTCTTGATAACGTCAACAATTTCTCGCTCTGTAAAGGGGCTATTGACATAACTCAAGTCCAGCTCTTCGACTCTTGGTAGATCGATACAAATTTTGCATTTTAGCCCCTCTCCAACCGCTGACAATATAGTATGTCAGCAGCTGACATGTGCCCGCAATAGGCGCGGGTGGAATCGCGATCCGCCCACGCCTATTAACTAGTTAAATCCCGCTGTCAAACGCTGACAGCGGGCATTTAACTAGAGCTTCCGGCGCTCAGCCCAAAATGAGTGCATTGCCGACCCACGTCACATGATCAGGGGTCAGCAACGCGTTGCCGTGACAACCAAAGGTCTCATAGAGACCTCTATGGTTGTTGCCAACAGATTGCTATGAGCGCCACCCTGTGGTCGGCGCTCATAACAATGCAGTAAATCAATTATGGCATGCTTCTAGCCTTTAATGGATGAAGCATGTCAAAAGTAAAAAAAAAAACATAAAAGTTTAAATCACCCCCCTTTCGCCCTAATCAAAATAAAACAATAAAAAAATCAAACCTACACATATTTGGTATCGCCACGTTCAGAATCGCCCTATCAATAAAAAAAGTATTAACCCGTAATTATCCATAGCGTAGTGAAAACAAAAATGCCAGAATTACTTTTTTTGGTCACCGCGACATTGCATTAAAATGCAATAACGGGTAATCAAAAGAACATATCAGCACAAAAGTGGTATCATTAAAAATGTCAGCCTGGCATGCAAAAAATAAGCCCTTACCCAACCCCAGAGCAGGAAAAATGGAGACGCTACTGGTCTCGGAATATTGTGCTTTTTTTTTTAAAGCAAAGTTTGGAATTCTTTTTCACCACTTAGATCAAAGAGAACCTAGACATGTTTGGTGTCTATAAACTCGTAATGACCTGGAGAATCAAAAATGGCAGGTCAGTTTTAGCATTTAGTGAACCTAGCAAAAAAGCCCATCAAAAAACAAGTGTGTGATTGCACTTTTTTTGCAATTTCATTGCACTTAGAAATTTTTTCTCGTTTTCAAGAACATGACATGGTAAAACCAATGGTGTCTTTCAAAAGTACAACTCGTCCCACAAAAAATAAGCCCTCACATGGCCATATTGACGGAAATATAAAAAAGTTATGACTCTGGAAAGAAGGGGAGTGAAAAACGAAAACGAAAAATCTAAAAAAGCTCCAGTCATTAAGGGGTTAATAAGGGTAACAGGAGAAACTGCACCATAAAATTTGTTGTGCAAATTCTCCTGAGTACGCCACTACCCTATATGAGGGAGAAAACTACAGTTTGGGCATACTGCAGGACTTGGAAGGGAAGGAGCGTCATTTGACTTTTTGAACACAAAATTTGCTGTAATCATTAGCAGACGCCATGTCCCGATTGGAGAGACCATGATATATCTAAACACTAGACCCCTCAAGGAATAAATTTGGATGTGTGATGAGAACCTTGAACCCCCAGGAGCTTCACAGAAGTTTATAATGTTGAGCCATGAAAATAATTAAAAAAAAAAAAAAAATCACATTTTCCCCCCAAAAAATTTATTTTAGACCCTTTTTTTTATTTTCCCAAGAGTAACAGGAGAAAATTGCACCATACAATTTGTTGTGCAATTTCTCCTAGGTACGCCTATACCCTATATGTGGGAGGAAGCTACATTTTAGGCACAGTGCAATCTCAGAAGGGAAGCAGCAGCATATTGAGGCCAGCACGATGGCTCAGTGGTTAGCATTGCAGCGGTGGGGTCCTGAGTTCAAATCCCATCAAGGACAACATCTGCAAGGAGTTCGTATGTTCTCCCCATGTTTGCGTGGGCTTCCTCCCACATTCCAAAGACATACTGATAGGGATTGTAGATTGTGAGCCTGATTTTGCTGGAATGGTTGAGGGTGCCATGTCACATTGGCAGAGCCCCTGAGGTGCCAGAACAACAGAAACCCCAATATGTTAACTCATTTTACAAAATACACCCCCCAATGAATTCAACTAGGAGTGCAGTGATCATATTGACACCACATGTGCCCCACAGAATTTTATGCCATTGAGCAGTGAAGAAAAATGGTAATTAGACCTACCGGTAATTGTGTTTCCAGGAATCCATCCTATCAGCACCATGGAGGACGTCCTTCTTACCCTCAGTGGGACAAGAAATGAGAGCTAAAAAGGACCCTCCCCACCACCCTTCAGTGATTTTTCAAAGTAACACATCTGGATGGATGCAAAGAGAAAGTTTTATTTCCATATAATTGTCATACAAATGTTACATCACATCAGCATGTAGAGTATAACAGGGGAGGGAACTACCAGTGCCGTCAGGATGGATTCCTGGAAACACAATTACCGGTAGGTCTAATTACCGTTTTCCAGGTCACCCACCTGACAGCACCATGGAGAAGTACCAAAGGATGAAGATCTTAGGGAGGGACTACCGCATGAAGCACTTTCCTACCGAATGCTAACTGCGCTGACACCACATCCAATTTAAAATGTTTGGAAAAGGTGCTAAGTCTGGACCAGGATACCACTTTGCAGATCTGGTCTGCCGAAGCCCCACTTTTTCAGCTCAAGAGGGGGCCATAGCCCTAGTTGAATGGGCCCTGAGACCTCCCGGGGGGCTCTTCCCCTGTGCGTTATAGGCTACACCTATTATTGTTCTTATCCATCTACCAATTGTGGATTTTCAAGCTTTCTTCCCTTTATTTGGCCCTCTATACTGGATAAACAAATTGTTATCCACCATCCAAGGTTTAGTCACCTCTAGGTACTTACGAACCGATTCCCTAACGTCAAAGTTATGGTAGATGCTCTCTTTCTGGTTTTTAGGGAGTTGGCAAAACGAGGGCAGAACCACTTCCTGATTCATGTTTGCTTCTGAAATAACTTTTTGGGAGGAAAGCTGGTTCAAGTCTTAAAACTCTCCGGTCATCAAAGACCTGCATGTATGGGTTCTGAATAGTCAGGGCCTGTAGCTCTCCCAGCCTCTTCGGTGTTGTAATGGCCACTAGGAACGCAGTCTTGAGAGAGAGAGCTTAGGCCTCTTTCACACATCAGGTTTTCGCCGTCAGGCGCGATCCGGCGCTTTTGACAAAAACCGGATCCGGCGAAATGCAATGCCGGATCCGGTTTCCCCCCCATTGACTTGCATTAGAGCCGGATCGAGCCGGATGGCCATGCGTTTCATCCGATTTTCGCCGGATCCGGCAATGTGACGCGATCCGGCGTCTGGAAAAAACGGCTACTGTAACGTTTTTTGTCTCCGGCGAAAAAGCCGGACACGCTGGATCCGGCGTGTCCGTTTTTTTCATACAATGAAAGCCTATGAGCGCCGCAATGCGCCTGATCCGGCGGTTTCTTTGGTCTGAGCATGCTCAGTAGCTCTGCCCACAAGACATATATAAAAGCAAGACAGTGGGACCCTCAGCCACACCCAACATGCCACCCAAGCCAAGAACAAGGAGCAGGAGAAGGCAGCAGACATCTGCAGCAGCACCAGCACCACCCCAAATGGAGCAGCATGCTGAACAACGGGAGGGGAGTCCAGCAGCAGATGAGAGACGGTAATTATCAAATCCCCCATTCCTCCAAACTAGGGCTATGGAATATCAAGATATTCATTGGCCCTTTGTTTCTCTTTATTCAACAGCCGCCCAATAGATGCAGCAGCAGCAGCAATGGCAGCAGCAGAAACACCACCCACAGCCATGGAGTCTGGCCATGAGGAAGACAGCACATCTTCTTCTGGGAGCCCTCCCTCGCATCGTCAGCGTTTGACTGTAAGTTTTTATTTCCAAAATCCATCATCTCTGTAATATATGTCTATTCATTGCCTTTTATTTCAAAACAGGAATCACAAGATGAAGAGGAGCTCCCAGAAGAAGAAGGAAGGGGTGGACAGACACTTGGAGTGGGCTCACAATTTGTAAGTTTTTTGCATCAAACGCAGAAACACAACATCACACTACACACAACACATAGAAAACAATGTTCTGCAGACCACACACAGCAAACAAATGCCTACATCCAAAGACATAACATTTTTTGTTTTCTTCTCTAGTCTTCCCAATCTGGTGCTCGGCCAAGAGGTCCTCGCAGTGCCTCCCAGGGTCGTCGGCCACAGCAACGCGGCGGTCACCAGCGTGTAAGTATAAATATTTTTGCTTTGTTTTTTTTGCACTTTTTATTTCATTTCTTTTGTGGAGGCTAATTATGTTATTTTTGTCTTTTTCTTCAACAGCCTTCACAGCGTGCTCCCGACTCTGACGGTGAGGATGGAGGGATTGATGTGGACCGCCTCATCAATTTCGTCAGAGAAAGGGAGCCGCTCTGGAATATGGCTGACTGCCGCCACACTGACCTGATCGTTACTCGACGACTCTGGGAGGAAATCTGTTCGCTCCTTGTGGACCGCTGGGAGGACCTCGAAGCTCGGGCCCAGATTAAAGAGCGTAAGTATATACAGTACCGGTTGCTTGATTTAAACCAGTGTTTCCCGAACTCCAGTCCTCGTGGTCCCCACAGATCATGTGTTCAGGATTTCTATTTACTTTGGAAATCCTGAAAACATGACCCCTGGGGACCATGAGGACTGGAGTTTGGGAAACACTGATGTTGTATACTAACCACTTTGTCCTTTCTCGTTTCAGGGGAGAGAATTGTGAAGCGGTGGCGGTCTGTGAGGGATCGTTTCAAGAAGGAGTTCAATAAAGAGATGCGGGCCCCGAGTGGATCTGGAGGACGCAGGAGCAAGTACAAGTACGCACGAGCCCTGTCGTTCCTCCGGGAGACAATGCTCACCAGAAGGTAAATATTACACACCACATGTGACAAAAAAATGTTTAGATGTAACTTTTTTTTTTCAGCCAGGGCCATACCATGTCACTATTTTAATTGTTTTTTTTTCTCTTTATTCCACAGCACGGTGAGCAGCACTCGGGAGCCTGCACGATTGGACCCTTCTGAGGCGATCCCTGAGGAGACCGGCACCGAGGGACACTTCGACCGCCCCGGGACATCTGCACCTTCCCAGCCTTCCCACACATTCGACCCATCTGTCCCATCCACCAGCACAGGAGCATCATGGCCGCCTACATTACATGAAGCTGCTGGTGAGGAGATCGCTTTCCCTTTACCCCACCCTTCTGCCCCTGCCACCTCTAGTACACCTGCGGGTACTGGGCGGCAGCGGCAGAGGGGTCAGGAAAAGAGTTATGCGCCAGAGTTCTTGCATCTGAATGCATCTTTCCAGAACTGTCTAAAAGTCTTGTCAGAGCAAATCTCCGCAGGCTTTCAGCAGATCAACTCCAGCATTCTGGAGGTGAAGACACTTCTGCAAACCATGCATTCAGAAGCAAGATCTTCGCCAAACCACACCTTTTTCAGGTCTGTTGTGGAGCGCATGGCAACACTATCTCCTACCCAGCAGATGCATGTAATGCATTCGTGCCACGGTGCTCTACAGCAGGTTACCTCCCAACCTCCACCTCCCACCACTGTAGTTCCTCCACCTGCACCCCCTCCAGCCACTTTCCATCCTCCCCCTCCTATTACATCTGCACCCCCTCCAGCCACTTTCCATCCTCCCCCTCCTATTACATCTGCACCCCCTCCAGCCACTTTCCATCCTCCCCCTTCTATTACATACCAGCAACCTCCCCAGTACCAGCAACCTCCCCAGTACCAGCAACCTCCCCAGTACCAGACATCTCCCCACTTCCAGCAACCTGCCCCGTATCAAACTCCTTCCCCGTACCAAACTCCTTCCCCATACAACTTTCCATCAACATCATCTGCTCCTACAGTCCCTGCCCAACCATCCACTCCACCGCCCACCACCTCTTCTGCCTCCCACATGTCCACCCATTCTGTAGCTTTTTCCACACCATCACCTCTAACTGTTCCTTCCCCACCACGATCCCAGTCCTCTCTCCACACTCCCATTGTCGAAGTGTCCCGCAGCCCCTCCAGCAGTATTTCCACCCCACACTACACAGATTTGTAATGTGTGTTTTGTAATAAAAATGCCCAGTTGGTTTCAAACCTTTATTAAAAATTTTTTTTTAACTTTAAAAAACAGTTTACAAAAAAAAAATATTTTAAATAAAAGTTAAATTATTGTTTACACTGGTTGTCTGTCATTTCTTTCTGCGGCGAAATATGTTTAAAAAAAAGGTTAAATACAGGGTATTTAAAAGGTAAAAAGGTATTCAAAACCAGGTATATAACTGTGGGTAAATTTTAGCTTTTTGCCACAGTTGTGTTCCTGGTTGTGTTTGAAGCAAAGTATTTCACCTAAAAAGTTGTGTTTATTGTTGGTGATTTCCTAACAATGTACACAACTTTTGTTAAAAGGTGAAATACTTTGCATAAAACACAACCAGGTACACACCTGTGGCCTAAAGCTAAAAATAGAGACCATGACAAGATAGCCAACTTTGGTTGGCAAAGGTATATACTGTTGGTACAGAAGGTACACAAGTTTGGTTAGGGCACAAATCTTTCACACTCTGTCATCCTGCCAGTGTACTCTGCGCCTTGAGGTGACATAAAGTATAGTGCAAAATTGTCCCTCATTACTGAAACCGTCACAGAACTTCTAGTGGTAATGTCATGGTAATCTTGCAAGGTGGTTTCTTCAGAGGTGTCCTCAATGGAAATGGGTTCCTTGCAGATAACAAAATTGTGGAGTACCACGCAAGCTTTGATCACCTCGTCAACAGTTTCTGTCTTGAGGTTGATCGCAGTCAATAGGACCCGCCATTTGGCTGTCAGAATACCAAAGGTACATTCAACCATTCTTCTTGCTCTTGTGAGGCGGTAATTAAAAATGCGTTTTGGTCTTGTCAATCCTCTGCTAGAGTACGGTTTCAAAAGGTGTTCTGACAGCTGGAAGGCTTCATCCCCTACACAGACAAATGGCATAGGTGGACCAGATGTTTGCGGCAGCGGTCTAGGTGGTGGGAACTGGAAGGTGTTTCCATACAGTTTACGCCCCATGGCAGACAGTTTGAAAACTTGAGAGTCATTGGAGCGGCCATAGGCCCCAATATCAACAGCAATAAATTTGTATTCCGCATCAGCGATGGCCATGAGGACAATTGAAAAATATTTCTTGTAATTGAAATATTCCGATCCCGATCCGGCTGGCTTTACAATGCGGATATGTTTCCCGTCCACAGCGCCCAAGCAGTTGGGAAACTGACATATCTGTTGAAACTTGTCAGCAATTTCAATCCACCTCTCTGTTGTGGGCTCTGGTAAAAACTCTTCAGCTAAGGAGTCACACAGTGCACGGCATGTGTACTTCACAATTCCAGATATGGTGGAAACCCCGAGTCTGTACTGGAAATGCAGTGACGAAAGGGATTCTCCAGTTGCAAGAAATCTGTGGGGAATTAAAAAACAATCAATTAGTTTAAAATCACAGCATTACATACCAAAACTCAGCTATAACACTTGGAGATACAAACTACCACCAACAAGATTGCAGTGAAAGTGTGCTCTGATGCGATCACATCCAATAAATGTGGCTTACCTTAAAGTCACCATCAGACGCTCTGCGGGTGAAACAGAGAAGCGGCAATAGGTGTCCGCTTTTCTTATGAGGTGTGCAATGCGCTCCACCAAGTAATCAAAATTCTCCATTTTCATCCGCACATATCCAAAAAATTTATCCGGGTTTCGTCGAAGGTCCATGCAGAGTGTAGAATAGACCCCATGCGTCATTCTCTTGGCTGTGATGGGGTGGATCCACAAACGTCGTCTACGATGCCTGATGCGCTGCTGTCTCGCTCTCTCCTTCTCCAGAACAATCACCCTCAAACGATTCGCCTCCGCTATAAAATCCGCCAAATTCTTCAAAATATTTCCAATCACAACATCCATCTTCGTCAGTAACTTGCTCTTCTCTCCAACCTGCACTTTCTCCTCGACAACCTGTCAAAGAAGGGCTGTAGGAACACTCTATATATAGTTTTCCAGTAGCCAATCCCGTTCGGAAAGCCACAAGGGTCAATTTTAAAAACCGGATCCGGCGTAATCCGTCGAAAAACGGATAGAAAAACGGATGAACCGGATGAGACGGATCCGGTTTTGTCTGTCAAGAACAAGACAGATCCGGCAGAAAACCGGATCCGGAATATCAGGTTTTACAAAACATTTGCCGGATCCGGCGTTCCGGCACGACGCCGGATCGCGCCTGACGCCGAAAACCTGATGTGTGAAAGTAGCCTTACTGATCTCCATCTCACCCGTTAGCTTATATGGGTCGCTACATAATGTGCTCAGAGCTAGATTAAGGTCCCGTGGCGCGACTGACCTGCGTATTAATGGCTTTAGTCTCTGAACAGCCCTGGAGAACCTAGCTACCCAGGGATGGGATGAGAGAGGGGAATCATAGAATATGCTGAGGGCTGCAATCTGCACTCTGAGTGTACTAGACCTAAGCCCTCTTTTGAACTCTGACTGAAGGAAGTCAAGGATCCTGGGAATATTTGGATGGTCAGTATCCACTGTCATCTCTCCACAAAAGCTGCAGAATCTCTTCCAAATCTTGCAGTAAATAGCGGATGTCACTCGTTTCCTGCTTGCTTGGAGTATCGAGATAACCTCATCCGACAGCCCCCTGGATCTCAGGACCTGCCTTTCAGGATCCATGCTGATAACCGGAAGGATTATGGACTCTGATGAAGAACCGGCCCCTGATGGAGGAGGTCCTTCCTTCTTGGTAGTAGAAAGGGACCGTCTTCTGCTATCTTATTCAGCAGTGGAAACCAGCTTCTTCCTGGCCAGAATGGTACCACTAAGATCACTGTCGCTCCCTCGTCACATATTTTCCTGAGTATTCTTGGGATCAGGGGGAGAGGTGGAAACGCGTACAGAAGACCTCTGGTCCATGGCTGAGACAGGGAGTCTACCCCTGCTGGGTCCCCCCAAGGGTTCAGAGAGTAGAACGTTCCCACTTTTGCTTTTCGTCGGGTCGCAAACAGATCCACGTCTGGTCTTCCCCAGTGACGGCATAACATGTTGAATACCTTGTTTTCAACTCCCACTCTGTTGCAACAATTTTCTTTCTGCTGAGAAAGTCTGCGACTTGATTCTTGGTACCTTCCAGATGCACCACTGAGATGGACTGGACCCATACTTCTGCCCATGTGAAGATCCGTTCCGCTAGCCGCTGTAATGCTGGATGCCTTGGGCCGCCCTGATGACGGAGGAAGGACACTGCTGTTACATTGTTGGATAGGATCTTCACGTGCTTGTTCGTCAACCTGGACCTGGCCTGGACTAGAACCTGCCATACCGTGTGTAACTCCCTGAAGATTGGGGAGCCCATGAAAGTATCTTCCCTGCACGTGTCCACCACCTCCTTGTTGGCTTGCGTCTGTGGTAACAGTGATGCTGGGGGACTGGATCCATGATGCACATGACCGGAGATTCCTGGGAATGGTCCACCAGTGTAGGGATCTCCTTACTTGAGGGGACAGCCGAATCTTTTTGTCCAGTGAATGCTGTTCTCTGTCCCAGGCTGTCAGGACTGCCTGCTGTAGGTCCTGAGTCAGGAACTGGCTCCATTTTACGCAGGGTATGCAGGATGTCGTCAGCCCCAGAATTTTCATTGCATCCCTGATGGAGGTTCGGCTTCTTGAAAACAGACGAATCTTATCCCTTATGCTGGTCAATTTTACTTCTGGTAAGTAGGACATTCTTGCGCTGGAATCTAGCATGATCCCCAAGAACTTTACTCTTGGTTTGGGAACCAAGTCTAACTTTTCCCAGTTTATAATCCATCCGAGCTTCTGCAGCGTGGAGATTACGGACTGACAGTCGATTCTGAGTTGCTCTATTGAATCTGCTACCACCAAGAAGTCGTCTAGATAGGGGATCACCATGATATATCTCTTCCTTAGGTAGGCTACTACTAGAGTTGAGCGAAACGGGTCGAAAAATTTCAAAATTCGACGACTTTTGGCAAAGTCGGGTTTCATGAAACGAAACCCGACCCTAGGATGCGGTCGGCCATGAGGTCGGCGACTTACGCGCCAAAGTCGCGTTTCAAAAGTTTGTTTTGTGCTCTTTTTCAGCCAATCAGGATCCACGGACACTGTGGGCAACGTGATGACATAGGCAGGGGTCACCACCATCTTTCAGAAGGGCATGCAAGTGATTGGCTTGCTTTGGTGGGCATCACAGGGGTTATAAAAGGGCGTGCACGCCGACCGCCATCTTACTTCTGCCGATCTTAGCATAGGGAGAGGTTGCTGCTGCTGATTCTGTAGGGAGAGCATTAGGCAGGGAAGAAGAAAAAAAAACTGCTTCTGCTGCTAGCGATTTTGCCTGTACAACACACCAGTCACTGTGTGTGCAGTGCAAGGGGAGGCTATATTGTGGTGGATCAGCGGTGTTGATTGTTAGGCTGCCTTCTAAGGCTTCCTGACATTCCTGCATTGCTGTTTACCCACTGCTCTGCAAACTGCTTTTTTAAAAGCAATCCCAATTTTTTTTTTTGTCCTGCTGAGGTACTGAGCGTGCATTTTTTCACACCATACAGCGGTGTACGCTCCTCACACAGTACCGTGTAACGACTGTTATCACAGCCACAGTGAAGCTATCTGTGTGTCACTGTGGAAGGATAAGTGGAGGACTTGTTCCGTTCTTACAGACCTACACTCTAGGGAGATTCCTATTCTGTCCCATTCTACATACACCTTGTAGTTTGTGATACACTAGACAATTTCTGCCTGTGACATAGCGCTCTGATATTCAGTGGGCCTCACACAATCCAAAAGTGTCCAGTGTCCACTAGTGTGTGCAGAGATTCAAAATCTCCCTTATCCTGTAGTCACTTTTTTCACACCTGTGCCATCGAGCCTGTGACATAGCACTGTGATATTCAGTGGGCCTCACACAATCCATAAGTGTCCAGTGTCCACAAGTGTGTGCAGAAATTCAAAATCTCCCCTGTCCTATAGACACCTTGTACCTTGTTTTAGATTACTATATAGTTTGTTGGATTTTGTCTACATTTCTACAAAAAATGAGGAAGGCTGGTGGAAGAGGCCGTGGAATTGGGCGGGGGTTGGCAGCTGGTAATGATGGTGTTGGTGGTGGATCTGATGGTAGTGGCAAGAGCAAAATAGGACCGAATGCAGGAGGTGTTTAGCCTGCGTCATCGTCTGGCTCCATAAGGCTTCGTTTTCTAGGAGTTGGCAAACCGCTTTTAAAGCCAGAGCATCAGGAAAAAGTTTTGTCTTACATTGCTGACTCAGCCTCCAGCTCTATCGCCTCCTCTTCTGAAGTTGCAAAAAGTAAAAGCACTGAGTCATCATTGGAGGCTCATGTTCATGAACCACACCTTTCCTTGTGTCCTTCACCCCAACCAAGATTGAAGGATGACGCAGGCCATACTACTGATTACTCCATGGAGCTGTTTTCACATACCATGCCTGGATTATCAAGTGAAATGGTGAATTACCCAGGCCAAGATGAATCTGACATGGAGTGCACTGATGCACAGCCGCTGATAGATGATTCTGCTGGTACATTCACTCAGAGCACTACATTGTTCTCGCAGTGTACAGAGCCAGATTCTGACCCTGATGAGACTCAGGTGCCCCTTCCCGCACACTATACCACCATACACGGTGACACAGAGGAAGGTGCACATGACATTGAAGAGGAGGTGATGGATGACCCAGTTGTTGACCCAGATTGGCATCCATAGGGGGAAGAGGGTGCTGCTTCCAATAGCTCAGATGAGGAGCATCCACAGCAGACATCGACATCGCAACAGCTGTTATCTGGCAGGCCCGGAGCACTCCAAAGACAGGTTCCAAAAATCAAAAGAGTTGCTGGACAGCTTTTCCAGAGGGTCAAAAGATCACAGCGTGCTAGGCCGCAAAATGTCTGCCAAAGTAGGAAGAGTGCAGTGTGGCACTTTTTTGAACAAAATCCTCATGATCAGGCCAAGGTTATCTGTAAGAAGTGCGCAAAGACCTTTAGCCGAGGGAAAAATCTGAAAAATTTGAATACCAGTTGCATGCTTAGACATTTAACCACCATGCACTTGCAAGCGTGGACACAACACCAAACCTCAAGTGCCACATGTGCAACTGATCACAAAGAAGGTAGTCAGCAACGCTACATTGTTTCCCCCACTGTAAGCCCACCGGTTAGCACAGCAGCAAATATTGAGGTGTCATTGCAAGGCCACAGCAGTCAGGGAATCCCACTGTTATATCAACGAAATACTGAATCTAGGCCATCAGAAAGAACACCAACTCCATCATCATCATCAACCCTCTCTCAGTCCGCCCTGTCCACCGCTACTTCCACCATATGCAGCTCTCAAGTGCAGCTCACCCTCCCAGACACTATGAGTAGGTCAAGAAAGTACTCAGTCTCTCATCCGCGTACACTGGGTTTGAACGCCCACATTGCCAAACTAATCTCGTTTGAGATGATGCCCTATCGGTTGGTGGAAAGCGCAGCTTTCCGCGAACTCATGGCCTATGCAGTACCACGCTATGACCTACCAAGTCGCCACTTCTTCTCTCGCAAAGCCATCCCAGCCCTCCACCATCACGTAAAAGACCGCATTGTCCATGCACTCAAGCAGTCAGTGAGTGGAAAGGTGCACCTCACAACTGATGCATGGTCCAGTCGGCATGGCCAGGGCCGTTACGTGTCCATCACTGCGCACTGGGTTAATGTGGTGGATGCAGGGTCCACAGGGGACAGCGGTAGTGGGACAGTGTTGCCTAGCCCACGGTATAGGAAATAGGTATAGGCTGTAGGCGTTCGACCCTCCTCCTCCTCCTCCAGAAGCGAAAGCTCGTCCACAGAGCGCAGTCGTACGAGCACTCCATCTGCAGCTGCCACTGTTGCACATGAGGTGTCCCCCTATCGAGCAGCTAGTGGAAAGCGTCAGCAGGCTGTGTTGCAGATGATGTGTTTGGGCGACAGACACACCGCCGAGGTGCTGGCCGAGTACTTGAAGCGACAAACTGAGTCATGGCTGGGCAATGTACATCTTGAGGCAGGCAAGGTAGTTAGTGATAACGGCCGTAATTTTGTGGCAGCCATAGCCCTTTCAAAACTCAGCCACATACCTTGCTTGGCTCACACCTTGAACCTGGTGGTGCAGTGCTTCCTCAAAAATTATCCGGAGTTAACAGCCCTGCTCCAGAAGGTGCGAAGACTGTGCGCGCACATCCGCCGGTCGCATGTACACTCCGTTCGTATGCAGAAGCTGCAGCAATTGCTCCACCTTCCCAACAACCGCCTCATTATCGACATGGCAACAAGGTGGAACTCCACCCTGCACATGGTGGAGCGGCTGTGCGAGCAGAGGCAGGCCATAATGCATTTGTGGGAGGATACACGGCCAGGCACTTTGAGAGCAGACATGGAGTTGATAGGTGTGCAGTGGTCGAAGCTGAAAGACCTCTGTAAAGTCCTTCAGTGTTTTGAGGAATGCACACGGCTGGTAAGCGCAGACGACGCCATCCTAAGCATGAGCATCCCACTTAAGCGTCTGCTCATGCAAACTTTGACGCACCTTAAGGAGCAGGCGTCTGCAGCCAATGTTGATGAGGAGGAAGAGGAGGAGGGAATCCTTGATGACATTCAGCCATTGTCTGCTCAGGGACCTCTCCTGGACGAGGTGGAGGAAGAAGAGGAGGAGGAGGATGATGATGGGGATGATTACTTAGGGGAGGAGGATGCATCTCGTGGGGCAAGTGAAAATGTTGGCGTGGCAAGGTCTGGT
This sequence comes from Dendrobates tinctorius, assembly GCF_039654945.1. Classification (NCBI taxonomy): domain Eukaryota; kingdom Metazoa; phylum Chordata; class Amphibia; order Anura; family Dendrobatidae; genus Dendrobates; species Dendrobates tinctorius. The sequence continues at coordinate 3,913,460 of NW_027361755.1, forward strand.
ACAGGGTTTGTGCGTGACTGGAGGGATGTGGATTTGCCAGAAAGTGCTCCTTCAACCAGCACTCGCAGTGCATCATTGACACCGGGAACATTGGCCCACATGTCAGATTATGCCTTGCAGATCCTAAAAAGGGACCCCCGCATTGCCAAAATGATGAACGATGATGACTACTAGTTGGCCAGCATCCTGGATCCACGCTATAAAGGCAAATTACAAAACATCATGCCACAGGAGAACCTTGACCTAATATTGGCTAATAAACAAGCAACTCTGGTAAATCGCTTGCTTGAGGCATTCCCAGGACACAGCAGCGGTGATGGTTCTCACACGAGCCGTACGGGCCGGGGGCAGCTTGGCAGAGGTGTTCATGGTGCACACAGCAGAAGTGGCATTGGAGACAGGGGTTTCATGACAATGTTGTGGACTGATTTTTCAAGTACCGCTCACACAACTGGTAATACTGCATCGATGGAAAGTGACAGGAGACAGCAGTTGTCAACTATGGTTACAAACTACTTTTCCTCCCATATCGATGTTCTCCCACACAGGTCATTCCCCTTTGACTATTGGGCCGCTAAACTGGACACCTGGCCTGAATTGGCACAATATGCCTTACAGGAGCTCGCTTGCCCAGCTGCAAGTGTGCTATCGGAAAGAGTCTTCAGTGCAGCTGGATCAATCCTGACAGAAAAAAGGACCCGTCTGTCAACCCAAAATGTGGATGATCTAACCTTCATTAAAATGAACCATGCATGGGTTTCCAAGGATTTTGTCCCACCTTCCCCTGATGACACATAGGGTGACAGAAAAATGGCTTGCTTTGGTCCACCTCTTCCTGGGACTTGACCTATTTCGCCTTTTGCATCAGCTGAATGTCCAACATCAACATATGCCACTTTCTAAAACTCCCTAACTGTGCTGCCTCCCCCCCCATGGCCGGGGTCACCACCTAGCGCACGACACCGTGCGAGTGCCGTTGCCCTGGACAGGTGGGTAGGCCGACTCTTGGGCGCGGGCACTGGCACAGGGTCCCTCATAGTGCAATCAAGTGTCTCTGACGGTGGTGGTGCACACCCGCCGTCAGACACACCGCCGTACTATGAGGGGCCCAGTGCCAGTACCGACGCCCACGAGTGGGCCCCCCTTGCTTGGGCAGGGCCCCAGCATTTGCAATCTTTACCTCTCCCTGCTCCTCCGCTGTGTAGTCTGGGCCGTCAAATCCATACTGGGCCTGACACCGTCTGAGCCTGCCTCCTGATGTATAGACATATATTTTGAATGTGTACGCTATCCATACATGTTATCCGGGGATACGGTACCCTTTCTCACCTTTGTGCAATCACGTGCAAGCCATACTGGGCCTAACACCGTCTGAGCCTGCCTCCTGATGTATTGACATATATTTTGAATGTGTACGCTATCCATACATGTTATCCGGGGATACGGTACCCTTTCTCACCTTTGTGCATTCACGTGTAATCCATACTGGGCGTGAGAACGGCTGGCGAGCTGTTAAGCAAGCTACAGCACCTGTGGTTTGCACACGTAAGTTTTTCATTTTTTCAGGAATGACGGTTAGGCCTAATTCCGGAACTGCGGTTGACCTGCACTTACTGGGAAATCATCGTTCGCGGGTAATAATTGTAATCAGTGATCCCCATCACTAACGTTGTTCAGCGGGTTATCTGCACCTGTAAGCGACAAACGCTGGCCTTTTCAGTGTAGCGCACATGCAGCCACGGACATGTAAGGGCATGACACACCAGTTATTGGCCAATCTCATGTGCCAGAGCCTCACGTGTCCCTCTAGTAAGCCGGACTCGGACCGCGGGGCATGACGGATTCTCGTTCGTTAACGGAATTAAGCTTGCAATGTGTGCATCTTTTCTGTAGCTGGCATGGTTGAGGTTTCCCAGGTGGAGTCGAATTTAACCGTAGGCTCCACTCCTGGTGGTGCCCTTCTGGACATTCCTTTAAGGTTCAGCTTTGCAACCATACTGCCCACGTAAAACAAACACTTTGCCTTCATGAACGCTGTTTGGAGGGTCATGACTCGTGGGAATAACGCCGCCCAATCAGTTAACCTGCTAGAGAGATCCTTTGTTGCTCCCAAGCATGACATCACACTCCCTAGGAGGAAGGTAATGCCACTGTGGCGACCGTACTCCTGGGGGCGACACAAGTGCACTGATGCCCAGCCACTGCTCGATGAATCTGCTGGTACATTGACCCAGACCACTACATTCCCCTCGCACGCTACACGGCCTGAATCTGACCCTGATGAATCTCAGGTTACCCTTCCCATATACAGTTCCATCTTACACGGTGACAAAGAGGAAGCTGCAGATGAAAGTGCAGGTTCGGCCCACCCGCCATCAGACACACCACCGTACTATCAGGGGCCCTGTGCCAGTGCCGTCGCCAACGAGTGGGCCCCCCCTGCTTGCTCAGGATCACAGCACTTGCAAAGTTGAAATACTGTGCAGTGAGATGGAAGATGGGGACGACGAGGAGTCCAGACTAGTACAGGGATTCCCTAGCGAGGAGACTTATTTGATTGTTTTCAATGTTGGGACAGCAATTTTTGGGGAGCACTATACTCTGGAGAATGATAGATGGGGCCCACCATACACTGGAACAGTCCAAAGGTGCACATCAGACACTGGAGCAGCATTTACAGGGCCCATTATACACTAGAGCATTAGAAAAGGGGCCCATTATGTTTGGAGCATTATTTGGGCCCATAAGACAGTGGAGCTTCATCCATGGGGACCAACATATACTGTAGCATTATGTGGAGCTCATCATATACTGTTTCAAACATTATATGGGACCAATGATTCTGTATGGAGAAATAGATGGGCCTCGTCATGAGATGTAAAAAGTGAAGTATTTTTCATTGTACTATACCGCTATTTCTCTGCCGTATTGGAGCATGATGAGTTGTGGTATGTGTTAAAGGGGCGCTTTCACCCAGGGCACATGAAAACCTGGAGCCAGCCCTACCCCCCCACAACTTTAGCCAAATAACCCCCATTTTTCAGTGCGTAACTTGTATTATGAAGTTAATTAAGGTTGACAAGCTTAAGTAAGAAGAATTGATGCTTTTGGCATTCAAATGGGCACTGTAGGTGTGTTTCCTGTCCTCCTCTCACTGCCGACTTTTATTCCCCATTGACTTACATTGGGTTTCGTGTTTTGGGACGACCCCGACTTTTCCCTATAATCGGCCGATCTTGCTCGACCCGACTTTTGGAAAAGTCGGGTTTCACGAAACGAAACTCGACCCTAAAAAACCAAAAGTCGCTCAACTCTAGCTACTACCTCTGTCATAAGCTTGGTGAAGATCCTGAGGGCTGATGCCAGGCCAAAGGGGAGGCAACGGAATAGATAATGATGTATCCTGCCTTCTCTTTTTACCGCGAACCTTAGGTATTTTTGATGGTCTGGATGAATTGGAACATGGTAATATGCACTCTTTAAGTCTAAAGTGCACATTACCACGTCTTTGCCTAAGAGAGATATTGTGGATCTTATGGACTCCATCTTGAATTTTTTGTACCTCAACCATCTGTTCAAGGGCCTGAGATTTATTATCGCCCTTGATTCCCCTGATGTTTTTTTTTATCGAGAAGAGGTTTGAGTAATGACCCCTGCCCTCTTCTTGAATAGGAACTGGACTGATTGCTGCCATCTTTAGGAGGTCCTGAATATCTGACCATATGAGGGAGGCTGAAGATATAGGGGAACTGGTTACGAGGAACTTTTCTGGTGGGCGGTCTTCGAACTCTATCCTGTACCCCTGGGCAATAACCTGAAGAATTCAAGGACTCATGGAAATCTTTTGCCAACTCTCCAGGAACCTGGTTAGCCATCCCCCCACTCTGATGACGTCATTTTTTCCGAGAGCCTAATCCTGAACCTGAGAAGATAGAATCTCTATTTCTTCCTCTGCCTTCTACCCCCTTGGGATAGCTCCATCTTCCAGACTTCCCTTTCCCCCTATAGTCTATATAACGGGGCCTCCAAAAGGGCTGGTATTTTTTACGCTTTTCCTCAGGAAAACCTTTTTTCTCATCAGAGGCCTTCTCTAGAATGTCATCTAAGACAGGGCTGAATACCTTTTCCCCTGAGAAAGGGATGGAGCAGAGCTTGTTCTTTGATTGTGTGTCCCCCGACCAGCTCTTTAGCCAAATGGCTCTTCGAGCTGCGTTGGACAGAGATTGATTACTGGCTGCGAACAGCACTGATTCCGCGGATGCATCAGCCAGGAATCCCGTAGCTAATTTCAACAGGGGAAGAAATTTTAGAATCAATTCCCTAGGGGTCTTGGATGTCAAATGCTCCTCTAAAGGTACAGTCACACTAAGCGATATCGCTAGCAATATCGCTATAACTTGTGACGTTATAGCGATATTGCTAGCGATATCACTGTGTGTGATACATACCTACAACCCGCTCCCCCGCTGGTTATCGCTGATCGCGCGAGAAGGTCCAGGACTGTTTCTCATCGTCAGCTTCTTGCTGGGCTTCCTGTGGAGAGACGAGCGACGAGCATGGACGCGGACGGGAGGACGCAGGATCGCTTTGTGTGACAGTTAAGTAGCGACCCCCGTCCCCAGCGATGTTGCTGGTGAGATCTGCCTGTGTGGCAGCTCACTAGCGACCACTTAGCGATGTACCAGCGATCCTGACCGCATCATATCGCTGCTCGGGATCGCTGGTACATCGCTAAGTGTGACAGTACCTTTAGTCATCTACCCATAGGTGCATGGAACGTGCTACCAATGTCGCTGCGATATTTGCACGTATTATGGCTGCCGAAGATTCCCATGTTTTTTTCAGGAGCCCCTCGGCTTTCCGGTCCATAGGCTCCTTCAGGTTAGAGGAGTCCCTGAAAGGAATAGCCGTTCTCTTAGAGACCTTCGCCACCGGGATGTCTATCGTAGGGACCTCTTCCCATATCTTGACCTCCTCAGTGTCAAATGGTAGTCGTAGTCTAAAGTCTCTGGGAATCATGAGACTTTTTTCTACCTCTTCCCATTCTTCTAGAATCATGGACCGAATATAAGGGTTTACAGGAAAAACCATAGATGTCTGCGAACGCAGCCCCCCAAACATCTCATCCTGTATGGAGAGGGTTTTAGGAGGCTCCTCTATCTGCATGGTTTGCCTTATTGCACCGAGGAGTTCCTCTGTGTACGCTGAGAAAAACAAATATCTTTTTCCCCTCTCTGAAGGATCCATATTTGACTCTCCTTCCTCTGGGTCAGATTCGGAGAGGTCCCCCTCAGAAGATGTATCCGACTCACTCGGTCTCTTCCGGCGTCCCTGTGTGTCTGCCTGGATGGCCTGGGGGTATACGAGTCCCGCCACTGAAGCCTGCACCTCCTGCCTTATGATGGATCTCATGTTTGTCATAAGGGCCGCCTGTTCTTCCTCTATGATCCAGCTCGTGCATGCTTTACAGAGGGGTTTTTGCCAAGTCTCTGACAGTTTTTTTTACTGCAGACAGGGCACTTTTTACTTTTCCTAGGCTTCTTGTCATCCTTTTTTACCGCTGTCAAGGTGGATGCTCCCCCCTAGAAAACACAATGTACTGTATATGCCCTGAGGTTTCTAGCATCTGTCATGGCCTATGTGGGGATCTGCAGCCCGGTACTCACATGAGCCTGGCTCTCCAAGCTCATTTCCAATCTGCCTGCATCATCCCTGCTGGGACCAGGGAGTCCATGTGTCTGAGCCCGCCTGACAAGACCCTGGATCCCCGTTACCTCCTATATCCTGGCGATGCTCACTCCATCCCGACGCTGTGTTGCTGGCCTCTCTGGAAGCTCACCCTCCCCCGGGGGGAGTGATGCTGCCCCTGACCAGGAAGTGAAGCGTGACGCGGCCGGAAGCTGGTGCTGGTCACGCTGGGACACCTGTTATGAATGGGTCACCGAGGATGAAAAAACCTAAAACAAGCTAAGCCCCAGAAAAACCAGAGAGGTTGGTAACTATGCAGATTGCAGATCCCTGATCCTAACCACACAACTAGCAGCAGCCGTGGAGCGTACCTACGATGAACCTAGACGCCTCGTCACCGCCTGGAGGACTAAATAAGCCTAAAGCAAGAAAAGGGGAAAACTAACTGCCCCAGAGCAGACCGCAAAGAAATAGCCTCCACACATGTATTGACGGTGAAACAAGATGAAAACACAAACACAGGCAGGAAAATAGGCTGAGCAAATGATGGGGCCCAAACTAACTAGAAAGGAGACGAAAGGAAAGACACTGTCTGCAATCTGCCCAAAACCCTACAAAATAATGTCCAACACTTCTGATAAAATTAACCCTGAAGTCACTAGACTTCTCCCACTACATCAGCACTTTGAAATATTCTGAGACAGAGCAAAAAGAGGCCAATCTAATAAGGGACAAAAAGCAAATTGGCAAATACAGATAAATAAGAGTGGAAATTCAGCACAGCCCCAGCCGGGGCTGGCTGACCACACAAAAAAACTGAATAGAACAACAAAATCAAGTGTGAACAATAGCAGAAAAACTTAGCTTGAGCTGACTGGAACAGAGCTGAGAACCAAGACCTGACAAGCAGAAGGAATCACCAGCACCAGAGTAGGGCGTCGGCTGTCTTAAATCCAATCTGAGATTCCTGAGGTCCAATCGTCATCCTCATAGAATCATAGAATCATAGAATCGTAGAGTTGGAAGGGACCTCCTGGGCCATCTGGTCCAACCCCCTGCTCAAAGCAGGATTTGCTAAATCATCCCAGTCAGATGTCTGTCCAGCCTCTGTTTGAAGACTTCCATTGAAGGAGAACTCACCACTTCTCGTGGCAGCCTGTTCCACTCATTGATCACTCTAACTGTCAAAAAGTTTTTTCTAATATCTAATCTGTGTCTCCTCCCATTCAGTTTCATCCCATTGCTTCTAGTCTTTCCTTGTGCAAATGAGAATAAAGTTGATCCTTCTACAATGTGACAGCCCTTTAGATATTTGTAGACAGCTATTAAGTCTCCTCTCAGTCTTCTCTTTTGCAAACTAAACATTCCCAAATCCTGCAACCTCTCCTCATAAGACAGGGTTTGCAGACCGGTCACCATTCTGGTCGCTCTTTTCTGAACTTGCTCCAGTTTGTTGATGTCTTTTTTAAAATGTGGTGCCCAAAACTGGACACAATATTCCAGATGAGGTCTGACCAAAGAGGAGTAGAGGGAAATAATGACTTCACGTGATCTAGACTGTATGCTTCTGTTAATACATCCTAGAATTGCATTTGCCTTTTTTGCTGCTGCATCACACTGTTGACTCATATTCAGTCTGTGATCTATTAGTATACCCAAGTCTTTTTCACATGTGCTGTCACTTAGCCCTATTCCTCCCATTCTATATATGCTTTTTCCATTTTTATTGCCCAGATGTAGTACTTTGCATTTCTCCCTGTTAAAAACCATTCTGTTAGTTGCTGCCCACTTCTCCAGTTTATTTAAATCTTTTTGAATCCTCTCTCTCTCTTCTCTAGTATTAGCTATCCCTCCTAGCTTTGTGTCATCAGCAAATTTAATCAGTTTACCCTCAATTCCTTCATCTAAATCGTTGATAAAGATGTTGAACAATACAGGGCCCAGGACAGAGCCCTGTGGTACCCCACTTGAGACATTCTTCCAACTGGATGTGCAGCCATTTACGACCACTCTTTGGGTCCGATCACTAAGCCAGTTATGAATCCACCTAACAGTTGCCTTGTCCATTCCATACTTAATCATTTTTTCAATAAGGATTGTATGAGAGACTTTGTCAAATGCTTTGCTGAAGTCAAGATATACTATATCTACAGCATTTCCTTGATCCACCCAATCAGTGATACCGTCATAGAAGGAAATTAAGTTAGTCTGACATGACTTATTAGTTACAAACCCATGCTGACTCTGTTTAATCACTTCATTCTTATCCAGGTATTGACATACATGTTGTTTAATAATTTGTTCAAAGATCTTTCCTGGTATAGAAGTCAGACTCACCGGCCTATAGTTACCTGGGTCCACCTTCTTCCCCTTTTTGAAGATAGGAACAACATTTGCTCTTCTCCAGTCTTCTGGCACTTCTCCTGTTCTCCAAGAATTTTCAAAGATTATAGAGAGGGGTTCAAAAATTTCTTCTGCTATCTCCTTCAGTACTCTGGGGTGTAATTCATCTGGACCTGGAGACTTGAATTCATTTAGGTTAGCTAAGTGTTTCCTCACTATCTTTCTGTTTATAGATATCCTGGATTCTTCTATTCCCTTAATAGGACAGTGAATAACAGTTGATGTTACATTTCCTTTCTGAGAGAAAACAGATGCAAAATAGGAATTTAAAAGTTCAGCCTTCTCAACATCCTGTCTTACCATTTCATCATTTTCATCCTGTAAAAATCCTATAGCATCTTTGACTTTTCTTTTACTTTTGACATATCCCCAAAATCCTTTATTATTGCTTTTGACATCTCTTGCAAGCCTCAATTCATTTTCAGCTTTAGCTAATCTGATTTGTGCCCTGCAGGTTCTGCAGACAGCATTATATTCTTCTTTAGATATGCCTCCCTCTTTCCATTTTATAAACATTTTTTTCTTCCTTTTTAGCATGTGCTTAAGTTCTGTGTTCATCCATCCTGGTTTCCTTAACTGCTTCCTATTCTTCCCTCTTTTCGGAATTGTTAACAACTGTGCTTTGAGAATTTCATTTTTCAAGATTTCCCATCCTTCCTGGACATTTTTGTCCTCATTATCAGGTGGCAGATCTCTACTGATTAAATCAGCCTCACTACCTCCTGTTACCACCAGAGGGAGCCTGGAAGGAGAACTCACAACTGGTAGACCAGAAAATGAACTCACAACAGTACCCCCCTTGAGGAGGGGTCACCGAACCCTCATCCACGCCACCAGGCCGATCAGGATGGGCCCGGTGAATAGCACGAACCAATCTATTGGCATGAATATGAGAGGCAGAGACCCAAGAATTATCCTCCTGGCCATAACCCATAAGAATAAGAATTATCCTCCTGACCATAACAAATTTGACCAAATACTGGAGTCTCCGTCTAACCAAATGAGAATCCAATATTTTCTCTACCTCATATTCCACATTGCCTTCAACCAACACAGGGTCAGGAGGTGCTGCCATAGGAACCACTGGCTCAACAAACCTCTTCAACAGAGATTTGTGAAATACGTTATGGACCTTGAACGTAACTGGAAGAGCCAATCGAAAAGAAACAGGATTAAGAATCTCCAAAATCTTATAAGGTTCAATAAATCTTGGCTTAAATTTTGGAGATACAACCTTCATAGGAATATTCTTAGACGACAACCAAACCATATCACCCACTTTAAACCGGGGACCAATGGTCCTATGCCGGTTGGAAAATCGCTGGGCCTTTTCCTGAGAGAGTGACAACTTATCCACCACTTGGTCCCATATCTGCTGCATTCTCTCAACCACAGTGTCCACACCTGGGCAGGACGAAGATTCCACTTGCCCTGAAGAGAATAAAGAATGAAACCCAAAATTACACAAAAAGGGTGACATCAAAGTGGCAGAACTAGCTCTAGTGTTCAGCGCGAATTCGGCCAAGGGCAAAAATGAGACCCAATCATCCTGATCAGCAGATATAAAACATCTTAAATAAGACTCCAAGGTCTGGTTTGTTCTCTCAGTCTGTCCATTGGTCTGGGGATGAAATGCGGAGGAGAAGGATAACTGAATTCCCAGATTGCAACAAAAGGCTTTCCAGAATCTGGAAGCAAACTGAACTCCTCTGTCGGACACAATGTTCTCAGGAATCCCATGTAACCGAACCACCTGTTGTAAAAACAAGGGCACCAACTCAGCGAAAGATGGCAACTTTGGGAGTGGTACCAGATGGACCATCTTCAAAAATCTATCACAAATCAACCAGATAACAGTCATTCTCTGAGAGACAGGAAGATCAGCAATAAAATCCATTGAGATATGGGTCCATGGCCTCTTGGGCACCGGCAGGGGCATCAGCAACCCACTAGAACAAGAACAGGGTTTAGACCGAGAACAAGTCCCTGAGAACTGTACAAAATTCCTGACATCACAAGATAAGGCAGGCCACCAAAACGACCGACTCACCAAATCTCTGGTACCAAAAATACCCGGATGACCAGCCAATGCGGAGCAATGAATTTCAGACATCAATCTCTTTCTCCACTGGTCAGGAACATACAATTTTCCCATAGGGCAACGCTCAGGTTTATCCTCCTGAAATTCCTCCAGGGCGTCTCAAATCGGGCGAAATGGCAGAAAGAACTACCCCCTCAACTAGGATGGTAGTAGGCTCGGTCACATTAAGAGAATCGGCAAAGAAACTCCTAGAAAGGGCATCTGCCTTAACACTCTTAGTGCCCGGAAGAAAACAGACCACAAAATTAAAACTCAAGTAAAACAAGGCCCATCTAGCCTGTCTAGGATTCAAGCGTTTGGTCGACTCCAGATAAATCAAATTCTTGTGATCGGTGAGGACCACAACTTGATGTCTAGTTCCCTCCAACCAATGTCTCCACTCCTCAAATGGCCATTTCATGGCCAACAATTCCCGATTCCCCACGTCATAGTTGCGTTCAGATGGGGAGAACTTTCGAGAAAAGAAGGCACAGGGATTCATCTTAGAAGTCACAGGGTCTATTTGGGACAAAACAGCTCCTGCACCAATCTCAGAAACATCTACCTCCACCTGAAATGGAAGTGAGACATCAGGTTGCCGTAAAACCGGAGCTGAAGTAAATCTCCGCTTAAGCTCCTGAAATGCTGAAACAGCCTCAGGAGACCAATTCAGCACATCAGCGCCCTTCTTGGTCAGATCAGTCAGTGGTTTGACAATACCAGAAAAATTACCTATAAATTTACTATAGAAATTAGCAAAACCCAAAAACTTCTGAAGGGCCTTCAAAAAAGGAGGCTGAACCCAATCATAAAAGGCCTGTACCTTGGCCAGGTCCATTTCAATAGTCAATGGAGACAAGATAAATCCCAAAAATGAAATCCTCTGTACACCAAAGAGGCATTTCGATCCCTTAACAAACAGGGAATTCTCCCTCAAAATCCGGAACACAGTCCGGACGTGTTCCACATGAGAATCCCAATCACTAGAAAAGATCAAAATATCATCCAGATAGATGATCAAAAACTTATCCACAAAGTCACGGAAAATATCATTCATAAAGGACTGGAAGGCAGAAGGGGCATTAGTGAGCCCAAAAGGCATCACCAGGTACTCAAAATGTCCCTCCGGAGTATTAAACGCCATCTTCCATTCATCCCCGTGGTTGATGCGAATAAGATTATACGCCCCCCTGAGGTCAAGCTTAGTAAACCAGCAGGCACTCTTAACTCTGGAGAATAAATCAGACATCAGAGGTAACGGGTACTGATATTTAACCGTCATCTTGTTAAGGGAACGATAATCAATACATGGCCTTAATGAACCATCTTTCTTGGCCACAAAAAACCCCCCAGCACCTAAAGGTGATGAGAATGGTCTAATATGACTCTTCTCCAACGACTCCTTAATATCGGATCGCATAGCATCATGTTCAGGTACTGATAAGATGAAAAGCCGACCCTTGGGAAATTTACACCCAGGCATCAACTCAATTGCACAGTCATAACTCCTATGAGGAGGCAAAGATGCAGACTTACTCTCACTAAATACATCAGAAAAATCGGCCAGATAATCAGGAATATCATGAGACTGAGGAGAGGTGGAGAAAACAGAAGCGTCCCTAAGAACACACTGACAACCCCAACTCACCACAGTCCCAGATTTCCAATCCAAAACTGGATTATGAGTTTGCAACCAGGGAAAACCCAGAACAATAGTATCATGCAAATTATGCAGCACCAAAAATTTACAATTTTCTTGGTGGTCTGGGGCAACTCGCATTATCACCTGTGTCCAAAACTGAGGTTTATTCTACGCCAAAGGAGTAGCATCAATACCCCTCAAAGGAATAGGCGTCCGCAGAGGTGTCATGGAAAAACCACAACGTTTAGCAAAGTCCAAATCCATCAGATTCAACGCTGCTCCTGAATCCACAAAAGCCTTAGTGGAAAACGTGGATAAGGAGCAGATCAGAGTAATTGCCACAAGGAACTTAGGTTGTACGCCACCCACAGCAAATGTGTGTGCAAAACGTTTCTCTCATTTAGGGCAGACAGAAATAGTATGAGAGGCGTCTCCACAGAAAAAACACAGCTTATTACGCCTTCTAAACTCTTGACGTTGCGCCCTAGACAAAACCCCTTCACATTGCATAGGTTCAGACGTTTGTTCAAAAGGTGGCAGCGCCTCCCATGTAGTTTTACATTCACGTAAACGCTGATCAACTTGAATGGCCAATGACATCATCCCCCTAGTCTGGATGATTATCCAGACTAGGGGGAACAGGAAATCCTACCATAACATCTTTTATTGTCTCTGATAAACCCTTCCGAAAGAGAGCTGCCAGAGCACTATCATTCCATTTAGTAAGGACCACCCACTTTCGGAATTTTTGACAGTATAACTCTGCAGAATCCTGACCCTGGTTTAATGCCAACAAGGTTCTCTCAGCTTGATCAACAGCATTAGGTTCATCATACAACAACCCCAAGGCTTGAAAAAATGCATCCACATTAGTCAGAATAGAATTTTCACGTGTCAGAGAAAAAGTCCAATCCTGGGGATCGCCGCGCAGCATGGAGATTGCAATTTTAACCTGCTGCGCAGAGCTCCCCGATGAGTTAGGCTTCAAGGCAAGAAATAATTTACAATTATTCTTAAAATTCAGAAATTTAGACCGATCCCCAGAAAACACATCAGGAGTAGGGATCTTAGGTTCAGCAGCATGTGACGGAATGAGGTAGGTGGAAATTCCCTGCACTTCAGCAGCAAGTTGCTCCACACGATCAGACAATTGCTTAATCTCCATTAGGAAAAAAATCCTCCTACAGCCCCAGAGAAAAAGAGGAAAAAATACATAAAAAAATATTTCTGACACTTTTGTTTTCTTTTTTTTTTTTTTAAACAACTTTTTCCTGCTTTTGAGTACCCTATAATCTGCGGTATGACTGGTGATTCTGTTATGAATGGGTCACAGAGGAGGAAAAAAACCTAAAACAAGCTAAGCCCCAGAAAAAACAGAGAGGTTGGTAACTATGCAGATTGCAGATCCCTGATCCTAACCACACAACTAGCAGCAGCCGTGGAGCGTACCTACGATGAACCTAGACGCCTTGTCACGGCCGGAGGACTAAATAAGCCTAAAGTAAGAAAAGGGGAAAACTAACTGCCCCAGAGCAGACCGCAAAGAAATAGACAGCCCCCACACATGTATTGACGGTGAAACAAGATGAAAACACAAACACAGGCAGGAAAATAGGCTGAGCAAACAATGGGGCTCAAACTAACTAGAAAGGAGAGGAAAGGAAACACACTGTCTGCAATCTGCCCAAAACCCTACAAAATGATGTCCAACACTTCTGATAACAAAATTAACCCTGAAGTCACTAGACTTTTCCAACTATATCAGCACTCTGAAATATTCTGAGATAGAGCAAAAAGAGGCCAATCTAATAAGGGACAAAAAGCAAATTGGCAAATACAGATAAATAAGAGTGGAAATTCAGCACAGCCCCGGCCGGGGCTGGCTGACCACACAAAAAACTGAATAGAACAACAAAATCAAGTGTGAACAATAGCAGAAAAACTTAGCTTGAGCTGACTGGAACAGAGCTGAGAACCTAGACCTGACAAGCATAAGGAATCATCAGCACCAGAGTAGGGCGTCGGCTGTCTTAAATCCAATCTGAGATTCCTGAGGTCGAATTGTCATCCTCATTATCAGGTGGCAGATCTCTACTGATTAAATCAGCCTCACTACCTCCTGTTACCACCAGAGGGAGCCTGGAAGGAGAACTCACAACTGGTAGACCAGAAAATGAACTCACAACAGACGCCCCTGTTAATGCTTCTTCCTCCGGGACCCGCTTGATGGACCCTGCCACCGATGCTCATAGAGGCGGACCCGGACCTGGAGACGTCCGAGGTAAACATGCCAGGTCAAGAGCCCCCGTCAGAGGTAAGCGACCCCTTCCTCATGAGCAGCACTGCACTGAGGTATGCTGAGGGGCCCTCTGGTCGTGTGTCAGCTGCAGGCTCGACGGGGTGGGAAGGATAAGGCTGAGCCCCCCGATCCTCACCATCTGCTTGGAGCGGCCGGAGGTTCTCTTGTCGATCCTATCCACAGTGGGACAGGAAAAACACTGAAGGGTGGTTGGGGAGGGTCCTTTTTAACTCTCGTTTCCTGTCCCACTGAGGGTAAGAAGGACGTCCTCCATGATGCTGTCAGGTGGGTGACTTGGAAAATAAACTACATTTTTACCAGTAAAATGATGTTTCAGCCCCAAGTTTTTAATTTTTTTAAGGGCTAATAGGATACATTTTTACAACAAACCAAGGTCCATTGCACCAATACCCTATAGGTCATCGATAAATACTTTTCAGGCACAGTGCAAAGCTCAGAAGGGAAGTAGCATCATATTATAGTGCAGATTTTGCTGTAATTGGATTGCGAGTGCCAAGAGGTGCCATCACAGCAGAACTCTTCCCAATAATGACCACATTTTTCAAACTAAACCTCTCAACGAATTTATCTAGGGTGCAGTGATCATATTAGCACCACGGGTGTGTCAAAATTTTTATACCATTGTGCAGTGAAGAAAATATAATTGCACTTTTACTACAAAAATTTTGGTTTAGCCGCAGATTTCACATTTTCACACTAGAAGTGGGATAAAATGGCACCAAAATTTGCCCCACAATTTCTACTTGAATATGGCAATAGCCAAAATGTGAGATTCGGGAGGGGCTGAATGCTATTTGCCTCATGGTGCACAGATTTTCCTAGAACAGTTTGTGGACGCCATATACAAAGCCCATAAGTGCTACAAGAGCAGAATCCCTCCCTCAAGTGACCACCATTTTGGAAATTATACCTCTTTGGTTATTTATCTACAGGTGTACAACAGATTTTCCATAAACACAGATGGGCATTTTCCATAAACAAACAGCAGTGGATGTTGCTGAGTGAAAATTGCAAACTGCCGTTGTAGTGACAAGCATGTTGTAGTCACCAGTACGTTATGCCCAGCTCATGCATAGACACACACCCGTTAAATAGGCAGACTCCCATTGCTACAGAAATGCCAAACATGTGGTCGCTATATCTGGTTTAGGCACACTGTGGCTCAGAAGAGAGGGGGGCATTTGGAAGCGCAGAATTTCCTGCATTTTTTTTGAAGGGTGAGGAACCCTTTCGCTTTTCCAGAGTCTTTGTACTACCAGTAACATGGAAGCCCCCTATATTTCCGTTAACATATGACGGACCTGAGTGGGGACTTTCTATTTTTGAGGATTGAGTTGAAGATTTTATAGGGAACATTTTACATAATGTTTAGGATCACATTTATCCTGCGCTCTACGCTGAGCACTTAGATTGGGGTTTCCATCTTTTAACGGTACAACCTCTGCTTGCTGTCTGTCATCTGCTGGTTATCATCCTGCAACATTTCTTTTAATGGTATATAACAGTGCCTGCTGAATCTTTGCTAAATTCATTTGTTGCATTGTACTCAATATTCACTGCTGTATATGCATGGTTGGGCTCACTAGAGAGGTATCTGGCGAAAGGTGTTCTAGCATATAGATGTTGTCATGCCCAGTGTCTTTGATCATCTATCCATCCCTGGTGTGCTGGCCAGCTGCTAATTTATCCCAAACCAGCTCCCACAATCCCTCTCACCTGATTCTCTACTCAGTCCTATAAATTTAGTATCATTCTAGGGGTGCATGCGTATGGGGTCTGACATGCGTCCCCCTGCAGCAAAGTATCACTGCAGCTAATTATCCAGAAGCTGCAGTTATTTCAATGGCCGTTCGTCATGGCCATGTGGAGTCTCCAATTTAAGGGCAGAAGGGCTTTCTTCTCGCTGCCTGCTCCTGAAATGCTGCAATCAACTTCAGGTCTCAGGGAATTAAAGTGCCAGGAGCGGTGCAGGACCGCTCCTGGCACTGAATTCCGGGTTTCAGAATCAGCTAATACCCAGGGGTGATCGGGCATGCACAGTTTCGGTGCACGCAAAATTGCCTAGATATATCCATACATTCCAGGTCAGCAAGTACCTGGCCACCGGAACGTATAGATACGTCTAAAGTCGGAAAGGGGTTAAGCAAGAAGCACCAAACATCAACATGAAAACCAAGGAGCTCTTAAACCAAGTCAGGGATAAAGTTGCTGAGAAGTACAAGTCAGGATTGGGTAATGAAAAAATATTTCAATCTCTGATGATCCCTCGGAGCACCATCAAATCGGGTACTATTCAGATTACACCAAGTAAACAGGCATGTGCAAAACGTGGAAATTGAGGTTTTGGAAGTTGCCGAAGTTGTCCAATCACTAGTTTAGTTCTTGATCGAACTGCGAGAATAGATTGAGGAAAAAGCTCTCAACATTTCTGAAAGAAAAGTATCTATGAGTGTGATGTGATTATGAGCATTCAATTCTCAGGAAACTTCAATCTGATGAGACAAGTGATGGTGAAGTTCGTTGAAGTGGGCGTGATACGTTTTGAATCAATACGTTTCTAATCAACTTTATGAGGAGAGGGGAGAATTTCTGGGCTTTGGGCAAGGTCATAAAAATATGTAAATTTCTTCCCCCTGTATGATGCTGACAGGGTCGGACTGGAGTGTCTGGGGCCCACAGGGGGAATTGAAACTTGGAGCCCACCCTAGAGCTATATGCAAATATCTGTACGTCATTATCCCTGTTCCCTGTTATAGTGGAGCATCGACTGTAAAACACAGAAGGCCCTTGCATACCTACTGAGCATCACCATAACAGGGAGGTTCAATTATGGTAGTTTGCATTAAAGGAGTTATTTTGTTACAAAAAGTTATCACCGGTCCATGGGTTCTACAGGATAAGTGATTGCTTAGGTCTGACCATTAGAAACTTCACCAATGTGAAGCATGAGGAAGTTTAATCCCTGATAGGACATTTTAAAATGCAGTGGCAGGTGGGATCTCTGACCACAGCTCCATTCATTCTCTTTGGGGCTTCCAAAAAACACAAGTGCAGTGCTAGCAGCCACGGAGTGAATGAAAGGATCACTGGTAAAGTCAAACATGCCATTTCTGTTAAATGAGATAAAAATTCTGCTGATTGGTGGGTGTCTGACTGCTTAGACCCAATCAATACGTCATCACTTATCCTGTGGAGAAGCGATTACTTTTTCCACAGGAGAACCTGTTATGACTGGGTCACCGAGGAGGAGAGCAAGCCCAAGCTAAGCCACAGAAAACCAGAGAGGTTGGTAACTAAGCAGATTGCAGACCCCTGATCCTAGCCACACAACTAGCAGTAGCTGTGGAGCGTGCCTACGATGATCCTAGACGCCTCGGCACAGCTGGAGAGCTAACTAAGCCTAAAGTAAGAAAAGGTAAATCTAAACTGCCCCAGAGCAAACCCCAAAGGAATAGATAGCCCCAAAACATATATTGTCAGTGAGACAAGATGAAAACACAAACGCAGGCAGGAAAATAGACTGAGCAAATGATGGGGCCCACACTGACTAGACAGGACAGGAAAGGAAAGACACTGTCTGCAATCATGCAAAAAACCCTGCAAAAGGTCCAACAAGTCTGATGCAAAAAATACTGAAGTTGCACGACTTCGCCCACTATATCAGCACTCTGGTTTATTCTGAAAGCAGAGCAAAAAGTGGCCAATCTAATAAGGGACAAACACAAACTGGCACAAGCAGTAATATATGGACGGTGATTCAGCACAGCCCCAGCCTGAGCTGGCTGACACACACAAAACTGAGATAGACAAAACCAGATCAAATATAAACAGAATAGCAAATGAACACTTAGCTGAACATGCAGGGACTGAGCTGGAAACAAAGACCTCAGGAGGCAGGAAGAAAATCACCAGCAGGGATAGAGGGAGTCAGTTGTCTTAAATCCCAATCTGAAACCCCAGATCTCCAATCGTCGAAATCATTATCAGGTGGCAAACCTCTGTTAATCAGATCAGCGCCATTACCTCCAGTAACCACCAGAGGGAGCCCAGAAAGAGAACTTGCAACCCCTCTGTCAATTTGACCAGCTCCACTACCTTCGGTAATAACCAGAGGGAGGCTAGAAACCGAATTCACAAGAACCCCTGTAAGTGCTTCTCTGCCGCTGTGTATTTATTCACTAATGGAAATAAAGAATCTTCTCCCAATTAATATGAGAGAACAAATGTCCTCCCATACCAAACACAATCCACTACACCAAGACCAATAATACCACAAAATACACTATACCAAGACCAATAATACCACATACAGGTAAAAAATACCATCACACCATGACCAGACCACATAGTGACTGAATAATACTACATACAAGGAGCAAGACCACAAATTACCACCACATGGTGATCAAATATTACATTACGGATCATGAATACAAACCAATACTAACAACACTATTACCACCAGTGACATTATACACAGGAGCTCTGTTTAAAGTGTCAGTGTACAAGTAATACAGTCATCACCAGTGACATTATACACAGGAGCTCTGTTCACAGTGTGTAGTGTGCATGTACATGTAATACACTGACTCACCAGTGACATCTGTAGTTGAAGTCCTTCATCTTTGCTTTTCTTCCTCATGCAGCACAGACCGCCATTACTTCTTCCAGCCAGGACTTGTCTCTGCAAAAAATAACACACAGTCAACAATAGCTGATTGCTTGCAGATCATATTCCCCACGACTTCTACTCTACGTCAGATGAAGAAAAAAAGGGATGCAGTGACATCCTGCACAGTAACAGGACACCCTTTTGTTGCCTCTATGGAAAACTGTTTCCTAAAAAGTAAATTATATTACAGTATTAATAATGTCCCTAATTGGACCCTAATGAAGTTATGTTCCCCACTTGTCACCATAAACTAATATAGCACGTTCCTCATTCTGGCCCCCAAACAGTATCTAAGTCCCTCATCCCAACCCCCTTTATTTAATAATCTTGCCCAGCCTGACACCCTTTATTTTATAATATGCCCCAGCCTGGCCCCCTGTGTCCCTTGTCCAGCCAGGCCCCAATATACCCATCCTGGCCCCCCATATAACTATACTTGCTCCCATATGTCCATTGTCCTGTCCCACCGTATATCCATCCTGGCTCCCTGCATATATCCATCATGGCCCCTCTATATATTAATTCTGTCTCCCTCATATACCCATCCTGATCCCTTGTCCTGGCCCCTCCATATATCCATCCTGTTCCCTCTATATATTCATCCTGGTCCCTTGTCCTGCTCCCTCCATATATCCATCCTGGCCCCTTGCTTGTCCTGCCCCCCATATATCCATTTTGGACCCTCATCCTGCCCCTCATATATCCATCCTAATTCCTTGTCCTGCCCCCCTCCCCATATATATATATATATCCATCCTGGTTCCTTGTCCTGCCTCCACCACAAATATCCATCCTGGCCTCCTGTCCCATATTTCCACCCTGGCACCTTGTCCTTTCCCTCCCCCTCCATATATACATCCTGCCCCCTAGTCCTGGCCACATGTACAGAGAAAAAAATAAATCAAAAGATTCCTCTTACCTTCTTGTGCTCCCAGCGCCATCCCCCTCTGCAGGTCCGGCGCACTCAAATTAAAATGGACACCGACCTAGCAGAGGCTGACAGCTGACTTGCGCCCATCGCATGACTGATGTTATTCGTAGGTGACGACAGGAGCACACTAGTCAGTGCTCATCGGGACATGTGATGCAGTGGTGCAGATAGTGAATGCTGCATATGCGTGCCCCTGCACATATTCTGTCTGAGATTTTAAAGGGCCCATACCACTAAAAACTGCTCACTTTTTTTCCCATTTCTTCTTATTCCCACCGCCATCTACTGGGTCCACAGCAAGATCCCACCAGGGATTTTCCCGATACCCTGCCAGGCCAGTGCGCCACTGGATGCTGACTAATCATAAGCATGCAACTACACTCAAAGGAAAGAGAAACATATCCCACCTTAGTTTCTATTTTCCTTTCAGTGTTGCTACCTATTTATGATTGACCAAGTGTAGCGCAAGACACAGGGACTATCACGCCAAAAAGTAGTCTCGTATATTCCAAAACTCACAATCATAAAATTGTAGAATCTGGTAAGATTCATAAAACTTACGGTAACTGCAAGCACAATTTAATAGTGCAAGGGGAGCTGAGTAGATTGCTACATACTATAGTTTTGTGAGAAAATATTCAATAGAACCTGTGTTTTCATAATTTACACCTCTGTACTCTCTGGGGTCTTTGGTCTGGTGGGTAGTCCTACCAGTGACTGACAGCTTTATTTTAATCGCATACGGAGATAACTGTCAGTCACTGATAAAACTGTCTACTGGACTGAAAATCCCAGGAGGAGCAGAGGTGCGAATTATGAAAACACAGGATAAACCATATCTTTTCCTTCAATATTATATTACCAATCTACTTTGCTTCCCCTGCTCTATAACAGCACGATGCTTGCAGATTGGACAGCATTTTCATGATGAGTTTTCATTTAAAAAATGTAAACTTGCCTTCCGTAAAGGTGTCATTTAAATGCTGCTGTTCCCTGCATGTCATAATATACTACTATACTTCTATAGATAACATACATTTTAATAAACATTACATTGATACTTTGATTGATGAAATCCGTCTTATGATTGTTCTTTAATTTTTATTTTCAGCTTTGTGTTAATGAGATTCTTGTGCCCTAAGGCGGGGTTGGTGTAACAGCATGTGCATACTACAGCTGACAGTGTAACAGTATGTGCATACTACAACTGAGAGTGCAACAGTATGTGCATACTACAGCTGACAGTGTAACATTATGTGTATACTACAGTTGACAGTGTAACATTATGTGCATACTACAGCTGACAGTGTAACATTATGTGTATACTACAGCTGACAGTGTAACATTATGTGCATACTACAGCTGACAGTGTAACATTATGTGCATACTGCAGCTGACAGTGTAACAGTAAGTGCATTCTACAGCTGAGTGTAACAGTATGTGTATACTACAGCTGACAGTGTAACAAATACGTGTATACTACAGCTGACAGTGTAACATTATGTGCATACTACAGCTGACAGTAACATTATGTACATACTGCAGTTGACAGTGTAACAGTATGTGCATACTACAGCTGACCGTGTAACAGTATGTGTATACTACAGCTGAGTGTAACAGTATGTGCATACTACAACTGACAGTGTAACAGTATGTGTATACTACAGCTGAGTGTAACAGTATGTGCATACTACAGCTGACAGTGTAACAGTATGTGTATACTACAGCTGAGTGTAACAGTATGTGCATACTACAGCTGAGTGTAACAGTATGTGCATACTACACCTGAGTGTAACAGTATGTGTATACTACAGCTGACAGTGTAATAGTATGTGCATATTACCGCTGAGAGTGTAACAGTATGTGCACACTACAGCTGAAAGTGTAACAGTATGTGCATACTACAGCTGAGTGTAACAGTATGTGTATACTACAGCTGAGTGTAACAGTATGTGCATACTACAACTGACAGTGTAACAGTATGTGTATACTACAGCTGAGTGTAATAGTATGTGCATACTACAGCTGACAGTGTAACAGTATGTGTATACTACAGCTGAGTGTAACAGTATGTGCATACTACAGCTGAGTGTAACAGTATGTGCATACTACACCTGAGTGTAACAGTATGTGTATACTACAGCTGACAGTGTAATAGTATGTGCATATTACCGCTGAGAGTGTAACAGTATATGCATACTACAACTGACAGTGTAACATTATGTGCATACTACAGCTGACAGTGCAACATTATCTGCATACTGCAGCTGACAGTGTAACAGTATGTGCATTCTACAGCTGAGTGTAACAGTATGTGTATACTACAGCTGACAGTGTAACAAATACGTGTATACTACAGCTGACAGTGTAACATTATGTGCATACTACAGCTGACAGTAACATTATGTACATACTGCAGTTGACAGTATAACAGTATGTGCATTCTATAGCTGGCAGTGTAACAGTATGTGTATACTACAGCTGACAGTGTATCAATATGTGCATACTACAGCCGACAGTGTAATATTATGTGCATACCACAGCCGGCAGTGTAACAGTATGTGCATACTACAGCTGAGTGTAACAGTATGTGCACACTCCAGCTAAGAGTGTAACAGTATGTGTATACAACAGCTGAAAATGTAACAGTATGTGCATACTGCAGCTGAGTGTGTAACATTATGTGCATACTACAGCTGACAGTGTAACATTATGTGCATACTGCAGCTGACAGTGTAACAGTATGTGCATTCTACAACTGACAGTGTAACAGTATGTGTATACTACAGCTGACAGTGTAACAATATGTGCATACTACAGCAGACAGTGTAATATTATATGCATACCACAGCCGGCAGTGTAACAGTATGTGTATACTACAGCTGAAATTGTAACAGTATGTGCACACTACAGCTGAAAGTGTAACAGTATGTGCATACTACAGCTGTGTGTAACAGTATGTGCATACTACAGCTGAGTGTAACAGTATGTGTATACTACAGCTGAAAGTGTAACAGTATGTGCATACTACAGCTGAAAGTGTAACAGTATGTGCATACTACAGCATACAGTGTAATATTATATGCATACCACAGCCAGCAGTGTAACAGTATGTGTATACTACAACTGAAATTGTAACAGTATGTGCACACTACAGCTGAAAGTGTAACAGTATGTGCATACTACAGCTGAGTGTAACAGTTTGTGCATACTACAGCTGAGTGTAACAGTATGTGTATACTACAGCTGAAAGTGTAACAGTATGTGCATACTACAGCTGAACGTGTAACAGTATGTGCATACTACAGCTGAGAGTAACAGTATGTGCATACTACAGCTGAGTGTAACAGTATGTGCATACTACAGCTGAGAGTGTAACAGTATGTGCATATTACAGCTGACAGTGCAACAGTATGTGTATACTACAGCTGAGAGTGCAACAGTATGTGCATACTACAACTGACAGTGTAACAGTATGTGAATACTACAGCTGAGTGTAACAGTATGTGCATACTACAACTGACAGTGTAACAGTATGTGTATACTACAGCTGAGTGTAACAGTATGTGCATACTACAACTGACAGTGTAACAGTATGTGTATACTACAGCTGAGTGTAACAGTATGTGCATACTACAGCTGAGTGTAACAGTATGTGCATACAACACCTGAGTGTAACAGTATGTGTATACTACAGCTGACAGTGTAATAGTATGTGCATATTACCGCTGAGAGTGTAACAGTATATGCATACTACAACTGACAGTGTAACAGTATGTGTATACTACAGCTGAGAGTAACAGTATGTGCATACTACAGCTGAGTGTAACAGTATGTGCATATTACAGCTGACAGTGCAACAGTATGTGTACACTACAGCTGACAGTGTAATAGTATGTGCATATTACCGCTGAGAGTGTAACAGTATATGCATACTACAACTGACAGTGTAACAGTATGTGTATACTACAGCTGAGTGTAACAGTATGTGCATACTACAGCTGAGTGTAACAGTATGTGCATACAACACCTGAGTGTAACAGTATGTGTATACTACAGCTGACAGTGTAATAGTATGTGCATATTACCGCTGAGAGTGTAACAGTATATGCATACTACAACTGACAGTGTAACAGTATGTGCATACTACATCTAGACTGGTGTTCAAAAACAAACAAACATACAGTCAGCACATTTCAGCACCAGTATGAGCAGTGCAAAAAGTTTGCAACATTTCAACCAATTTTAAGCTAGAATTCTGGCTAAAACTGATGATTGAATGACATTTTGTTTGTAGTATAAGTTGGGGGGAAAGATTAATTCTTTTGGAACCAGATGTTACTGTACAGACTGAAGTGAAATATAAAATTCGCTACATACAATAAGAAGATTGAATTGTCATTGCGACTTTTCTTTATTCAAACCGAAATGTGGTATATGTAGCTTATTTTTTCTGTTATTTTTTTCTAGACTTCTGACAGAAAAAAGCATGTTTTGGGTGTTAGGAAAAAAAAGACAAAGTTTATCTAAAAAGTAGAAAAAAGGCCCCAAAGAACTTTCTCAACCGAATTTGATTTTCTAAACAAATGTGGAAATGTAGTCTTAATTCATTAAAAATTTAGAGAGCATCTTTTCCCCTCCTATTTAAAGCTGCAGAGTCTAAAAAATCTGGGAGTCCAAACAATATTTAATCTGCAATTCTGGATTATGTGAAAACAAGCACATTCAATCATAAAAATGGTTTAGGATCTCTGCCAGCTGTGCGATCCACATAAGACCCTCTTCAAAGCATTGCAGGGTCGGACTTATTGGCAGATACATAAGGTAGAGGCTGCTGGTCTATTTTGTATTTATTTCATCTTTAGTCATGTCCCAATTGGAAGGCTTCTAAAAGATGTGTTTATATTAGCTAATAGAAAACAGATCAACCAGTTTGCACATGTTGCTCCTTCATGGAGCTTACAAGCTTCTCACATATGATCCTATCACAAGTGCATCTGAAGCTTTGCCCAAAGGAACCTCTAAGGCCGGAGGTGTTTCAGGGAAATATTTAGGAAAAAGAAGTGGACAGTCACAATCAACAAGTCAAGCAAAAAGGAACATTTGTAGATCCCCCAGGGAATAATATTCTGCTTTGAGGTATGACAGGATAACTAGGTGCGTTTAATCAATGTAGCTCAGATAGGTCAAAAGAAAGTCTTGAATGGTTCTCACTATGGTAAGTACGCTGATGATGTCTTAAAATATAGAAAGAAAATATTAAAACAAGTCTCACGGATGTGGACAATGTGCACCATCATAACCAATGAGATTTCTCATGCACACCCTGTGCTTTTCTCTTCCGTACGTATTTTGAGCCAAGATGCAGTGTCAATTGTTTCAGACTTTTAGCAGCACTTGTTTTCACCCATTATAATGAATGTGTGAAAAACACAAGCAAAAGGCATGTAAATACGCAACTAAAAAAAGAGTGGATTGAAGCTAATATTTTTCCTGCCATTACTCTAAGGTTCTGTTTATGTGTCAAAGGATTCAAAATTATAATTTTTGTTTTAAAATTACATCAATAATTTTTTTCCATTGAATCAATAAATACTTTGAAGTCCATTATTACTGCGGTAGACAAGCATCTCATGTACATTACCCGAACATTATCCTACATAGCCATCATTCTGCGTGCCACCCCGCTGCACTGTAATTGTGCTCTGCATCATGGGCAGTATCTTTTAGCACATTTGTTTGTCTTGGGGGCCAGCAAGTCCCCAAGGTCCTGTAAGCATATACAGGCCACTGTCTGATCTGTAGATGGGATGAATGGATTCGGAAAGAGCCATGCCAGCTGTTGCAGGCTTTATCACAACACAGCAGTGACAGATGGGTGCCCATATTAACCACCTACTCTTATAAAAAGGCAGGGCATGGTGAAAGCCTCATGCTCTCCATGGTATTACCAAGACATAGTACTACTGGGCAATACCCCATCGTCCGTCATATACTGATAAACATTGCGGAGAGTAGAATATGTATAAATAAAAAAGCTTACCACAAAAAAGGACACCTCTATCAAGCCTTTATTAAACCGAAGTCAGGTGACCAACTTTATCCCCTTCACTCCAAGAGCTTTTTTCGATTTTTCATTTTCGTTTTTCGCTCCCCTTTTTTCCAGAGCCATAACTTTTTTATTTTTCCATCAATATGGCCATGTGAGGGCTTATTTTTTGCGGGACAAGTTGTACTTTTAAATGACACCATTGGTTTTACCATGTCGTGTATTCAAAAATGGGAAAAAAATTCCAAGTGCGGTGAAATTGCAAAAAAGTGCAATCCCATGCTTGTTTTTTGCTTGGCTTTTTTGCTAAGTTCACAAGATGCTAAATCTAACCTGCCATTATGATTCTCCAGGTCATTACAAGTTCATAGACACCAAACATGTCTAGGTTCTCTTTTATCTAAGTGGTGAAAAAAAATTCCAAAGTTTGCTTAAAAAAAAGCAAACGCAATTTTCTGAGACCTGTAGCGTCTCCATTTTTCATGATCTTGGGTTGGGTGTGGGCTTATTTTTGCGTGCTGGGCTGACGGTTTTAATGATACCACTTTTACAAATACGTTCTTTTGATTGCCCGTTATGTCGCGGTGACCAAAAACATAATTCTGGCGTTTTGAATTGTTTTCTCACTACGCCGTTTAGCTTTTTTTTATTGATAGAACGGGCGATTCTGATCATGGCGATACCTAATATGTGTATGTGGGATTTTTTTTGTTTTATTTTGATTGTGGCGAAAAGGGGGTGATTTGAACTTTTAGGTTTTTTTTATTTTTAAACATTTTTTTTTACCTTTGGCATGCTTCAATAGCCTCCATAGGAGGCTAGAAGCATGCACAACCCGATCAGCTCTGCTACATATGGACGATGAGCCCATATGTAGCAGATTTACTGCTGTGCTTTGAGCGCCGGCCACCAGGCGGCGCTCAATGCCATCTGCCTGGAACAACCATAGAGGTCTCTATGAGACCTGTAGTTGTCCAGGCAATGCATCGCTGACCCTCTATCACGTGACGAGGGTCGGCGATGAGCTCACTTCCAGCCCGGTGGCCAGAAGTGCTATTTAAATGTCCGCTGTCAGCTTTGACAGCGGGATTTAACTAGTTAATAGGCGCGGGCGGATGGCGATTCTGCTTGCGACTATTGCAGGCACATGTCAGCTGTTCATAACAGCTGACATGTCGCGGCTTTGAGGTGGGCTCACCGCTGGAGCCCATCTCAAAGCAGGGGATCCTTATCGATGACGTACTATTCAGTCATCGGTAAGGAAAGGGTTAAATTCATTATTAGATCATCAGAGTAAATGGACCATTCAGGCTGTGAGTCCACGTTGCATTGTTTAAAACGTTTTTGATGCGTTTTTCGGGGTCAAACCGCATCAAAAACGCTTAAAAGAAGCATCCCATTCATTTCAATGCATTTTGGCATTTTTTACCAAGTTTGATCAAGTGTTACTTTAAAGGGAAGGTGCCATCAAAATTTTTTTTTTCCAGCAATTGAATAAAGTAAAGAATTAATGTTTAAATTGTCTTAAATATTATCATTTGTTTATAATTTTGTAAAATATGAAAAATAATGATAAAAGGTTTGGAATTTCTACTTTTAAACACTAGAGGGAGAAGCTACTGAAATATGACACAAAAAACTACTGTACGACTAGCACACATTACTGCACTGCAGTAATTATGGACTGAACCTGCTGACACATGTGATGTCACTCCTCTCCTCTCCTCCTGGGTGTTTGCTAAGGGATAAGAGAGGATGACTGTGATGAAAAAAATATCTTTTGCAGGGGGAATATATTTAGTTATCCCACCAATATGTCACCAACTGCAGGGATTTATGTATATCCCACTTTCCAGTGCCGCTTTGGAACTCACAGCTCTCCGGCGCCCCCCTTAACCTCAGGTCAGTCAGGGAACTGCACCTAGGATAAGTAGTCGCTAGATGGGCCATCTGGATGTGTACTGGCTATTCGCAAGCTGCAGTGATGGAAATATAACTACTCCCAGCCAGGCAATAAAACCCGTTCCGTCACTGCCAGCTTTACCCAACAAGCCCAGAGCACACTTTGTTGCCACCAGCTCTGATTTCTTCATTAATAACGGGTCCGGAGCCAACCCAAATTAGTAGCGTAATTCACTTCAGAGAACGTGAAGATACGTTATAGAGCAAGGAGAAACGAAGCTAGTAATTTTATATTTTACTCCAAAAAGTAGGCAGTATTTACAAAAGGTATAAAAAGATATTATAAAGGGAGACAATTGAAATATGTACAAACGATTACAAAATAACAGGGATTAAAAGAAGAGAAACACTTACAGCTGCTTAAGTCATTTCATTGCAGAACATGCGGTGCAGGGGGAGGGGTGATTCTTCACAGTGCATCACAGAGCCTCTCTCTATCAGGGTTCCAGGGCAAAGATGCTTGCAAAATGAGCCCCCACTATCTTATAGCCCCCTGGTCATGACATCACTGAAGGGGCTGAGTTATGGAAGCCCTCCTCTTTTCTCAGAGGGACTAATATGAACTGAAAACTCATAAGAATCATATCTTGGGGAGGGAACCTCATATAGCGATGAACCGCTTCATCTTACTTAGCATGACGTTGGCGTTCATTTAAGTCCAAATGCGAAGTGCCTGTATGAACCGGTTAGGTAGGAATCCATTTCTTGGATTCCGCTGAAGCTGGAGTCTAGAAAACTAAAAGGTACCCACTCTATCGGAGCACATTCCAAATATGTAACATCAACTGGGGTCAAGATATGCCCTCTTACATACACCTAATGCACATGGCTTCAGACAAAGGACTCAGCACATTCTTGTGGGAGGGGGAGAAAGCAGTATAGGATTACACACGCAGACAGAGGGAGAGAAGAAAGTGGAAGGGGGGGTCAAAAGCCCACAGCACGTGTCCTGCACAGACCTAATGGATGTAGCAGAGCTCAGTGTGTGTGTGAATGGAAAGTTCTAGAAGGGTACTTTGAATGTGAGCATTTTTAAGGTATCATTACAATTATATTTAGGAACACAGTGAGCAGCCATTTTGTTGGTGACTGCAAAGTTATACTGACAAGTAAACAGTGACCGAGGATGGCAGGCAGCAAGGATTCTGGGAGATATATGGTGGAGGGAGCAGGATGACAGCAGCACAGAGTATTTCAGGAGAGCAGTGTGCTGGTCTATGGGGGGCACCCTGTTCGGGGCACGGAGCAGCCAGGGATTGTACATAGAGCACTGTCTTTTATACACATGGATGGACCGTCTGCTTGTCTGCTCCACAGAAATCCAGGAAACATTTCTGTTGATTGATGGCCTGTTCTGATCCAGACTTTGCATGCAAAGACCCCATTCCCCTCCACAGATCCTGTGTTCTCCATCCTGTCCAGGCGATGTGTGAAAGTGAGGCAACAGGTGCAGTCCAAGGTAATGCTGGGAAGCAGGCTGGGGGGAAATGTAGCCATATAGTAATGATAAAAATGGGACCCATCTCTTCAGCTGCCTCACCAGTCCTCCCCTGACTGCACCAAACTGGAGGTCATGCTGCTCCATCTATTACCCCAGACTCGTGTGCAGGTGCTCAGCCAGAACCACCCTAGAATGGGTCCCCTTTCTGAAGATAATACTGCCATAGTGTTCTCACATAAGACCACCATAAAGATCACACATAATACCGCCATATAGATCACACATAATACCATCACTTAGATCACAAAAACTGTCATATAGATCACACATACCACCATATAGATTACACATAATACCGCCATAGTGTTCTCACATAATACCACCATATAGATCACACATAATACTGCTATAAGAGGAGGGCAGAACGGTAGTCATAGCCGAGGACACCTGGGCTCTGGTGTCCTGACCTCTTCCCACATGAAAAATGTCAGCATCTATTGGTGTACCATTACTAACATATTTACATCAAAGCTCTTAAAGGCGAAGAAGACATTTAAAGGGGTGTTCCATGCCAATCCCCTACACTGCCATAAACTTCTCTATGGTCTAAGGGGTAAGGATTCTTGCTTCCAACAGGTGGTGCTATAGAGTTCTCCTCTTCCTCTCTGAAGAAGCAATTTGCATACTTAAGGGTACATTTACACAGGACTTATCTGTTGCACCTTTTCTGCGGTAGAAACTGCTCACAAAATTCTGTAGCATAAATTAACATCAAACAAAATGTGAAATCCGCACAACTGCATTTTCAAAGCAGATTTTCTCAGAAGCATCTGGATGAGATTTCATAAACCCTAATCTGCAGTGCTGGTACTATAACGTGCAGAAAAATGGATGAAAAATCAGCTTTATCTCTGACCAGTGTAGATATACCCTAAAAACTTCCAACAGAATGTTACATTGGAATTCTAAGAAATGGAAATCCAAAAAGTGAAGACCATAATAAGAAACAAGTGACATATTAAAAGTAAACGTAAACTGGCCTCCACCACATGGACATAAGAGTTTGAATGCCAAAGAATACAAATGTAAACCACGCCATGCAGTGCACATACGACGAGCACTCCCGACTTCGCGCTCAAGCAACTAATGGTTCCACTTATGTTTACCATTTCCTTCTTCAGGATCTAAGCTGCATTCACAAGAGCTCCAGGCAGACAGGTCCTTTCTCCTAGAAGCAGTGAGCCTCACAATCCACTATGCCATGGTGGCAAAATAGTTTTTCAAAGGCACCCAAAGCGGCATGTGCAGCTTGTGATGCCCACAGAAAATCCAGCTGTTTCATTATTCATTGTGGAGGAGGTAATCCAAGACCCCACACAGACCTGCCTACCTGTATCATTACCCACTGCAGTCCACGCCAGCTCAGAGTTCCTTCGTTTGTTCTGTGTAGAAAACTTTGACAAAAGTCCAGACTGCAGAATTAGGCCATGCACATTTCTGCCCACAGCAACCTAGTGATGCCTCCATCTGGGTCTCTTTCATTTTAATAGTAATATCTCTTGTAAATTAAACTGTTAAACTCTTTCCCCAAATCACCCCCCAAACTAATTTACAAGGAGTGTGCATTTTTTTTTCCTCTGTAGGGATAGGAAGGGGTGAAGTGAACAATGCAAGAAGCTATATGCCAGAGGTCTACATGACAAGCTGTTTGCTAACACACCCCATGCCTACCCTGGATTGAACTTTTCCCGAAACCGGCTCCTCAGAACAATTCCATCATTCTGCCGAAACCAAACCTCTGGAACTTGTGCAGGCTGCATGCCAAATAAACTGTCTAGGACACAATCTGCTTTACTGAAGATCTGACATGCAGTGTCTCTAGCAATGAGATACAAGTAAGCAAAGCCCCAGACAAAAGCGGTGACCGAGCCTCATTCATTTCCAAACAATCCAAAGAGTAAAAATATAGAAGGAGAAAATATATGGTTAGGTTTCCACATTCTGTCTTGAAGAAAAAGTGCAGCATGATGGATTTTTAAAAAAATGTTTCAAATGTATTAGTCACACACAATGTGTATACTGTGTAAATACATATATCATTACAACTTGTGTTTAAATATTTTTGTAATCAGATTTGTGTGCGATGCATCAGCACTAAATAGTCTAAGTTGGTGAAGTGAAGTGAGAAATATAAAGGCATAAATAAAATTTATGGGTTCAAAAAGCTAAAAATTAGCATGTGCATATGTATTCACCCCTTTTGCTATGAAGCCCTAAACATTTCTGGTGCAAGAAATTACCTTCATAAGTCACATGCTTTGTGAAAGGAAATCCACAGGTGTGCAATCTAAGTGTCGCATGGTCTGTCAGTGTACACATCTTTTCTGAAAAGCTACAAAGGCTGCAACAACATTATGCAAGAGGCACCACTAACCAAACAACACCATGAAGACCAAGGGCAAAGTTGTTGTGAAGCACAATTTATGGTTGGGTTCTAAAAAAAAAAAAAATACCAATCTCTGATGATCCCCCGGAGCACCATCAAATCCATTATCAAATGGGAAAAAAACATATCTATATATATATATATATATATATAAAATTGAATGTATGTGTGTGTATCACCAACCAATCACAAAGCATGTTTCATTTCACCAGAGCTGTTTAAAAGAAGCTGAGCTGTGATTGTGATCCTTCTTAAAGGGATCCCCATTATGGAAGTTAGGGCAAATCCATTCAGCTCTGGTTCTGACCCCAGGCTCTCTTAAAGGGATCCCCGGTATGGAAGTCAAGGCAATTGCCTTCAAATGATCTGGTACTGACCCCAGACTCTCTTACAAGGATCTCCTGTATGGAAGTTAGGGCAAATCCCTCAGTGCTCCGATTCTGACCCCCGGGGTTCTATTATTAAAGGGAGCATTGGTATGCAAGTCAGGGAAAATCCACTCAGTGCTCTGGTTCTGATGCCAGGCATCCCTTAAATGGATCCCCAGTATGGAAGTTAGGACCGTTCCACTCAGCGCTCTGGTTCTGACCCCAGGCTGACGGAATGATGTGGGATATTAGGGGTAATAGTATGGAGGCTCTGGCTGACGGGATGATGTGTGATATTAGGAGTAGTCCAGTGGCTCTGGCTGACGGGATGACGTGGGATATTAGGGGTAGTAGTCCGGTGGCTCTGATTGGATGATGTTGGATATTAGGGGTAGTAGTCCGGTGGCTCTGATGGGATGATGTGGGATATTAGAGGGAGCAGTCTGGTGGCTCTGGCTGATGGGATGATGTTGGATATTAGGGGTAGTAGTCCAGTGCCTCTGACGGGATGATGTGGGATATTGGGTAAGTAGTCCGGTGGCTCTAGGTGACGGGATGATGTGAGATATTAGGGGTAGTAGTCCAGTGGCTCTGGCTGATGGGACGATGTGGGATATTAGTGGTACTAGTCCGGTGGCTCTGGCTGTGGGATATTAGGGGTAATAGTCCAGTGGCTCTGGCTGATGGGACAATGTGGGATATTAGGGGTGGTAGTCCGGTAGCTCTGGCTGATGGGATGATGTGGGTATTAGGGGTAGTAGTCTGGCAGCTCTGGCTGATGGGATGATGTGGGATATTATAGTGAATGTGGCTATGTGGAGTGGGCGGGGCTCTACACTCAGCTTATATATATATATATATATATATATATATATAAAATCATTATAATTTGTTATAACTAACCATAGTTAGTTACTATGCCCTGGCAACAGCATTCTTGGAAGAGGCAAGGAAAGATACAACTAGAGCATTTAAAGGGGTTGTCCACTACTAGGCAACCCTTTCTTAAACTAAATGTTCGGACCCAATAAAATTATAAAGGATGTACTCGCCTCCCGTGTCGTCACTCGCATTCTCAGGGCTCTCATGCGGTGTTATGACACGTGACGCCGGTGCACAATCAGAGCTGGCGTCACTGCCTGTGCCGTAATACTAACTAAACATGAAGAAGACAGGGCTGCAGCTGATCCCAGATTTCTTTATCATGTTCAGTTCATCTGAAGGTGGAGACAGTGTCACCAGCACTGATTGAGTGCCGGGCATCATGTGTCATTGCACTGCATCACAGCCTAGTAGTGGACAACCACTTTAAGTGTTGTCACCAGACCTCTTCTGAGAAACGAAAAAATAAAAAGCCATGTATGTCAACATTAACCGGGCTGGTGGTTGCTGCGCGCGTGCTGCCCAAGACTGACCTGGTGACTCAGTTAGAAACTGGGCAATTCCTCACACGCCTGCTACTGCCGAGCTGAGTCACGTTCCGACAGGAACACAGACTGCTCTGCATTCTGTACGATGTAGATCCAGCTTAGGACAACGAGGACCCACCGCCATCACCGGGAACCAGACCCCCAACTTGTTCAGGATGACACTGGAGACATCACGCGCCACTTGCATGGGTGCCACCATTAAAACCTACAGCTCTGCAGCTAGGGAGCCGACGGACTGATAAATTAACCCTTTAATGAACAGTTCCTTTACCTTATACCTCATCCTGTACCCACTGTGCTAATATCACCTTACTTACCCCCCTGCTTAACCCATTAATCTCCCCGTGTGGAGTATAATTCTGTTAATAAATCTGTTAACCCTTGCTCTGCCTCCTGTCTGTCACTGCATCCCGCAAACTGCTCACACCTAACGCTTAATGAGCTATGCTATGCCCATCATGTGTCCCTAACAGCCGCGCTGTCAATTAGTTAGAGACTGACAATGGCATCTAACTCGTGCAAACTGGATGTGCGTCTTAGCTCTGCCTATCAACGCCCATAACACATGGACGCAGGTCGCCGGTGGGCTGACGTGACAAGCCAGGGTCTGCAGGAGAACCCTGTGATTGCCATTGCCGAACTGCTATGAGTGCCTCTGCTCATAGCAGATGAGCATTTCTGTTAATGTAGCAGGGCTGCATAGCACAAGCGTTCAGGTGATTTTAGCTTCTAGTGTCCCATGGAGACTATTGAAGAAAATAAAAAGCAAAAAAAAAAACAAGGGGATACGATCACTGTATACAGCGTCCGGTATAGCTGGCATCTGGGAACTCGCCGAGAGAGCTCCAATTAGACCGTTGATTGAGAGGATTCAAGGTAACAGCCGCCACATTAGGAATCTTTCGCAGGGGATCTCCTATGGGACCGTAGCCACTCAGTCGCCTCTGCTGGATCAGTAAAAAATACGGAGGAGCCTTCATAGACAATCCGGAGCCGGGCCGGATATATCATCGAATATACAATGTTCCTGTCCCTGAACCGCTTCTTGACCTCGAAGAATTGTGCCCGTTGCTTCTGCAGTTCCATGGAGAAATCCGGAAAAATGTAAACAACAGCATTGTTGAACTTGATAGGACTTTTCAGGCGTGCGAGACGTAGAATGGTATCTCTGTCCTTGCAATTGAGCAGGCGTCCCAGGAATGGCCGAGGTGGGGCCCCCGGAGGCAGGGGTCTTGTGGGGACCCAGCGAACATTGAGGAGAATTCGCCCCCCAAGGAGGTCTTAAGCCAATCCTCCAGAAACTGCTCAGGATGCTGACCTTCCGAGCGCTCAGGCAGTCCAACAATACGGATATTATTCCGGCGCATTCTATTTTCCAAATCATCCGCCTTCTGCTTCCAAGCATTCATGGAGCCCGCCACCTTCATTAATTTAGCCTCCATGGGTGTAATGGTATCTTCCACCTTGGACACCCTTGTCTCCACCTCCGTAATGCGTCCCCTCATAGCCTGCACATCCTGACGGAGTCTCCCCACCTCCGTATAGACATCCTCAATTCTCTCTGTCAGGGATGTCCTGGTCAACGAGATAGCCTGCATCAACTGCTCCGATGCTTGTTTAAGGGTCAATTCCTCCTGTTCCGTCTCCTCCTCACCCCCAGAATGGTGATTTTTGCGCTGAGCTTGAGAGGATGTGCTCCTATTATGTCGCGCACTTTCAGCGGGGTCAGATCTAGCAAATTCCTTCAATTTTTCCGCCGCTCCTGACCCTTTAAGTCGGCTCATGATTGTCTGCAGTGAGGTTTAGCGGGACAATTAAAACGTGTAATCCAGGTATTGCCCACTACAGATGGGAATCGCAGCGGGGCTGGCAACAGTTAATTATGGATTAGGCCACTGAGGGACGCCCGAGGGATTACAAGGACGATAGCCAGGTACTGTCCAGATCTTAATGACCCAGGGAGGGAGGAGGAACCCCCACAGAGGCAGCTGCAGTGGAGGAGGGCGCACAGAGCCTCCCCTAATAATGGCGCCAACCGGCACAGTGAGTCAATAGATGAAGAGGGATATCACGCTGGGTCCATTTTCCAGGGCACTCACTGCGTATCCCCTCAGATTGCCAGCCGGTTTTCTTCACTGCCCGGCGGTGCAGCAATGGAAGTCGGAGCTGCAGCTCTCAGCAGCTGAGCTGCGCGCCCAAGATGGCCGCCGCCTCGTGGGGAAACCAGCCGCCCGCTTCTATCTCCTCCGCCGCCCGCTCCCAGAAGCCTTCTCCCAACCTGCCACGGAGTGCCCAGGGGTCCCGGTGTCCAAGGGGCTCCAGCCAGCCGTAAGTGCGCTGTCAGGAAGGGGTCCAACGATCAGGATCTGACAGGATGATGAGGAGCTCTCTGTACCAGCGTCCTCTCCCATTCACGGCATAGCCATTCCCCCCTCATCACTGTAATTTTATTTTACCAGAAAACAAAATTCATGACACAAACATTTCAAATTAAAACCATAACTATTAGGACATACATCAATAGAGAGAACGGAGAACAGGCTGACTGATTATATCCAATTCTTCATTTCTATTTATGTGTCTTGTTTCCAATAAAGTTATAGTTTAGACCTGCAACATCTGGTGAAAGTTGTGGATTTTATTTTTTGATGGAACATTTGAATACTCTTGTTTCAATGTAGAAGGTATGACTTTTTTCACCACCATTCTTCCATGAAGATGCATTGTCCGATTTCACATGATGCATGATGTGTCTTTCACAAAAAAATTCTTTAATATATATTACATAATATAAATAAATATATAAAAATTATAGTTCAATTTACAAGGGAAGAGACGACCATTGGAGGGAAATATAATTGTACTGATACAAAGCCCTGAAGGAATTCAAGTAATAGCTACATTACATCACTCCAAGCGCCCATCAGCACACACCTGTGACCTTATCGTGGTGCGCAAATGGGTTGCCATGGCAGTCAGGGGTCTATTGATGACTCCCATGCATGTCATGACGATACTCCTGTGAAAGTCTGCGTTTAGCTCGAGTTCAAGGGAGATCGTGATTTTAGCTATACACAGCAATGCTGATGCACTCTATTAAATAAAATTTAAAAAAATTACAAAAAGTTTTTAAAAATATGAAACAAAAAAATTTAAATCACCACTCTTTTGCCCCATTCAAAATAAAACAATAAAAAAAAACCACATTTGGTATTGTTGCATTTGTAGAATTCTGATCAAAATATAAAATTAAATTAATGCAAAAGGTAAACAGCGTAATGAGAAAACAAAAAATCCACAAGTGCAAGAATTTTTTTGGCTGCCGTAACATTGCACAGAAAATGCCATTAGAGGCAATTAAAACATCGGATTTACCCCAAAATTGTTTCTATAAAAACGTCAGCCCAGGGCGGAAAAAATAAGTCATCTCACAGCCCTGAAAATTGAAAGAGTTATGGGTTTTGGAAAATGGCATCACAAGCAATTTTTTTTAAATTTCTGATATTCTTTTCACCACTTGAAGAAAAACAAAACTATACATGTTTGGTATTTGTGTAATCATACTGACCTGGAGAATCATATTTCTAGGTCAATATTTGCTGTATAGTGAACATGGTATATAAAAAACAATTGTGAAATTGCATTTTTTTTCCAATTTAAGCACACTTAGAATTTTTTGTCCCCGCTTTCTAGCACATTACATGATAAAATGAATGGGGTCTTTCAAAAGTACAATTTGTTTTACAAAAAGTAAGCCCTCACATGGCTATGTGGGTAGAAAAATCAATAAATTATGGCTCGTGGAAGAAGGAGAAGTGAAAATGAAAAAACAAAAATGTCAGGCTCTGAAGGGGTTAATGCAGAGGTTTCCAAACTTTTGTCTTATGTAAAATACATTGTGACGATACACACAGATTATTTAAAGGGGAATTTAATAAGAATATAAATTTGTGTTAAATGCCAATAATGTGGATTTGACCCTGGTACCAAGCATTAATGGTCAATTACATCAGCTAAGGAACTGAAAACCACCTCCCAAATCACTGGTTAAGTATGCTGCCTCAGGCGGTTTCACAGTCTGCCATTCATGGTCCAAGTATGGACAGCAATGTTCGGACTTGCTTTGGGTCTCCTAATCCAAGTTCAGCAGAATCTAGGAGGAATATAGGAGGCTGTTGAGATTTGGTCAAGAGACCCTTGGCCAGTCCAGACATCATGGTCCCCACTCATACCTTGAAACTGATTTCACTCGTCCAACGCCTATGTTTAGATACATTCAATGCAGCTAGTGGCACTTCCATAAACAGGACGTGTTATTAATAAAATATGAAGCTATTCAAAAATTCTGTGTCAATTCATTATAATAAAGGTAATGGTGTGTAAGTAAAAGTCGCTGGTATGGGAAATGGCTGATGTGTATGACCCAATTTGCTTTAATGGCTCAGCAGATCAGAAAATGTTAGATGTAACTAATACCTCATCTGGTTCCTCAGTACTCACTGACCAACATACTCAGAAAATGACTCATGTTTACTGGAAATTCAGGTATTGTGATCATTGGTGAGGCACTGAAGCTTAGGTGACGCAGAGAGGTGAGCTCACGCCGTCTCTCCACACCATGATGTACAAATGACATCACCTGTAAATGGCAGGCACGACTCCCAGATACCAGCCTGGCTGGCAAAGATGACAACTGTCAATGCCAAGAGTTTAATGACATTAAAGAGAATGAAAACTGACCTGGTTATTTCTGCATTACTGTACCGGCTGACCTCTAAGGCACAATGTACTCACAGTCGATAAGTAGGTGTACATGTGTGCTGAAAATCTCTGCTTGGACGCTGTCATTTTCACAAATGTCAGCTCCCGATTAGCGTACTCCTTTGATGCCACTTTGCAAAAGAAGGTAAATGATTTCCATTGCAATACACTTATGACTAAAAGCTGCATCATATCCCATGTGCAGAAATTAGGATGATCCCCTTGTGTTTGTAAAACCCAACTCTTAACTTTATGGCAATTTACATTGCAAACTTCCAGCTCACATTTATAAGCCTAAAATAAATCTTAATTAATAAAAGTAATGGAAAATTATTTATGAAAAAACATTACACAGAATTATTTGATAGCCTAATTTTGGTACCATGACATTGCCATTAGCACTGAAGCATCTGTTCGCATTCAGCACAAATATTCACTTTCTACAAAATTAGCTCTTTTCGCAGCCACAAGTCTGATAAACGTAGCGCTTCACTCATCTGTAGAAGAGTCTTACACAAGGATTTTACATGTGTAGTCCAAAATTAACAGTTATTGAAGTCCAAAATGTCTGTACTTTTAATGTCAGTCTAATCTCTTTTCTAGTACACTTTAAAGGGAATCTGTCACCTACCCTTTAGCGGTCAATAAAAACGAGCTCGGTCCGGTCCGATGGGCGGTGTTCCCGATGTGTGCTGCCTCCCCATCGTTGCCCGCCGTCCGCAGGTTATTGCTGAATTGGAGTAGGTGTACGCCATTTTTTGCACGTGCACTAAGCATTCATAGCTAGCGCACGCGCAGTATTCTTTGCCCAACTGCGGGCAAAGCCAAAAAGCCGGACTGCGCATGCGCCGGTTAACTAAGCCCCGGAACACAGCAAAATACTTCCGGGGCTTAGTTAACCGGCGCATGTGCAGTCCGGCTTTTTGGCTTTGCCCGCAGTTGGGCAAAGCATACTGCGCGTGCGCTAGCTATGAATGCTTAGTGCACGTGCAAAAAATGGCGTACACATACTCCAAATCAGCAATAACCTGCGGACGGCGGGCAAAGAGGCACACATCAGGAACACCACCCATTGGACCAGACCGACCTTGTTTTCTTCGCCCGCCAAAGGGTAGGTGACAGATTCCCTTTAACCCCTTGATGACAGAGTCCTTTTTCATTTTTCACTTCCCTTCTTCCCAGAGCCATAACTTTATTTTTCAGTCAGTATGGCCATGTGAGGGCTTGTTTTTTGAGACAAGTTGTACTTTTGAACGACACCATTGGTTTTACCATATAGTCTACTCAAAAATGAGAAAAAAATTCCAAGTGAGGAGAAACTGCAAGAAAAATGCAATTCCATAATGTTTTTTTTTACATTTTTTTTCCTTTGACCATGTTCACCAAATGCTAAAACTGACCAGCCATTATGATTCTCCAAGTCATTACAAGTTAGACACCAAATAAGTCTAGGTTCTTTTTTATTTAAAGTGGTGAAAAAAAATCTAAAGTTTGTTTAAAAGAAAAAAATTTGCATCATTTTCCGATACCCGTAGCGTCTCCATTTTTTAGGATCTGGGGCTGGGTGAGGGCTTATTTTTTGTGTGCCGAGCTGATATTTTCAATGATTCCATGTTGGTGCAGATACATTCTTTTGATCGCCAGTTATTGCATTTTAATGCAATGTTGCGGAGACCAAAAAAAAAACAATTTTGAATTTTTTTTCTTGTTACACCGTTTAGCATCGGGTTAAATTTTTTATTATGATAAATCGGGCAATTCTGAACAATGCGATACCAAATATGTGTATGTTTGATTTTTTTATTGCTTTATTTTGAATGGGGCCAAAGGGGGGTGATTTAAACTTTTATATTTTTAAAAACATTATTTTTTGCTTTTGCCATGCTTCAATAGTCTCCATGGGAAACTAGAAGCTGCCATAACCAGATCGGCTCCGCTACATACAGGCAATGAACAGATCAGAATTACTCACTTGCTATGAGTGCCAACCACCAGACTGCACTCACAGCAATCCGGCATTGACAACCATAGAGGTCTCCAGGAGACTTCAGGTTGCCATGCCAACCCATTGGTGACCCATGATGACGTGAAAGGGGTCACCGATGGGCAGATATTTGGCGCAATTGCCGGAATTGCACATTAAATGCCGCTGTCAGAGTTTGACAGTGGCATTTAATGGGATAATATCTGCAGGTGAACGTGATTCCACCCGAGGCTGTTCCGGGTACATATCAGCTGTTCAAAAATGAGCCGGGAAAGATGTGGACTCAGTGCCGAAACCCATATCAAAGGGGGAGACACTACATGTGCAGTAATTGCATGGCACATGTAGTGAAGTCCACCATAATAATGACTTCTCCTTGAGTCGTTTGCTTCATATACCTAAATTCTCGAGTAGAAGCCGACCCGAGTATAAGCCGAGGCCCCTAATAAAAGTAAAATTAATTGAAACATCAGTAAGTTAAATATTTTTGAATATCCATATTGAATCAAGAGCCCCATATAATGCTCCATAAAGTTCATGATGGGCCCCATAAGATGCTCCATACAAAATACGCCCCCATATAATGCTGCACAACTGTTAATAATGGCCCCATAAGATGCTCCATAGAATAATATGCCCCATATGCTGCTCCATAAAGGTTAATGGCCCCATAAGGTGCTCCATAGAATATGCCCCATTTGCTGTTCCATAAAGGTTTTGGCCCCATAAGATGCTCTATAAATCTATATGCCCCATATGTTTCTGCGATAAAAAAATGGCATACTCACCTCTCATCACTGGGGGCCAGGTGCCGGTGTCCTGATCAGGCGGGGACACCAGCGCGCTATGGGGGCCAGGTGCCAGAGTCAGGGCACCGGCACCTGCGATATTCACCTGTCCCTGTTCCACCACGGCACCCCGCTCTGTCTTCCAGGTCTCTGCAGTGACTGTTCAGGCAGAGGGCGCGCACTTAACATGTCATCACGCCCTCTGACCTGAATGTCACAGCCAAAGGACCCGGAAGACAGAGCGACACATGGCGGTGGAACGGGGACAGGTGAATATCGCAAGGCTTCCCCCTGTCATCCCAGTCATACTCACCCCCTCCTGCCATGGTCTCTGCTTCTTCGATGGTCTCCGGAACCTCCTTTCAGTGTTCAGCGGTTGCGTGGTACCACTTATTAAAGTAAAGAATATGTGCATATTCATTACTTTAATAAGCGGTATCACGTGACCGCTAACACAGGAAGAGCTGTGGCACCAGAGACCATCTGAGAAACAAGAAAGTGCAGAGACCGTGCCAGGAGGGGGTGAGTATGATCTGACAACCGTGTTCCCCCTCCGCCACCGACCCCCTGGGACAATGACTCAAGTATAAGCCGAGAGGGGCACTTTCAGCCTAAAAAAATGGGCTGAAAATCTCAGCTTATACTCAAGTATATACGGTAGTAAGAAATTAAAAAATGAGGGTGTTGGACCCCTTAAAAATAGTCTGGGTGAAATGGTGGATGAGGAAAAAGCCAATATGCTTATTTACTTCTTTTCAACAGTATTTGCACAAGAAAATCCCATGAGGGATAACAAGATCAGTGATAAGAAGAATTCTTCATTAAATGTCACCTGCTTAACCCAGCAGGAAGTACGGCGACGTCTAAAAATCACTAAAGTTGACAAATACCCAGGCCCAGATAGTATACACCCCCGAGTACTGCAGTAATTAAGTACAGTCATAGATAGACCATTATTTTTAATCTTTAAAGATTCCATAATAATAGGATCTGTACCACAGGACTGGTGTACAGCAAATGTGGTGCCAGTATTCAAAAAGAGGACAAAAACTGAACTTGGAAATTATAGGCCAGTAAGCTTAACCTCTACTGTGGGTAAAATCCTGGAGGGTTTTCTAAGAGATGCTATACTGGAGTATCTGAAGAATAACCTCATGACCCAATATCAACATGGGTTTACAAAGGACCGTTACAGTCAGACTAATCTGATAAGCTTCTATGAAGAGGCAAGTTCTGGACTGGACCAAGGGTACGCAGTGGACGTAGTGTACATGGACCTTTCAAAAGCTTTTGATACGGTGCCACACAAAGGTTGATACATAAAATGAGAACAATGGGGATAGGGGAAAATCTGTGTATGTGGGTTAAGAGCTGGCTCAGGGATAGGAAACAAAGGGTGGTTATTAATGGAGCACACTCGGACTGGGTCACGGTTAGCAGTGGGATACCACAGGGGTCAGTATTGGGCCCACTTCTTTTTAACATATTTATTAATGACCTTGTAGGGGGCATAGAGTGTAGAATTTCAATATTTGCAGATGACACTAAACACTGCAGGGTAATCAATACAGAGGAGGACACTTATATTACAGGAGGATTTATATAAACTAGAAGCTTGGGCTGATAAATGGCAAATGAGCTTTAATGGGGATAAATGTAAGGTCATGCACTTGGGTAGAGCAAACAAGATGTATAATTATGTGTTTAATTGTAAAACACTAGGCGAAACTGTCACTGAAAAAGACCTGGGTGTATGGGTGGACGACAAAAACACATTTAGTGGCCAGTGTCAGGCAGCTACTGCAAAGGTAATTAAAATAATAAGATGCATTAAAAGAGGCATAGATGCTCATGAGGAGAACATCATTTTACCTCTATACAAGTGACTAGTGTGACCACACTTAGAATACTGTGTACAGTTCTGGTCTCCGGTGTATAAGAAAGACATAGCTGAACTGGAGCGGGTGCAGAGAAGAGCGACCAAGGTCAATAGAGAACTGGGGGGTCTGCAATCCCAAGACAGGTTATTACACTTGGGGTTATTTAGTTTGGAAAAACGAAGGCTTAGGGGTGATCTTATTACAATGTATAAATATAAGCGGGGACAGTACAAAGACCTTTCTATTGATCTTTTTACTCGTAGACCTGAGACGGGGACAAGGGGGCATCCTCTACGTCTGGAGGAAAGAAGGTTTAAGCATAATCACAGATGCAGATTCTTTACTGTAAGAGCAGTGAGACTTTGGAACTCTCTGGCATATAATGTAATGAGTGATTCCCTACAAAAATTTAAGAAGGGACTGGATGCCTTTCTTGAAAAGTATAATGTTACAGGTTATATATACTAGAATCCTTGATAGAGCGTTCATCCAGGGAACTAGTCTGATTGCCATATGAGGAGTCGAGAAGGAACTTTTTTCCCCAATGTGAAGATTACTGTTTGCCAAATAGGATATTTGCCTTCTTCTGGATCAACATGTTAAGGTACTGTCACACTTAGCGATGTACCAGCGATCCCGACCAGCGATATGACGCGGTCAGGATCGCTGGTACATCGCTAAGTGGTCGCTAGTGAGCTGCCACACAGGCAGATCTCACTAGCGACATCGCTGGGGAAGGGGGTCGCTACTTACCTGTCAGATGAGGCGATCCTGCGTCCTCCCGCCCGGCTCCACGCGTCCTGAACGTTATCGCGCGATCAGCGATAACCAGCGGGGGAGTCGGTCGTAGGTAAGTATCAGACACAGCGATATCGCTAGCAATATCGCTATAACGTCACAAGTTATAGCGATATTGCTAGCGATATCTCTTAGTGTGACATGCCCTTTAGAGTATGGGTTTAATTAGATGGACTTAAAGTCTTCCTCCATCCTTAAATACTATGTTACTATGTAAATATAAGCCCAATTGTCCTCGACACAAAAATGAAGACTAACATATTTTGTTCCCTTTGGTGTTTATTGCAAATCATTTGACACCTTATCCAGGATGATGTGTCACTTGAATTTGTTGGCATTTTAAAAATAGCCAAGATTGTTCTCCCTCTCTGAAGCTGCCTCCCTCTTCAACTGAGCAATTAAAGCTTTGATTACAGCAGATTAGGTTTGATTAGCATTGTTCTTTAAGAAAAGAGTTGCCTCATCTTTCTA
Organism: Dendrobates tinctorius; assembly: GCF_039654945.1. Lineage (NCBI taxonomy): Eukaryota > Metazoa > Chordata > Amphibia > Anura > Dendrobatidae > Dendrobates > Dendrobates tinctorius. The sequence continues at coordinate 3,957,574 of NW_027361755.1, forward strand.
CTGAAGAGAAAAAGCACACAGCTACAGGTATCAACAGGCAGATTCAACAGTATTAAGGCGTACAAGCAGCACAAAGAATGAGCCGTGGCAGCATTCAGTCACATAAGTTGTACACTTTTTTCCTTATTAAAAGGCTTTTTTACTTGAAAAAGATGTGTTCTGGCAAATACATACACAGGTAAAGCAAAAATGTAAGGAGCATAAAATATTAACATGTTTTCTGTCCCTGAGAAATATATATAAAATATACGAGACATAAAATATGGCAAAATGTGAAAACAAAACCCAACACTGCATGACACATCATCTGACAGCAAATTTTATATGTAATCTGAGAGCAGCAAGGGGTAGGATCAAAGAGTCCCTGCTTGGACTTAGTGGACAGCTTGGTTAATTTGGGTAGAATCTCAATTTTCTTTCTTGCAGATGTAGCAGTCGTCAGAAGGCTGAGCTGTGTACAGCACTGACTGGGAGCTTCCGAAGTACACTATGCATTGTCAGCAAGCTGCCAATCAGTGTAAAATAAATCCACAAATAAAATAGTAAAAATAGAATATATTTTATTAATCTACAAGATATAAATCACCCTGTACACATATGTGCCACTGAGCTAGACTAGACACTATTTCTAATATGGCCACACACTAAGGGTTATGTTCTTCTGTTGTATATTGAAGCACTGTCACTTTATTGCCTGGCTGTACTGTACTGCTGCAGGTGTTTTTCTGCACCTGTTCCCCCATTGTGATGAAATTCTGAATAATTATGACCTTACTTTGTGTTTATTTGTACAGGGTGATTTATATCTTGTAGATTAATAAAATATATTCTATTTTTACTATTTTATTTGTGGATTTCTTTTACTCTAATTTCTTTTTGTAAACAAAGCATTTTGAGAGTAATTCCATTGCTAGTGCAGGTGAAGATGTGGTCATTTTAGGTCAGGGCCATCTTCCTTAATTATGCAGATTGTCTGTAGTTTTTTGTTTGCTAAGCTGCCAATCAGTGGTGGGGGCGGGATTACACAGATAGCTGGACCATACTGCACATGAGATCTAGTCAGACAGTGATAATCTTCTGCTGATAAAACACTGATTGTATTTAAACTACAGCACACAGCCTAGTAAGTGACATGGTTGGAATCAGGGTCTCTTGGCCTATATTATGCTGCTCTTAGATTAAAAGAAATCTATCACCACATTTCACCTAGATAGAGTTTATCTAACCTATTAATATGACCCTAAAGGCTTTAAATTGCTGAACACAGTCATCCCTGTGTGTCTCACATCTGCTCTGTTGTTATAAAGAAATAATCTTTTATCACTTTTTGTAAGTGACCTTCCAGGTTCCGGGGTGGATCTTGCATTGAGATAACTTTTAGAATTTTGGATAACTAGAGGCGGAAGACCTGTGAAGACTCAGACGTCAAGGTTAGATTTCAGAAAGGCAGATTTTAAGGGATTCAGAAAGATAATTGGAGGGATCCAATGGCTGGATATCCTAAAAGACAAAAATGTCCAGGAGGGATGGGAAATCTTGAAAAATGAAATTCTCAAAGCACAGTTGTTAACAATTCCGAAAAGAGGGAAGAATAGGAAGCATTTAAGGAAACCAGGATGGATGAACACAGAACTTAAGCACATGCTAAAAAGGAAGAAAAAAATGTTTATAAAATGGAAAGAGGGAGGCATATCTAAAGAAGAATATAATGCTGTCTGCAGAACCTGCAGGGCACAAATCAGATTAGCTAAAGCTGAAAATGAATTGAGGCTTGCAAGAGATGTCAAAAGCAATAATAAAGGATTTTGGGGATATGTCAAAAGTAAAAGAAAAGTCAAAGATGCTATAGGATTTTTACAGGATGAAAATGATGAAATGGTAAGACAGGATGTTGAGAAGGCTGAACTTTTAAATTCCTATTTTGCATCTGTCTTCTCTCAGAAAGGAAATGTAACATCAACTGTTATTCACTGTCCTATTAAGGGAATAGAAGAATCCAGGATATCTATAAACAGAAAGATAGTGAGGAAACACTTAGCTAACCTAAATGAATTCAAGTCTCCAGGTCCAGATGAATTACACCCCAGAGTACTGAAGGAGATAGCAGAAGAAATTTTTGAACCCCTCTCCATAATCTTTGAAAATTCTTGGAGAACAGGAGAAGTGCCAGAAGACTGGAGAAGAGCAAATGTTGTTCCTATCTTCAAAAAGGGGAAGAAGGTGGACCCAGGCAACTATAGGCCGGTGAGTCTGACTTCTATACCAGGAAAGATCTTTGAACAAATTATTAAACAACATGTATGTCAATACCTGGATAAGAAAGAAGTGATTAAACAGAGTCAGCATGGGTTTGTAACTAATAAGTCATGTCAGACTAACTTAATTTCCTTCTATGACGGTATCACTGATTGGGTGGATCAAGGAAATGCTGTAGATATAGTATATCTTGACTTCAGCAAAGCATTTGACAAAGTCTCTCATACAATCCTTATTGAAAAAATGACTAAGTATGGAATGGACAAGGCAACTGTTAGGTGGATTCATAACTGGCTTAGTGATCGGACCCAAAGAGTGGTCGTAAATGGCTGCACATCCAGTTGGAAGAATGTCTCAAGTGGGGTACCACAGGGCTCTGTCCTGGGCCCTGTATTGTTCAACATCTTTATCAACGATTTAGATGAAGGAATTGAGGGTAAACTGATTAAATTTGCTGATGACACAAAGCTAGGAGGGATAGCTAATACTAGAGAAGAGAGAGAGAGGATTCAAAAAGATTTAAATAAACTGGAGAAGTGGGCAGCAACTAACAGAATGGTTTTTAACAGGGAGAAATGCAAAGTACTACATCTGGGCAATAAAAATGAAAAAAGCATATATAGAATGGGAGGAATAGGGCTAAGTGACAGCACATGTGAAAAAGACTTGGGTATACTAATAGATCACAGACTGAATATGAGTCAACAGTGTGATGCAGCAGCAAAAAAGGCAAATGCAATTCTAGGATGTATTAACAGAAGCATACAGTCTAGATCACGTGAAGTCATTATTTCCCTCTACTCCTCTTTGGTCAGACCTCATCTGGAATATTGTGTCCAGTTTTGGGCACCACATTTTAAAAAAGACATCAACAAACTGGAGTAAGTTCAGAAAAGAGCGACCAGAATGGTGACCGGTCTGCAAACCCTGTCTTATGAGGAAAGGTTGCAGGATTTGGGAATGTTTAGTTTGCAAAAGAGAAGACTGAGAGGAGACTTAATAGCTGTCTACAAATATCTAAAGGGCTGTCACATTGTAGAAGGATCAACTTTATTCTCATTTGCACAAGGAAAGACTAGAAGCAATGGGATGAAACTGAATGGGAGGAGACACAGATTAGATATTAGAAAAAACTTTTTGACAGTTAGAGTGATCAATGAGTGGAACAGGCTGCCACGAGAAGTGGTGAGTTCTCCTTCAATGGAAGTCTTCAAACAGAGGCTGGACAGACATCTGACTGGGATGATTTAGCGAATCCTGCTTTGAGCAGGGGGTTGGACCAGATGGCCCAGGAGGTCCCTTCCAACTCTACGTTTCTATGATTCTATGATTCTAACTCTGCCCTCAGGGCTTGTTTTAAATATGAGGGGGAGTTACCAGTGTGATGTGTAATGGCCGCTCTATGCTCTCCTGATAACTGACATCTGCAGGTTCCTCTCAGCTACCAGCTCACAGGCAGACATGGCTGCAATATTGTTGCAATACAGTATAGCTCAGAGAGAAGCAAACAATGTGTTTGTAAAGAGACAAATTTCATTTCTCCAGTTCTGTGTTGGTTACTTGTCACACACTGGGAATGCCTCCTTCATGTAAAATATTCTCTGGAGGCAGAGTTCTCTCCAGGCACTATAACTCCTGGAAGAGGTCACTTATATCAAGTGATAAAAGATGATTTCTTAAAACAACAAGGCATCTGATATGAAGTACACAGAGAAGACTATTCTCTGGAGTCTACAGCCTGTCTGCCCATATTAATAGTTTAGATAAGTCAAACGTGGTGACACATTCCCTATAAGTATTTAACAAAATTTCGGGTACAATATAACTTTTAATGTCAATAGACTAAAAATATAAACAAATGTGAAATCAATAACACTCAAAGTGCAATGTGCAACAACATTGGACAAATATAAAATATATATACACTGGTATGTTAGTATTATTTATTTATATAGCACCATTGATTCCATAGTGCTGTACATGAGAAGGGGTTACATACAAATTACAGATATCACTTACAATAAGCAAACTAACAATGACAGACTGATACAGAGGGCGGAGAAGACCCTGCCCTTTCGGGCTTACATTCTACAGGATGGTGGGTAAGGAGACAGGTTGGAGGGGTTGCAGCAGCTCCGGTGTTGGTGAGGAGGAAGCTCCAGTAGAGGTGAGAAGGCAGCAGGGTCATTGCAGGCTGTAGGCTTTCTTGAAGAGGTGGGTTTTCAGGTTCTGCCTGAAGGATCTGAATGTGGTTGATAGTCGGATGTGTTGGGGCTAAGAATTCCAGAGGATGAAAGATATTCGGGAGAAGTCTTGGAGGCGATTAGGTGAGGCACAAATAAGTGTGGAGAAAAGGTCTTGGGAGGACCGGAGTTTACGTGAGGGAAGGTATCAGGAGATTAGTTCGGTGATATATGGAGGAAACAAGTTATGGATAGCTTTGTAAGTCAGTATTAGTCATTTGAACTGGATACGCTGAGGGAATGGGAGCCAATGAAGAGATTTGCAGAGGGGAGAATAGGAGAAGTAGTGAGGAGAGAGATAAATTAGTCGGTCAGCAGAGTTAAGGATGGACTGGAGAGGTGCAAGATTGTTAGCAGGGAGGCCACAGAAATGGATGATGCAGTAGTCGAGGCGGGAGATAATGAGGGCATGCACAAGCATTTTAGTAGATTTAGTGATGAGGAAAGGACAGAAAGTACACCACATTAGATGTAATGCAGCTGAAAGTACCTGGGATCTTGTAGTCCTGATGTGAATTGGGGATCTTTATCTTGTCCGTGGTCATTATAGATGGACAGGTTTTACATTTTTTCTGGATGCAAGGAAAGGTTCCTCCAGCTGTTGGAGAGGACAGGGAGCTTCTGACAATTATGCTTCTTAGATTTGGGGGCTGCCTAAAGCACAGTAGTGGGAGGTCTGGAAAAATGGATGGTAATCGGGCATCTTTTTGTAGTAAAGGTTGTAATTTCCGTGCAGCTCCCCTTAGCACTTCCAGATTTGGGTTGTAGGTTATTTTCTTCTTTAGCTTTGTAATGTAGCAGGTGATTCCTTGACAATCTGGTGGCTCTTGTAATTTGGTTTTCAATTGTTCTTGGATGGCAGCCCTGATTCAAGAAGGTCTTTTTGAGGCGACCAAGATGTTTGTCTCTATCCATGGGGTTGGAACATATACGATTGTATCTGATGGCTTGGCTATAGATAATAGAGTTCTTTATGTGTTTTGGATGGAAACTGTCCCATTTAAGGTATGTTGGACAGTTGATTGGCTTCTGATACAGGGATGTCTCTATTTCATAGTTTTTTAGCTTAATTATGGTGTCCAAAAAGTTAATCTCAGTGCTGGAATAGTTGAGTGTTAAATTGATGGTGGGATGAAATTGATTAAACTGTTCGTGGAACGTCTTTAGCTGTTGCTCAGACTCCGTCCAGATGATTAAAATATCATCAATGAAGCGGTAGTAGGCCAGGGGCCTGATGGGGCATGAGGACAAAAAGTCGCTTTCAAGCTTGGCCATGAAAAGATTTGCATACTGTGGAGCCATTTTACTTCCCATAGCTGTGCCAGTCTCCTGTAGATAGATTTTGTTGTCAAATTCAAAGTAATTGTGGGTGTGGATGAGTTTTATAAGTTTCCCCACAGCATCACCATCAGTCCCTGTGTTTTCCAAGAAGAATTTGCAGGCATTTAATCCATCTTGGTGTGGGATATTAGAGAACAAAGATTCCACATCCATGGTGGCCAGGATGGTTCCTTCTGGTAGAGGACCTATTGCTGCTAGTTTATTCAATAGGTCAGTTGTGTCCTGAATGTAGCTAGGTGTATCCTTCACCAGTGGTTTAAGAATACCCTCTACCCATCCAGATACCTGCTCAGTGAGGGTGCCCACACATGAAATAATTGGTCTTCCTGGATTTCCAGATTTGTGGATTTTGGGAAGCATGTAGAATGTCCCTATTCTTGTACTCTCTGGTATCAGGTCATCACTGGCTGTTATGGACTGGTCAGGCAGACAAGATACCAACGTGTTTAGTTCCTTGTAATAGTACTGTGTTGTGAGTTCATTTTCCCCTTCAATACTGAGGCCCGAGGAACTCCCTCTTCTGGTAAAGAAAGGTAGTGAGCCTGATTATCAAACACCTGAGGCTGATGATGATAACTGGCTGAGTGGAGTTACTGACTGGATATAAGGCTGCCGACGCCCTTCTTCCCTGCGGGTGATTTCTCTGTGGGATCCTTGGAGACCAGTCTGAATTCCTGCTCCTCTAAAGCTAAGTTTGCTGCTCGGCTTTTTGCATTTGCGCTTTGACTTTGTTTGCTTTGTTTTTCTGGATTTCTGCCATTCCCTGCTGGGGTGTGCTGAATTCCTTTAGCTCTATCTTCTGAAAATACCTGAGCACTGATTTAGTTTTTGAAGCCTAGCTGCTTCAGGGTCTTTTTCATATCAGCTTGTTGGCTTATGTCTTTGATAGGGTTTTGGCAGATTGCAGACAGCAGCCTTCCTGTCCTTTCCTATCTAGGTAGTTTTGGGCCCTGGCTTTGCTCAGTCTATCTTTCTGTCTGTGTTAGTGTTTTCATCTTGCTTCACCGTCATTATATGTTGGGGGCTGCCTATTGCTTTGGGGTCTGCTCTGGGGCAGTTTAGATTTCCCCTTTCTTTCTTTAGGCCTATTTAATTCTCCGGCTGTGTTCGAGGGGTCTAGGGCATCGTAGGAACCCCCCACGGCTACTGCTAGTTGTGTTGATAGGTTCAGGGGTCTGCAATCTGATAGTTGCCAACTTCTCTGGTTTTCTGGACTTAGCTTGTATTTCTGTTTTTGCCTCCTACGGTGACTCAATCATAACAGAATCACACGCCATACCGCAGATCCTAGGGTACTCAATAGCAGGAAAGAATAGTAAAAAAAAAAAAAAGTGTATATTTCTTCCTCTATATCTCTGAGGCCGTAGGGGGAATTTTTTTTCTCTCAATGGAGATAAAGCAATTGTCTGATCGTGTGGAGCAGCTCGCTGCGGAAGTGCGGGGAATTTCCGCCTACCTTGCTCATTCACATGCTGCTGAACCAAAGATTCCTACACCTGATGTATTTTTTGGGGATCGGTCTAAATTTTTGAATTTCAAAAATAATTGTAAATTATTTTTTGCCTTGAAGCCTAACTCGTCAGGGAGCTCCGCGCAGCAGGTTAAAATTGTCATCTCTTTGCTGCGTGGCGATCCCCAGGATTGGGCGTTTTCTTTGAAACCAGATGATCCTATTCTGACTAATGTGAACGCATTTTTTCAGGCCTAGGGGTTGTTGTATGACGAACCTAATGCCATTGATCAGGCTGAAAAGACCCTGCTGGCATTGAACCAGGGTCGTGATTCTGCAGAATTGTACTGTCAAAAATTCCGAAAGTGGGCAGTACTGACTACCTGGAATGATAATGCCTTGGCTGCTCTCTTTCGGAAGGGGTTGTCAGAAGCCGTAAAAGATACTATGGTGGGATTTCCTGTTCCCTCTGGTCTTGACGATTCTATGTCATTAGCCATTCAGGTTGATCGGCGTTTGCGCGAACGCAAAGCTGCACGAGAGGTGTTGCCACCTGTTGAACAAATGTCTGAACCTATGCAATGTGATAGAGTTTTTTCCAGAGAGCAGCGTCAGGAGTTCAGAAGGCGTAATAAGTTGTGCATTTTCTGTGGAGATGCCTCGCATATTATTTCTGTCTGTCCTAAACGAGAGAAATGCTTTGCACACACGTTTTCTGTTGGGGGTGTTCAACCTAAGTTTCTTCTGGCTATTACTCTGATCTGCTCCCTGTCCACATTTTCCGCCAAGGCTTTTGTGGATTCGGGAGCAGGACTTGGACTTGGATTTTGCTAAACGTTGTGGATTTCCGATGACACCTCTGCAGACGCCTATCCCTTTGAGGGGGATTGATGCTACTCCTTTGGCTAAAAATAAACCTCAGTTTTGGACCCAGGTGGTAATGCGGGTCGCCCCAGACCATCAAGAAAATTGCAGATTTTTGGTGTTGCATAATCTGCATGATACTATTGTTCTGGGGTTTCCCTGGTTACAAATTCATAATCCAGTTTTGGATTGGAAATCTGTGTCTGTGGTGAGTTGGGGTTGTTGGTGTGCCTTTAGTGAGGCTCCGGTGTTTTCCACCTCTCCTCAGTCGCATGATGTTCCTGATTATTTGGCGGACTTTTATGATGTATTTAGTGAGAATGAGTCTGCGTCTCTGCCTCCTCATAGGAGTTATGACTGTGCAATTGAACTGAGCCCGGGGTGTAAATTTCCCAAGGGTCGGCTCTTCAATTTATCTGTACCCGAGCACGAGGCTATGCGATCCTATATTAAGGAGGCATTGGAGAAGGGTCATATTAGATCATCCTCTTCACTCTTAGGTGCCGTTTTTTTTTTTGTAGCCAAAAAGGATGGATCATTAAGACCTTGTATTGATTATCGTGCCCTCAACAAAATTACTGTTCAATATCAGTATCCGTTACCCCTGATTTCTGATCTATTCTCCAGAGATGAAGGTGCTTGCTGGTTTACCAAGCTTGACCTCAGGGGGGCGTATAATCTTATTCGCATTAAGCATGGGGATGAATGGAAGACGGCGTTTAATACTCCGGAGGGACATTTTGAGTACCTGGTGATGCCTTTTGGGCTCACTAATGCCCCTTCTGTCTTCCAGTGCTTCATGAACGATATTTTCCGAGATTTTGTCGATAAATTTTTGATTATCTATCTGGATGATATTTTGATCTTCTCCAAGGATTGGGATTCTCATGTGGAACATATTCGGACTGTGTTCCGGATCTTGAGGGAGAATTCCCTGTATGTCAAAGGATCTAAATGCCTTTTTGGAGTACAGAGGATTTCTTTTTTGGGATTTATTTTGTCCCCGTCAACTATTGAAATGGACCCAGCCAAGGTACAGGCCATTTACGATTGGGTTCAGCCCACTTCTTTGAAGGCCCTCCAGAAGTTTTTGGGTTTTGCTAATTTTTATCGGAAATTTATAGCAAAATTTTCTAGTATTGCCAAGCCATTGACTGATTTGACTAAGAACTGTGCTGATGTGTTAAATTGGTCTCCAGAGGCTGTTTCTTCCTTTCAGGAGTTGAAGTGAAGATTCACCTCCGCCCCGGTTTTGCAGCAACCTGATGTCTCACTTCCATTCCAGGTAGAGGTGGATGCTTCTGAGATTGGTGCAGGAGCTGTTTTGTCCCAAAAGGATCCTGTAACATCTAAAATGAATCCCTGTGCTTTCGTTTCCCGAAAGTTCTCTCCATCTGAACGTAACTATGATGTGGGGAATCGGGAACTGTTGGCCATGAAATGGGCATTTGAGGAGTGGAGACATTGGTTGGAGGGAGCTAAGCATCAAGTCGTGGTCCTCACTGACCACAAGAATTTGATTTACCTAGAGTCTGCTAAGCGCTTGAACCCTAGACAGGCTAGGTGGGCCTTGTTTTTTACACGTTTTGATTTTGTGGTTTCTTTTCTTCCTGGAACGAAGAATGCCAAGGCAGACGCCCTCTCTAGGAGCTTCTTTGCTGATTCTCCTGTGGTGACCAAGCCTGCTACCATCTTAGGCGAAGGGGTAATTCTTTCTGCCATCTCGCCCGATTTGAGACGTGCTCTGGAAGAGTTCCAGGAGGACAAACCTGAGCGTTGTCCCAGTGGAAAGTTGTATGTTCCTGACCAGTGGAAGAAGAGAGTGATGTCTGAAGTTCATTGCTCTGCTTTGGCTGGTCATCCAGGTATTTTTGGTACTAGAGATCTGGTGAGTCGGTTTTTTTGGTGGCCCTCCTTGTCTCGTGATGTCAAGAATTTTGTGCAGTCCTGTGGGACGTGCTGCCGTTCTAAATCGTGTTCTCGCTCTAGTGGGTTGTTGATGCCTTTGCCTGTCCCCAAGAGGCCATGGACCCATATTTCAATGGATTTCATCTCTGATATGCCTGTCTCTCAAAGGATGACTGTTATTTGGGTGATTTGTGATAGGTTCTCTAAGATGGTTCATCTTGTACCACTCCCTAAGTTGCCGTCTTCCTCTGAGTTGGTGCCCCTGTTTTTACAACAGGTGGTTCGTTTGCACGGGATTCCTGAGAACATTGTATCTGACAGAGGAGTCCAGTTTGTGTCTAGATTTTGGAGAACTTTCTGTTCCAGGCAGGGCATTCAGTTGTCCTTCTCCTCTGCTTTTCACCCTCAGACCAATGGGCAGACAGAGAGAACAAACCAGACCTTGGAATCATATTTGAGATGTTTTATTTCTGCTGATCAGGATGATTGGGTTTCATTTTTGCCCTTGGCCGAATTTGCTTTAAATAATAGAGCTAGTTCTGCCACTTTGATGTCACCTTTTTTTTGTAACTTTGGGTTTCATCCTCGATTTTCTTCAAAAGATTGGTGCGTGCCTTTCATCGGGCTCACCCTGATCGCCCTGGTGGCGTGGTTGAGGGTTCGGTGACCCCTCCTCAAGGGGGAGGTACTGTTGTGAGTTCATTTTCCCCTTCAATACTGAGGCCCGAGGAACTCCCTCTTCTGGTAAAGAAAGGTAGTGAGCCTGATTATCAAACACCTGAGGCTGATGATGATGACTGGCTGAGTGGAGTTACTGACTGGATATAAGACTGCCGACGCCTTTCTGCCCTGCGGGTGATTTCTCTGTGGGATCCTTGGAGACCAGTCTGAATTCCTGCTCCTCTAAAGCTAAGTTTGCTGCTCGGCTTTTTGCATTTGCACTTTGACTTTGTTTGCTTTGTTTTTCTGGATTTCTGCCATTCCCTGCTGGGGTGTGCTGAATTCCTTTAGCTCTGTCTTCTGAAAATACCTGAGTGCTGATTTAGTTTTTGAAGCCTAGCTGCTTCAGGGTCTTTTTCATATCAGCTTGTTGGCTTATGTCTTTGATAGGGTTTTGGCAGATTGCAGACAGCAGCCTTCCTGTACTTTCCTATCTAGGTAGTTTTGGGCCCTGGCTTTGCTCAGTCTATCTTTCTGTCTGTGTTAGTGTTTTCATCTTGCTTCACCTTCATTATATGTTGGGGGCTGCCTGTTGCTTTGGGGTCTGCTCTGGGGCAGTTTAGATTTCCCCTTTCTTTCTTTAGGCCTATTTAATTCTCTGGCTGTGTTCGAGGGGTCTAGGGCATCGTAGGAACCCCCCACGGCTACTGCTAGTTGTATTGATAGGTTCAGGGGTCTGCAATCTGATAGTTGCCAACTTCTCTGGTTTTCTGGACTTAGCTTGTATTTCTGTTTTTGCCTCCTACGGTGACTCAATCATAACAGTACTGTGTAGGATCCGACTCCAATTTTCTATAGTAGCGTGTGTCCATAAGTTGCCTGTTTGCTTCCTTCATGTAGTCTGACGTATTCATTCATGAAATTACTGGTATTGAAAGGTAACTTCACATCTCTGAGAGAGAGAGAAGAGTCTGTGAATATAAATTTATGACGACCTTTGACACTCACAATGCTAGAATGAATGTGTCGCATGGATTTATGTCTTTTTACATCAATTAAGGAATTTGCTCCTAAGACCGTGTGGGGGCATCACAACACATTAGGAGACCCCAATCAAGGACAATAAAACATCCAGACTCATTATCTATGAACTGGTCAATATAACATCCAGACTCATTATCTATGAACTGTTCAATAAAACATCCGGACTCCTTATCTATGAACTGGTCCAATATTTATGTTTCTCCCTCTCCCATAATGATAGTTCTGCTTCACGTCACTTGTCTCATCTGTTGCATTTTTTCTGTGCTGTATTGTGCATAAATATGTGACTCTTCAGATTTTGTATTAGTCTATGCCTGATGAAGAGACCTAAGTAGTCTCGAAAGCTTGCAATGTGTTACCATCCTTTAAGTCAGCCATTAAAAGGTATCAACCACTGAGGACTCTCAATTCAGAATATTTTTCACATTTGTCTATATTCACTTTTAGTCTATTGACATTAAAAGTTATATTATACCCTATATTGTGATATATCTGATACTACCATTTGGGTTACCATATCATAGCTTGCTTTCTCTATGATAAAATAGCAAAAACCTTTAAAAATATTGCCATTGTGGCTATCCAAAATATAATTTACATTTAGCACTTCATTGGTATCAATCATGAATAACAGTTTGAAAATATGAATTAGCAATTTTAGACTGAATAGGTCATTTTATAGGAAAAGGTAACATTTGAACAGGTAATAAATGTGTAGAGATCTTGAATGTGTGTAAAAACACTGGTCTGGAAGTGATATAAAAAAATATAGTTTTTGTGCTGAAAATAAAAAAATTAAAAAACAATTGCAAGGCATTATAGCACCTCATGAGGAAAAACATGGGAAATAAAATTAGAAAATGTTAGAAAACGTTAAAAAAAAAAATTACTTGCGCACATCTACATATACTTAGCACCACAATTTGGTATGCAGGATAGTTATTTTTTACATTGTTTGGCTGCTACACTGGATAAAATACAGCAAGATACATTCCCCATGAAAGATCTTATGTGATCTTACCCCCTTAAATACAGCAATAAGAACATATGTGTACTCCTATGATGTGCTGCCTGAAAATTATTTCCTTTAGTAAAGCTTTAAAATTAGAAATCTAGATTTTTATGAGCATTATTTATTTATTTTTTTTAACTAAAGTTCAATGAAGCAGCAAAGCATTTTTGCTGAAGCACATGCCATTCCCCTTAGGCCTGGATCACACTTCCGGTTTATAAAATCCGTCTAAATCCGTCGTTTTCCGTTAAAAAACGGATCCGCCATTTTTTTTGAGGATCCGTTTTTTGGTCCCATAGACTTCCATTAGCGGCTACCGCAGATCCGCGAAAATTGGATCCGTTTGCGGCAAAACGGAAACGGATCCGTTCTTTCACACTTTGACGGATGCATGCGGATGCCAAAAAACGGCCTTAGAAACAATAGCTCATGCTCTCCTCCAGGCCTCAATCCCTCTTAAATAAAAGAATAAAAAGAGTAACAAATAAAGGATGTGATAATAATAATAAAAAAAACACAGAACACCGCTTACATGGTCAAAACAGCATTTTAGTCCCAGTGTTCTATCTTGTGAATTGTCGTTTTCACAAGCACTTTCCTAATTTCCCTGACATCAATTTAATTAGCCCCTCTGAAGTCAAGGCAGAGACAGAAAGCTGGAATTATTCATTAGGGGAAGGAATCAGAAGGATTTTAGGCTTCAGTAACCATAGAGGGCAATAAGTTGCATTGGGTTTTTAAATTGGTGAGTGCTGTTTTTTTTCTGACTACAAGTAGAGAGAGTCCTGAAAGGGAATCTAGCACCTGCCATTTCAGGCTTTTTTTTTTCTTAAACATATTTTTATTAAGTTTTAAATGCATACAAGAAGAACAAAAAAAACGGATATATGTAACAGAGCATTTGAATACAAGAAAATTGTTCAGTAGTTAATCAATTACAGGTAGTATGACATTTGATTTCAAACAAAATCTCTTTTCATGTAAAGCTAGTATGTAGTAATAAAAAGAAAACAGATTTCCTTACAGTATGACTGTACTGTTCTAACTCCAAGATTTTCATAATTTCGAAGAATTAATGCCTGTACATATAATCCTATTTCTTTTACGTTTTAAGGTAAAAGTGAGGAAGGTGTAGGGGGGAGAGAGGGATAGGGTGATAGGAGAGTCTTCCAAACAAGGGGGAAGGCGGAGATGGTATCTGATTCCAACGTAATACAGAAGGCCTATAGGGATAGTAGTTTAAGTCACATATTACACAGCTCACCTTTCAATCGAGATCCGAGATCACCTTCCAGGATAGTTCAGTTACTCGGTGCTCCTGAACTTTGAATATTCATCTGTTTCCCTATATGATACCCATGGAGCCCAAGTCTCCCTAAATTTAGCAGTCGAAAGGTGTGAAAATGCCACTATTTCTTCTATATAATATAGCTGATCCACTTTTTGTAACCACGCTGAGATACTCGGACAGCTTTGGGAACGCCAGTGTGGAGGTATAAGTAGTCTGGCAGCCGCCACCAAGAATAGCAATACAGATTTGTACTTTGTTTGTGGGAAATCACTAGACCAATTGAGGAAGATAAGGTTCGGTTGTAGTGGTTTTGTAAGTCCGCATATTTTAGTTGTAATTCTCATAACTTCCCCCCAAAATGGTCTTATCTTATCACAGCCCCCAGAGGTGTAGAAACGTCCCCATAATCAAAGCGCATCTCCAGCAGGTTGGTGGGACATTGGGGCACCATACATGAGTTGCCACCGGAGTGGTATACCATCTTGTGATGACCTTGTATGAGTTTTCTTGAACTCTAACACAGTTCGATGGGCCATAAGAGTTTTTGTAAATACGTTCAAATTCCCAATCCTGTAGCTCGATGCCCAATTCTTCCTCTCAAGCTCATATATAAGCCCATTTTACAGGAATTGAGTAACTCAAGAATGTCTGATACAGCTTTGCCAATACACCCTTTGGCTGTTTATTCTGGGTTAGTAACAATTCAAAAATCGTCAACTTCCTGGTTGGGATTCCAGGGTGCAGATATGACCCCATAGCTTCTTTGAGTCTATTATAGTGTAGAAAGTTAAGATGGTATTTTGGGAACTTATTATGCAAGTCTTGTAAGGAAAGTAGCGTGCCATCCGTCATAAGAGCGTCCACATTGTCTCTAATCAGGTGTAGGGAATTTGTGGATTTAGTGTTGGTCTGGTTTAAGAGCAGTCCCGGTAGGTCCATGACTCTGGCTAGAGGTGACGGCAGTGGCATAAATGAAGTGGAATAGTTTGCCCAAGTTTGTACTATATATCTGGTAATAGCACTGGGTATGTCTAGTTTATAAATAAACTCTTTGGATGCATGTAATATGGTAGTAATTGGTATTGATATTGTGTCCTCTGCTATCTTTGTCCATAGTTTTGGTTTGTGGCTCCTCGCCCAATCTATTAGCAAAGACAGTGTTGCTGCTATGTGATATTTTTGAGGGTCAGGAACTCCCATACCTCCTCTTGTTCTAGGTAGTGAAAGTGTTCTAAAACTGAGTCTAGGTTTGGAGTCTTTCCAAATATACCTCCCAAAAATGGAACGCACCCTTTGAAAAAATGTGGCAGGTATTACATTCTTGATATATAACTGAACTTGGCAAATATAAAGTTTTTTAATAAGTTTTTCTGCCCCATCCAGGATACAAAAGGCGCTCTCCATGTCCTGATTGATTCTAACGTGGAGTTTAGTAATGGTAGGTAATTAAGTGCAAACAGTGAGTGCCAGTGAGGACTTAATTTAATCCTTAGGTAGCTGATGTGGCTCGAGTTCCACTCAATTGGGAATATGGACTTGATTTCCTGGAGTGTCGAGCTCTGGTAATCATCGCATCTGATTTATCAAGGTTTATTTTATTACTCGAGAGACCTCCAAATTTTTCAAACAACTTCAGCACTGCTGGTATTTCTCTATTCGGATTAGTCAATAGCAGTAACAAGTCATCCGCGAAGGCTGCTACCACATGAGATGTCCCCATTATCTGAACCCCATTAATATCCAGTTGTTGCCTGATGCTTTGAATTAAAGTTTCAATAGTTAAGATGAATAAGGACGGTGAGAGCTGACAACCCTGTCGGGTGCCATTCCTAATCTCAAATGGTATGGATAAATCTCCATTAACTCTCACCTTCGCTGTTGGACACTTATACATTTGAAATATAGCTGTAATTAGCATCTCAGGAATGCCAAATTTCAAAAGAGTCTCCTGCATGAAAGTCCAGTCCACCCTGTTGAACGCTGTTTCTGCATCCATTCCCATAAGTATTAGGGGCCTCCTATTGAGGTGTGCATGTTGCATCAAATATAGAGAATTGTCTTTGCCTTCCCTGCCATTCACAAATCCCATTTGGTCTGGTGATATCAATGAGTCTAAGACCAAACTCACCCTTTTGGCAATTATTTTTGCAAAGAGCTTAAGATCATTATTTAATAGTGAGAATGGTCTGTAATTACTACATAGCTCAGGGTCTTTGCCCTCTTTATGAATTAAGGAGATGTGTGCTTCTAACGACTGCTTCGGGAAAGCCGCTCCCAATAGCACTTCATTACACAGCTTCAAAAGTTGGGGATTTAAAATCTCTTGAAAGGTTTTGTAGTAGGAGGCAGGGAGGCCATCCAGACCCAGACTCTTGGCAGTTCGACAGGGCAGACTGAAGTTCCTGTAATGTAAAGGGACTAGTCAACCCGAGTTGTTGACCCTCGGAGAGTTTTGGTAAATTAACCAATTGTAGATAGTCCTTAATATCGGCTTTTCGTTTTTCGAGTAGTAGCAAATTATAAAGAGAGGAATAGTAGTCTCGGAAGACCTCTGCAATGCCATCTGGGTCTCTAATCTTAGCTCCCCTTGGACTTTTTAGTGTATAAATTAGTGACCTCGCTTTCCTTCTTTTAATCAGAGAAACCATGAATCTCGACACTTTGTCTCCATGTGCAAAAATGTTATGCTTCCATCTCGTGAGAGTTTTAATTGAATCTTTGTTCATCAAATCTTTTAGGGTTTGTCTCTTTTGTGACAAAAGGGCCAAGGTGTTGGGGCTTTGTGTTTGCTTATGATTTTTCTCAAGGAGCTGGATCTCCTTATACAAGGAGTCCAAATTTTTTTGCTTTAATTTCATCCGGTGTGAGGCTTTTGAGATCATCTCCCCCCTAATCACAGCCTTGTGTGCTTCCCAAATAATAGGGAATTGTATTTGATCTTGCGTATTAAGCTCGAAATATGCTTGCAGCGATTCTTTTATCTTATCTTTAAAAGGCTGTTCAGAGGAGAGACTCATTCAACATCCACGTGCTATTTCTATTTAGGTCAAGAAACTTTTCAAAGTGCTTTATGATCCATGTAGTGCTGGACATGTGTTTATTTGACCACAACATTTTATTGGGTCCTGGTGTCTCAATTTAGTGTGATTGATTAATGAGAAGAGAGCCAACAAAAAAGAAAAACAAAAAAACTTAGCCTTAACCTCCTATATATTCAGACCTAGCTAGGGGGAGCATTTATGCAGGGGGCATTTATGCACATGTAATCGAAGTACATGTATCAAAGTACTATTGGCAGTTATAACATGGCAGTTAGACAGTGCAGGAGACAGGTAAGACATTTATATACATCTACTCCCTGTACATTTGGAGTACAACAAATATATACCATATGCATTTATGTAATTTTAATCCTGGCCGCTGCATTCACACACATCCACCGCCCTGGCATTAACTCTCTACACTCCATCCATATCGGCCCCTGGCTTCTTTCCTCTCCTATGTATAGCACTCACGCTCTTTTCACGTTGTTAAATTGCACAGATGCAGTCAGTCCCACCATTCAACATCAGAGACGCTCTCACAAATCACTTAACCATCTGCTCACTCTTTCTATCCTCCTTCTCCTAGTCGCAGGAGACATTGCTCCCAACCCTGGTCCCCCATGTTATAGAAAGTCAAATCCCCCAACTGCTACACTTAGAAACCCCTCTAATCTGATTAATATTCCCTGCCTGCCATCTGTCTCTCTTAATTGTGCACTTTGGAATTCTCGCTCAGTGTGTAACAAACTCTCCTTCATCCATGACTTCTTCCTTTCTAATTCTCTTAACCTCCTGGCACTTACTGAAACCTGGATCCAGCAGTCAGACACTACCGCTGCTGCTGCTCTTTCATACGGGGGGCTACACTTCTCTCATACCCCAAGATCAGACAATAGAGCAGGTGGAGGCGTTGGTCTGCTCCTATCATCAAAATGTACCTTTCAGGTTATCCCTCATGTACCCTCACTTGTCTTCCCTTCTTTTGAGGTCCATGCCGTCAGACTCTACACCCCCCTCTCCATGCGAGTGGCGGTGGTGTATCGTCCTCCCGGCCCCTCCCATCAGTTCCTGGATCATTTTGCCAATTGGCTTCCACAATTTCTCTCCTGTGACATCCCTACCCTCATCATGGGAGATTTCAACATCCCCATTGCTCTTCCCCTCTCACCATCTGCTACTCACCTTTTATCTCTAACCTCCTCATTTGGCCTTTCGCAGCTTACTAATTCTCCAACGCATGAAGACGGAAACTCCCTCGACTTGGTCTTCTCTCGGCTTTGTGCAGTGGATGATTTTGCAAACTCCCCTCTCCCGCTCTCTGACCACAATCTTCTTTCATTCTCTATCAAGAACTGCCAGGCTGCTCAGGTCACCCCCACTGTCCATATTTATAGAAACATACAGGCCATTAACACCCAGAAACTTATGAAGAATTTGCAGTCTTCATTGGCCCCTATCTCCTCCCTCTCATGTCCTGATTCTGCATTGAAGCATTACTATGAAACACTTCAAAGTGCCCTGGATGAATTTGCACCCCCTATAAATAGAACACCACAACGCAGACGGCGACAACCCTGGCACACGGTGCAAACACGTATCCTGCAGCGGTGCTCCAGGTGCGCCGAACGTCTGTGGAGAAAATCCAATCTACACGAAGATTTCATACATTTTAAGTTTATGCTTAGAACATACAACACTGCCCTTCACCTCCCCAAACAAACCTATTTCACCACCCTCATCACCTCACTGTCAAATAACCCAAAACGTCTCTTTCACACTTTTCATTCTCTACTCAATCTAAGAGTACAGGCCCCAACCACAGAGCTCAGAGCTGACAATCTGGCCAATTACTTCAAAGAAAAAATTGACCAGATTCGACAGGAAATTATCTCCCAATCACCTCATACCATGCACTGTCCTCCCTCCCCCACTGCATCTAGCTCACTCTCTGATTTTGAACCAGTCACAGAAGAAGAAGTAAGCAGGCTCCTTGCATCTTCTCGCCCAACTACTTGCACCAGTGACCCATTTCCGTCACATCTCCTCCAGTCCCTTTCCCCTGCTGTCACCCCTCACCTAACTAAAATATTTAACCTCTCTCTCTCTTCTGGTATTTTTCCCTCCTCATTTAAGCATGCCATCATACATCCACTACTTAAAAAACCATCCCTCGACCAAAACTGTGCCGCTAACTATAGACCTGTCTTCTAATCTTCCCTTCATCTCTAAACTCCTGGAACGCCTGGTCCACTCCCGTCTTATCCGCTATCTCTCAGAAAACTCTGTTCTCGACCCTCTCCAATCCAGTTTCCGCTCTTTACACTCCACTGAAACTGCCCTCACTAAAGTCTCTAATGATCTGCTAACAGCTAAATCAAATGTTCATTACTCCATGCTAATTCTCTTGGATCTCTCTGCAGCATTCGACACTGTGGATCATCAGCTCCTCCTCACTATGCTCCGTTCCATTGGCCTCAAGGACACCGTTCTCTCCTGGTTCTCCTCCTATCTCTCTGACCGCTCCTTTACTGTATCTTTTGCCGGTTCCTCCTCCTCTCACCTTCCCCTTACTGTTGGGGTCCCCCAAGGATCGGTTCTAGGCCCCCTCCTCTTCTCCTTGTACACTGCCCCTATTGGTCAAACAATCAGTAGATTTGGGTTCCAGTACCAGCTCTATGCTGATGACACCCAATTATACGCTTCTTCTCCTGACATCACGCCAGCCTTTCTAGAAAATACCAGCGATTGTTTAAACGCTGTGTCTAACATCATGTCCTCACTATATCTGAAACTGAACCTGTCAAAAACTGAACTCCTGGTGTTTCCTCCCACTACTAATGTACCTATACCCGACATTGCTATTTCTGTGGGTGGCTCCACTATTACTCCCCAGCAACAGGCCCGCTGTCTTGGGGTCATACTTGATTCTGAGCTTTCCTTTGCCCCCCACATTCGATCACTGGCTCGCTCTTGTCATCTGCACCTCAAAAACATTTCTAGAATTCGACCTTTTCTTACTTTGTACTCTGCAAAAACTCTTACTGTTTCTCTTATTCATTCTCGTCTCGACTATTGTAACTCTCTTCTAATCGGTCTCCCTCTTACCAAACTCTCCCCTCTCCAATCTGTCTTGAATGCTGCAGCCAGGATCATATTCCTCACCAATCGTTACACCGATGCCTCTACCTTGTGCCAGTCATTACACTGGCTACCCATCCACTCCAGAATTCAGTATAAACTTATTACCCTCACCCACAAAGCCCTCCATAGCTCAGCACCACCCTACATCTCCTCCCTTGTTTCAGTATAACACCCTACCCGCGCCCTCCGTTCTGCTGATGACCTGAGGTTAGTATCCTCAATAGTCAGAACCTCCCACTCCCGTCTCCAAGACTTTACACGTGCCGCGCCAATTCTTTGGAATGCACTTCCCAGGTCAATACGATTAGTCCCCAATCCCCACAATTTTAAGCGTGCCCTGAAAACGCATTTATTCAGACTGGCCTATCGCCTCAACACATTAACCTAATCTATCCCTGTGTGGCACAGCCAAAAGTTTTACCACAACCAGATTTCCCGCATCATGTTCCCACATGCTTTATGCATCCATCAGACCTCTGTGTCTGTACTGTTACACACTTAACATTATGGCTGGTCCATACAATCAGGGCAACTGTTACCACCCACCTTTCGTGTCTACCTCTTTCCTCATAGACTGTAAGCTTGCGAGCAGGGCCCTCATTCCTCTTGGTATTTGTTATAATCTACTGTATGTGATTATTGTTATGCTGTAATGTCTATTGTCTGTACAAATCCCCTCTGAAATGTAAAGTGCTGCGGAATATGTTGGCGCTATAGAAATAAAATTTTATTATTATTATTATTATTATTATTATTATTATTTCTGGGTCCGTGGCCCACCATAAACCTTATCAAAAGTATAGACTGGTCAGAGTGAATACTGGGTATTATTCGCGTATCTTTTAGGTATGAAAGAGACTGGAATTATAAGAAAAGATAATCGATACGGCTATATGACGATTGCACTTGTGAGAAGTGGGTAAAGTCCCTTGTGGTAGGGCAAAGATATCTCCAGGTGTCAACTAGTTGGTTTGAGTATAAAACCATGGAGAAACGTTTTAGTGCTCTTTGTGTAATGTTAGATCTCCCTGACGAGGTGTCAAGGGCTGGTTCAAGAGGTGTGTTCAAGACACCCCCAAATATTTAGGTTCCCTTTATGAACTGGGTGACTTCGCTCATTACTTTAGCAAACCAAATATCTTGTTTCGTATTGGGAGCATAAAGATTCCCTATTGTAATTAATTGATGAGCTAATGTCCCCTTCATGAAGATAAATCTGCCATCATTATCTTTGATCAATTCCTTGAATTGGAATGGCGTATGCTTTGAAATCGCTAATGCGACCCCTCTGGATTTTCTGGAGGATGAGTATGAATGATACCAGGGATTGTAGTAGTGTCTTTCTAGATTCGGGGCCTTATCGTGTGTGAAATACGTCTCTTGTAACAAAACTATGTTCACCCCAAGTTTCTTAATGTCTGTTAATACCTGAGATCTCTTAATCGGTGCATTCAGTCCTCTCACATTATATGATACAATTTTCGTTGCTTGCATCTTATCATCCATGACAACTCACAGGAACTTCAGGCCACAGACATCGGTTTTTGCCACTCTGCCAAAAAGTCAAGGGTGGGGGAAGGAGGTGAAAAACAGGGGTGAAAGAAAGAAAAAATAACATGAACAAATCAACACAAACATGGGCTCGATGCCCTGTCACTAACATTTTGACTGTCAGTCTAATTAAGATACACCCAGCAAGGGAAACTGACTAATTCTAGTATCTTAACATCATATTAAACCACCTATGAGCTAGTAGAACAAAAATTAGCACATTATATCCAGGTTAATGAGCGTAGTTCAAGTAATAACGGAACGCTGAGCCCCCATTTGCCTTTTCTTGGATCTTTGTCTCCTCGGACAGCCCGCCTCCCTCCATTGGTCGTGTGCCCGTAAGTTCGGAAGCTGGAGATTTGTGTGTAGCAATCTGAGGTCTGGCATCGGATCAAGTGTGATCTCGAGTTTTTCACAGACCTTTACAACGTCTGTTGATGTTCTATATGTAAATCTCCTGCCATCCACTGTAATCAGTAGACCAAATGGGAAGAGCCACAGGTGTGTTCAGCGTGATGAGCTGTGTTGCCTTTACGCCAAACATATCGTTTGGCATTGTTGCCAAAAAGTTCGATTTTGGTTTCATCTGACCAGAGCACCTTCTTCCACATGTTTGGTGAGTCTTCCAGGTGGCTTGTTGCAAACTTGAAACAACACTTTTTATGGATATCTTTGAGAAATGGCTTTCTTCTTGCCACTCTTCCATAAAGGCCCGATTTGTGCACTGTACGACTGACTGTTGTCCTATGGACAGACTGTCCCACCTCAGCTGTAGATCTCTGCAGTTCATCCAGTGTGATCATGGGCCTCTTGGCTGCATCTCTGATCAGTCTTCTCCTTGTTTGAGATGAAAGTTTAGAGGGACCACTGGGTCTTGGTAGATTTTCAGTGGTATAATACTCCTTTCATTTCAGTATGATCGCATGCATAGTGCTCCTTGGGATATTTAAAGTTTTGGAAATCATTATGCATCCAAATCCAGCTTTAAACTTCTCCACAACAGTATCACGGACCTGCCTGTTGTGTTCCTTGGTCTTCATGATGCTCTCTGTGCATCAAAAAGAACCCTGAGGCTATCACAGAGAGGGTCCATTTATACGGAGACTTGATTACACACAGGTGGATTTTATTTATCATCATTAGACATTTAGGACAACATTTTATCATTCAGAGATCCACAATGAACTTCTGGAGTTCCAGGGGGCCGAATACTTTTGCAAAGCACTATATATATATATATATATATATATATATATATACACACACACACACACACGCGCACACATATGCTTATATACAGCTCTGGCAAAAATTAAGAGACCACTGCAAAATTTTCAGTTTGTCTGATTTTTCTCTTTATAGGTATATTTTTGAGTAAAATGTAAATTGCTCTTTTATTCTATAAACTACTGACATGTCTTTGAATTTCCAAGCAATAATTTTATTTATTGTCAGAAAATTAGATATGGACAAAATAACAAAAAAATGCAGCGCTTGCAGACTTCAAATAATGCAAAGAAAACAAGTTCATAATCATTTAGAAACAACAATACTAATGTTTTAACTCAGGAAGAGTTCAGAAATCAATACTTTGTGGAATAACCACAATTTTTAATCACAGCTTTCATGCATGCTTTCCACCAGTATTTCACACTGCTTTTGGGTGACCTTCTGCCACTCCTGGTACAAATATTTAAGCAGTTCTTTGTTTGATGGCTTGTGACTATCCATCTTCCTCTTGATTACATTCCAGAGGTTTTCAATGGGGTTAAGGTCTGGAGATTGGGCTGGCCATGAGAGATTTGATGTGGTGGTCGTTCATCCACACAGTGATTGACCTAGCTGTGTGGCATGGCGCATTGTCCTGCTGGAAAAAAACAGTACTCAGAGTTGGGGAACATTGCCTGAGCAGAAGGAATCAACTGTTTTTCGAGGATAACCTTGTATGCAGCTCGATTCATAAGTTCTACGCAAAGATTAACCTGCCCAGTTGCAGCCTTGCTGAAGCATCCCCAGATCATCTCTGCTCCTCCAGCAAATTTCACATCTATATAAGTCCCTTGGGGGGTCTAGTTTCCAAAATGGTGTCATTTGTGGGGGGTTTCTACTGTTTAGGCACATCAGAGGCTCTCCAAATGCAACATGGTTTCCGATCTCAATTCCAGCCAAAAAAGTCAAATGGCGCTGCTTCCGTTCCGAGCTCTGACATGCG
Organism: Dendrobates tinctorius; assembly: GCF_039654945.1. NCBI lineage: Eukaryota > Metazoa > Chordata > Amphibia > Anura > Dendrobatidae > Dendrobates > Dendrobates tinctorius. The sequence goes on from NW_027361755.1 coordinate 3,981,591, forward strand.
CCCAAATAGTGGTTTACCCCCACATATGGGGTGTCAGTGTCTTCAGGACAAATTGCACAATAACGTTTGGGGTCCTGATACCCTTGGGAAAATAAAAATTGGGGGTGAAAAGATCATTTTTGTGGAAAAAATATGATTTTTTTAATTGTACAACTGTACGTTATAAACTTATGTGAAGCCCTTGGGGGTTCAAAGTTCTCACCACACATCTAGATAAGTTCCTTGGGGGGTTTAGTTTCCAAAATGGGGTCACTTGTGGAGGGTTTCCACAACCTGACCTGAAGGGTTAATCAACTTCTTGAATGTGGTTTTGTGCACCTTGAGGGGTGCAGTTTTTAGAATGATGTCACTTTTGGGTATTTTCTATCATATAGACCCCTCAAAGTGACTTCAAATGTGATGTGGTCCCTAAAAATAAAATGGTGTTGTAAAAATGAGAAATCGCTGGTCAACTTTTAACCCTTATAGCTTCCTAACAAAAAAAAAAATTTGGTTCCAAAATTGTGGTGATGTAAACTAAACATGTGGGAAATGTTACTTATTATGTTTTTCTGTGCCATATCTCTGTGATTTAAGGGCATAAAAATTCAAAGTTGGAAAATTGCAACATTTTCAAAGTTTTTACCAAATTTCTGTTTTTTTCACAAATAAACGCAAGTTATATGAATGAAATTTTACCACTAACATGAAGCACAATATGTCATGAGAAAACATTGTCGGAATCACCAGGATCCATGGAAGCGTTCCAGAGTTATTACCTCATAAAGGGACAGTGGTCAAAATTGTAAAAATTGGCCCAGTCATGAACATGCAAACCACCATTGGGGGTAAAAGGGTTAATATTTCATCAGTAGCCTCCATAAAACTGCAACAGTCGCTGTCCACAGAATATACAAATCCCTGCTGTCACATCAGAAAACTTTAAGGCGCTATTTATAGAGGACTATAGTTTGACAACAACCACAGACTACATTCCAAAGACTTGGTGCAAGCTATCAAGTTGGATACCCACTTGTAATTAAACTATTGCCAATAATGCAAGAGAAAAAAATAAAAAATGTCTTTACCTATTTCATCATGGACATTAATGCAGCTCTAATAGTCATATTGTTTTAAAACCATCTTTGTGGTTACACAGAAGCCACTGTGGTTTCTGTATATGGGGGGGGGGCAAAGGGAAGTTACAGAAGAAAGTGCCATATTTCTCCTACAGCAACAAATTATTCTTTTCAAGCACTTCTTTCATGAGAAGGTTTCTAGCAAATTTCATGAAAAGCTGATTAGAGCTCACTTAAGGAGCATTGTATGCTTTTCAGCATCCTGTGACAGACCGGCACTGGTCGCCTTGGCACTGCCATGGCGGTAATGAGAGGTTACCTGGGTATTCTCGTAGAACAGAAGGCAGGTACAAAGAATACTAAAACTGTCCATTTAAAGACTGTGCACCGCGTGAAATCTGAATGTGTCTTAGGCTATGTGCACGCGTTGCGGATTTGCCTGCGGATCCGCAGTGTTTTTACCTGCGGGAATTGCACCAAATCCGCAAAGGATTTCTCAAGCAAGGATCATCAATGGGAATACAGAACTGTTGTGCACATGATGGGGAAAATTCCATCCTGATTCGCAGCGCTTTACTTTCTGAAGCAGGTCAATTCTTTTTGTGGATATGCAGCGTTTCTGCACCCATTGACTTCAATTGAGTCAGTCAAATCCACAGCAGAACCGCAGGTGTAAAAAGGTTTTTGGATTTGCTGTGGATGTGCTGGCAAAAATGCTGCAGAAAAGGAAATGATGTCAGAAGTAGGAAGAGTGTGTGGGCAGAGACTGTGTATGAGAGTATAATATGTGCGTCTGTCTGCAGGTGTCTCTGTGTGTGTGCGGGTGTCTGTGTGTGTGCGGCCAGTACCGCCAATACTGTTGGTCACAGGACAGCACTGCGTGATTCCGCAGCAGTCACCTGTGGTAAAAACGCAGGTGTGGGCCAATGAGACTACTGCTCCCATTGGGTTATGTCTGCTGTCACGGATAACAGTGACAGCAGGTGCGGCTGATGAGACCATAATATCATCTGCCGATGCCTGTGCTCACAGTAAAATTGCATACATATTCACATAAAAGTAAAAACCTATTATACTCACCTCACACCAAATCCCCGACGCCCTCGTCTCCTAGAAACAATGCTAAATAATAAACCAACATATACTCCCTGTCCGCCATAGTCCAGGTAATCTGAATGTCCCATGGCGATCTCACGTGTAGAACAGTCACATCGGGAGCTGTGACCGCTCTACCAAGCCTCCAGCGAAACACTCACAGGAGCTAATCGCTCCTGCAGTTTATCCGCTGATCAGCTCCGCTGCTGTCACTTACTGCGTCGCTGCGCGGGAAAGTTCTCACACAGTGGTAATGCCGCGAGTGAACCGGAGCTCTGAACTCTGGTGAACTCTCTTGGCAGTGCAGTGATACACTGCGGGAGATATTACCTCCTGTCAGTGTATCACCGGAGGCCGGGTAAAGCAGTTATATCTCCCTATGTGACTGTTCTACTCGCAAGATCGTCGTGGGACACTCGTAAATGCACTATGTCAAACAGGGAATAATGTATGTCGGTTTTGTTATTTTATTTTTGTTGCAGGAAACGAGTCAGGGATTAGTAATAAAGATAAATGTCCAGCTCCACGATATACTGAAAATGCAATTCTTTATTCACTTAATCCATACGCGTGAGGTTAAAAGCCAGCATGAGGTTACAAGGCTAGCGTTCTACGCATTTCAAGTGACTAGGCACTCTTCATGATTAAGAAAATTCTCACAGCGGTAGTGCTGTGAGAGCATGAACTCTGGTGAACTCTCAGTGATGCACTACAGGAGCGATTAGAGCCTGTCACTGTATCACCAGAGGCTGGGTAGAGCAGTCACATCTCCCGGTGTGACTGTTCTACACATGAGATTGTCGTGGGACACTCAGTAAATGGACTATGTCGGGAGTATTTGTGTTGGTTTATTATTTTATTTTTGTTGCAGGAGATGCAGGGATTCGGGGATTGGGCAATGCAGTATGTATGGTAAACTAAGATTCAATAAAGGAGTCTGTGTCATTATTTCAAATAAAGGACTTTATTCTGGCTGTGTGTTTATTTACCATATAACTATAGAATTAGCAATGGGTAGGTGTCTTATTGATGCTTCTTCATTACTAAGTCATGGGCTTGATGTCACAGGTCAATACAAAGGTGACATCAACCCCACAAATATTACCCCACTTGCCACCGCTAAAGGGCAAGTGAAAAGAGCGAGGCTAAGTGCCCAGAATCGGTGCACCTATGAGATGCACCATTTCTGGGGTGGCTGAGAGCTGTTTATAGCCTGGGGGATGCTAATATACACGGCCCCTTCCCAGACTATTAATATCAGCCCGCAGCTGTCTGCCTAGCCTTTGCTGGTTTTATTTTATAGGGGGACCCCATGTCAATTTCTGTTCCCCAGTAAAATAGCCAGTTAAGGCTAAGCAAATAGCTGTGAGCTGATAATAGCCTGGGAACCTTAATAACTATTGGCTCCTTCCCAGGATCCTAACATCAGCCCTCAGCTTTACCTCTGCCGGTTATGAAAATTATGCGGGAGCTCACGCAATTTAAAATTTTTTCTTTAAGAAAATAAACATTGCGTTTCACACAGATTTTGTCGGTCTGTGTTATTATTTAACTCTATGTACCATTTTATTAATGAGGGTATCTGACTGACACCTGTTCATTACTAAACCTCGGGCTTGGTGCCACATACATACATATAAATATAAATATATATATTGTGATAAAACACTCCGGCATCGGCTTTGCTGGGGTCAAAGGTCACGTGCGTTCCGCATGAAACTCAGGCGCAGAGCTGGGATTCGGGTGTAGCTGACCCTGGGTCAGGTTTATTAATGGTGAAAGCAATGCAAAAGGAAATAAAACATAAAACAAATCCTTGCCTGTCCGGCACTAACTAAACAAGGTACAACCTAACTACCAACTGGCGGGCTTCTCCCGTCCAGCCAAACCACAGTTGCAGTGGGCACTGCTTTCACTCACGTGTGTGTCTCTCACACAGACAGGCTCTCTGTGTTCCCAGGCTGAGACACTCACACAACCACCTTGCATCCTTTTATATCCACCTCCCATTATTCATTAGTAAGCAGGTAAGATACTGACCAGACTAGGCCACATAGGAAAGGAATCTGGGCGAGATATACCTGCCCTCATCCACTATTCCCACATGATTCTCACATATCCCCCCCTCTGCTCAGACCACTCTGGTCGAGCAATGACACCCGCCAAACAGTGCACTCGGGACAGGGCATCCGCATTCCCCATCTGTACCCCTGGGCGGTGCTCCACCGTAAAAGTGTAGGCCTGCAGGGCCAGGAACCATCGGGTCACCCGGCTATTCCGTTCCTTGTTCAAGTGCATCCACTTGAGAGGGGCATGGTCAGTGATCAGCCTGAACTTTCGGCCCACCAGGTAATATTTGAGGGCCTCTAGAGCCCACTTAATGGCGAGGCACTCTTTTTCCACGACTGCATACCTTTGCTCGTGTTTATTCAGCTTCCTGCTGAGATAGAGGACTGGGTGTTCCACTCCGTCCCTCACTTGTGAGAGTACGGCCCCGATACCGGTATCAGAGGCATCCGTTTGTACCACAAACTCGCTGCGGAAGTCCGGAGTCACCAGTACGGGCTGAGAGCAAAGTGCCCGTTTTAGGCTATGGAAGGCTTCTTCAGCCGCTAAACTCCATTTAATCATGACGGAGTCTTTCCCTTTCGTAAGATCCGTCAGGGGGGTAGCGATGGCTGCAAAATTGGGTATGAACCGGCGATAATAGCCGGCGATCCCCAGGAAGGCTTGCACCTGCTTCTTGTTGACAGGTTGTGGCCAGTCCACTTGTGAGAGTACGGCCCCGATACCGGTATCAGAGGCATCTGTTTGTACCACAAACTCGCTGCGGAAGTCCGGAGTCACCAGTACGGGCTGAGAGCAAAGTGCCCGTTTTAGGCTATGGAAGGCTTCTTCAGCCGCTAAACTCCATTTAATCATGACGGAGTCTTTCCCTTTCGTAAGATCCGTCAGGGGGGTAGCGATGGCTGCAAAATTGGGTATGAACCGGCGATAATAGCCGGCGATCCCCAGGAAGGCTTGCACCTGCTTCTTGTTGACAGGTTGTGGCCAGTCCTGAACCGCCTGAATCTTATCAACCTGGAGTTTAACAACAACCCTCCCAATTACATACCCCAAATACCGGGCTTCTTCTAGCCCGATGTGACATTTCTTGGGGTTCGCGGTTAGACCTGCCTCCCACAGGTCGTCAATCACAGCTTGTACTTTCTGGAGATGAGTCTCCCAGTCCAAGCTGTAAATGACAATGTCATCCAAATAGGCCGAAGCGTACCGCCTATGTGGCCTCAAGACTCGATCCATCAGTCTCTGGAAGGTCGCCGGTGCCCCGTGCAGTCCAAACGGCATATACACATACTGAAATAAACCTTCCGGCGTAGCAAATGCCGTCTTTTCTCTGGCAGCCTCAGCCAGAGGGATCTGCCAATACCCCTTTGTTAGATCTAGGGTCGTAATATACCGGGCTTTTCCTAACCGATCTATTAACTCGTCGACCCGGGGCATAGGATAGGCATCAAATTTTGAGACCGCATTCAGTTTCCTGAAGTCATTGCAGAACCGGATGGTGCCGTCCGGTTTAGGAATTAGCACAATCGGGCTGGACCACGCACTGTGCTATTCCTCAATGACTCCTAACTCTAACATTGCCTTCACTTCTCGGGAAACGGCTTCACGGCGCGCTTCCGGGATTCGGTAGGGCTTTACGTGAACTGTGACACCAGGTTCCGTTAAGATGTCATGTTTCATTAGCATAGTCTGCCCGGGTTTTTCTGAGAAAAACTTTTGGTTGTGAAGTAGAAACGGCCTGACCTCAGTCTTTTGCCGCTCCGAGAGAGTCTCTGCAATCCGTACCTCCGGTACGGTATGCGAGCAGACAGGACGGGCCAGCTCCGCTGACAAGGCAGACCGATCCTTCCAGGGCTTTATCAGATTTACATGATAAATCTGTTCAGGTTTCCGTTTACCTGCCTGGTATACTTTGTAGTTTACTTCACCAACTCTTTCCTTGATCTCAAAGGGGCCCTGCCACTTTGCCAGGAACTTACTGTCCACCGTGGGGACCAGGATCAACACCCTATCTCCGGGTGCAAACGTACGGATCTTGGTGCCCCTATCATAGATTCTTTTTTGGGCTCCTTGAGCCTGTATCATGTGTTCTTTGACGATAGGCATAACAGCCGCAATACGGCCCTGCATCTGTGTGACGTGATCTATCACCGTTTTAAACGGAGTGACCTGACCCTCCCAGGTTTCTTTTGCAACGTCTAACAGTCCGCGAGGACGTCGGGCGTACAATAACTCGAAAGGCGAGAATCCCGTGGAAGACTGGGGTACTTCCCTGATGGCAAAAAGCAAATATGGAAGTAAATAGTCCCAATTCTTCCCATCCTTGTCTATCACCTTTCTCAGCATCTGCTTCAGAGTTTTATTGAACCGTTCAACCAACCCGTCTGTTTGAGGGTGATACACGGATGTGCGTAACGGTTCGATTTGTAACAATCGGCAGAGCTCCTTCATTATCCTGGACATAAAGGGGGTCCCCTGGTCGGTGAGTATCTGTTTTGGTATACCGACCCGACTAAACACATGCACCAGTTCCTTGGCAATCGTCTTGGTGGCCGTGTTACGCAAAGGGATGGCCTCCGGGTAACGAGTGGCATAATCCAAGATGACCAGGATATATTGGTGTCTACGTGCAGACCGTGGAAGGGGCCCAACTAAATCCATCCCAATCCTCTCAAACGGGACCTCAATAATAGGTAGGGGTACCAAAGGACTACAGAACCGGGGCTTAGGTGCAGAGGCTTGGCAGTCAGGACAAGACTCACAATATACACGAATATCGTGATGCATGCCTGGCCAAACAAAACAGTGGAATATCCTTTCGGTGGTTTTCTGGACTCCCAGGTGACCTCCCATCACATGTCCGTGGGCCAGGTCCAGCACCTGCCGCCGGTAGGGTTTTGGCACGACTAATAGTTGCACCGTATCTTCCCCCTTTTTCTCTACCTGATAGAGTAAATCATTCTCCAGAACCATGTAAGGATATGCCAGCCTAGAGCCAGGTTCTAGGGGTACCCCATTTATCACTTTTACATTTGTCCTAGCCTGAGAAAGGGTAGGATCCTTTATTTGCTCGCTTTGGAAGTCATCTTTCTGAACTTCTAAATCCGGCAAATGGGGAGGTGGACGGCTGTCGGCCTCCTCCTCTTCCCCGGTCTCCTCCGTATCACCCGCCATGACAGAAAACGGGAACTGCAGGTCATTTCCAGCAGACTCTTCCCCCGAGTCTTCCGGGGAGACCTCTTCCAGGGGTTCGGGACCCACACGCGCCCTGGGAGAAGAATCATGTACACGATTACCCGAGGGCATCAACTGACTCTCCCACAATTGCCAGAAGTGGGGAAAATCCCGGCCCAGGATAACATCATGCAATAACGCCGGGACGAGTCACACTTTATGTTGCACAGACCCATAGGAAGTAGTAATGCATATGACCGTGGTGAGGTACGAACATGCACACATGTTACAGAAAATTTGTCTGATGGTCCAGTCGGGGCTGACACCAGACTGGCCTTCACCAGAGTCACCACACTTCCCGAGTCTAACAATGCCACCACATTTTTGCCATCAACAGTTAAATCACACAAGTGTTTTTCCACATCCTTTTGACCGGCATTCACACTCACTACCCGTGCAACCATAGACATGCGGTTTTTAGAGTCTGTGACGTCGCACTGCATTGGTTCAGTAGTGACCGGACAGTTCGCAGCAATATGTCCCATCTCTTGGCAGCGGAAACACCTAACCGGCCCCTTGCTTAGACCATAGTTCGTTACTCTTGGCCTCGCAGTGCGGGCAGTCCCGTTTTCCTCCCCCACTGTCTTAGGGATTTTTCCTTCTCCCCTACTCCCTGGAACAGTCTTACCGGTTCCACGTGGAGATGATGAAGAACGAGGTGGGGTAGCGTCGTCTCGGAGTCCTTCCGCCACGGAGTAACGTTCAACCAGATCCACCAGTTGATCTGCCGTCGTAGGATTTCCATGGCTTACCCACTTCCTCAGGGCTGGCGGTAGAGCTCTCAGGTACTTGTCCATGACGACTCTCTGGATTATCTCTGGAGCTGTCAACACCTCGGGTTGTAGCCACTTCTTCGTCACGTGGATCAGGTCGAACATCTGTGACGCGGTGGTTTATCCGGCTGATAAGTCCATTGATGCACTCTCTGTGCACGGACAGCGGTCGTCACTCCCAGCCGGGCCAAGATCTCGGCTTTCAGTTTGTCAAAGTCCTGCGCGGCTTCAGGCTCTAAGTCATAATAAGCCTTTTGGGCCTCACCGGAAAGAAACGGGGCAATCAGGCCGGCCCATCGTGCCTTCGGCCATTTTTCTCTCACCGCCGTCCGTTCAAACGTGGTCAGGTATGCCTCGACGTCATCTTCGGTCGTCATTTTCTGCCAGTACCGACTCACGTGAATCACTCTCGACTCGGCTTCCAGGTTAAGCTCAGGTAAGCTTGCAAGGCGCTGCGCCACCTGCTGGAGAAGCGAACGATCGGCAACTGTCATGTCCACCAACTCCTTCAGCTGGGCCATCATCACCCGATTAGCTTCTTGCTGGACGGCGGTGGACTGTACCAGCGCTTTCACCACGTCCTCCATGCTCATGCTTGCAACGTGATGCCCGCGTTCTCCACCACAATGTGATAAAACACTCCGGGATCGGCTTTGCTGGGGTCAAAGGTCACGTGCGTTCCGCATGAAACTCAGGCGCAGAGCTGGGATTCGGGTGTAGCTGACCCTGGGTCAGGTTTATTAATGGTGAAAGCAATGCAAAAGGAAATAAAACATAAAACAAATCCTTGCCTGTCTGGCACTAACTAAACAAGGTACAACCTAACTACCAACTGGCGGGCTTCTCCCGTCCAGCCAAACCACAGTTGCAGTGGGCACTGCTTTCACTCACGTGTGTGTCTCTCACACAGACAGGCTCTCTGTGTTCCCAGGCTGAGACACTCACACAACCACCTTGCATCCTTTTATATCCACCTCCCATTATTCATTAGTAAGCAGGTGAGATACTGACCAGACTAGGCCACATAGGAAAGGAGTCTGGGCGAGATATACCTGCCCTCATCCACTATTCCCACATGATTCTCACTATATATATATATATATATATATATATATATATATATATATATATAGAGAGAGAGAGAGAGAGAATATATATATATATATACACACAGTCATGGCCAAAAGTTTTGAGAATGACACAAATATTAATTTTTACAAAGTCTACTGCTTCATTTTTGCCAATGGCAATTTGCATATACTCCAGAATGTTATAAAGAGTGATCAGCTTAACAGCAATTACTTGCAAAGTCAATATTTGCCTAGAAAATTAACTTTATCCCCCAAAACACAATTTAAACATCATTGCAGCCCTGCCTTAAAAGGACCAGCTAACATCGTTTCAGGGATTGCTCCATTAACACAGGTGTGGGTGTTGATGAGGACAGGGCTGGAGATCAATCTGTCATGATTAAGTAAGAATGACACCACTGGACACTTTAAAAGGAGGCTGGTGCTTGGCATCATTGTTTATCTTCTGTTAACCATGGTTATCTCTAAAGAAAAATGTGCAGTCATCATTGCACTGCACAAAAATGGCCTAACAGGGAAGAGTATCGCAGCTAGAAAGATTGCACCTCAGTCAACAATCTATCGCATCATCAAGAACTTCAAGGAGAGAGATTCCCTTGTTGCCAAAAAGGCTCCAGGGCGCCCAAGAAAGACCAGCAAGCGCCAGAACCGTCTCTTAAAAGTGTTTCAGCTGCGGATTGGGCTACCAGCAGTGCAGAGCTTGCTCAGGAATGGCAGTAGGCAGGTGAGAGTGCATCTGCACGCACTGTGAGGCGGAGACTCTTGGAGCAAGGCCTGGTCTCAAGGAGGGCAGCAAAGAAGCCACTTCTCTCCAGAAAAAACATCATGGACAGACTGATATTCTGCAAGAGGTACAGGGAGTGGACTGCTGAGGACTGGGGTTAAGTCATTTTCTCTGATGAATCCCCTTTTTGATTGTTTGGGACATCTGGAAAATGGCTTATTCGGAGAAGACCAGGTGAGCGCTACCACCAGTCTTGTCTCATGCCAACTGTCAAGCATCCTGAAACCATTCATGTGTGGGGTTGCTTCTCAGCGAAGGGAATGGGCTCTCTCTCAGTCTTGCCTAAAAACACAGCCATTAATAAAGAATGGTACCAGGATGTCCTCCAAGAGCAACTTCTCCCAACCGTCCAAGAGCAGTTTAGCGATCAACAATGCCTTTTTCAACATGATGGAGCACCTTGCCATAAAGCAAAGGTGATAACTAAATGGCTCAGGGAATAAAACATAGAGATTTTGGGACCATGGCCTGGAAACTCCCCAGATCTTAATCCCATTGAGAACTTGTGGTCAATCATCAAGAGACGGGTGTACAAACAAAAACCTTCAAATTCAGACAAAATAAAAGCATTGATTTTGCAAGAATGGACAGCTATCAGTCAGGATTTGATCCAGAAGATTGAGAGCATGCCAGGGAGAATTGCTGAGGTCCTGAAGAAGAAGGGTCAACACTGCAAATATTGACTTGTTGCATTAACTCATTCTAACTGTCAATATAACCTTTTGTTACTCATAATATGATTGCAATTATATTTCTGTATGTGATAAAAACATCTGACAAACACACATAAAAACCAGAGGGCAGCAGATCATGTGAAAATATAATATTTGTGTCATTCTCAAAACTTTTGGCCATGACTGTATATATATATATATATATATATATATATATATATATATATATATATAGAGAGAGAGAGAGAGAGAGAGAGAGAGAAAAAAATATTGAAAAAACAGGACAAAATAGAAAGAGGATTCGGGTGCAGGCCCTCCAGGTACATACCACACCTCCAGATAGTCCCAAAAAATTTTTGAATGAAGCACTTCTTGAAAAAGTAATTGATGAGGATATCTATAAATTTTTGTTGGTGAATAGCCCAATTACACCAATCATATACATTTTGCCTAAGATACACAAGTCCCTGATTAATTCTCCCGCCCGTCCAATTGTGTCGGGCAGAGGTTCCATTTTTAACCACATTGGGATCCTTCTTGATAAAATATTAAGTACATTATGTCAGAAAACAAAATCTATTATATTGGATACTACCGATATCTTATGTAAATTACAGGATATACATCTAAAAGAGAAAGTGATCCTTGCATCCTTTTAATGTATCTAGGAGGCCGTAATGGCACAGTGTTTATTAAAAACGTAGAGTAGGACCCCCCATATGAGATTGCCTTGGCGCGGCGGGGTGGCTCAATTGAATTGATCAATTTTTTTGCTAAATATCTCATTTTGAATACAGTTAGATGTTATGTGCATATGCACTTTATGGTATGCGTTCTGACCTTGGCAACGCTGGCTTCTCTTCCCCTTTTTTTTTGTATATTGGTATGTGGCTGACCACCACTGTTGCCGTTCGCGCTGGGTTGTGTTCGCCATTTTTTCTGTGTTCACTGTGATGGATCTAGGCTGCTGTGCACACACACAGCGGCCCCGCCCTGCCCCAAGCTTTATTTAATTGTGCACCTGTATCTGAACCTGCATTGCCCTTCATCTATGCTTGCTGGTCAGGCAATGTGTGGAGGCTAAACCTGACACGTCTGCATTCAGACCTGGTTGGCTTTCATCCGCACTTGCTTTTTCTGGCATCATGGGAGCGATCCAGAAATGCTCAGGTACGGATTGCACTTAAAGTGGTCTTGCTTTTAATGTATCTAGGAGGCCGTAATGGCACAGTGTTTATTAAAAACGTAGAGTAGGACCCCCCATATGAGATTGCCTTGGCGCGGCGGGGTGGCTCAATTGAATTGATCAATTTTTTTTGCTAAATATCTCATTTTGAATACAGTTAGATGTTATGTGCATATGCACTTTATGGTATGCGTTCTGACCTTGGCAACGCTGGCTTCTCTTCCCCTTTTTTTAAAATAGAAAGAGGATTCGGGTGCAGGCCCTCCAGGTACATACCACACCTCCAGATAGTCCAAAAAATTTTTTGAATGAAGCACTTCTTGTAAAAGTAATTGATGAGGATATCTATAAATTTTTGTTGGTGAATAGCCCCATTACACCAATCATATACATTTTGCCTAAGATACACATGTCCCTGATTAATTCTCCCGCCTGTCCAATTGTGTCGGGCAGAGGTTCCATTTTTAACCACATTGGGATCCTTCTTGATAAAATATTAAGTACATTATGTCAGAAAACAAAATCTATTATATTGGATACTACCGATATCTTATGTAAATTACAGGATATACATCTAAAAGAGAAAGTGATCCTTGCATCCTTTGATGTGATATCATTATATACGTCAATTAGCCATGATCTGGGTCTCAGGTGTGTTGATCGATTTTTATCTAAAACTGAGTTTACTTCTGATCAAAGGATTTTCCTGATTAAATTGTTGGAATTAGTATTGCTTAATAATTATTCTCTTTGGGGACTTTTTTTGTTCAAATGAAAGGGACAGCCATGGGTGCCAACATGGCGTCGGCTTATGCAAATTTGGTTATGGCAACATTGGAGGAGGATGTGGTTTATGTGTCCCAACACTTTGAGCATGTGCTTGGGTGGTGGAGATACATTGATGATGTCCTCCTCCTTTGGACTGGCACTACATGTGAGTTAAAGGTTAGGATGAACCAACACAGACATAGTATTAGGAAAAAGAGGCAAGATTTACCAGTTCCTAAACATTTTTTTGATCTTAAGCATACAAGAGACTTATGCTCTATGATTATAGACCAGATCCCTCCCTTGAGGGATTACAGTGTAATGTTTATGCTTGGATGTGACGGTCAGTTTTTGAAATTTGTATTCATTTACTTTCTGACTGAGCACTCCACCTGTTAGCTGCAGGCATTTTTAATCAAAGCAGGGCCACTTCCCCTCCACAGAGATATAGACTTCAGTCTAAACAGATGATTTTTCATAGGTTCCCATTCAGATGGAGACTTCAGTCTTAGTGAGGATTGGCATAGGCAGGGACCTGGAAAACGAGAAATGCCTTAACGTTGGCTTCCAGGTACACATAACTTGGCCATTTTATGCGCTAAACTTTCACAATTTTTCATATTTCTAATGCAGTAATGCAATTCATTTTTCATATTTGCGTGTTATGGCGCTACAGTGTGCTTCCTTTTTTGCTTGCATGTATATGAGTTGGTGACTCTAGGTTAAGCACCTGTTCACACAATGTTTATGCTTGGATGTGACAGTCAGTTTTTGAAGTTTCTAAAAGGCGACTTTAAATCTTAAAACAGCAAATGTGATTCCACTTCTAACTACTCCCATCACAGTCAAAAGACAACTTTTCTAGAAAATCAGGAACAATGCAAAGAAGATTTCAGTTTGTAGTCTGCAAAAATAAATAATACAAATATAGGGGTAAAGGTTAACAGACAGCAAATATACGATATCTGCAAAAATGTAGCCTGCGTGGCTCAGGCAAGTTCGCGTCAGATCAGTGTTATTCACGGATTTGGAATATGGCAGAATGTAGGGACCATGTGCGGACGGACAAAGCTTTGAAATGTTCATGAGCCGGTGAAGGCAGACTGAATGACTGCATTATTTGTGTAATCACCATGACACAATAACTACAAGAGTAGAGACTGTTATAAAATAACGGTAACATTACTCACCAGTTCAATTCCCCTACTGCTCCAGTGGTGCCTGCCGCTATACCAGCACTAACATGCCGCATATTATTCACTTGACCACTGCAGACAATCACTAGCTTCAGTGGTGAGGTTTGCATTTATGGAGAGACCACTGAAGTCAGTGATTGGCAGCACCAGTTATGTGAATTAGTGTCGAACTGGGGTCTTAAGAACTTACCAGTATCTAGGAACCCACTATTCAACTGCATGCCAATTTTATATTATGCTCATTCACTACTGTATACAATAATACACAGAGTAGTAAATGAATGATGAGATAATGTTTCTGTTTGTACATAGTGAATCCAGCATATTGTGCCAACGGGTCAACTTGACAATTCACCTGTTCCCGTGAGCCAGTCCAAACTGGACGTGAAAGATGAAGGATCATCACTCTATAAGGACCACCAGTCACTGTGCTGTAACTATGACAGGAGGGGGGACTCCGGACATTTGGAATAGTTATTATTGGCTAAAATTCCCTATTCTCTGCCAAGATTTGTGAAATCCTAAAAAAAAAAACCTTTAACGTAGGGTGGTGTTAGGACAGATTTCCCTTTCACTATAGCATTGCAATGCTTAGCACTCTATATTCCTGAGAAGAAATGTAAGGAAGTTCATTTTTAATGACATTAGGAGAAATCCTGTTAAAAAGAAGTTGGCCCCTCAAATGTCACCTTAAAATGTAATCATATAAACCTGTTGTAAGTATTCCCACACAAGATGGAAATGGATTCCCAGTGTGGACTTGCACACAGAAAATGCACAATCGATTAAATCTGCAGGCGGATATACAACAAATTTGTCTGCCGTGTGTAGAACCAGCTAAACACTGCTTATGAGTATGAACACATGAAATTGCTGCATACATACTGTATCTTTTTTAGTACGGCTAATAACATATGTAGTCTTTTACCCAATACAATAGCTTGTGAAATTCTCTCACTTTGCTTCTGATCTTTAATAAGGTAGCTTTGGAAAGCACAAAACAGGCTATCCTTGTTGGCCATGAGACGTAGCGAGGGAAGATACAGTGCGTAGCCCTAAGTAAGATAGAAGTGTGCAATATTCATCTTGACAGAGAACTCCCATTTAGAAATGATTTTTCCATCTCGGAATAAGAGAGCCAAGTGCTCTTTAGAATCACTTAAATGACTTAGCTCTCAGTGAGTGCTCTCTCTTAGATCAACAAAGAGCTGTCATGAGGAGAAAGTATTACTCATTGCTCTCTCCTATTCCCTTCAACCAGAGATCATACCTTGACTTTACTAACCAGTGATGAAGCCTTTAGAGAAGCGAAAGAAGCAGAAAAACACGTTAATCATGCTACAACTAGATGATTTTTGGCTACTACTATTAGGTTCCTTTTGTGTACACAAGGAACAAAAATAGAAAAAATAAGAAATTCGACAACTGTAGATCAATTCTATCTTCTACAGTACACATTTTAGTCGGCAGTAAAAATGGCTGCTTATCTTCGTTCATAGTAGAACACATCTTATGATTAAGCAAACTGAAATTTAACTACTTTTCTTTACCTAAAGAATTTAGCTAATACATTTACAGTCTATTCAGAACCACAGACCATATCCTACTTGAAGGAGTCACGCTCTGAACGGGGCACAATTAATATTAGCAGGAACATGAGAACTAGTTATCATACCAACAGGTAGAGAGCCAACTGACAGCTGTAAGAACAAGCCCCCCAAACTAGGGTGGGTAAAAAAGGATGAATGAGAATTTCAAAGATAAAAGTCTTGCCAGGTGACTTAAAAAAGAAAAAAAAATGTCACAAATACAGTCATATGTTAAAGTTTGGGCTCCCCTATTAATGTTAACCTTTTTTCTTTATAACAATTTTGGTTTTTGCAACAGCTATTTCAGTTTCATATATCTGATAACTGATGGACTCAGTTATATTTCTGTATTCAAATGAGGTTTATTGTACTAACAGAAAATGTGCAATCTGCATTTTAACAAAATTTGACTGGTGCAAAAGTATGGGCACCTCAACATAAAAGTGACATTAATATTTCGTAGATCCTCCTTTTGCAAAAATAACAGCCTCTAGTCGCTTCCTGTAGCTATTAATGAGTTCCTGGATCCTGGATGAAGGTATTTGTGACCATTCCTGCTTACAAAACAATTCCAGTTCAGTTAAGTTTGATGGTCGCCGAGCATGGACAGCCCGCTTCAAATCATCCCACAGATGTTCAATGATATTCAGGTCTGGGGACTGGGATGGCCATTCCAGAACATTGTAATTGTTCCTCTGCATGAATGCCTGAGTAGATTTGGAGCGGTGTTTTGGATCATTGTCTTGCTGAAATATCCATTACCCTGCGTAACTTCAACTTCGTCACTGATTCTTGCACATTATTGTCAAGAATCTGTTGATACTGAGTTGAATCCATGCGACCCTCAACTTTAACAAGATTCCCGGTGCCGGCATTGGCCACACAGCCCCAAATCATGATGGAACCTCCACCAAATTTTACTGTGGGTAGCAAGTGTTTTTCTTGGAATGCTTTGTTTTTTAGCCTCCATGCATAACGCCTTTTTGTATGACCAAACAACTCAATCTTTGTTTCATCAGTCCACAGGACCTTCTTCCAAAATGTAACTGGATTGTCCAAATGTGCTTTTGCATACCTCAGGCGACTCTGTTTGTGGCGTGCTTGCAGAAACGGCTTCTTTCGCATCACTCTCCCATACAGCTTCTCCTTGTGCAAAGTGCGCTGTATTGTTGACCGATGCACAGTGACACCATCTGCAGCAAGATGATGCTGCAGGTCTTTGAAGGTGGTCTGTGGATTGTCCTTGACTGTTCTCACCATTCTTCTTCTCTGCCTTTCTGATATTTTTCTTGGCCTGCCACTTCTGGGCTTAACAAGAACTGTACCTGTGTTCTTCCATTTCCTTACTATGTTCCTCACAGTGGAAACTGACAGGTTAAATCTCTGAGACAACTATTTGTATCCTTCCCCTGAAAAGCTATGTTGAATAATCTTTGTTTTCAGATCATTTGAGAGTTGTTTTGAGGAGCCCATGATGCCACTCTTCATAGGAGAATCAAATAGAAGAACTACTTGCAAGTGGCCACCTTAAATACCTTTTCTCATGATTTGATACACCTGGCTATGAAGCTCAAAGCTCAAAGAGGTTACAAAACCAATTTAGTGCTTCAGGAAGTCTGTAAAAAGTAGTTAGGAGTGTTCAAATCAAGAAAATGATAAGGGTGCCCATTCTTTTGCACCGGTCAAATTTTGTTTAAATGCAGATTGCACATTTTCTGTTAGTACAATAAACCTGGATCCGTCCATTTGAATGCAGAAATATAACTGAGTCCATCAGTTATTAGATATATGAAACTGAAATAGCTGTTGCAAAAAACCAAAATTGTTATAAAGAAAAAAGGTTAACATTAATAGGGGTGCCCAAACTTTAACAAATGACTGTATAATCCAGTCCCCCGTGAAGTGAATTTATGTATGTGAGAAAATTCTACACAATTTTGGTGACATTTTGTGCTAAAGAGTTGCAAAAATGGTTAAAGACAAAAGAAAAAAAAAAGTGTTTTTGACTTTGCACAAAATTCATGAGCCATGTGTGCCATTTTGAAAAATTTGGCGCAAAAACATCTAAGTGAATACCACAAAACCGAAACAAAGTGCCATAAAAACAAAACACAACGCAAACGATGAATTGGACCCATAGTGTAAAGTTCCGGGGACCATAAATAGAGACTGGGCTAGTATGGCACAGTCCCCAGGTGGCTTCTCCCTGCATTGCTCCACGTTATTGATAGATCATCTCTCCAAATGAACACACTGAAGAGACCTGTCAATCAACTAGAGCAGTGCGGGAATAAGCAAGCTGGGAGTGGTCAGGACTAGTTTAGTCTCTGCCTACGGTGCCCAGCTGAATCTTCTAACTGTGCTATGCAATGGAGCTGCCAGGCTCTGCTACATGCTACCTGTGATTTTTTGAAGCATGGCTAGACTGACAGGTTAAATATAAGGGGACTGTCCGCATAGAATGACTATTCAAACCAAGCACAAGCACTCAGTAGGCCACCGAGGGGCCAAACATTTATATACACCTTCCCACCTGCTTGGTTTCCATCTATCGTCATCCTTCTCTGGCTCTATGAAGCTGTCAAAGAAGGTGGGGTGGTGCAGATAGAGGGAAAACAAGTGGGAAGATGCATTTAAATGACTGGCCTCGCCATGATTTGATTTGAACAGTCGCTCTGTGCTGACAGTCCCTTTAAAGAAACTGTAATCACTTTTTCACTGGGAAACAGTGTGAGATTAAGCTCCATATCAGCAATAAGGTCAGTATAAGGTTACTTAGGAATCAATCTAATGAATACACGCTAGAGGCAAGTGACTAGCTTTGAAGTTGGTTCCAAATGAGTTTGTCTTCTCCGGGTTCTTGAGGGCCCATTACAGTCTCAGAGCCTGGGTGTACCAAAGGGATTTTTTAGCCATGTTCACATGCAGTGTTTTTGCTGCTTTTTTATGCGCTTATGAAGCTGTGGTTATATGACTTTTTTTTCTTGGCTGAAGTAGATAACTGCAGTGTTTTAGAAATCTGCAACATGTTAATTATTTCATCATTTTATCACCCATAGAGAGTGCAAACACATTTTTTGCAACACTTTCTGCTCCTTACTTGGACAATAAAACTAACTGTAATAAACATGAACTATAAACAAAACATGTAATCTGCAACAAAAAGAGCTTAAAAAAAAGTTAATGCCACAAAAATGCAGCAAACCTATGTTTTTCACACAGCGCTTTTACAGCCAAGGGAATAAGTTTGGCTGTGGAAAAAATGATGTGATGTGGTGTATGAACGTAGCCTTTGATTTACACAGTAATGAGTACAGTGGGGGGCTGCTACAATGACCTCACAAGTACAATATTTTCAACCTACAGTCGGACTATTTTAACTTGAAAACACAGTTAATGAATCCAACCCTCAGTGCCGATCTGCAGCTCCTGTGTTACTCAAGTGCTTATAAGATTGATTAGTCTTTTTAAGGTAAAATACATGAATCATACAAACATTTTCCATTCTGTTGAGATGCTCTTGAGTGTAGACGTATAATTTAATAGCCTGAGCAGAAGCGTCACATTTCAGAAAGCATTTTAACCCCTTTCTGACATCGGACGTAATGATCCGTCCATTTGACCTGGGACAATTTGATCATGGACGGAGCATTCAGTCATCACGATTGGCCGCGCTCACGGGGGGGTGCACGACCGATCGCGGCCGGATGTCAGCTGATTCTGACAGCTGACACCTGGCACTAGGTGCCAGGCACATTCACAGACCACTTCTGGCACTTTAACCCCTGAAATACTGCGATCAAACAAGATTGCACCATTCCGGAAGCCGGCACAGGGCTGACAGCCCCTCTGCCTTTGGATCGGAGACCCTGTGCCGTGATGCGGGGTCCCTATCAGTTGCATGGTGAGTGGATGTCATCATAACGACATCCCGATCACCAGAGCTGGGAAGCTTGTTGATCATGCGCAGTGCATGATCAGCAAGTCTCCCTGTCAGTGCAGCGCTGACAGCTTCTATGGCATGCAGATGCTGCTTCATCTATATGTTATAAAAGCAAACAGTCTGCAAAAAATGATTTTCCCATAGTGGGACAAAGTAAAAAAAAAGCTAGGAAAAAGTTAAAAAAAATAAATAAAATTAAATAATTGTAAAAATATTTAAAAAATCAAAAATAATAAAAAACAATATATATTCTATCACTAAATAAATATTTGAATGAAAAAAACAAAACAATAAAAGTACTAATTCGCAACAAACCAACCTATAAAACAAGTGTCCCACTTGTTAACCCCTTTAGTGAACACCATAAAAAAACAAGGCAAAAAACAATGCTTTATCATCATGCCACTGAACAAAAAGTGAAATAACACGCAATCAAAAAGATGAATATAAATAAACGTGATACCACTGAAAACGTCATCTTGTCCCGGAAAAAAACAAGCTGCCATACAGCTCCATCAGCGGAAAAATAAAAAAGTTATAACTCTCACAAAATAATTTTTATTATATAAAAGCACCAAAACAAAGTAAAATAACTGAGGTATCTCTGTAATTGTACTGACCCAAAGAATAATACTGCCTTATCAATTTTACCACACACGGAATGGTTTAAAAAACCCCAAATAAGAAATTCATGAATTGCTGGTTTTTGCTCATTCTGGCTACCAAAAATCGGAATATAAAGCGATCAAAAATGAGGTCGAAAATTGTATCAATAAAAACAACTCGTTCCACAAAAAACAAGACCTCACATAACTGTGGGTCAAAATATGGAAAAATTATAGCTCTCAAAATGTGGTGATGCAAAAACTATTTTTTGCAATAAAAAGCGTCTTTCAGCATGTGACAGCTGCCAAACATAAAAACCCGCTATAAGGCCTCGTGTGCCGCATCTGTACAACACAAGGACGGGCGCCAGGGAAGAAGCGTTACAGTAAGCGCCGTTCCCCGGCGCTGAGTGCTGAACATGGCTCTCATCATTCTCATCTGCTCTGATGAGAGTTACATTTAAGGAATAAAAGAGGCAGCAGGCAACAGTGACAGCAGGAACGGCAGATGGGAGTATTCATCTGCCGCTCCTACCCTGTAAATACAGTAATTAAAAAAAAAAAACGGCGTGGGTTCCCCCCCATTTTTGATAACCAGCTAGATGAAACTCACAGCTGGGTGCTGCAACCCTCAGCTGTCAGCTTCAACAAGGCTGGTTATCAAGAATAGAGGGGTCCCCATGCTGTTTTTTTTTTTTAGTTAGTTAAAAAACTGCGTGAGGTCCCCCCCATTTTTGACAACCAGCCTTGCTAAAGCAGACAGCTAGGGGTTGTTATTCTCAGGCTGGTAAGACACCCATCCATTACTAATGCTATAGTCGTATTGTAAATAAAGACAGCCAGAATAAAGTCCTTTATTTAAAAAAAATCACAGACTCCTTTATTAATCTCAATTAAACCATACTTCCAACCACGCCTAATCCAAGCTCACGGCACTAGTGGGGAGCTCACCGAAGTCACCAAAGATCAGCCCAGTTGGTAACTGAGCCCAGTGACCGGAGGTTACCTCTATGATGTTGCCCTCGGTTATTGATGCTGTGTTCCCAGCCGGGTTGGGGCTGAGCTGCATTGACTTTGTTGAAATCCCTGCTAGGACCATGAGCGCTCACTGTGCTAACAGGGATCTGATCGCAGTTCTCCCTGGCTGAGAATGGAGGTCAGTGACCGAAGGTAACCTCTATGACGTCACCCCCGGTCACTGACACTGCATTCCCAACAGCTCATTCACCAGTGGTTTTCAGCCGGGATGATCGCATCTTGGCACCGTCCAGGTTGAAAACTATATCCCTCAGACATAGATTACGGCATGGGACACAACGATGAACAGGTATGGTACATTGTTGCTTTATTTTATTTTATTTTTAGTGCAGGAGATTGAGGGCTTCTCTGGGATTAGGCGAGGTTGTATGTATGGCTTAATTGAGATTAATAAAGGAGCCTCTCCATTACAAGGCCGTGGGTTTGAGGTCACCTGACAATAGAAAGGTGACATCAACCCCACAAATATTACCCCACTTGCCACCGCTAGAGGGCAAATGGGAAGAGCCAGACAAAGGGCCAAAATTGGTGCATCTAATAGATGTGCTTTTTCTGGGCAGCTCCGGGCTGCTAGTTTTAGGCTGGAGGGTCAATACCAGCCTGAGAATAACAGCCCCAGCTGTGAGCTTTAGCAAGGCTGGTTGTCAAAAATGGGGGTACCCCATGCCGTTTTTTTAATTTAAATAATTTAAAAAAGCGTGGGGACCCCTCTATTCTTGATAACTAGCATTGTTGAAGCTGACAGCTGAGGGATGCAGCCCCCAGCTGTGAGTTTTGTCTGGCTGGTTAACAAAAATAGAGGGGAACCCAAGTCGTGTTTTAAAATTACCATGTTTATTTACAGTGCAGGAGTGGCAGATGAATACCCCATCTGCAGCTCCTGCTGTCACTGTTATTAGCAGCAGCAGGGGTAGGCTGATGGGAGTAATAGTCCCATCAGCCGCCGCCTGCTGTCTTTTATTACTTAGATGTAACTCTCATCATTCTACCCTTCTTGTGTCAATCACCAGCAGAGCAGGGAAGAATGATGAGAGCAGTGTTCAGCACCCAGAGCCAGGGAACAGCGCTTACTGTAACGCTTCTTCCAATTTCTTGTTACCTGTGGGAAAATAAAAAATTGGAGATGAAAAGATCATTTTTGTAGAAAACATAAGATTTTTTTATTTTTACGGCTCTACAATATAAACGTCTGTGAAGCACTTGGGGGTTCAAAGTGCTTACCCCACATCTAGATAAGTTCCTTAGGGGGTCTAATTTCCAAAATGGTGTCACTTTTGGGGGGTTTCCACTGTTTAGGCACATCGGGGCTCTCCAAACGCTACATGGCGGCCGATCTTATTTCCAGCCAATTTTGCGTAGAAAAAGTAAAACGGCGCTCCATCCACTCTGAGCTCTGCCATGCGCCCAAACAGTGGTTTACCTGCACATATAGGGTATCAGCATACTCAAAACAAATTGCACAACAACTTTTGGGGTCCAATTTCTCCTGTTACCCTTGTAAAATAAAAAAAATGGATCTGAAGTAAATATTTATGAAAAAAAATTTAAAAGTTCATTTTTTTAATCATTCCAAAAATTCCTGTGAAGCACCTGAAGGGTTAATCAACTTCTTGAATGTGGTTTTGATCACCTTCAGTGGTGCAGATTTTAGAATGGTGTCACTTTTGGGTATTTTCTATCACATAGACCCTTCAAAGTGACTTCATATGTGATGTGGTCCATAAAAAAATAGTGTTGTATAAATGAGAAATTGTTGGTTAACTTTTAAAACTTTTAACTTGCTAACAAAAAAATTGGTTCAAAAATTGTGCTTACGTAAAGTAAAAATGTGGGAAATGTTATTTATTAAGCATTTTATGTGACATCTCTGATTTAAGGGCAGGAAAATTCAAAGTTGGAAAATAGCGAAGTTTACAAAATTTTCGCCAAATTTCCATTTTTTTCACAAATAAACGCAAGTCATAAAGAAATTTTACCACTATCATGAAGTACAATATGTCACAAGAAAACAAAGTTCAGAATTGTAAAAATTGGCCCAGTCATTAACATGCAAACCACCCTTGGGATAAAGGGGTTATTCAGGCTCCTGCACCTCAGCCAGTATTGTCATCTCTAGCTACATGGCGTTACCCCCTAAACCCGATGTCAAAATCCAGAATCTGAAATTTAATTTCCAAAACCCCGGATCTAGTGAGAGATGACCACCAACAATGGAGCCTCCGTGTAGGCATCTCAGAACTTGTGGAGAGCTCTGGTAGGGATGTGAGCCTCATCTACCAACATGGACTGTAATGACTTGGATGGATACATTTACGAAACCTTATAAATATGGAGCAATGAATACCATGCTCTAGTTTTACATCTGAAATGATAAAAGAGGTTTCTTCTTCTCTGCAATACGAATCAGGTAAAAATACTGTAACCATATTAAATACGAAGTACACATGTCGCTGCTGCAAGAAAACAGGAGTATGTATATACTGGAACATTTACCAGAGTTCTAGAATCAGAGACTAAAGGGAAAAAAACAGCCTGATGGAAGCCTGTGTTCAAACACTAAATACCAATCTCCTGTCAGCGGAGGCCATTACCCACCCCGCCGCCATGGCAACGATAACTGTGCCTCACTTCAAAGACAAAGATGTAATTTCAGCTTTGCAGCAGCCAGAGGGAGTGGTTTGGTGGATCGCGGCCGCTCAACAATTAGAGGAATACTTCTACAAGGTTATTGGGTGGACCATTAATTGTCACCCTTATTTTACATAAAAGGAGAGGCATAACAAGTACGATTAGACACGCTGGAGTATTTATGTTCTGAAGAGAGCTTCTTCTTTTCGAGGGGTTATCAACCCAAACCATGCAATCACGGCACAAGCATGCTAGGTGATATGTATGTACACTCACCTGACGTATAAAAATTGAAATCTGTCATTTTCACCTAGGTTTGTTTTAGGCAGCTTTTATTGCTGTCACTTAAAATGCATAGCATGTCCATAATCAGTTTATTAGAGAGCGCTGTGCAGGAAACATGACAGACACTCATCAGACTTTTGTCTCTGGGGTTTAAATCTTTCAGATGCTGAATCTTGCTTTGAAAGTAAAATAAAAGGAAGTTTTCTTTTAAAAGGACAATTAATTGTGTGGATTTTATGAGTCTTTAACAAGACTGTGGAGACCAGCGTGTCGTAAGCCGTGCCTTAACCCCCCCTTTCCACCAATCCCGTAAAGAATACACAGCCAGACCTAGATGGGTTGAACAGGTCGGTCACAGTGTATTAGTTACCTAAGCAGAGAGGGCAATTACATTTCGTAACGGGAGGCTCGTGGCTGAGATACTGTCCGCGATTGACAGGCGATTTGGCCAACGAGTGGCCACGAACCTTTGCCCTCCCCTACTTCTTCCACTGTAACTTAATATCGTTAACAAAGATTAGTTATATATACATAAAAAATTAACGCGTAATAGACATTTACATATCTCCGTCGCAGTTTGCATGTCAGTTTACACACCATCGAAATATGTAAGGGAGGGAGGGTGGGACAAAAGCTTCCAAGTGAGTGACCGCCGGAGGGAAAAAGAAGTTGCTGACCTGGGCACCTAGATTTAACCCCTGTAAGTGTGGCCGTAGATACCTTCCCCTCTAAGGACTAATGGACAGCAGGGAATCCCAATTAGCACATAACCGAGGGGAGTGGTGCGAGGGGGTGAATTGGGCACTGTCCGTATTTTATTAGCTATTGTCTATGGGGCTCCACAGTCAGAGGCACATTTCTTATGCAGAACTGTGCCTGCCAGACTGTGTGCACACATTGCTGATTTTGTTGCGGATCCAGAGGGTTTTTTCCATACAGATTTGCACCAAATCCGCAAAGGGCAATAACTCAGGCAATGTCAATCAATAGGAATCCAGAATTTGTGTGCACATGCTGCGGAAAATTTTGCACTGATTTGCAGCATTTTATTTTCCGCAGCATGTCAATTCTTTTTGCCCATCTGCAGCGTTTCTGCACCCACTGACTTACATTGAGTCAGTCAAATCTGCAGCTAAACCGCAGGTCTGAAACGGTCAAAAATGCTGCGAAAAGGAAGGAGGAAGAGAGTGTGGGCGGAGAATGCGGGTGTCAGCGGAGAATGCGGGTGTCTGTGTGTAGTCAGACATCATCTGATGGGACTACTGCTCCCATCTGGCTATGTCTGCTGTCACATATAACAGTGACAGCATGAGCCGATGATGGGATAGTAGTCCCATCTTCCGGCGACTGTGTTCAATTGTAAAACAAAAAAAAACATATACACATACAGTACATACTCACCAAACACCTAATCCCCGATGCCCTCGATCTCCTGCAGCAAAAATAAAATTAACCAACATATACTCACCTTTCTGCCATAGTCCATTTAATAATGAGTGTCCCACGACAATCTCATGTGTATAACAGTCACATCGGGACATGTGATCGCTCTACCCGGCCTGTGGCGATACACTGACAGGAGGCAATCCTCCCGCAGTGTATCACTGCGCCGCCGTCAGAGTTCACTGGAGTTCATGCTGTCAATTGCGGCACCGCTGCGTGAGAAAATTCTCACAGCGGTAGTGCTGTGAGAGCATGAACTCTGGTGAACTCTCAGTGATGCACTACAGGAGCGATTAGAGCCTGTCACTGTATCACCAGAGGCTGGGTAAAGCAGTCACATCTCCCGGTGTGACTGTTCTACACATGAGATTGTCGTGGGACACTCAGTAAATGGAATGTGTCGGGAGTATTTGTGTTGGTGTATTATTTTATTTTTGTTGCAGGAGATCCAGGGATTCGGGGATTGGGCAATGCAGTAAGTATGGTAAACTAAGATTCAATAAAGGAGTCTGTATCATTATTTCAAATAAAGGACTTTATTCTGGCTGTGTTTTTATTTATCATATCACTATAGGATTAGTAATGGATAGGTGTCTTATTGATGCTTCTCCATTACTAATTCATGGGCTTGAGGTCACCAGACAATACAAAGATGACATCAACCCCACAAACATTACCCCACTTGCCACCGCTACAGGGCAAGTGGGAAGAGCGAGGCTAACTGCCAGAATTGGCGCATCTATAAGAAGCGCCATTTCTGGGGTGGCTGAAAGCTGATGTTTTTAGCCTGGGGAGTGCCAATATGCATGGCTCCTTCCCAGGCTATTAATATCAACCCGCAGCTGTCTGCCTAGCCTTTGCTGGTTTGATTTCATAGGGGGACCCTATGTCAATTTTTTCTGGGGTTTCCCTGTAAACTAGCAAGTAAAGACCAAGCAAACATCTGTGATATTAATAGCCTGGGAACCTTTATGGCTGTTGTCTCCTTCCCAGAATATTAACATCAGCTCTCAGCCATCGGCTTTCCCTTTGCTGGTTATGAAAAATTATGGGGGAGCGAGCCTATGCAATTTTTTTTTAAAATTTTGCTTGAAAAATAAACAGATATTGCGTTTCATGCAAATTTTGTGTATTTTATGTAACACTTTATGTACCATTTTATTAATGAGGGTATCTGTTGACACACATATCGTGTGTGTCTCACACACACACACACACACATATATACTGCTGACACATATATATACTGCTGACACACACACATATATACTGCATCACTATATATATATATATATATATATATATATATATATATATATAGTGATGCAGTAACCTCTGCTACAGCTAGGGGGCGCTGTGAATGTGCTTCAGGATGCACTTGGGGGTATAATTATGATTGTGAATTAGGGTCTGGTATTATTGTAAATGGCCGGTATGTGTTGCAGAGGTTCTCTGAACTGTATGCCCAAAATGATATGGCTATGCTGAGACTTAGAGTTCCACAAGGATTTGTGTATTACTTATAAGGGTGGCTTATAGGATTAGTCAGAGAGCTGAGTGGGAATTGACTAACCACACATGAACTGCCCATCCATGGGGGTGGTCACAACCATATAATGTGACTGAGGTCTGGTCACATGGACAGAGTGTGTGTATCTGAATGGTTCAGGGTGCAAGGTCCTGGAAGATCTGTGTTGGAAGATCCTGGGAGTAGGATCGGATTCCTGGAGGACATGGTGAGACCTTGGACCTGGTGGCCTGGGTGTTGGACGAATGTCCTGAATAGCACCCGGATAGGCCACATGCGTGTGCAGAGCCTGGTTTGGCCCCACACTGAGAAAGACGCTGTCCTGTTGAGGACCTTGGACTGACGATAAATCAGCCTGTGGAGCAGGAGCTCCTGAGAGGTAACCCCGGGTGTGGGGAAAGAACTATGTGCATTGACAATGGTTAGTTACTTACAGTTGTGGCCAAAAGTATTGACACCCCTGCAATTTTGTCAGATAATACTCAGTTTCTGCCTGAAAATTATTGCAAACACAAATTCTTTATTATTATCTTCATTTAATTTGTCTTAAATGAAAAAACACAAAAAGAATTGTCCTAAAGACAAATTAGCTATAATTCCACACCAAACATAAAAAAGAGGGTGGACAAAAGTATTGACACTGTTCGAAAAATCATGTGATGCTTCTCTAATTTGTGTAATTAACAGCACCTGTAACTTACCTGTGGCACCTAAAAGGTGTTAGCAATAACTAAATCTCACTTGCAGCCAGTTGACATGGATTAAAGTTGACTCAACCTCTGTCCTGTGTCCTTGTGTGTACCACATTGAGCAAGGAGAAAAGAAAGAAGACCAAAGAACTGTCTGAGGACTTGAGAAACCAAATTGTGAGGAATCATGGGCAATCTCAAGGCTACAAGTCCATCTCCAAAGACCTGAATGTTCCTGTGTCTACCGTGCGCAGTGTCATCAAGAAGTTTAAAGCCCATGGCACTGTGGCTAACCTCCCTAGATGTGGACGGAAAAGAAAAATTGACAAGAGATTTCAACACAAGATTGTGTAGATGTTGGATAAAGAACCTCAACTAACATCCAAACAAGTTCAAGCTGCCCTGCAGTCCGAGGGTACAACAGTGTCAACCCGTACTATCTGTCGGCGTCTGAATGAAAAGGGACTGTATGGTAGGAGACCCAGGAAGACCCCACTTCTTACCCCGAGACATAAAAAAGCCAGGCTGGAGTTTGCCAAAACTTACCTGAAAAAGCCAAAAACGTTTTGGAAGAATGTTCTCTGGACAGATGAGACAAAAGTAGAGCTTTTTGGGCAAAGGCATCAACATAGAGTTTACAGGAGAAAAAAAGGCATTCAAAGAAAAAAAAACACGGTCCCTACAGTCAAACATGGAGGAGGTTCCCTGATGTTTTGGGGTTTCTCTGCTGCCTCTGGAACTCGACTGCTTGACCGTGTGCATGACATTATGAAGTCTGAAGACTACCAACAAATTTTGCAGCATAATGTAGGGCCCAGTGTGAGAAAGCTGGGTCTCCCTCAGAGGTCATGGGTTTTCCAGCAGGACAATGACCCAAAACACTTCAAAAAGCACTAGAAAATGGTTTGAGAGAAAGCACTGGAGACTTCTAAGGTGGCAAGCAATGAGTCCAGACCTGAATCCCATAGAACACCTGTGGAGAGATCTAAAAAAGGCAGTTTGGAGAAGGCACCCTTCTAATATCAGGGACCTGGATGAGTTTGCCAAAGAAGATTGGTCTAAAATTCCAGCAGAGCATTGTAAGAAACTCATTGATGGTTACCGGAAGCGGCTGGTCGCAGTTATTTTGGCAAAAGGTTGTGCAACCAAGTATTAAGCTGAGGGTGCCAATACTTTTGTCTGGTCCATTTTTGGAGTTTTGTGTGACATGATCAATGTTTTGCTTTTTGCTTCATTCTCTTTTGTGTTTTTTCATTTAAGACAAATTAAATGAAGATAATAATACCAAAGAATTTGTGATTGCAATCATTTTCAGGAAGAAACTGAGTATTATCTGACAAAATTTCAGGGGTGTCAATACTTTTGGCCACAACTGTAACTGTGCGGTCGCTCGGTTACTGGAGAGAGTCCGGCGTGACTAATCAATGCTTGGTAGAGCTTATGTGATAAAGTAATGGACTATGTGTAAGCCGGGGATGTGCAACCTGGCTTACGGTGCAGTTTATGGCATTTAAATAAACCATATGGACTGTTTTTTTGCGAAAAACCTGTGCCTGACTACGTTAATCCGCTGCCAAGTGTTCCCCAACTCACATAGTAGGTGCTACACCACTATATATATATACTGTAAGGTAGCGCTGTCATTCGGGTAGGGGCTACTCACTTGGCAGCCAAATAACCACATCCAATAACCACAGTCCATGTGGTTTATTTAGGCATCATAAACCATGACCAGCAACATAAAGTTCATATTAACAGCATAGCGTCCATGACAGAGCTTCACTCTGTTATCCCTGTGGTCACACAGGTTGTGCCATATCCAGCACACAGGCTCTCTTAGCCTCACAGTTATATCCCCTCTCTGGGTTTACCTCATGGCTGCTTCACCATGCTGCAGACATCCATTCCCTCCAGGGAACTATCAGGCACGTGCAGCCATTAAACACAGCGTTCACTTGCTGTCAGGAAGAAAGCCCCATCTCTCTGTCGGGACCTTCCAAAACGGACCAACCAGGTCCCTGCATTCACTTCATGTGACCTACCCTGGCCACCTTATATGGTATGTAGCCACGCCCACTGGGTCACATAGCTATGACCGCATCACAGGTCCTTCAACCAATCATACACACTTTACAATAGCGTTCTTAAACACACCCCCTGGGAGGGTTTGTAGGTAACTGGTCTAGCCCGTCTCACCAGCTACCTGGAGACTTCTCCCTGACACATTGGAATGAAAGATCAGCTCTGCTGATCAGCACATAAGCCTCCATCCCAATGCCACCCACCTTGAGATACATAACGATCCTTTAGCACCCTGCTCCCGTTACCACTCTCGACAAGGCTATCCGTTCGTCCTGGGACACCCACACAGCACCCCATAGTGGACACCGTGGTCACTACACCCCATACCTCCCCCCTCTGTTCAAACTTGTGGGGTTGAACATACATTACACCAGGATCTCGAGACCGGGCACTCTTTACACCTTGCCCCACAGGTCGAGAGAACCGTCTCCATCTGTCATATGGCCTCATCCCTACGTTAGGCCTCCCCCGCCCCCAGCAGTCAGAATATCGGTCGTTGTGTTTGACCCTCCAGTCACGGTCTGTCTGCGTCGTCAGACACTGTTTAGTCACCATCCTTTCTCTAAGCGTCTTGTAACAAATGGTACCCCACCACGTCTAAATTTGCTTTTCAGTACATTAACCTCACGGTTCATTGCACCTGCTCTCTCTGTAACATCCTCCAGTTCACACTGTAATCTACGGTGCAACGTATTGTCATGTTGAGCCTCTTTCTATGCTTCTTCCACCTGGCGTTTCAGCTGTTTCAGACGCACTTTACTTCCCTCCGCCAGGTCTTTGTACTGCTCAGAACTACGCCTTTCATCATCCATTTGCCTTAGTACAACCTTCAGTTTTTTCTCTGTACGATGTACTTGTTTCCTTGCAGATTGTCGCACTTTAGGTTCCACATCAAGTTGTTCCTCCAGTTGTGCAACCTTTGCTTCTAACTCCTTATTCTGGCGAACTAATTGCTGATGGGCACTCTCATTCTTCTGAGCATTACTACGTTCTGTCTTCAGATACGCATTCATCTGGTCAACCTGAAGTGTGACCTTTCTCAGCCTGTCATTAGCTAATTCAACGTTGCCGTGTTCTTCTTCCACTTTTTCTTCAAGCTGAACAATGCAAGACTCTAACCACCTCTTTTCTTCCAAAGCCAGAGCATCTTTACCACTGTTATTGGCAATCACATCAGCCAGTTTTTCTTGCATATGGATCATCTCTGCTTCCATACTCTCCAGTTTCTTCTTGTCTTCACTCTGTTCATCACTCAGGCCTGGCCGCTGTAAGTCTTTGTCCCACTTCTCCTGCAGAAGACCTCTTACAGTTTCTGTGAGTACTCCTACCTCTTCTCTGAGGGACTTATTCAGACCTTGCCATGATGCCTGGTGACCTTTGAGCTCGAAGACTTCTTTCCCTAGCTCATCTAGTCTGTGCTCCTGCTCTCTCTCAGAGCCACAGTCACCCCTAGAGTCTGAGTCACGCCGATTATCCAAGAGAACCCTCCAGTTACCCTCTTACCGTGTGTCCACTCCAGTCCTCTCGTCTCCCAGCCCACCAACTGTCAGATCATGAGACGTCAGGTCCGTAAGTTGGGCAGATGTACCCCTTCTTCCGGTCACTTCTACAACTGACCTGTCCAGCTTAGCAGTCGTCACCGTCACCATGTCTGCTAACCCAACAGTAGGAACGTCTCCATCCTCCTGCCATATATCATCAAACAAGACAAAGTCCCGGCCCCTATCAAAGGGATACACTAAGCTTGGTCGCATAATACCACCTTGTCAGTTAACCCCCTTTGTCATCTCAATCAGGACTCTGTCCACCGTATAATTCACAATGACCCCAGGGTCGCAGCAAAACCCTGACGTTTTTCTCGGTCAGAGATAAAACGAGCGGAGTTCCTGTCAGAGTCACCTGACTGAGTCCAGCCACCAGAGACTCCTTCCCAGTGCAGCATCACGGTACACACCTGTGGCCCGTCGTTATCTGGAAAATACATGCTGCACTCCTCAAAAGACATACACACACACACTACGGTTCCCCAGACATGTCCACTGAGGTACCCAGTGCTGCCCCTTTTGCAAACTCGGCCCCTTTCTGGACCACCATCCCAATTTGGGCCACTGCCTCCCTCTGAGACTCCACCCCATTTTGGGTTACCACCTTGATTTGGGTCACCGCCTCCCTCTGGGACTCCACCCCCATTCGGGTAGGGGATTCTCGCTTGGCAGCCAAATAACCAAATCTGGCATGGGTTTTCCATAAAACAATCACAGTCCATGCGGTTTATTTAGGCATCATAAACCATGACCAGCAACAAAGTTCATAATAACAGCATAGCGTCCATGACAGAGCTTCACTCTGTTATCCCTGACGTCACACAGGTTGTGCCATGTCCAGCACACAGGCTCTCTTAGCCTCACAGTTATATCCCCTCTCTGGGTTTACCTCATGGCTGCTTCACCACGCTGCAGATGTCCTCATCACAGGTCCTTCAATCACTCATACACACTTTACAATAGCATTCTTAAACACACCCCCTGGATGGGTTTGTAGGTAACTGGTCTAGCCCGTCTCACCAGCTACCTGGAGACTTCTCCCTGACACATTGGAACGAAAGATCAGCTCTGCTGATCAGCACATAAGCAAGCCTCCATCCCAAGGCCACCCACCTTGAGATATATAACGATCCTTTAGCACCCTGCTCCCGTTACCACTCTGGACAAGGCTATCTGTTCGTCCTGGGACACCCACACAGCACCCCCTAGCGGACACAGTGGTCACTACACCACAATATATATATTCACTTATATTTGTTTTTTGCGTGTAAACATTATATTTGAACATGGTATAATATGATGATATTATGGTCTTCAATGGAGAATGTAAATGAAGAGGTTGGACAAGGAAATGACATCACAATTTATTTCTTGCTAAATAATATATCTTTATTTAGCTTGTAAATCCACAGAGAAAACTGCATAAGAATCCGCATAAAAACCTCGGGGATTATGAACTTCGTTTTCTGCCAAGAGAGGCAGAATCCACGCAGAATTTTACAAAGGCAAATCCACAATGTGCGCACATACCCCAATACGCTAGATAGCCATTTCTTCCAGGACTTGGCACTTTGAGCAGTACAGTGGGAAGATTGTTTCGTACATTGCACAAATAGATTTTCTTTCAACAGTAAAATTGAGTATGTTTCTCTGAAATTTTGTGTGTGAAAACAAGGACTCCATGTATTAAATGGAAGCCATCATCAGAAAATGACAAAATTAGCAATATTTACATTTTCCAGTGACTACTGGGTTTTTTTAGACTCATACTTCATGTCCTTTCAGGAAGTGTCTTCAGCAGACACATTATCAGAGGAAGAATAACAATGACAGTAAGGCTGTGTGCACATGTTGCAGATTCTCCCGTGGATTTTTCCGCACAAAAACCACAGCTCTTGGCAGAAAACACATGTGCGTTTTTGATGCGTTTTTGCCGGGGTTTTGATGCCATTTTGCCTCAGATTTGCTGCTGTTTTTCAGTGCGGTTTTGCCTGCGAATTTGTATGCGTTTTTGTAAGCTAAGTAAAGATATGTTATTTAACAAAAAATAAAAGATTTGTGATGTCATTTCTGTCCAACCTCCTCATTTACATTGGTCCAACCCACACTCCATTACACACACAGATAGATCGATAGATACATAGATAGAAAGATAGATGAAGGATAGAGAGATGGAAGGATAGAGAGATGGAAGGATAGATTGAGGGATAGATAAATACATGGATAGATGGATAGATAGATAGGATAGATAGATAGATAGATAGATAGATAGATAGATGGATAGATGGATGGAAGGATAGATGGATGGAAGGATAGATGGATATATGGATAGATCTATCTATAGATTTAGCCATAGATATATACTCACATACTCTGACTCTATCCTACCACTGTCCTCCATATCTTCACTCCATGACAGACACTGCCACTAGTTTCTACAATGCCACTCTTGCATCAGCCATCGACTCAGTCACCCCTGTCATGCATAGCAGAGTGCGACAAATCAATAGGCAACCTTGAAACAATAACACCACTAAAAAGCTTCGGTAAGCATCCAGAATTGCTGAACGTCGCTGGAAGAAAACACATTCCCAAGACGACTTCACTGCACTCAAACAAGCAACACTGGCATGTAAATCAGCTCTCACCTCTGCTAAACAGGCCTACTTTACATCCCTTGTATCTTCCTTATCCCACAACCCCAAGCAGTTGTTCAATACTTTTAACTTCCTTCTCCGCCCACCACTCCCCCCTCCAACTTCCCTAATCTCTGCTGAGTACTTCGCTGCGCACTTCAAAAACAAGGTAGAGCAAACACGGCAAGTCTTTATTATTCAGCCACCACAACCACTTTGCATACCAGACCAATGCCCAAACCCCATAACCTCCTTATCCAACATCACTGAAGGGGAGCTTGCTCACATTCTCTCCAAATCACACCTCACCACTTGTGCACTCGACCCCATCCCATCCCACCTCCTCCTCAACCTCGCCACCACTCTTATCCCATCCTTAACCCACCTCTTCAACCTATCACTTATTTCCGGTACCTTCTCTTCTGCTTTCAAACATGCCACAATCACACCTATCCTTAAAAAGCCAACTCTCGACCCAACAGCCATGTCCAGCTATCGCCCAATATCGCTGCTCCCATTCGCTTCTAAACTCCTGGAACAGCATGTCCACGCTCACGTTTCCTCCCACCTCTCATCTAACTTGCTCTTTGACAATCTACAATCTGGTTTTCATCCTCATCATTCCACTGAGACAGCCCTGACCAAAATTACCAATGACCTATTACAGCCAAAGCTAATGAACAATACTCTATACTCCTCCTTCTAGACCTGTCCTCTGCTTTCGACACAGTTGACCACTGCCTCCGACTACAGATCCTCTCCTCCTTTGGCATCAAAGACATCACCCTATCCTGGGTCTCCTCATACGTTTCCAACTGCATATTCAGCATCTCCCACTCCCACACTACCTCCTCATCCCACCCTCTCTCTGTTGGAGTCCCCCAAGGCTCTGTTCTAGGACGCCTACTCTTCTCATCTATACACTTGGCCTGGGGCAACTCAAAGTCCCATGGATTCCAGTACCACCTTTATGCAGATGATACTCAGATTTACCTCTCGGGCCCAGACGTCACCTCTCTGCTGTCCAGAATCCCGGAGTGTCTATCAGCCATATCCTCCTCCTCTCGCTTCCTCAAACTCAATGTAGACAAATCTGAACTGATCATCTTTCCCCATATCACAGATCTTCCTTACCCGACGTATTTATAACAATTGACTACATCACACTTTCCCCCGTACCAGAGGTCTGCTGCCTCGGAGAAACCCTTGACTCTGCCCTGTCCTTCAAACCGCACATTCAAGTTCTCCACCTCCTGTCACCTCCAGCTCAAAAATATTTCCAGAATCCGTCCCTTCCTCAACCCTCATTCTACTAAAATGCTTGTACATGCCCTCATCATCTCCTGCCTTGACTATTGCAACATCCTTTTCTGTGGCCTCCCTGCTAACACCCTCGCACCTCTCCAGTTCATCCTTAACTCTGCCGCCTGACTATTTCATCTCTCTCCTTGCTTCTCTTCCACTTCTCCCCTCTGCAAATCTCTTCACTGGCTCCCATTCCCTCAGCATATCCAATTCAAATTAGTAATACTGACCTACAAGGCCATCTATAACCTGTCTCCCCCATATGTCTCTGAACTAATCTCCCAATACCTTCCCTCACGAAATCTCCGGTCCTCTCAAGACCTCCTTCTCTCCTCCACACTTATTGGCTCCTCACCCAACCACCTCCAAGACTTCTCCCAAATAGTCCCCATCCTCTGGAATTCTTTGCCCCAACACGTCCGACTATCAACCACAATCGGATCCTTCAGACGGAACCTGAAAACCCATCTCTTCAGGAAAGCTTACAGCCTGCAATGATCCCTGCTGTCTCCTCACCACTACTGTAGCTACCGCCTCACCATCACTGGAGCTGCTGCAACCCCCCAACCTACTGTCTCCTTCCCCACTATCCTGTAGAATGTAAGCCCGGAAGGGCAGGGTCCTCTCTCACCTCTATATCAGTCTGTGATTGTTTGTTTACTGTAAGTGATATCTGTACTTTGTATGTTACCCCTTCTCATGTACAGCACCATGGAATCAATGGTGCTATATAAATAAATAATAATCTATATAGCCATAAATTAAAAAAAATTGGCATGGGCGCCTGCGCAATTTTCTGCGCCAGAGGGGGAAAGCCGACGGCCTTTACTGGCTATTAAAATAGGGGGACCCCAAAAAAATGACGTGGGGTCCCCCTATATTTTGCAGCCAGAAAGACTATGCAGACAGCTGTGGGCTGATATTCATAGCCTAATAAGGGGCCATGGATATTGCCCCCCCTGGCTACAAATGCCAGCTCGCAGCTGCCCCAGAAATAGCGCATCTATAAGATGTGCCAATTCTGGCACTTAGCCCCTCTCTTCCCACTCCCGTGTAGCGGTGGGATATGGGGTAATAAGGGGTTAATGTCACCTTGCTATTCGAAGGTGACATTAAGCCCGGTAAATAATGGAGAGGTGGCAATAAGACGCCTATCCATTATTACTCTTATATTAATAAAGGGTTAAAGAAAAAACACACATAAGAATAAAGTATTTTATTGAAATAAAACACAACACGGTTTTCATATTTTAATTGCACGCTCAGATCCATATGATGCCCTCGTCTCCTAGAAAAAAACGAAAAATAATAAACCAACCGTATTCTCCCTGTCCGACGCAGTCCAATTAATAACGAGGGTCCCACGACGATCTCCCCTATAGAACAGTGACATCAGGTGATGTGACGGCTCTATAGGGCCTCCCAGTGATGAACTGACAGGAGACAATGCCTCCTGCAGTCCATCACTGAGGTTACCTGAGTTAAGAGTCTAACTTTACAGCAATACTGTATGAGAATTAGGGCTAGGGTTACAGAACCACTTTTCCCAGCGGAGGGATACCTCTGCCTGTCATTTCAGTGTAGGAGCCCCTGGAGAGTGGTCACATCAGCTGATGCGGCTGTTCTCCACAGGAGATCGTCGTGGGACCCTCGTTATTAATTGGTCTACGGCGGAGAGGTGAGTATAGGTTGGTTTATTATTTTATGATTATTACAGGAGATCGATGGCTTTGTGGAATTCGGTGTATATGGTGAGAATGTACTTTATGTTATGTGTTGTATGTTATATGTATGTTCTGTATGTAATGTGTTTGTTTTGTTTTTACATGCAACACATTAGCCGGATGATGGGACTAGTACTGTCCCATCATTGGCCAATGTGTCACTCACTGACAGTTTAGCAGGCATCCCATCGCACGATTCCTGCATATTATATATATATATATATATACACATACACACACACACACACATCGCAGAGCCCCCTGCAGAGGCCCGATCACCCCAGCACAGACCCCCCCCGACAGCCCGATGAGCCCGGCAGACCCCCGCACAGACCCCCCGACAGCCCGATGAACCCCGCAGATCCCCCCACACCCCTTCGGATAGCCCGATGAGCCCCGCACAGACCCCCGGACAGCACGATGAGCCCCGCAGACCCCCGCACACATACATAGCCCGCACACACATACACACCCAGTCACCGCCCACATACCATACACACACAGATCACCACCCACACTCATCCCCCACTCTTCCACCCTCCCGATCTGCAGCGTTTCATCCACAGCAAAGCCGCATATCTTTTTGAGACATGCAGTTTTGCTGCGGATCAATGCAAGTCAATGGGTGCAGAAACGCTGCAGATCCGCTCAAAGAATTGACATGCTGCGGAAATAAATCCACAGCTAATCTGTGCGGATTTTTCCGCAGCATGTGCACAGCATTTTTCAAATTCCATTGACTTTAATGGTACTGTACAACGCAGCATAATCTCCTGCGGACCCGCAAGGCCAAATCCGCTGCAGATCCGCGGGAGAATCCGCAATGTGTGCGCACAGTCTTAACATTTCTCTACAGGATCCACCAATCACAATACATGATGTTACAGCTGACCCTCCCTTCACAATGACTTTTGAACACACTCATTAGATGCTTTAATACAAAAAATAAGGTCCAATGTCCATGTATTTTTGCTGAAACAACAGAAAACTGCAATATTTCTATTTTTTATTACAGATTGTTATATGGGGAAAATAAAATTGTTAAAAATACATTTAAAAACACAATAACTTGATTTAAACAGTAGGCTATTTTCTGATGATCACTTCACTTTAAAGCACCACTCCAGCAGTCTTTTTTATATCCGTGCTGGAAAGGTGCTACTAATCTAAGTTTCCTGATCCTAGTGTTATACTCACTAGCCACCATTTTCAGCTCTTCCTGGCGCCACTCCGGTCCTGAGGTGCCATCTTGTGACCACAACTTCTGACTAACCAGAAGTCAGAGGTAATAGTCACAAACTCTCAAAGTCAGTCTACAAAAGCCTCCTTCTGGCCCATAGACTTACATTCCGTTGTGATTTTGGACCCTCTTAAAAACAATCCAGCAGGTCACAAACTGCAGAAGACCAACCACAGTAGCGCAAATAACAGAAGAACATGGTGGCTGGTAAATATATTATTAGGGGACAGAAATTTGATTAGTGGCACCACTCCAGCAGTAAAATCAAAAAAACACTGGCGTGGTACTTTAAGAAAAAAAAAAAAAGTCAGGCCTTCCTGCTCACTACCAGTAATCAGAGCTTAGCATTTATTTTTGGGTGGGCAGCATGGTGGCTCAGTGGACATTCATCTGTCTTCGATTAATAGTGCAAAAACAATATTCGAGTCCGATCATACTCGAAACCGAATCTGAACAAATTCGCTCATCTCTAGTCCTGGGTTCAAATCCCAGCAAGGACACCATCTGCAAGGAGTTTGTGTGGGTTTCCTCTGGATACTCCGGTTTCCTCCCACACTCCAAAGACATACTGATAAGGAATTTACCGTAGATTGTGAGCCCCATTGGGGATAGTGATGATAATGTGTGTAAAGCACTGTGGAATTAATGGCGCCGCTTATATAAAAGTGAGTAAAATAAATAAATAAAAAATAAATAGTACCACTTAGGGAGCTAATTGGTTGTTTCGAGCAAGCAGGCTAGCTTTTGCTTTAGTGTAATACTAACTGAAGGATAGCAGACAGCAGATAGCAGATTGTGCAGACTGAAGCATGGCTGGGTTTGTAAGGTATGAATTTATTTCCATCAAAGACCAAACATACCCATAGAAGTTTTATATCAAATCTTAAAACAAAACATTTTATATTATATATTATATTATTTTTTATTCTAAGTACATGCAGTTTTATGGCCTAGACATGTCTCACTTGATCAAAATGTATGTTTTACAAACTACAGTTGTCCTACCCCCAAATCCACCTTCCTCTGTTCTGACTGATTTGCTAGCATTCCCCTAATCTTATGAATGTCGCTTGTGATTGTATCACTGCTGTCTAGACCAAGCAGGTGTCCTGCACATGCACGGAATGCATGTTCAGTACACTGTACAGCAAATTAGCAGAGGAACTCTACAAATGCCGGTACAGAAAAGACATTGCACGTTTTACACCGAGAGGCCTCATGCTGCCTGGCCACATTTGTGATTTCACTTGGGGACTCACAAAGGCTTCTTTCTCACAGATTCCAAAATTGTCACATACTCTGTCATGTAGTATTGATGTATTGCACCAAGATTGGTGGAAGCATTACTGTTAAGGAAGAATACATGCCTGACAGCTCAGAGCTTGTGTACACAGAAATGCCACATGGAACCCAAACTACAAACAGAATCCTAAAATACATTATATGGAAATTTCTAAGAGCCTCATAAGTGAAAACGTGTGAGGCCAAGGAGATATCATGGCAGCAGACAATTTTATTTGCTCAATGCCAGTTACGACAGTTATCCATCAGCGTATGCTTCACTGCTACCTAAAATAGGTGATACTAGGGAACAACTGAATGTACTTGCAATAGAAAAGAATTTTAGGGCACCTTTAGGGAGATAAGAAAGAACATTGTAATCTGTATTAGATATGGACTTGACCTCCACATGATTGACATATTTAATGGTATCAGGTTTTTTTATGACTGCATTTTAAATGAAGAGTAAATATTGTTTCAAATTTTTTCCCCTAAATTAATAATACAAAAAAAAGTAGTACATCTTTGAGAAATCTGCTTCTTTCTGTACTTTAATTGTACAATCATTCATTCTCAATTAGTGAGTAAAATCTGTCTTCAGTGAATATACATTTTCCAATTACTAATATAAGATATGGCAGTTGGTGCTTCTACAGTTCTATGGAAAGTACAGTAGAATGTGTTTCTGTCTCTTTCTCCTCCCCCATAGCATTTTAAAAGCACTGTCCTCTCTCTCTGTAATGGGAAAATTATTTTTCTCTGAATACGGTTTTCACTAGAGTTGAGCGAAACGAGTCGAAAAAATTCAAAAGTTGCCGACTTTTGGCAAAGTCGGGTTTCATGAAACGAAACCCGACCCTAGGATGAGGTCGACCACGAGGTCGGCGACTTACGCGCCAAAGTCGCGTTTCAAAAGTTTGTTTTGCACTCTTTTTCAGCCAATCAGGATCCACGGACACTGTGAGCAACGTGATGACATAGGCACGGGTCACCACCATCTTTCAGAAGGGCATGCAAGTGATTGGCTTGCTTTGGTGGGCGTCACAGGGGGTATAAAAGGGCGTGCACGCCGACCGCCATCTTACTTCTGCCGATCTTAGTATAGGGAGAGGTTGCTGCTGATTCTGTAGGGAGAGCGTTAGGCAGGGAAGAAGACAAAAAAACTGCTTCTGCTGCTAGCGATTTGGCCTGCACAACACACCAGTCACTTTGTGTGCAGTGCAAGGGGAGGCTATATAGTGGTGTATCAGTGGTGTTGGTTGTTGGGCTGCCTTCTAAGGCTTCCTGACATTCCTGCATTGCTGTTTACCCACTGCTCCGCAAACTGCTTTTTTAAAAGCAATCCCAATTTTTTTTTTTGTCCTGCTGAGAAGACAAAAAAACTGCTTCTGCTGCTAGCAATTTGGCCTGCACAACACACCAGTCACTGTGTGTGCAGTGCAAGGGGAGGCTATATAGTGGTGTATCAGTGGTGTTGGTTGTTGGGCTGCCTTCTAAGGCTTCCTGACATTCCTGCATTGCTGTTTACCCACTGCTCCGCAAACTGCTTTTTTAAAAGCAATCCAATCTCCGTTATCCTCTAGTCACTTTTGTCACAGCTGTGCCATCGAGCCTGTCACATAGCGCTCAGATATTCATTGGGCCTCACACAATCCAAAAGTGTCCAGTGTCCAAAAGTGTGTGCAGAGATTCAAAATCTCCCTTATCCTCTAGTCACTTTGGTCACAGCTGTGCCATCGAGCCTGTCACATAGCGCTCAGATATCAGTGGGCCTCACACAATCCAAAAGTGTCCAGTGTCCAAAAGTGTGTGCAGAGATTCAAAATCTCCCTTATCCTCTAGTCACTTTGGTCACAGCTGTGCCATCGAGCCTGTCACATAGCGCTCAGATATCAGTGGGCCTCACACAATCCAAAAGTGTCCATCCAGTGTCCAAAAGTGTGTGCAGAGATTCAAAATCTCCCTTATCCTCTAGTCACTTTGGTCACAGCTGTGCCATCGAGCCTGTCACATAGCGCTCAGATATCAGTGGGCCTCACACAATCCAAAAGTGTCCATCCAGTGTCCAAAAGTGTGTGCAGAGATTCAAAATCTCCCTTATCCTCTAGTCACTTTTGTCACAGCTGTGCCATCGAGCCTGTCACATAGCGTTCAGATATCAGTGGGCCTCACACAATCCAAAAGTGTCCATCCAGTGTCCAAAAGTGTGTGCAGAGATTCAAAATCTCCCTTATCCTCTAGTCACTTTGGTCACAGCTGTGCCATCGAGCCTGTCACATAGCGCTCAGATATCAGTGGGCCTCACACAATCCAAAAGTGTCCATCCAGTGTCCAAAAGTGTGTGCAGAGATTCAAAATCTCCCCTATCCTCTAGTCACTTTGGTCACAGCTGTGCCATCGAGCCTGTCACATAGCGCTCAGATATCAGTGGGCCTCACACAATCCAAAAGTGTCCAGTGTCCACAAGTGTCTGCAGAAATTCAAAATCTCCCCTGTCCTATAGACACCTTGTACCTTGTTTTACATTACTATATAGTTTGTTGGATTTTGTCAACATTTCTACCAAAAATGAGGAAGGCTGGTGGAAGAGGCCGTGGAATTGGGCGGGGGTTGGCAGCTGGTAATGATGGTGTTGGTGGTGGATCTGATGGTAGTGGCAAGAGCAAAATAGGACCGAATGCAGGAGGTGCTGACCCTGCGTCATCGTCTGGCTACATAAGGCCTCGAACGCTTAGTTTTCTAGGAGTTGGCAAACCGCTTTTAAAGCCAGAGCATCAGGAAAAAGTTTTGTCTTACATTGCTGACTCAGCCTCCAGCTCTATCGCCTCCTCTTCTTCAGTTGTAAAAAGTAAAAGCACTGAGCCGTCATTGGAGGCTCATGTTCATGAACCACACCTTTCCTTGTGTCCTTCACCCCAACCAAGATTGAAGGATGACGCAGGCCATACTACTGATTACTCCATGGAGCTGTTTTCACATACCATGCCTGGATTATCAAGTGAAATGGTGAATTACCCAGGCCAAGATGAATCTGACATGGAGTGCACTGATGCACAGCCGCTGATGGATGATTCTGCTGGTACATTCACTCAGAGCACTACATTGTCCTCGCAGTGTACAGAGCCAGATTCTGACCCTGATGAGACTCAGGTGCCCCTTCCCGCACACTATACCACCATACACGGTGACACAGAGGAAGGTGCACATGACATAGAAGAGGAGGTGATGGATGACCCAGTTGTTGACCCAGATTGGCATCCATTGGGGGAAGAGGGTGCTGCTTCCAATAGCTCAGATGAGGAGCATCCACAGCAGACATCGACATCGCAACAGCTGTTATCTGGCAGGCCCGGAGCACTCCAAAGACAGGTTCCAAACATCAAAAGAGTTGCTGGACAGCTTGTCCAGAGGGTCAAAAGATCACAGCGTGCTAGGCCGCAAAATGTCTGCCAAAGCAGGAAGAGTGCAGTGTGGCACTTTTTTGACCAAAATCCTCATGATCAGGCCAAGGTTATCTGTAAGAAGTGCGCAAAGACCTTTAGCCGAGGGAAAAATCTGAAAAATTTGAATACCAGTTGCATGCTTAGACATTTAACCAGCATGCACTTGCAAGCGTGGACACAACACCAAACCTCAAGTGCCACATGTGCAACTGATCACAACGAAGGTAGTCAGCAACGCTACATTGTTTCCCCCACTGTAAGCCCACCGGTTAGCACAGCAGCAAATGTTGAGGTGTCGTTGCAAGACCACAGCAGTCAGGGAATCCCACTGTTATATCAACGAAAGACTGATTCTAGGCCATCAGAAAGAACACCAACTCCATCACCATCATCAACCCTCTCTCAGTCCGCCCTGTCCACCGCTACTTCCACCATATGCAGCTCTCAAGTCCAGCTCACCCTCCCAGACACTATGAGTAGGTCAAGAAAGTACTCAGTCTCTCATCCGCGTACACTGGGTTTGAACGCCCACATTGCCAAACTAATCTCGTTTGAGATGATGCCCTTTCGGTTGGTGGAAAGCACAGCTTTCCGCGAACTCATGGCCTATGCAGTACCACGCTATGACCTACCCAGTCGCCACTTCTTCTCTCGCAAAGCCATCCCAGCCCTCCACCATCATGTGAAAGACAGCATTGTCCATGCACTCAAGCAGTCAGTGAGCGGAAAGGTGCACCTCACAACTGATGCATGGTCCAGTCGGCATGGCCAGGGCCGTTACGTGTCCATCACTGCGCACTGGGTTAATGTGGTGGATGCAGGGTCCACAGGGGACAGCGGTGGTGGGACAGTGCTGCCTAGCCCACGGTATAGGAAACAGTTGGCTGTAGGCGTTCGACCCTCCTCCTCCTCCTCCTCCTCCAGAAGCGAAAGCTCGTCCACAGAGCGCAGTCGTACGAGCACTCCATCTGCAGCTGCCACTGTTGCACACAATGTGTCCCCCTATCGAGCAGCTAGTGGAAAGCGTCAGCAGGCTGTGTTGCAGATGATGTGTTTGGGCGACAGACACACCGCCGAGGTGCTGGCCGAGTACTTGAAGCGACAAACTGAGTCATGGCTGGGCAGTGTACATCTTGAGGCAGGCAAGGTAGTTAGTGATAACGGCCGTAATTTTGTGGCAGCCATAGCCCTTTCAAAACTCAGCCACATACCTTGCTTGGCTCACACCTTGAACCTGGTGGTGCAGTGCTTCCTCAAAAATTATCCGGAGTTAACAGCCCTGCTCCAGAAGGTGCGAAGACTGTGCGCGCACATCCGCCGGTCGCCTGTACACTCCGTTCGTATGCAGAAGCTGCAGCGATTGCTCCACCTTCCCAACCACTGCCTCATTATCGACATTGCAACAAGGTGGAACTCCACCCTGCACATGGTGGAGCGGCTGTGCGAGCAGAGGCAGGCCATAATGCATTTGTGGGAGGATACACGGCCAGGCACTTTGAGAGCAGACATGGAGTTGACAGGTGTGCAGTGGTCGAAGCTGAAAGACCTTTGTAAAGTCCTTCAGTGTTTTGAGGAATGCACATGGATGGTAAGCGCAGACGACGCCATCCGAAGCATGAGCATCCCACTTATGCGTCTGCTCATGCAAACTTTGACGCACCTTAAGGAGCAGGCGTCTGCAGCCAATGTTGATGAGGAGGAAGAGGAGGAGGGAATCCTTGATGACATTCAGCCATTGTCTGCTCAGGGACCTCTCCTGGATGAGGTGGAGGAAGAAGAGGAGGAGGAGGATGATGATGGGGATGATTACTTAGGGGAGGAGGATGCATCTCGTGGGGCAAGTGAAAATGTTGGCATGGCAAGGTCTGGTACAGGGTTTGTGCGTGACTGGAGGGATGTGGATTTGCCAGAAAGTGCTCCTCCACCCAGCACTCGCAGTGCATCATTGACACCGGGAACATTGGCCCACATGTCAGATTATGCCTTGCGGATCCTAAAA
This sequence comes from Dendrobates tinctorius, assembly GCF_039654945.1. NCBI lineage: Eukaryota > Metazoa > Chordata > Amphibia > Anura > Dendrobatidae > Dendrobates > Dendrobates tinctorius. The sequence goes on from NW_027361755.1 coordinate 4,026,519, forward strand.
AGGGACCCCCGCATTGCCAAAATGATGAACGATGACGACTACTGGTTGGCCAGCATCCTGGATCCACGCTATAAAGGCAAATTACAAAACATCATGCCACAGGAGAACCTTGACCTAATATTGGCTAATAAACAAGCAACTCTGGTAAATCGGTTGCTTGAGGCATTCCCAGCACACAGCAGCGGTGATGGTTCTCACACGAGCCGTACGGGCCGGGGGCAGCTTGGCAGAGGTGTTCGTGGTGCACACAGCAGAAGTGGCGTTGGAGACAGGGGTTTCATGACAATGTTGTGGACTGATTTTTCAAATACCGCTCACACAACTGGTAATACTGCATCGATGGAAAGTGACAGGAGACAGCAGTTGTCAACTATGGTTACAAACTACTTTTCCTCCCATATCTATGTTCTCCCACACAGGTCATTCCCCTTTGACTATTGGGCCGCTAAACTGGACACCTGGCCTGAATTGGCCCAATATGCCTTACAGGAGCTCGCTTGCCCAGCTGCAAGTGTGCTATCGGAAAGAGTCTTCAGTGCAGCTGGATCAATCCTGACAGAAAAAAGGACCCTCAGAAAGTTGTGGGAAGCAGGGTGTGTTGCAGTCCGCGCTGCCGAGATTCACAAATCACCTGGGATGCAAGATGTTGCAGCAGTGTACTCCTTTATTTCCTCCTACGCGTTTCGGCGCCCTTCCTGGCACCTTCCTCAGGGATTGAATATACTTTCTGAAGGTTTTTCCACGTGCGAGTGGTTGGTGGAGGTCCTGCAGCAGCTGATTCTGTGATATGCTCTCAAGCCAGTTGTGGGTTACACAACTGGAATAGGTGAGTGGAACTGTATTATACCGCTCATACTTCTAGTGTCACTAGTGATAGGGCACTATTGCGCCTCTTGTTCCCCCCACCATTTTTGTATAGAAAAAAGGACCCGTCTGTCAACCCAAAATGTGGATGATCTAACCTTCATTAAAATGAACCACGCATGGGTTTCCAAGGATTTTGTCCCACCTTCCCCTGATGACACATAGGGTGACAGAAAAATGGCTTGCTTTGGTCCACCTCTTCCTGGTACTTCACCTATTTCGCCTTTTGCATCAGCTGAATGTCCAACATCAACATATGCCACTTTCTAAAACTCCCTAACTGTGCTGCCTCCCCCCCCATGGCCGGGGTCACCACCTACCGCACGACACCGTGCGAGTGCCGTTGCCCTGGACAGGTGGGTAGGCCGACTCTTGGGCGCGGGCACTGGCACAGGGTCCCTCATAGTGCAATCAAGTGTCTCTGACGGTGGTGGTGCACACCCGCCGTCAGACACACCGCTGTACTATGAGGGGCCCAGTGCCAGTACCGACGCCCACGAGTGGGCCCACCTTGCTTGGGCAGGGCCCCAGCATTTGCAATCTTTACCTCTCCCTGCTCCTCCGCTGTGTAATCTGGGCCGTCAAATCCATACTGTGCCTGACACCGTCTGAGCCTGCCTCCTGATGTATAGACATATATTTTGAATGTGTACGCTATCCATACATGTTATCCGGGGATACGGTACCCTTTCTAACCTTTGTGCAATCACGTGCAATCCATACTGGGCCTAACACCGTCTGAGCCTGCCTCCTGAGACATATTTTGAATGTGTACGCTATCCATACATGTTATCCGGGGATACGGTACCCTTTCTAACCTTTGTGCAATCACGTGCAATCCATACTGGGCCTAACACCGTCTGAGCCTGCCTCCTGAGACATATATTTTGAATGTGTACGCTATCCATACATGTTATCCGGGGATACGGTACCCTTTCTAACCTTTGTGCAATCACGTGCAATCCATACTGGGCCTAACACCGTCTGAGCCTGCCTCCTGAGACATATATTTTGAATGTGTACGCTATCCATACATGTTATCTGGGGATACGGTACCCTTTCTAACCTTTGTGCAATCACGTGCAATCCATACTGGGCCTAACACCGTCTGAGCCTGCCTCCTGAGACATATATTTTGAATGTGTACGCTATCCATACATGTTATCCGGGGATACGGTACCCTTTCTAACCTTTGTGCAATCACGTGCAATCCATACTGGGCCTAACACCGTCTGAGCCTGCCTCCTGAGACATATATTTTGAATGTGTACGCTATCCATACATGTTATCCGGGGAAACGGTACCCTTTCTAACCTTTGTGCAATCACGTGCAATCCATACTGGGCCTAACACCGTCTGAGCCTGCCTCCTGATGTATAGACATATATTGTGAATGTGTACGCTATCCATACATGTTATCTGGGGATACGGTACCCTTTCTAACCTTTGTGCAATCACGTGCAATCCATACTGGGCCTAACACCGTCTGAGCCTGCCTCCTGAGACATATATTTTGAATGTGTACGCTATCCATACATGTTATCTGGGGATACGGTACCCTTTCTAACCTTTGTGCAATCACGTGCAATCCATACTGGGCCTAACACCGTCTGAGCCTGCCTCCTGAGACATATATTTTGAATGTGTACGCTATCCATACATGTTATCCGGGGATACGGTACCCTTTCTAACCTTTGTGCAATCACGTGCAATCCATACTGGGCCTAACACCGTCTGAGCCTGCCTCCTGAGACATATATTTTGAATGTGTACGCTATTTATACATGTTATCTGGGGATACGGTACCCTTTCTAACCTTTGTGCAATCACGTGCAATCCATACTGGGCCTAACACCGTCTGAGCCTGCCTCCTGAGACATATATTTTGAATGTGTACGCTATCCATACATGTTATCCGGGGATACGGTACCCTTTCTAACCTTTGTGCAATCACGTGCAATCCATACTGGGCCTAACACCGTCTGAGCCTGCCTCCTGAGACATATATTTTGAATGTGTACGCTATCCATACATGTTATCCGGGGATACGGTACCCTTTCTAACCTTTGTGCAATCACGTGCAATCCATACTGGGCCTAACACCGTCTGAGCCTGCCTCCTGAGACATATATTTTGAATGTGTACGCTATCCATACATGTTATCCGGGGATACGGTACCCTTTCTAACCTTTGTGCAATCACGTGCAATCCATACTGGGCCTAACACCGTCTGAGCCTGCCTCCTGAGACATATATTTTGAATGTGTACGCTATCCATACATGTTATCCGGGGATACGGTACCCTTTCTAACCTTTGTGCAATCACGTGCAATCCATACTGGGCCTAACACCGTCTGAGCCTGCCTCCTGAGACATATATTTTGAATGTGTACGCTATCCATACATGTTATCCGGGGATACGGTACCCTTTCTAACCTTTGTGCAATCACGTGCAATCCATACTGGGCCTAACACCGTCTGAGCCTGCCTCCTGAGACATATATTTTGAATGTGTACGCTATCCATACATGTTATCTGGGGATACGGTACCCTTTCTAACCTTTGTGCAATCACGTGCAATCCATACTGGGCCTAACACCGTCTGAGAATGATAGATGGGGCCCACCATACACTGGAACATTCCAAAGGTGGACATCAGACACTGGAGCAGCATTTACAGGGCCCATTATACACTAGAGCATTAGAAATGGGGCCCATTATGTTTGGAGCATTATTTGGGCCCATAAGACAGTGGAGCTTCATCCATGGGGACCAACATATACTGTAGCATTATGTGGAGCTCATCATATACTGTTTCAAACATTATATGGGACCAATGATTCTGTATGGAGAAATAGATGGGCCTCGTCATGAGATGTAAAAAGTGAGGTATTTTTCATTGTACTATACCGCTATTTCTCTGCCGTATCGGAGCATGATGAGTTGTGGTATGTGTTAAAGGGGGGCTCTTTCGCCCAGGGCAAATGAAAACCTGGAGCCAGCCCTCCCCCCCCACAGTCTGTAGCCAAATAACCCCCATTTTTCAGTGCGTAACTTGTATTATGAAGTTAATTAATGTTGACAAGCTTAAGTAATAAGAATTGATGCTTTTGGCATTCAAATGGGCACTGATGGTGTGTTTCCTGTCCTCCTATCACTGCCGACTTTTATTCCCCATTGACTTACATTGGGTTTCGTGTTTCGGGACGACCCCGACTTTTCCCTATAATCGGACGATCTTGCTCGACCCGACTTTTGGAAAAGTCGGGTTTCACGACACGAAACGCGACCCTAAAAAACCAAAAGTCGCTCAACTCTAGTTTTCACCCATACATTAAAAAGTTAAATATATAAATTCTGAGGAGAAAGAAGCAGATTTCTCGTATAAAATATATTACATAGATGCTTATTTTCATGTGTACTGTTGATTTATGAAGGAAACATTAAATCAAAAGTAACTCTCCAATGACAAATAATCACTTCTAGAAACAACTAAACAGGAACTTTCCTTAGAGCCACATGAAGCTTAACATCCGTTCATCAATGAGATCAGCAGTCCTTTACATCTACTGTATCGGTAGAAAATGTATTGCAATACATTGTATAGTATTTTGCCATAATAAAGACAAGGAAAAACACACAAGTGAACAAGAGTGTCAAGATCAGGAGCATAAGTGGTTTTAATGCCAAATACTTTATATTATCAAGATAATATTTTAGAATGTGAACTTGTGCTTGTATGGAGAGTGTGTCAGCCAATACTAGCCTCAATGGTAGCTTTATGCACAGCACATAACTAACTTCTAATAGCGCTATTAGATAAGGCTACACAAAATGAGGGGCACTGATGGTACGCTGGCCAGTCACATTCTAGCCTGAAGGACACCACTGGTGGGCGTCAAGTGATGGATGGGTTCATTTTTGTTCTTCGGTTCCTAGCACAGAAAGCATGCCGCCTAGTCTACCAATAACAAAAAATACATATATTTTATTCCAAGATCATTTTTAAAGGTTTTTCACATATACCAAAGACAAAATATAATACAAGTCAGTCATATACAGGTGAAATGTAATATCACAATCTACAATAAGCATAAAAGCTCTGGGGGAACAAAAAGTGTGCAAGACCATCGAAGTATACCCTTTTAGCTACAAGCAAAAGTGCTCACCTGAGCAGGCTGTGTGCAGGTACAACTCCTATGAACACCTGATGATAGAAGTTGCTGCTGCCTCGTGGCTGGGAGTAAAGCCCCCGTCTCACATAGCGAGATTGCTGAAGCGTCACAGATTTTGTGACGCAACAGCGACCTCGCCAGCGATCTCGCTACATGTGACAAGCAGCGGCGACTGGCCCCTCCGTTGTATATCGCTAATCGTGCTTGAATGTCCTGGGACATTTTTTCATTGTCGGTGTCCCACTGGCCAGCGCGCATCGCTGTGCTTGACCCGACGAGCGGCCTCGCTGGCGACGCAGAACTAAGGAACGCAGGCTGGAAATGTTAAGAAAAGCTCCTGTGTGACAAGATACCAACGACCGGCGAGGATCGCTGGATCGTTGCTGCTTTGCTGAAGAGATCTGCCTGTTTGGCAGCTTACTAGCCACCATTTAGCGATGCACCAGCGATCCTTACCAGGTCATATCATTGTTGGGATTGCTGGTGCATCGCTAAGTGAAACGGGACCCTTAATCTCCTCCAGGATAGTTGACCAGTTTGAATGATAACACGATATTTGGCTGCGCTGCTGTACTAAATAATCCTTGCGACTAAGATGACTCCAGCATAGAAATGCGTTGTAGAAATAAAATTCATTTAAATTATCTTGGTCCCAAGGAGTCTTTATTACAGCAGTGCAGCCGGATATCGTGTTATCATTCAAACTGGTTGATCAACAATAAGCAGTGTATTTCAGTTATCATCAATAGTGATGAGCGAGCGTGCACAGATAAGGTGTTATCAGAGTATGTTCGAGTGCTAATAGGGTCTCTTGGGCATGCTCGAATAGCATGCTCAGGTCGCCGCAGGTGCACGTCTCACAGCTGTCTGACAGCACATGCAGGGGCCTGTTTGTTAGGCAATCCCTGCATGTGTTGCGGCTGTCTAACAATAGCAAAACGTGCAGCCACGGCGACTCGAGCATAAATAATAATAATAATTTTATTTCTATACCACCAACATATTCCGCATTACTTTATATTTTAGAGGGGACTTTAACCCCTTAACGACCAGGGGTATTTTTGGTTTTGCATTTTCATTTTTCCCTCCCCTTCTTTCCAGAGCCATAACTTTTTTATTTTTCCGTTTATATGGCCATGTGAGGGCTTATTTTTTGCAGGACGAGTTGTACTTTTAAATGACACCATTGGTTTTAGCATGTCGTATACTCGAAAACAGGAAAAAAATTCCAAGTGCGGTGAAATTGCCAAAAAAGAAAGTGCAATCCCACACTTGTTTTTTGCTTGCCTTTTTTGTTAGGTTCACTAGATGCTAAATCTGACCTGCCATTATGATTCTCCAGGTCATTACGAGTTCATAGACACCAAACATGTCTATGTCCTCTTTTATCTAAGTGGAGAAAAAAAATTCCAAAGTTTGCTAAAAAAAAAAAAAAAAAAAAATTGCGCAATTTTCCGAGAACCGTAGCGTCTCCATTTTTCATGATCTGGGGTCGGGTGAGGGCTTATTTTTTCCATGCCGGACTGACGTTTTTAATGATACCACTTTTGTGCAGATACGTTCTTTTAATCGCCCGTTATTGCATTTTAATGCAATGTCTTGGTGACCAAAAAAACGTAATTCTGGCGTTTTGAATTTTTTTCTCGCTACGCCGTTTAGCGATCGGGTTAATGCTTTTTTTTTATTGATAGATCGGGCGATTCTGAACGCGGCGATACCTAATATGTGTATGTGGGATTTTTTTTTTACTGTTTTATTTTGATTGGGGCGAAAGGGGGGTGATTTGAACTTGTTTTTTTAATTTTTTTTTATTTTTAAACATTTTTTTTTACTTTTGGCATGCTTCAATAGCCTCCATAGGAGGCTAGAAGCTTGCGCAACCCGATCGGCTCTGCTACATATGGGCGATGAGCAGATCGCCCATATGTAGCAGATTTACTGCTGTGCTTTCAGCGCCGACCACCGGGTGGCGCTGAAAGCCTTATGCCTGGAACAACCATAGAGGTCTCATAGAGACCTCTGGTTGTCCAGGCAACGTGACGCCGACCCCCGATCACGTGACGGGGGTCGGCGATGACGTCATTTCCGGCCCGGCGGCCGGAAATGCTATTTAAATGCCCGCTGTCAGCTTTGACAGCGGCATTTAACTAGTTAATAGGCGCGGGCGGACGGCGATTCCGCTCGCGCCTATTGCGGGCACATGTCAGCTGTTCATAACAGCTGACATGTCCCGGCTTTGATGCGGGCTCAGCGCCGGAGCCCTCATCAAAGCAGGGGAGATGTCCGATGACGGACTGTGTCCGTCATTGGACATTAAGGGGTTAAGCATTACAATAAAAACATAGATCAACAGATACTAAGAGGAATGAGGTCCCAGCTCACAAGCTAACAATCTATGAGGAAATAGTGGAGACACGACAGGTGGTTGGTAACAATTGCTTTGGTTGTTCCAGACCAGCCATAATGTAGGAAACTGGGTTTCATGTAATGCTGTATGAACCAGTTCTCAACCAGAAAACGTAAAAGTACAGACACAGAGGGCTATTAAATGCATAAGGCATATGAGAACATGTTACAAGGAACCTGGTTATGGTAAAAAAAAAATTATGAATGGGCAAAGCTTAATGTGTTGAGGCGGTAGGCCAGTCTAAATAAATGCGTTTTTAGTGCATGCTTAAAACTGTGGGTATTGGGGATTAATTGAATAAACCTGGGTAGTGCATTCCAAAAAATTAGCGCAGCACGTGATAAGTCTTGGAGACAGGAGGTTTGATTATTGCGGATGTTAACCTCAGATCATTAGCAAAACAGAGGGCATGCGTAGGGTGGTAGACTGAGACAGGAAGGAGATGTAGGGTGGTGCTGACCTATGTAGTGCTTTGTGGGTGAGGGTAATAAGTTTATATTGAATTCTGGAGTGGATGGGTAACCAGTGCAATGACTGGCACAAAGTAGAGGCATCAGTGTAACTGTTGTTGAGGAATATGATCCTGGCTACAGTATTCAAGACAGATTGGAGAGAGGAGAGTTTGGTAAGAGGGAGACCGGTTAGTAGAGAATTACAATAGTCCAGATGAGAATGAATAAGAGAAACAGTGAGAGTTTTTGCAGAGTCTAAAGTAAGAAAGGGTCGAATTCTAGAAAGGTTTTGAGGTGCAGATGACAAGAGTGAGCCAGTGATCGGATGTGGGGGGGGGTGAATGAAAGCTCTGAATCAAGTATAACCCCAAGACAGCGGGCGTGTTGCTGTGGAGTAATGGTAGAACCACACACGGAAATAGGAATGTCTGGCATAGGTAGGTTAGTAGAGGGAGGAAACACAAGAAGTTCAGCTTTTGACAGATTCAGTTTCACATAGAGGGAGGACATGATGATGGAGACATCGGCAAGACAATTGCTGGTGTTTTCTAAAATGGCAGGCGTGATTTCAGGGAAGGAGGTGTATAATTGGGTGTCATCAGCATAGAAATGGTACTGGAAACCAAATCTACTTATTAAATCTACTTATTGTTTGTCCAATAGGGGAGATATACAAAGAGAAGAGGAGGGAGCCTAGGACTGATCCTTGAAGAACCCCAACAGTAAAGGGAAGATGAGAGGAGGAGGAGCCAGCAAAAGATACAGTGAAAGAGTGGTCAGAGAGGTAGGAGGAGAACCAGGAGAGAATGGTGTCCTTGAGGCGGATAGAATGGAGCAAAGTAAAGCCCTGTCACACACACAGCTTTGTGACACCACAGCGATCTTACCAGCGAGATCGCTGTGTGTGACACCTATCAGCGACTGCCCCCCCCCCGCTGGGTATCGCTGATCATCCTAGAATGCCCTGGAATTTTTTTTGATTGTTGGTCTCCCACTGGCCAGCACGCATCGGTGTGTGTGGCAGGGGTGAGATCAGCAATCAGCGAGCTCCCAGCTCGTATCCAAGGTAAACAGCAGGTTTCTAAGTGCCGTGCGGTGCTTAGAAACCCTCTGTGCACCTTAGATACCAGCGTGCTGGTGCAGGGAGCTGGTAACCAAGGTAAACAGTGGGTTTTTAAGTGCTGCACGGCGCTTAGAAACCCGATGTTTACCAGTTCCCTGCACCAGCGCGCTAGTATCTAAGGTTCACAGTGACACGAGCGCTCGTCGTCGCTGGTGCTGATCGCTGGTGAAGCTGCCTGTTTGGCAGCTCACAAGCGATCATGTAGCGACACACCAGCGATTCTGACAAGGTCATATCGTTGTCGGGATCACTGGTGAGTCACTATGTGTGACAGGGCCCTTAGGAGGAGCTGGAGATTCACAGTGTCGAATGCTGCAGAGAGATCTAGGAGAATTAGCCTGGAATAGTGACCATTAGATTTAGCTGTTAGTAGATCATTTGAGAGTTTAGTGTGAGCAGTTTCAATAGCGTGTAAAGAGCGGAAACCAAATCGAAGAGGGTTGAGAGTTATCTGAGAGATAGCGGATGAGAGTGGACCAGTCATTCAAGGACTTTAGAGATGAAGGGAAAATTAGATACAGGTCTATAGTTAGCAGCACAGTTTTGGTCGAGGGATGTTTTTTAAGTAATGGATGTATGATGGCATGCTTAAATGAGGAGGGAAAGATACGGGGAGAGTGAGAGGGTGAATATTTTTGTTAGGTGAGTGGTGACAGCAGGGGATAGGGACTGGAGGAGATGTGAGGGAATAGGGTCACTGGAGCAAGTAGTAGGGTGAGAAGATGCAAGGAGTCTGATCACTTCTTCTGTGACTGGTTCAAAATAAGAGAGTGAGCTAGATGCAGTGCGGGAGGGAGGACAGTGCATGGTATGAGGAGACTGGGAAAAAATTTCCTGTCGGATATGGTCAATTTTTTCTTTGAAGTAATTGGCCAGATAGTCAGCTCGGAGATCTGTGGTTGGGGCCTGCACTCTTGGGTTGAATAGGGAATAAAAAGTGTCAAAGAGATGTCTAGGGTTATTGGATAGTGAGGTGATGAGGGTGTTCAAATAGGTTTGTTTGGAGAGGTGAAGGGCAGTGTTGTATATTTTAAGCATAAACTTATAATGGCTGAAATCTTCGGGTAGAGTGGATTTTCTCCACAGTCGTTCGGCAGCGCACCGCTGTAGGAAACGTGTTTGCAGCATGTGCCAGGGTTGTCGCCGTCTGTGCAGAGTTGTTTTATGTACAGGAGGTGCAGCTTCATCTAGGGCACTTTGCAATGTTTCATTATAATGCTTCAGTGCAGAATCAGGACATAAGAGCAAAGAGATAGGGGTCATTGATAACTGCAAGTCCTTCATAAGTTTCTAGGTCTAGAAGTATGGATAGTGGGGGTGACCTGAGAGGGATGGCAGTTCTTGATAGAGAACGAAAGAAGGTTGTGGTCAAAGAGTGGAAGAGGGGAGTTTGTGAAATCATCCACTGAGCAAAGCCAGGAGAAGACTAGATTGAGGGAGTTCCATCTTCATGCGTAGGATAGTTAGTAGGCTGCGAAAGCCCGATAGAGGAGGTTAGAGGTAAAAGGTGAGTAGCAGATGGGGAGAGGGGAAAAGCAATGGGAATTTTGAAGCTTCCCAGGATAAGGGAGAGAAAATGTGGAAGCCAGGTGGCAAAGTGATCCAGGAACTGATGGGAGGGGCCTGGAGGATGATACACCACCGCCACTTGAATGGAGAAGGGGATGTAGAGTCTGACAGCATGGACCTCAAAAGACGGGAAGATAAGTGAGGGTACTTGAGGGATAACCTGAAAGGTACACTTGGGTGATAGAAGCAGACCAATGCCTCTACCTGCTCTGTTGTCTAATCGTGGGGTATGAGAGAAGTGTAGTCCACTATATGAAAGAGCAGCAACAGCGGTGGTGTCTGACTGCTGGATCCAGGTCTCAGTAAGAGCCAGAAGGTTAAGAGAATCAGAAAGGAAGAAGTCAAGGATGAAGGAGGGTTTATTACACACTGAGTAAGAATTCCAAAGGGCACAATTAAAAGAAGCAGAAGGCATGCAGGCAATATTAATAAGATTAGAGGGGTTTCTGACTATACCAGTTGGGGAGTTCGACTTGCTATAACATGAGGGGCCGGGGTTGCTAGAGATATGAGGATAGAAAGAGTGAGCAGATTGTTAAGTTATTTTTGAGAGCATCTCTTGTGTTGGATGGTGGGATTGAATGCATCTGTGAAGTTTAGCAATGTGAAAAGAGCGTGAGTGCTATACATAGGAAAGGAGAGGACAGAGGGGTCGATATGGATAGAATGTTAAGAGTTAATGCATGGACGGTGGATGTGAGTGACTGCAGCAACCAGGATATAAAATTATACAAATGCCTATGGTGAATAATTGTTGCAATGCAAATGTACTGAGAAAAGATTTGTTTGGCTTACCTCCTGACCTGTCTAACTGCCATATTTAACTTCCAGGTACTTTGATAAATGTACTTAGATTAAATGTAAATAAATGCTACCCCTACATAAATGCATCCCCAAACTATGTCTCAATATATAGGAGGCTTGTTCTTAGATGTATCACTATTTTACCTAGTTAGCAATCAACTAAGTTAAAACAGCAGGAGACAATAAATGAAGAGACAAATAAATAAATCTCAAGCCTACATGGATCATAAACTTCTTTGAGAAGGTTACATGACCTCACAGCATTAAGGGACAAGCAAAATAAGTTAAATACCATTAGAATCTGCTTGCTGACATAGAATAGAGTGACTGAAGACATGCAGGATCAATGCAGGCATTGAATGAGCTAAATAACTGTATGAAGAGAGCAGAGATGAGTGTTAAGATTCTGCCATATTTAATTGCCAGGTACTTTGATAAATGTACTTGGATTAAATGTACATAAATGCTACCCCTACATGGGGTTAGCATTTATGGACAGTGTTAGAGCATGCTGAAGATACTCTATTAGCATTCGAGCATGCTTGGATAACACTTTATCCAAGCATGCACCCTTGGTCACTAGTTCTCAAAAATCACTGTCTCTGTAATCTAGATTTTAAACTTTAAAGTGAACCTGTCAGCAGGATTTTGCTAATTAACTGACAGCCATTGTCAGGTTGGCGATGTTAAACTGATTAAAGTATTACCTGGGATGAAAAAAAAAAATCAGTCTTCTGGTTCTTGCGTAATCAGCGTTAGAAGTTTTCAGTAAATAATGTGACGATGCTCCATGGCAGGACTGTAGGCAGAGTTTTATCTTGGTGCTCGGGACCAGAGAAACCAGGGAAAGGACTGCCCATAGGCCACCCCAAAGCAAAACAGTCTGTTTCTATGAGGAGGAACACGTTTTGTGTTCAGGACCGCCTGTATTCAGGTCTTTAACCGCCGTAACAACAGCGATCTCGCTAGCGAGATCGCTGCTGAGTCACAAGTTTTGTGACGCAACAGCGATCTCACCAGCGAGACTGATATGTGTGACACTTACCAGCGACCAGCCCCCCTTCTGGATATCGCTGATCGTCCTGGAATGGCCAGGACCTTTTTTGATCGCTGGTCTCCCACTGGCCAGCACGCATCACTGGGTGTGGCAGGCGTGAGACAAGCGATCAGCGAGCTGGCGCTGGTAACTAAGGTATACATTGGGTTTCTAAGCAGTGCGCAGCGCTTAGAAACCCGATGTGTACCTTAGTTACCAGCTCGCTGGTGCAGGGAGCAGGTAACCAAGGTACACATCAGGTTTCTAAGTGCTGCGCGCCGCTTAGAAACCCGATGTGTACCTTGGTTACCAGCTCCCTGCACCAGCGCACTGGTAACTAAAGTACACAGTGGGTAACTAAGCGACGTGCGTCGCTTATTACCTGCGTGTCGCTGTTGCTGATCGCTGGTGAAGCTGCCTGTTTGGCAGCTCACCAGCGATCATGTAGCGACACTCCAGCGATCCTGACAAGGTCTTATCATTGTCGGGATTGCTGATGCGTCGCTATGTGTGAAGGGGCCCTTAGAGCAGGAAGATAAGACACGGCCTATAGTCCCACCCTGAATTATGGGCATATCATTAACTGGAAACTACTAACACTGATTACACAAGAATCACAAGACTGATTTCTTCACCCCAGGTATCACTTTAATCAGTCTGTTTAACACAATGCCAAAAAAAAAACACAAAAATTGAGCTTGGTTTGAGTTGACTTAATAATAGCTGTCTACAAATATCTAAAGGGCTGTCACATTGTAGAAGGATCAACTTTATTCTCATTTGCACAAGGAAAGACTAGAAGCAATGGGATGAAACTGAATGGGAGGAGACATAGATTAGATATTGGAAAAAACTTTTTGACAGTTAGGGTGATCAATGAGTGGAACAGGCTGCCACGAGAAGTGGTGAGTTCTCCTTCAATGGAAGTCTTCAAACAGAGGCTGGACAGACATCTGACTGGGATGATTTAGCGAATCCTGCTTTGAGCAGGGGGTTGGACCAGATGGCCCAGGAGGTCCCTTCCAACTCTACGATTCTATGATTCTATGATACACATGCAGCTCATTTTGTGCTTTTTCTTTGTATTTTTGCATTCTGTGGAAGCTGGTGTGTGGCCTCCCTCTCCTGAGCTGGAAATTGTATATAAGGCTTCCCCAGACTGGTGTCTACTGTTTGGGACCCAGTCCTTTTGTCTGCCCTTGTTCACACATTGAGCTCAACTTTGACACAAGGCAAGGTTTTTAAAATTAGACAGTGTAGGACCATCCCGAACAGAGTTACCGTGTCGTGGTGGGATGGCTTTTATGCTACTTTTGTTCAAAAACAGTATTACTAAAAACTCTGCATTATTTAGATGCACTTTTGCTTTTACTCATTTAGTTACAGCAGGGTTTTTGCTCATTTTGTCTTTTGCAGGTTATATGTTTAACAATGCCAACCTAACAGTGTTTGTAGTTTACTTAGCAAAACCCTGTTGACAGGTTCGCTTTAATTTTCACACCAAGTTCCAATTTAATCCCATTAGTTGACTTTTGAATTTAATCCAGGTTTACATAGTAACATAGTTAGCAAGGCCGAAAAAACACATTTGTCCATCCAGTTCAGCCTATATTCCGTCAGAATAAATTCCCAGATCTAAGTCCTTCTAAAGAACCTAATATCTGTAAGATACAAAATTGTTACGCTCCAGGAAGACACCCAGGCCTCTCTTGAACCCCTTGACTGAGTTCACCATCACCACCTCCTCAGGCAAGGAATTCCAGATTCTCACTACCCTAAAACTAAAGAATCCTCTTCTATGTTGGTGAAAAAAATCTTCTCTACTCCAGACGCAGAAAATGCTCCTTTGTGAGTGTCACCTTCTTTGGTATAAACAGATCCTCAGAGAGATATTTGTATTGCACCCTTTTATACTTATACATGGTTATTATTGGTTTAACTTTTGTTGACTTTCCAGATATAGATCTTTAAATATAAGTCTATATCTACAAATACACACAGGCTGTACATACATATATGTACATACATTTATAGAAAATATACATATATGTTTATCTCTTTTTCTAATATATACACACTTAATATACAGACATGGTCAAAATCGTTGGTACCCCTCGTTTAATGACAGAAAAATCCACAATGGTGAAATAACTTGAATCTGACAAACAATCAAAAATCAATGGCAATGAACAAATGAAAGTCAGACATTGCTTTTCAACCATGCTTCCACAGATTTTTTAAAAAAATAAAACTCATGAAATAGGTCTGGACAGAAATGGTGGTATCATTAACTTAATATTTTGCTGCACAATCTTTTGAGGCAATCACTGCAAAAGATTCCTGTAACTGTCAATGAGACTTCTGCACATCTCGTCAGGTATTTTGGCCCACTTCTCAAGAGCAAACTGCTCCGGTTGTCTCATGTTTGAAGGTTGCCTTTTCCAGACGGCATGTTTCAGCTCTTTCCAAAGATGCTCTATAGGATTTAGGTCAGGGCTCATAGAAGGCCACTTCAGAATAGTCCAATTTTTTCCTGTTAGCTATTTTTGGGTGTTTTTAGCTGTGTATTTTGGGTTATTATTCTGTTGCAAGACGCATGACCTGCAACTGAGATCAAGCTTTCTGACACTGGACAGCACATTTCTCTTTAGAATTCCTTCATAGTCTTGAGATTTCATTGTACCCTGCACAGATTCTAGACACCCTGTGTCAGATGCAGCAAAGCGGCCCCAGAATATAAGAGCTCCTCCATGTTTCACAGTGGGGACAATGTTCTGTTCTTGAAATGCTTCATTTTTCCATCTGCAAACATAGAGCTGATGTGCCTTGCCAAAAAGTTCCATTTTTGTCTCATTTGTCCATAGGACAGTCTCCGAGAAGCTTTGCGGCTTGTCAACATGTAGTTTGGCAAATTCCAGTCTGGCTATTTTATGTTTTTTTTTCCCCCAACAATGGTGTCCTTCTTCATCATCTCCCATGAAGACCACTTTAGCTCATACAACGACGGATGGTGCTATCTGACACTTAAATTCTGAATAATATGTGCAACTGTAGTCACAGGAACATCAAGCTGCTTGGAGATGGTCTTATAACTTTTACATGTTTGTCTACAATTTTCTTTCTAATCTCATAAGACAGCTCTTTCCTTCGCTTCCTCTGGTCCATATTGAGTGTGATACACACCATGTGACCAAACAGCACAGTGAGTATCTGTAGCCCTTTATACAGACCCACTCACTGATTCCAACATTGTATGCACCTGTGATGCTAATTAGTGGACACACCTTGATTTAACACGTCCCTTTTGTCACATTTTCAAGGGTACCATCATTTCTGTCCAAGCCCATTTCATGAGTTCTATTTTTAAAAAAAATTCTGTGGAAGAATGGTTGACAAGCAATGTCAGACTTTCATTTTTTTCATTTTTGATTAATTACTACTTTTGTGTGTACATCTATGTTACTTACACACGTACAAAATAAATATACTTATCATATTCAATGTTCTCATATCCCATTGTGTGTACTTGGGGTTTGTTTGCATGGTCGCACAATGCAGTAACTGCAACAAGTGCACTTTTTAAATTTTGCTAGCAGGTGATTATTTTTTTTTGTTGCAGGGAACACAGCTATAAATCATTCTATAACCCATAGACAAACAAGCAGGTAAACTGAAGAATTAGCTTAGAATCTGATAGGTTTATTTTTGATGTCTGATGTCAGGAATGCTTTCTTTGATGTTTAGGGAGTTGCTACTTCAGCAATTTTATAACATCTTCGTTCTTTTAATTGAACAGTGACATTTCTTGTAGAAATCGATCAGTACTGTAACATACATCCAGAATAAATGGTAGGCGATATTGTTAGGCTAGAAGTCCATACTAATGTTTAAAACTAAAGAAACTAAAAATATTGAGGATCATTAAGTTTGTTTTCTTTGACACGAGAATAATATCTAAAGCACACACTGAATAATTAAAATCGATCAAGTTAGATTTCCATAAGTGAATGCCCAAGAATACATATGTTCACATACCGCACCATTAGGATTTTATTGTACCTTAAAGAAAAAAAAAAAAAAGACTGAGTAGAGCAAAACAAAAACTATCAATGCTATGCTGTAATCTTTCCCCAGTCTCTTGCCACTTGTATGTGTCATAAAATGAAATAAAACTGTTGAAGATATTCCATTTTCCACTGACTGCTTTATACCCTGTGGATTCACACCACACTTCCAACTAGGACACACTCCTTTTATCTCATCAAAATTGCACGACAAAGTTAACATAATGTAATCTCAGCAGTAGCTAGCAGAAGGCAAAATTGAAGCGCCTGTGTAGTGTTAGACAGGCTAAGGTTTGACTTTAATGACTCTAATAGCTCATTTTCCTCCAACTCCCATGGGTATTGATCAGACACATTTTTCTGTGACCTGAGAATATGTAGTGACTGTGCATTAGATACGATTCAGGCATGGGATCATCGGTAGCGCCTCTATTCTATTTTCTGCGCAGTCTAGAAATGATTGCCTTCTTGGCACCGTATCTTTGCAATCCTGCTGTATCCCAATCTAAGAGCTCAGGGATTTTAAAGGGTAATAAGATGTACTTTTGCAAAGATGTGGGTGCTACAAATTTTAGGTTTTGCTTTAAAGTATGCAATCTTCAGGTGAAGCACTGTGCTGATTACACCTGAAATCCAGCCATTTGGTGAGAATTACATGATATTCTTCACTGGTGACACCAAAAATTATTTTAAAAAAAACCTAAAAGGATTATGTTCACTGGTAATTTCAACCAATGTACTTTTTCTCAGGAAAAAAAAAAATCGCTTTGTGCCCTACTTGAGGAAAATATTTAAATACTTCAAGAAAATAAAACTCAGGATTTAAGCAGTCTAGTTTTCTTGTGAGAATAGTTATTACAAGGTGCCCTAAAACCAATAAATACCAGCTTATCACTGCATGAGATTGTTATAGCCTAGATACAGTACATTCTGAAGAATAACCAGGAACATCATTGCCTTGTAGAGGTTCATGCAAATGGGTATATTACAGGTCCATAAAGACTTCTACTTGTATGGATCTATAATCAGGACCCTATAGGACTCATAACTAGAGTTGAGCGAAACGGGTCAAAAAAATTGAAAAGTCGCCGACTTTCGCCAAAGTCGGGTTTCATGAAATGAAACCCGACCTTAGCGTGAGGTCGGCCACGAGGTCGGCGACTTTAGCGCCAAAGTTGCGTTTCAAAAGATGCTTGAGCGCCCTTTTTGCAGCCCATCAGGAAGAACGGACACTGTGGGCAACGTGATGACATAGGCAGCGCTCACCCCCATCTTGGAGAAGGGCATGCAAGTGATTGGCTTGCTTTGTGGGGCATCACAGGGGGTATAAAAGGGCGGGGATGCCGACTGCCATGTTACTCATGCTGATCTCAGAATAGGGAGAGTGTTAGGCAGGGAAGAAGATACCAAAAACTGATTCTGCTGCTAGCGATTTTGCCTGTACAACACACCAGTCACTGTGCAGTGCAAGGGGAAGCTATATTTTGGTGCATCAGCTCTGTTGGTTACGAGGCTGCCTTTTAAGGCTACCTGGTAGCTGCATTGCTGTGTGCCCACTACTGAGCAAACTGCTTTTTTCAAAGCAATCCAGATTTTATTGTTTTGTCCTTGTGAGTTACTGAGCGTTCATTTTTCACACACAGTACAGCGGTGTACGCTCCTCTCTCAGTACCGTGTAACGGCTGTTATCACGGCCACAGTGAAGCTATCTATGTGTGACTCTGTAAGGATAAGTCGAGGAGTTGTTCCGTTCTTACAGACCTCCACCTTATAGTTTTGTCTGGTTTTCAAACAGTTTAGTATATTTGCTGTTTGATTACACTCAAAACTATAGAGAGACAGCATGTCAGTCCGTATACTAAAACACGGAGCTTGACAATTTTACATACACTGGACAGCGGTGTACGTGCACGCTCCTCTCTCAGTACCGTGTAACGGCTGTTATCACGGCTACAGTGAAGCTGTGTGTGACTCTGTAAGGATAAGTCGAGGAGTTGTTCCTTTCTTACTGACCTCCACCTTATAGTTTTGTCTGGTTTTCAAACAGTTTAGTATATTTGCTGTTTGATTACATTCAAAACTATAGAGAGACAGCGTGTGTCAGTCAGTATACTAAAACACGGAGCTTGACAATTTTACATACACTGGACAGCGGTGTACATGCACGCTCCTCTCTCAGTACCGTGCAACGGCTGTTATCACGGCCACAGTGAAGCTATCTGTGTGTGACTCTGAAAGGATAAGTCGAGGAGTTGTTCCGTTCTTACAGAACTACAATGTAGGGAGATTCCAGTTCTGCCCAATTCTATATACACCTTGTAGTTTGTCATACACTAGGCAATTTCTGCGGGTCACATTGCGGTGTTAAATAAACAGGGCCTGACTGAATCCCACAGTGTCCTGAAGTGTAGAGACATTCCAATTCTACACAGTCCTCTATACACCTTTCTAACAACATAGAGAATCTGCCTGTCATATTGCGGTGTTAAATAAACAGGGCCTGACTGTATCCCACAGCGTCCTGAAGTGTAGAGACATTTCAATTCTCCTCAGTACTACATACACCTTGTACCTTGTTTTACAGCACCAGAGAGTTGGTGTAAATTTGGGTAAATTTTTCCAAAAAATGAGGAAGTGTTGTGGAAGAGTCCGTGGAAGTGGGCGGGGGTTGACAGCTGGTAATGATGGTGTTGGTGGTGGACCTGCTGGTAGTGGCAAAAGCAAAATAGCACCTAATACTGGAGATGTTGAGGCTGCGTTATCGTCTGGCTCCACAAGGCCTCGAAGGCTCCCTTTTCTGGGAGTAGGTAAACCGCTTCTAAAGCCAGAGCTTCAACAACAAGTTTTGGCTTACATTGCTGACTCAGCCTCCAGCTCTATCACCTCCTCTTCTGAAGTTTTAAAAAATAAAAGCACTCAGTCGTCATTGGAGGCTCATGTTCATGAACCACACCTTTCCTTGTGTCCTTCACCCCTACCAAAATTGAAGGATGCGGTAGGCCACACTACAGATTACTCCATGGAGCTGTTTTCACATACAATGCCTGGGTTATCAAGTCAAGTCGTGAATTACCCAGGCCAAGATGAATCTGACATGGAGTGCACTGATGCACAGCCACTGCTAGATTTATCTGCTGGTACATTCACTCAGAGCACTACATTGTCCTCGCAGTGTACTGAGCCAGAATCTGACCCTGATGAAACTCAGTTGCCCCCTCCCGCATACTATACCACCATACACGGTGACACAGAGGAAGGTGCACATGACATTGAAGAGGAGGTGATGGATGACCCAGTTGTTGACCCAGATTGGCATCCATTGGGGGTAGAGTGTGCCGGTGCCAATAGCTCAGAAGAGGAGGAGGAGCATCCGCAGCGGACATCGACATCGCAACAGTTATCTGGCAGGCCCGGAGGAGTCCAAAAATGGGTTACAAAAACCCAAAAAATTGCAGGACAGCTTGGCCAGACGGTCAAAAAAGCACAGCGTGCAAGGCCTCAAACTGTCTTCCCTAGTAGGAAGAGTGCAGTGTGGCACTTTTTTGAACAAAATCCTAATGATCAGGCAAAGGTAATCTGTAAGAAGTGCGCAAAGACCTTTAGCCAAGTGAAAAATCTGAGAAATTTGAATACCAGTTGCATGCTAAGACATTTAACCACCATGCACTTGCAAGTGTGGATGGACTACCAAAACTCACGTACCACATGTGATACTTCTCCCAAAGAAGGTAGTCAGCAACGCAACATTGTTTCCCCCACTGTAAGTCCACCGGTTAGCACACCACCAGCAGCAAATGTTGAGTTGTCATCGCAAGGGCAAATCATTCAGGGAATCACACTGTTACTGCAAGGAAAGACTGAATCTAGGCCATCAGACAGAACACCAACTCCATCACCATCATCCACCCTCTCTCAGTCCGCCATGTCCACCGCTATTTCCACCATATCCAGCTCTCAAGTCCAGCTCACCCTACCAGAGATTATGAGTAGGACAAAAAAGTACTCATCCTCTCATCCACGTACACTGGCTTTGAACACCCACATTGCAAAACTAATCTCGTTAGAGATGATGCCCTATCGGTTGGTTGAAAGCGCAGCTTTCCGTGAACTAATGGCCTACGCAGTTCCACGCTATGAACTACCCAGTCGCCACTTCTTTTCTCGAAAAGCCATCCCAGCCCTCCACCTTCATGTGAAAGACCGCACTGTCCATGCACTCAAGCTGTCAGTGAGTGGAAAGGTGCACCTCACAACTGATGCATGGTCCAATAGGCATGGCCAGGGCCGTTACGTGTCCATCACTGCGCATTGGGTTAATGTGGTGGATGCAGGGTCCACAGGGGACAGCGGTGGTGGCACAGTGCTGCCTAACCAAACGGTATAGTAAACAGTTGGCTGTAGGCGTTCGACCCTCCTCCTCCTCCTCCAGAAGCGAAAGCTGGTCCACAGAGCGCATTCGCACGAGCACTGCATCCGCAGTTGACAGTGTTGCAAACGAGGTGTCCCCCTATCGATCAGCTAGTGGAAAGTGTCAGCAGGCTGTGTTGCAGATTATGTGTTTGGGCGACAGACACACCGCAGAGGTACTGGCCGACTACTTTCAGCGACAAACTGAGTCATGGCTGGGCAGTCTACATCTTGAGGCAGGCAAGGTAGTTAGTGATAACGGCCGGAATTTTGTGGCAGCCATAACCCTTTCAAAACTCAGACACATACCTTGCTTGGCTCACACCTTGAACCTGGTGGTGCAGTGCTTCCTCAATAATTATCCGGAGTTAACAGCCCTGCTCCTTAAGGTTTGAAGACTGTGCTCGCACATCCGCCGGTCGCTGGTACACTCCAGTCGTATGCAGAAGCTGCAGCGATTGCTCCACCTTCCCAAGCACCGCCTAATTATCAACGTTGCAACAAGGTGGAACTCCACCCTGCACATGGTTGAGCGGCTGTGCGAACAAAGGCAGGCCGTAATGCATTTGTGGGAGGATACACGGCCAGGCACTTTGAGAGCAGACATGGAGTTGACAGGTGTGCAGTGGTCGAAGCTGAAAGACCTCTGTAAAGTCCTTCAGTGTTTTGAGGAATGCACACGGCTGGTAAGCGCAGACGACGCCATCATAAGCATGAGCATCCCACTTATGCGTCTGCTCATGCAAACTTTGATGCACATTAAGGCGCAGGCGTCTGCAGCCGAGGTTGATGAGGAGGAAGAGGAGGAGGGAAGCCTTGATGACAGTCAGCCATTGTCTGGTCAGGGAACTGTCGTGGACGAGTTGGAGGAAGAAGAGGAGGAGGAGGATGATGATGGGGATGATTATTTAGGAGAGGAGGATGCTTCTCGTGGGGAAAGAGAAAATGTTGGCTTTGCAAGGTCTGGTACAGGGTTTGTGCATGACTGGAGGGATGTGGATTTGCCAGAAAGTGCTCCTCCACCCAGCACACGCAGTGCATCATTGACACCGGGAACATTGGCCCACAAGTCAGATTATGCATTGCAGATCTTAAAAAGGGAACCCCGCATTGCCAAAATGATGAACGATGATGACTACTGGTTGGCCAGCATCCTGGATCCACGCTATAAAGGCAAATTACAAAACATCATGCCACAGGAGAACCTTGACCTAATATTGGCTAACAAACAAGCTACTCTGGTAAACCGGTTGGTTGAGGCATTCCCAGCACACAGCAGCGGTGATGGTTCTCACACGAGCCGTAGGGGCCGGGGGCAACTTGGAAACGGTGTTAGTGGTGGACACATCAGAAGTGGCGTTGGAGACAGAGGTTTCATGACCATGTTGCTGACTGAATTTTCAAGTCCCGCTCACACGACTGGTAATACTGCATCGATTGAAAGTGACAGGAGACAGCACTTGTCAAGTATGGTTACAAACTACTTTTCCTCCCATATCGATGTTCTCCCTCACAGGTCGTTCCCATTTGACTATTGGGCAGCTAAACTGTACACCTGGCCTGAATTGGCACAATATGCCTTACAGGAGCTCGCATGCCCAGCTGCAAGTGTGCTATTGGAAAGAGTCTTCAGTGCTGCTGGATCAATACTGACAGAAAAAAGGACCCATCTGTCGACCCAAAACGTGGATGATCTAACCTTCATTAAAATGAACCATGCATGGGTTTCCAAGGATTTTGTCCCACCTTCCCCTGATGACACATAGGTTGCCAGAAAAATTGTTTTCTTTGGTCCGCCTGTTCCTGGGAATTGACCAATTTCGCCTTTAGCAGCAGGTTAATGTCCCACATCAACATATGCCATTTTGTAAACCTCCCTAACTGGGCAGCCTCCTCCCCCCAATGGCCGGGGTCACCACCGAGCGCACACAACCATGCGAGTGCCATTGCCCTGGACAGGTGGGTGGGCCGACTCTTGGGCGCGGGAACTGGCACAGGGTCCCTCATAGTGCAATCAAGTGTCTCTGATGGTGGTGGTGCACACCCGCCGTCAGACACACCACCGTACTATGAGGGGCCCAGTGCCAGTGCCAACGCCCACGAGTGGGCCCCCCTTGCTTGGGCAGGGCCCCAGCATTTGCAATGTTTACCTCTCCCTGCTCCTCCGCTGTGTAGTCTGGGCTGTCAAATCCATCACTGGGACTGGCACTTCAAATTTGGTGAACTGATAGAAGATGATGGTTAAGACGTAGCTATGCCCTGTCCCACTGGCCGGGATAAAGCTTCAGATGATCAATGGCTTCCATTTCTTATGGACGTCGACTCACAATTAGATGCAGTGGTGGTTTCTCATCAGCTTTAACAGTTTTCCTACCCACAGACGTGTGACATTCTAGCGCACATTTTTAAATGTGCCCTCCCTCTCATGCCAATCCAATTGAATTGCCTACGGCCTGTGGCTTCTGTGTTTTGCACTCCAAAGTTACGTGACAGATCATGATAGGCAGTGAGCACCATGTTTACATCTCTCCCTGTGATCAAAATTGGATGGATATGAGTAACGGCGATGGGATCAACGGTACTGCGATACAGCAACACTTTCTTCACAAAGAAAGGTTTTTGCTGTGTCCACACACTAATTAATTGAGGGTCAGCATCGCCTCTGAGAATTGTGACGGAAGTTGTTCCCGAGAATAGTAATTCGTAGATTTCTGCAATCACTAGACTTTAGGTAAATAATTGTATGCATCTAATTTCCTATTGCAGAGAGTCTGGGCTGTCTTACTGAGATAGAAATATAAATGAAGATTTAAAAATACCACCAAAAGTGTATCATGGTGTACGCTTGAAATAAATTTCCTTTTTTCTAGTTTTTAGATTGTTGTGTAATCCATGCAGAGAACACAGAGATTTTAAATGTTTAAACTATGCTCTATATACCTGCTATCCAGTGATAATGTACTGTGAGAATCATGTGGGAATAGTGGATGAGGGCAGGTATATCTCGCCCAGATTCCTTTCCTATGTGGCCTAGTCTGGTCAGTATCGCACCTGGTTACTAATGAATAATGGGAGGTGGATATAAAAGGATGCCAGGTGGTTGTATGAGTGTCTCAGCCTGGGAACACAGAGAGCCTGTCTGTGTGAGAGACACATGTGAGTGGAAGCAGTGCCCACTGCAACTGTGGTTTGGCTGGACGGGAGAAGCCCGCCAGTTGGTAGTTAGGTTGTCCATTGTTTAGTTAGTGCCGGACAGGCAAGGATTTGTTTTATGTTTTATTTCCTTTTGCATTGCTTTCACCGTTAATAAACCTGACCCAGGGTCCGTTATACACGAATCCCAGCTCTGCGCCTGAGTTTCATGCTGAATGCACGTGACCTTTGACCGCGGCAAAGGCGATCCCGGAGTGTTTTATCACATTGTGGTGGAGAACGCGGGCATCACGTTGCAAGCATGAGCATGGAGGACGTGGTGAAAGCGCTGGTACAGTCCACCGCCGTCCAGCAAGAAGCTAATCGGGTGATGATGGCCCAGCTGAAGGAGTTGGTGGACATGATAGTTACCGATCGTTCGCTTCTCCAGCAGGTGGTGCAGCGCTTGGCAAGCTTACCTGAGCTTAACCTGGAAGCAGAGTCGAGAGTGATTCACGTGAGTCGGTACTGGCAGAAGATGACGACCGAAGATGACGTCGAGGCATACCTGACCACGTTTGAACGGACGGCGATGCGAGAAAAATGGCCGAAGGCACGATGGGCCGGCCTGATTGCCCCGTTTCTTTCCGGTGAGGCCCAAAAGGCGTATTATGACTTGGAACCTGAAGCTGCGCAGGACTTTGACAAATTGAAAGCCGAGATCTTGGCCCGGCTGGGAGTGACGACCGCTGTCCGTGCACAGAGAGTGCATCAATGGACTTATCAGTCGGATAAACCACCGCGGTCCCAGATGTTAGACCTGATCCACGTGACGAAGAAGTGGCTACAACCCGAGGTGTTGACAGCGCCAGAGATAATCCAGAGAGTCGTCATGGACAAGTACCTGAGAGCTCTACTGCCAGCCCTGAGGAAGTGGGTAAGCCATGGAAATCCTACGACAGCAGATCAACTGGTGGATCTGGTTGAACGTTACTCCGTGGCGGAAGGACTCAGAGACGACGCTACCCCACCTCGTTCATCATCTCCACGTGGAACCGGTAAGACTGTTCCAGGGAATAGGGGAGATGGAAAAATCCCTAAGACAGTGGGGGAGGAAAACGGGACTGCCCGCACTGCGAGGCCGAGAGTAACAAACTATGGTCTAAGCAAGGGGCCCGTTAGGTGTTTCCGCTGCCAAGAGATGGGACATATTGCTGCGAACTGTCCGGTCACTACTGAACCCAGGCAGTGCGACGTCACAGACTCTGAAAACCGCATGTCTATGGTTGCACGGGTAGTGAGTGTGAATGCCTGTTAAAAGGATGTGGAAAAACACTTGTGTGATTTAACTGTTGATGGCAAAAATGTGGTGGCATTGTTAGACTCGGGAAGTGTGGTGACTCTGGTGAAGGCCAGTCTAGTGTCAGCCCCGACTGGACCATCAGACAAATTTTCTGTAACGTGTGTGCATGGAGACACCTGATCGTACCTCACCACGGTCATATGCATTACTACTTCCTATGGGTCTGTGCAACATAAAGTGGGACTCGTCCCGGCGTTATTGCATGATGTTATCCTGGGCCGGGATTTTCCCCACTTCTGGCAATTGTGGGAGAATCAGTTGATGCCCTCGGGTAATAGTGTACATGATTCTTCTCCCAGGGAGCGTGTGGGTCCCGAACCCCTGGAAGAGGTCTCCCCGGAAGACTCGGGGGAAGAGTCTGCGGGAAATGACCTGCAGTTCCCGTTTTCAGTCATGGCGGGTGATAATGAGGAGACCGGGGAAGAGGAGGAGGCCGACAGCCGTCCACCTCCCCGTTTGCCAGATTTAGAAGTTCAGAAAGATGACTTCCAAAGCGAGCAAATAAATGATCCTACCCTTTCTCAGGCTAGGACAAATGTAAAAGTGATTAATGGGGTACCCGTAGAACCTGGCTCTAGGCTGGCATATCCTTACATGGTTCTGGAGAATGATTTACTCTATCAGATAGAGAAAAAGGGGGAAGATACGGTGCAACTATTAGTCGTGCCAAAACCCTACCGGCGGCAGGTGCTGGACCTGGCCCACGGACATGTGATGGGGGGTCACCTGGGAGTCCAGAAAACCACCGAAAGGATATTCCACTGTTTTGTTTGGCCAGGCATGCATCACGATATTCGTGTATATTGCGAGTCTTGTCCTGACTGCCAAGCCTCTGCACCTAAGCCCCGGTTCTGTAGCCCTTTGGTACCCCTACCTATTATTGAAGTCCCGTTTGAGAGGATTGGGATGGATTTAGTTGGGCCCCTTCCACGGTCTGCACGTGGACACCAACATATCCTGGTCATCTTAGATTATGCCACCCGTTACCCGGAGGCCATCCCTTTGCGTAACACGGCCACCAAGACGATTGCCAAGGAACTGGTGCATGTGTTTAGTCGGGTCGGTATACCAAAACAGATACTCACCGACCAGGGGACCCCCTTTATGTCCAGGGTAATGAAGGAGCTCTGCCGATTGTTACAAATCGAACCGTTACGCACATCCGTGTATCACCCTCAAACAGACGGGTTGGTCGAACGGTTCAATAAAACTCTGAAGCAGATGCTGAGAAAGGTGATAGACAAGGATGGGAAGAACTGGGACTATTTACTTCCGTATTTGCTTTTTGCCATCAGGGAAGTACCCCAGTCTTCCACGGGATTCTCGCCTTTCGAGTTATTGTACGCCCGTCGTCCTCGCGGACTGTTAGACGTTGCAAAAGAAACCTGGGAGGGTCAGGTCACTCCGTTTAAAACAGTGATAGATCACGTCACACAAATGCAGGACCGTATTGCGGCTGTTATGCCTATCGTCAAAGAACACATGATACAGGCTCAAGGAGCCCAAAAAAGAATCTATGATAGGGGCGCCAAGATCCGTACGTTTGCACCCGGAGATAGGGTGTTGATCCTGGTCCCCACGGTGGACAGTAAGTTCCTGGCAAAGTGGCAGGGCCCCTTTGAGATCAAGGAAAGAGTTGGTGAAGTAAACTACAAAGTATACCAGGCAGGTAAACGGAAACCTGAACAGATTTATCATGTAAATCTGATAAAACCCTGGAAAGATCGGTCTGCCTTGTCAGCGGAGCTGGCCCGTCCCGTCTGCTCGCATACCGTACCGGAGGTACGGGTTGCAGAGACTCTCTCGGAGCGGCAAAAGACTGAGGTCAGGCAGTTTCTACTTCACAACCAAAAGTTTTTCTCAGAAAAACCCGGGCAGACTATGCTAATGAAACATGACATCGTAACGGAACCTGGTGTCACAGTTCACGTAAAGCCCTACCGAATCCCGGAAGCGCGCCGTGAAGCCGTTTCCCGAGAAGTGAAGGCAATGTTAGAGTTAGGAGTCATTGAGGAATCGCACAGTGCGTGGTCCAGCCCGATTGTGCTAATTCCTAAACCGGACGGCACCATCCGGTTCTGCAATGACTTCAGGAAACTGAATGCGGTCTCAAAATTTGATGCCTATCCTATGCCCCGGGTCGACGAGTTAATAGATCGGTTAGGAAAAGCCCGGTATATTACGACCCTAGATCTAACCAAGGGGTATTGGCAGATCCATCTGGCTGAGGCTGCCAGAGAAAAGACGGCATTTGCTACGCCGGAAGGGTTATTTCAGTATGTGTATATGCCGTTTGGACTGCACGGGGCACCGGCGACCTTCCAGAGACTAATGGATTGAGTCCTGAGGCCACATAGGCGGTACGCTTCGGCCTATTTGGATGACATTGTCATTTACAGCTTGGACTGGGAGACTCATCTCCAGAAAGTACAAGCTGTGATTGACGACCTGTGGGAGGCAGGTCTAACCGCGAACCCCAAGAAATGTCACATTGGGCTAGAAGAAGCCCAGTATTTGGGGTATGTAATTGGGAGGGGTGTTGTTAAACCCCAGGTTGATAAGATTCAGGCGGTTCAGGACTGGCCACAACCTGTCAACAAGAAGCAGGTGCAAGCCTTCCTGGGGATCGCCGGCTATTATCGCCGGTTCATACCCAATTTTGCAGCCATCGCTACCCCCCTGACAGATCTTACAAAAGGGAAAGACTCCGTCATGATTAAATGGAGTTTAGCGGCTGAAGAAGCCTTCCATAGCCTAAAACGGGCACTTTGCTCTCAGCCCGTACTGGTGACTCCGGACTTCCGCAGCGAGTTTGTGGTACAAACGGATGCCTCTGATACCGGTATCGGGGCCGTACTCTCACAAGTGAGGGACGGAGTGGAACACCCAGTCCTCTATCTCAGCAGGAAGCTGAATAAACACGAGCAAAGGTATGCAGTCGTAGAGAAAGAGTGCCTCGCCATTAAGTGGGCTCTAGAGGCCCTCAAATATTACCTGGTGGGCCGAAAGTTCAGGCTGATCACTGACCATGCCCCTCTCAAGTGGATGCACTTGAACAAGGAACGGAATAGCCGGGTGACCCGGTGGTTCCTTGCCCTGCAGGCCTACACTTTTACGGTGGAGCACCGCCCAGGGGTACAGATGGGGAATGCAGATGCCCTGTCCCGAGTGCACTGTTTGGCGGGTGTCATTGCTCGACCAGAGTGGTCTGAGCAGAGGGGGGGGATATGTGAGAATCATGTGGGAATAGTGGATGAGGGCAGGTATATCTCGCCCAGATTCCTTTCCTATGTGGCCTAGTCTGGTCAGTATCGCACCTGGTTACTAATGAATAATGGGAGGTGGATATAAAAGGATGCCAGGTGCTTGTGTGAGTGTCTCAGCCTGGGAACACAGAGAGCCTGTCTGTGTGAGAGACACACGTGAGTGGAAGCAGTGCCCACTGCAACTGTGGTTTGGCTGGACGGGAGAAGCCCGCCAGTTGGTAGTTAGGTTGTCCATTGTTTAGTTAGTGCCGGACAGGCAAGGATTTGTTTTATGTTTTATTTCCTTTTGCATTGCTTTCACCGTTAATAAACCTAACCCAGGGTCAGTTATACACGAATCCCAGCTCTGCGCCTGAGTTTCATGCTGAATGCACGTGACCTTTGACCCCAGCAAAGGCGATCCCGGAGTGTTTTATCACAGTACCCTATCTCAACTTTGTACAATCTGGTCAAATCCATACTGGGCCTGAGACCATCTGAGCCTGCCTCCTGATCGATACACATTGTTTATTAATGTGTAAACTATGCAACATATATACGTGTTATCCGGTGAAACTGTACCCTTTATAAACTTTCTCGAATCTTGTAGAATCCATACTGGGCCTGAGAACAGCTGCAGAGCTGTAAAGCAAGGTACAGCACCTGTGGTTTGCACACGTAAGTTTTTCATTTTTTCAGGAATGACGGTTAGGCCTAATTCCGGAACTGCAGTTGACCTGCACTTACTGGGAAATCATCGTTCACGGCGAATTATTGGAATCCCAGATCCCCATCACTAACGGTGTTCAGCGGGTTATCTGCACCTGTAAGCGACAAAAGATGGTCCTTTTAGTGTAGCGCGCATGTAGCCCCAGACATGGAAGGCCATGATAGCCCTGTTATTGCTCGATCGCGCGTGCCAGAGCCTCGCGTAACGCTCTAGTAAGCTTTACGCATACCGCATGGGCATGCCGGAGTCTCGTTCGTTAACGGAATAAAGCTGACAAATCTCTAGCACAACTACAAACGGACATACCACACCACACACACACAATCGACAAAGCTTTCAATGTGTGCATCTTTTTTTTGAGGTGGCATGGTTGTGGTTTCCCGGGTGGAGTCCAATTAAGCCGCAGGCTCCACTCCTGGTGGTGCACTTTTGGACATTCCTTTAAGGTTCAGCTTTGCAATCATACTGCCCCCGGAAAGAAAACACTTTGGCTTCATGGACGCTGTTTGGAGGTTCATGGGAATAACGCCGCCCGATCGCCAGTTGCCATAATTTATTGGTGGGAAGTGATCGTGTTCGTTTTCAGATTTTGGTTTTTTGGGTTTGGTTTTTACATTTTTATTCCAGACTTTCTTGACTTCATAAGGGCATGACAAGCCTAGATCTGTGTCTCCTCCACCTCCTCCTTTTACTCCTCCACCTCTTTTGTAAATGTAGTTGTCCTTTTCCATATGTTATTTTTGGCTTCTGAACATTTTGTCGGCTTTGGGACACCTTTTAAGGTGTTTTGTAATTGTTTTGTATGTGTTAGTATGTGTTTGTCTACCATTGTTTTCAGTGTGGTTCGACGAACATTCGACGAACTTGCCTCCTGTGCGACGACCCAAAACTCTAGCGGGGTGGCTCAACACTACTCATGATATACAGACATACATTGTTAATGTTTAAACTATGCTATATATACCTGCTATCTGATGATACTGTACACTTTGTCTACTTTTTATATTCTTGTCTAATCCATACTGAGCCTGGGAGTGTCTCTGTGTGACTGATGGAATATATATGGAGATTGACAATTATCCTTTGACTGAATAGAGCTGTATGCTTCTGATACAGTACCATATATGTGATGTTATTTTGTGTCTATTTTGTGCTAAATTTGGAAGCTTGGTGGAAGAGTTCGTGGACGTGGGGCGGGGCCAGCTGGTGCTGATGGTGGTGGTGCATCTGCTGGTAGTGGCAAAAGCACAATAGCAGCTAAGGCAGGAGGTGTTGAGCCTGCATCATGGTCTGTCTACGGAACACCTGGAAGGCTACCCTTTCTGGGAGTAGGTAAACCGTTTTTAAAGCCGGAGCATGAGGAACTGGTTTGGGCTTACATTGCCGAAACAGACTCTAGCAAATATGCCCTCCTGTTCTGAAGTTTCAAAAAATGCAAGCACTGAGTCATCAAGTGCTGGCTCCTGGTCAGGAAGAACCCCTTTCCTTGTCTCCTGCACCCCCACCCAAAGTGAATGATGCAGCAGGCCACACTTCACATTAGTCCATGTAGCTCTTTCTATCATACCATGCATGGGTTATCAAGTCAAATCGTGAATTCCCCAGTCCAAGATGAATCTGACATGGAGTGTGGGTGGCCAGGCAGGGCACTGGGGTTTATCGGTACCGGGACAGTGTCTCCCTGGGATATGTCACAGTGGTGATGACCCGTTCCGTGGCCCTGGGCATCCATGCAAAGGGGTGAATTATGTTTATAGGTGAATGATACGTGACGCCACCTGTGGTTTCTGAGTAGATTGACCAGCGCTGCAGTGGCGCTTCGCTGGGACAGAAGTTGTGGTGCAGTTAAGATGTAGAAGCCCTGCACAGGTATGGCCATTGTCGCAGGGCACATGAAAGAGTTGGTAGATGGTGTGCAGTGCAGGATGTAGCAGAGCCGTGCGCCAGGCGCAGGAGAAAGAGGACACAGACAGTCGTGCAGTTCCTTTACCTGTACTTGGTAAGTGCCGTCCAGGGGGTTGGACCAGATGGCCCAGGAGGTCCCTTCCAACTCTACGATTCTATGATTCTACAGATGGAGAAGTGTTATGAATGAGTCACCGTAGGAGGCAAAAACAGAAATACTAGCTAAGTCCAGAAAACCAGAGAAGTTGGCAGCTATCGGATTGATTGCAGACCCCTGAACCTAACAACAACTAGCAGTAGCCGTGGGGGGTTCCTACAGTGCCCTAGACCCCTCGATCACAGCCGGAGAACTACATAGCCTAAATACGGAAAGGGAAATCTAAACTGCCCCAGAGCAGACCCCAAAGCAATAGGCAGCCCCCAACATATAATGACGGTGAAGCAAGATGAAAAAACACTCACACAGATAGAAAGATAGGCTGAGCAAATGATGGGGCCCAAGCTAACTATATAGGACAGGATAGAAAAGCTGCTGTCTGCAATCCGCCAAAACCCTCTCAAAAACAAGAGCCAACAGACTGATAGGGAAAAAAGCCCTGAAGATGCTAGGCTTCAAAAAGACTATATCAGTACTCAGGTATTTTCTGAAGACAGAGCAAAAAGGAATTCAGCTCACCCAGCAGGGAAAGGCAGAAATCAGAAAAACAAGGCAAAACAAAACCAAAACACAAATGCAAAAAGCAGAGCAGAAAAACTTAGCTTTTGAGGAGCAGGAATCAGACTGGTCTCCAAGAATCCCTCAGAGAAATCACCCGCAAGGCAGAAGGGAGTCGGCTGCCTTATATCCAGTCAGCAATTCCAGTCACCCAGTCATCATCAGTCTGCTCAGGTGCTTTGTAATCAGCCTCACTACCTTCCTTCACCAGAAGAGGGAGTTCATCAGACCTCAATGGTGAAGGGGAAAATGAACTCACAACAGAGGAGTTGGTCAGCCTGGAAGCCAATTTGGAATTCTCTCTATGCAGATAGGTAGTGTGGCCTCCGTTCTAGCGCTTATCTGAGGTACTCGCAGTGCTGAGTTCATTGAAGTTCCCCCTGTTGACTCTCTCTTGGAACTTTCTCGTATGGCAGGCAGCCGTAGCCTTTTCCTACTGGCTCCCACACGTCGCTGCTGGGGCCTCCGAGCCTTAGTTGGGTACAGAGAATTTACAGCTGCTACTTCCTCCGGTTTCTGCTGCAGGAACGTCAGTGTCCCTACAAACTCGGAGACCGGAATCCGGACCATGCGCTCCAGCTATGAGTGAGCCTTAACTCTGCTCATCCTCCAGCTCCCCTTCTGACGTCCACACACTTCCCCTTCCCTTCACAGACTGCCCTAACTTACCTCCTCCCGACCACAGACAGCGGCTCCTCAGCAGTCAGGTTCAGAGGTCTCCCTGCTGGCCTGGAGTGGGAAATGTGTTGTGTGTTGGTTTAACTGCTAGAGAGATCCTTCGTTGCTCCCAAGCATGACATCACACTCCCTAGGAGGAAGGTAATGCCTCTGTGGCGACCGTACTCCTGGGGGCGCCACAAGTGCACTGAGGCCCAGCCACTGCTAGATGATTCTGCTGGTACATTGACCCAGACCACTACATTCCCCTCGCACTCTACACAGCCTGAATGTGACCCAGATGAAACTCATGTTACCCTTCCCATATACTGTACCACCTTACACGGTGACAAAAAGGAAGGTGCAGCTGAAAGTGCAGGTTCGGCCCACCCGCCGTCAGACACACCGCCGTACTATGAGGGGCTCTGTGCCAGTGCCGTCGCCAACAGTGCAGCTTCATCCATGGGGACCAACATATACTGTGGCATTATGTGGAGCTCATCATATACTGTTTCATACATTATATGGGACCAATGATTCTGTATGGTGAAATATATGGGCCTCATTACTCTGCATAGCGCACTATGCGGTGGCCATAATACTGTATGGAGTAAGATACTGTCCATTTTTGGAGCTATTGGAGAATTTAAAATGGATATCAGTCATGAGATGTAAAAAGTGAAGTATTTTTCATTGTACTATACCGCGATTTCTCTGCCGTATCGGAGCATCATGAGTTGTGGTATGTGTTCAAGGGGCGCTCTTTGGCCCAGGGCACATGAAAACCTGGAGCCAGTCCTACCCTCCCACAAATTTAGCCAAATAACCCCCATTTTTCAGTGCGTAACTAGTATTATTAAGTAAATTAAGGTTGAAAAGCTTCTGAAATAAGATTTGATGTTTTTCGCATTCAAAAGGGCACTGTAGGTGTGTTTCCTGGCCTCCACTCCCTGCCGACTTTGCTTCCCCATTGACTTGCATTGGGTTTCGTGTTTCAGTCGGCCTTCGACTTTTCACAAAAATCGGCCGATTTCATTAGACCCGACTTTTGCAAAAGTCGGGTTTCATGAAACCCGACTCGACCCAAAAAAAGGCAAAGTCGCTCAACTCTACTCATAACATGTCATAGAACTCCTACAGAAGCATAATGAGGCTTCTCCTCTGATATATGAAGATCTACATAGTATGTCATATACAGTCCCCATACAGTGACACTTGGAAAGTCTATAGTTACAGTGCATATGGGTTTGTCATGTGTATTATGCCTTACGTTGTAATTACAGTTTCTAAATACATTAGATTAAAGTCAGACACAATGGCAGGACCTTTTAATGTGTCTTTATGCTCCCCTGGCTTAATGAGAACCTTTCAGGTAAACCATTGTACCCATAACATGGGTAGCAAGAATCATAGCCTAGCTGCACATTTTCATAACATATTTTCAAGATCGGGACCATGTATGAGATGAGACAGGACGGTGACTCAGTGGTTAGCACTAGAGTTGAGCGACTTTAGTCGGATCGGGTTTCATGAAACAAAATTTGTTTCAGATGAAACTGGTCCGACTAGGGCAAAAAAAGTCGGAGTTTCGTCCAAAACCCGACCCCAATGCAAGTCAATGGGGAATAAAAGTCGGCATTGAGTGGATGAATGTCTCTTGGAATTACTGGCCAGGGGTTTGCTGAGCCAACAATGCATGTATATGGGGGAGTCTTTTGCCCGGGGATCCAGCTATGAGAGGCTGTGCATTGTGACCTAAAGAATTGGGACGGTTCCCCTCCCCCACCAACCATCTCCACATGGCGTGCCAGTAACTGAAACATGTAAGCTCATCTTTAATCCATCTTTATTTTGTAATTGCCTTTACATACTGTAATTGTCTCGTTTGTAACATCTTTTATATACTTTTTGTAAACACTGTCTATTTCTTTTTGGAGTAAAAGCCATAATATTTACTAGTTTTGCTTTCCTTGCTCCAATAACTTACTGCCACATCCTCGGAACTAAATCAACACTACTGATTGGGTTGGCTCCTGACCTGAAATTAATTATAAGTAGTAGGAGCTGGTGGCAACGAAGTGTTCTGGTCTTTTGGGGAGACTCTGGCAGTGATGGACGGAGATTTATAAGTGCATTTCTCACCTGAAACTGGGAGTATTTATATCACTCTCACTGCAGCATGCCCAGTAGCCAGTTCACAGCAATGCGGCCCTCCTGGCAACTACTTATCCTAGGTGTATTTCACTATTCTATACTATAGGAACAAAGGAGCGCAAATAGGGTCTTATCCGATGATAATATTATAAATGTATATAGAATCTACCTGCTGTAGGAGAGTTAAAGCACAGAGTTAGTAATCAGCTGCTGCACGTCCAAGGGTCAAACAAGTGACGGCCGACACACCAGATGCTATGGTGTGTCATCCCCTGAGGAAGAAGCAGTTCATGCTTTGAAACGCGTTGGGAATAAAAACATTGATCTTTAATACAGCAGTAATTTGGCAATATGTTAAACAGCGCACAAAGTCCAAAAAAAGCTCCATAGGATCTGAGGTGTAGTTCCCTGACTGACCTGAGGGAAAGGGGGAACCAGAGAGCTGCAAGTTCCAAACCGGAACTGGAAAGTGGGATATAATAAATCCCCTGACTAACTGGGGACAACCTAACACCCCCAGTTCAAGCTTGATGAAAAGACCTGAGTAGTCTCGAAAGCTTGCAATTTGTTACCATCTTTTCAGTTAGCCAATAAAAGGTATCAACCACTGAGGACCCTCATTTCTAAATATTTTTCTATCTACTGGCTAACATGTTACAAAAAGATATATATCTTTCCTGCATCAATATGGGGGAGTAGGGAGCAATGTCTGTCAGAAATTTAGTTTTAATTTTTTTTTACTAATGCAGCTGATGGTGCTACAATAGTATTGTGCCTCCCAGGTCAAACACACATAACAATACAATTGGTGACATAGCTTTCTGACAAACAGAGGGTCAAGTATTGAGGAGCCACAAATATCATAAGGCTACTGTATGCATCTAACCACGTATTGATGGGAGGTGGAGACGTCCCCATTCCTTGCAGGTCAAGGCCACTCACATGCATCATTCATAGCCAATAACATGAGTTATGGCCACCTTCACAAGTCCGGTATGAGCAGAAGATAATGAATGCCATTTATTTACTTACATTCTATTTGTAGATTGTAAGCTCTCAGGAGCAGGGTCATCTTATTTTGCTTTAATTATTGTATTGTTAACGTTGTTACTTATGACTTATGTTTGGAACTAGAATCATAGAATCATAGAATCGTAGAGTTGGAAGGGACCTCCTGGGCCATCTGGTCCAACCCCCTGCTCAAAGCAGGATTCGCTAAATCATCCCAGTTAGATGTCTGTCCAGCCTCTGTTTGAAGACTTCAATTGAAGGAGAACTCACCACTTCTCGTGGCAGCCTGTTCCACTCATTGATCACTCTAACTGTCAAAAAGTTTTTTCTAATATCTAATCTGTGTCTCCTCCCATTCAGCTTCATCCCATTGCTTCTAGTCTTTCCTTGTGCAAATGAGAATAAAGTTGATCCTTCTACAATCTGACAGCCCTTTAGATATTTGTAGACAGCTATTAAGTCTCCTCTCAGTCTTCTCTTTTGCAAACTAAACATTCCCAAATCCTGCAACCTTTCCTCATAAGACAGGGTTTGCAGACCGGTCACCATTCTGGTCGCTCTTTTCTGAACTTGCTCCAGTTTGTTGATGTCTTTTTTAAAATGTGGTGCCCAAAATTGGACACAATATTCCAGATGAGGTCTGACCAAAGAGGAGTAGAGGGAAATAATTACTTCACGTGATCTAGACTGTATGCTTCAGTTAATACATCCTAGAATTGCATTTGCCTTTTTTGCTGCTGCATCACACTGTTGACTCATATTCAGTCTGTGATCTATTAGTATACCCAAGTCTTTTTCACATGTGCTGTCACTTAGCCCTATTCCTCCCATTCTATATATGCTTTTTTCATTTTTATTGCCCAGATGTAGTACTTTGCATTTCTCCCTGTTAAAAACCATTCTGTTAGTTGCTGCCCACTTCTCCAGTTTATTTAAATCTTTTTGAATCCTCTCTCTCTCTTCTCTAGTATTAGCTATCCCTCCTAGCTTTGTGTCATCAGCAAATTTAATCAGTTTACCCTCAATTCCTTCATCTAAATCGTTGATAAAGATGTTGAACAATACAGGGCCCAGGACAGAGCCCTGTGGTACCCCACTTGAGACATTCTTCCAACTGGATGTGCAGCCATTTACGACCACTCTTTGGGTCCGATCACTAAGCCAGTTATGAATCCACCTAACAGTTGCCTTGTCCATTCCATACTTAGTCATTTTTTCAATAAGGATTGTATGAGAGACTTTGTCAAATGCTTTGCTGAAGTCAAACTGTTAAACTGTAAAGCGCTGCGGAATATGTTGGCGCTTTATAAAGATTATTATTATTATTCTATTTGCTATGAGCTATGGAAAATGTAGCACAATGGCACTGAAGGCATTTACAAAAAGTCTTATTGTATACAGAGTAACCTTAGAAATCTATATAGGCTTTAGAAATGTGGCACAATGGCACTGTAGATATTGCAAAAATAACTTATGTTCAAAACAACCCCTACTAAAGAGAAAAAATCCACAATTCTATAATTATTTCACTGTAAACTTCCTGCATCAAGTCTAGTGCTTATCCGCTGCAGAACAAAATGTTCTTGTTTGGAATGAGCATAGGAATGAATATGCTATACAGTAACCTAGAGCAAGTTCAGGGCCAGTCTAAAGAAAACCTCTTAATTTAGTTACTGTGACTAGATAAAGAGGTCAAACATACAAGTATGTAAACCAGGTTTGGTGTAAAAATCTTACTTCTGAAAGTCTCTGCCAAACAACCCGCAGGTTGAACTGTATTAACTGGATGCCTATACAGTTGATTGCATTGTTAAGAGTGGAAGTGTCAAACTCCCTTTTACATCAACCCCACCTCTGCGTCTGACGTCACTGACAGACACTGTCAGCGAGCACCCACTGTCCTGAGATGTGAAGGCGCTGGGAGCAGCAGGGGAGTGGGGTGAGGTATTTTTTTTAATGGGGTGCATTATACAAATATAGTCTGCCTTTGGGGGTTGCATTATACTATAGAAGCCTATGGGGATGCATTATACTATATAGAGTCTGCTATGGAGAGTGCATTATAGAGGGTTATGGGGGTGCATTATAAAATATGGAGTCTGCCTATGGGGAGTACATTATACTATATAGAGTCTGCCTATTGAGAGTGCATTCCAAAGACATACTGATAGGGATTCTAGATTGTGGACCCCAATGGGGACAGTGCCAGTAATGTTTGTAAAGTGCTGTGGAATTAATGGCACTACATAAGTGAGTAAAATAAATAAATATTATAGAGGGTTATGGGGTGCAAAATACAATATAGAGTCTGCCTATGGGGGGTACATTGTACTATATAGAGTCTGCCTATGGGGAGTGCATTATACAATATAGAAATATTGAGTCTGCATATGGAGAGTGCATTATACTATAATGAGCCATATGGGGAGTGCATTATATAGTAAAGAGTCTGCCTATGGGGATGCATTATACAAAATAGAGTCTGCCTTTGGGGAGTACATTATACTGTAAAGGCCTATGGGGATGCATTATCTAATATATAAAGCTCAATGTGGGTGTGTATGTATGTGTGTGTATGTCCGGGATTGGGATCCGCATCGTCGCAGCTACAGCCACAAAATTTGGCAGAGTCACATGTCTGGACCCCGAGAGCGTCATAGGCTATGTTGTGAGGCAAAATTTTGACTCTGCGCGTTCCAATTCACCAAACAATTTTGCTCCTATCTACATAATGGGGAAAAGTGCATGAATTGGCATCTGCACCGTCGTAGCTACAGCCACAAAATTTTGCACAGTCACACGTCTGGACCCCAAGAACGTCATAGGCTATGTTGTGAGGCAAAATTTTAACCCCGCGCGTTACAATTCACCAAACAATTTTGCCCCTATCTACATAATGGGGAAAAAGTGTATGCATTGGCATCTGCACCGTCGTAGCTACAGATGCGTGTGCCGCATCAGTACCACAAGGACGGGCGCCAGGGAAGAAGTGTTAGTTTCCCAGCACTGGGTGCTGAACATGGCTTTCATCATTCTTCCATGCTTGTGCCTGCGAGAATGATGAGAGCAGTGTTCAGCACCTGGCGTCGGGGAACAGCGCATACTGTAACGCTTCTTCCCCGGTACTGATGAGTATCACATGGATGACATCTATGTGTGTTACGCGTATGCACATGTGCTGGATATTTCGTGGCCCGTGCTGACATTAGAAAACAGACATGTCAGCGTGTTTTGCCCATGGACACATGGTCCGTGGAAACACACTGACATGTGCACAGACCCAGTCACTTGAATAGGCAAATAGCGCTCCGTTCCTCCCGAGTCTCTGGCTGCCCAATGGTATAAAATTCTGTGACACACCCATGGTGTTAACATGATCACTGCACCCCTAGAAGAATTCAAAGAGAGATGTAGTTCGTAAAATGGGGTCACTTATGCGGGGGTTCTGCTGTTTTGGCACCTTATGGGCTCTCCCAGTGGGGCATGGCACTTGCAAATCATAACAGTAAAATCTGGCGCTCATTCCCTTCTGAGCTCTGCCATGTGCCCAAACAGTGGTTTACCCCCACATATGGGGTATCAGCATACTCAGGACAAATTGCACAATAACAATTGGGTGAAAAGATCATTTTTGTAGAAAATATATGATTTTTTATTTTCACGACTCTCTGTTATAAACTTCTGTGAAGCACTTGGTGGTTCAAAGTGCTCACCACACATCTAAATAAGTTCATTGGGGGGTCTAGTTTCCAATATGGTGTCACTTGTGGGGGGGTTTCCACTGTTTAAGCACATAAGAAGCTCTCCAAATGCAACATGGCGTCTGATCTCAATTCCAGCCAATTTTGCATTTGAAAGGTCCTTGCCTTCTGAGCTCTGCCATGTGCCCAAACAGTGGTTTACCTGAACATATGGGGTATCAGTGTACTCAGGAGAAATTGAACAACAACTTTTGGTCCAATTTCTCCTGTTACCCTTGGTAAAATAAAAAAATTGGATCTAAAGTAAAAATTAGTGTGAAAAGAAGTTAAATGTTAATTTTTTTTTAAACATTCCAAAAATTTCTGTGAAGCACCTGAAGGGTTAATAAACTTCTTAAATGTGGTTTTGAGCACCTTCAGTGATGTAGTTTTTAGTATGGTGTCATTTTTGGGTATTTTCTATCATATAGACTCCTCAAAGTGGCTTCAAATGTGATGTGGTCCATAAAAAAAAAATGGTATTGTAAAAATGAAAAATCACTGTTTAACTTTTAACCCTTATAACTTCCTAACAAAAAAAAATTTGGTTCCAAAATTGTCCTGATGTAAAGTAAACATGTGGGAAATGTTACTTATTAAGTATTTTATATGACATATCTCTGATTTAAGGGCATGAAAATTCAAAGTTGGAAAATTGCTAAATTTTCGCCAAATTTCCATTTCTTTTCACAAATAAACACAAGTACAATGTGTCATGAGAACACAATGTCACCAGGATTCATGGAAGCGATCCAGAGTTATTACCTCATAAAAGGACAGTGGTCAGAATTGTAAAAATTGGCCTGGTCATTAACATGCAAACCACCCTTGGGGTTAAAGGGGTTAAATATGCTGTATACATTGTACTGAGTACTTTTATTTTTCTTGTAGTTTTAAACTGATCCCATCAATAAAAGTTGTAAAAGTACCCCGTGTCTACCTCAATGCATCGATAGGAAAGAGTTTAGCTGTCTGTCAACTCGCTTTGCTTAAGCACAAAGTTGAGGGTGCCAGAACAGTAAAACGATTACTATAAACAGGGTTGAAGCACGGACACTGGCTTCTATCAGAGAGCAGTCAAGCCGCATACAGACACAAAGTCAGATAGAGGAAGATTATGCAACAAGCTCACATGTTAACTCATCCGCTAAAAAGAAGTCTGTGAGCAGCACCGCAATTGCCACCACCAGGGCGAAGGCAGAAGCTGACAAAGTTAGAGCTGCCTTTGCTGAGCAGGAGTTGAAATTAAAGAGGGAAAAAGCAAAATTAGAAGCCAATCTTGCAATACTCGCCGTGGATGCAGAAGCTGAAGTACAGGCTTTGGAAAAAGCAGCACGATGCAATAGTAGAAGTGTCAGGTTAAGACTCAGACCCGAACTTAGTCATCGTGATATCTCATGACGCACTTCAAACTATGTGCTACAGCATGCCCCATTAAACATCTACCTGTAGTGAAACCTCCACCAGGGGGAGCTGGTGAGGGAAGAGAGGTTACACACTAAGAGCAGCAACCCTGAGCAACAGCACAGGTGCCACAGGTAACGAGAGAGAATAGTCAGACGAACCGAGCAGAAGCAGACGTACCAGAAGGAGCAGCAATACACGTAGTCAAAATACCAAGCCGAGAGTCAGGAAGCCAGAATATGAGCACGGGGTCCAAAACGTGAGGCGAAATATGTGGTCGGGGTACAAGCCAGGGAAGTCAGATGCCAGAGAGGGAACGTAACAGCAGAGACGAATACCAAGAGACGGGGTCAGAGATCAGTCCGGGTCATACACGTGAATATCAGTCAAAGGCAGGAGGATCACCAAGGTACAAGGGGCAGAGGCTCTAAATTGGAAGCTTGAGCTATCACTAACACTAGTCAGCAGGCTGTGAGAGACTGAAACAGCCCAGCTAGCTCCAGAACGAGGCTGAGGAGATTAACTCCCGCATGACCAGTCTGGAGTGAAGACAGCAGAAGATAAACTCCGGACTGGACTATGACACTACCTACTTTCTGCTCCAAGAGTGATATCAAATCCTGCCGATCATCACCATCAAAATTTCATCACTCAATCATCGACCTTCATCCATCAATCATCACACGTCAAGCATGAAGGCAATTCCGTACACATACTACCATCAATGCAACATGCACCCAAGCCTGAAGATTACTACTACACAGTGAACGCTTTCAAGATAGAAGACTGTGATGGTGGTTATCGCCGCAATAACAAGTTTAACGTTAACAACAGCTCACAGACCTCAGAACAGTGACACGCACCCAGATCGCCCTCTCAGAGAACAAGCTTTTCTCAAATTCTTCACACACCGTGAGTTACTCACCAAAGGTCTCTCAAAGTTTAATGACCGTCCTAAAAGTTACAGAACATGGAGAGGATCCTTCAGAAATGCCACAGCTGGCCTAGACATCTCAGCCAGTGAAGTGATCGACTTCTTGGTTAAGTGGCTAGGAAATGAATCAGCAGAACATGCAAAATGCATCAGAGATATTAATATCAACCACCCGAGCAAAAGCTTGTACATGTCACGGGAGAGGCTCGACGAGTGCTACGGCTCCTCAGAGATGATAGAAGAATCCCTCTTTAAAAGGTTGGAAGATGTTCCTAAAATCTCTAATAAGAGTTTTCACATGCTAAGAGAATTGAGTGACCTCTTGACAGAACTCCAAGTCGCCAAGACTGAAGGAGACCTGCTAGGCCTCACGTCCCTAGACACAGCCAGGGGCATTAAACCCATAGTGTAGAAATTACCTTACAGTTTGCAAGAAAAATGAATCAACCGGGGTTCAGAATACAAACAGAAACACAACGTGCTGTTCCCTCCATTCAGCTTCTTTGTGGATTTTGTGGGTCAGCAGGCCAAGGTCTGAAATGATCCTAACTTCGACCTTTCCATCATAGAGCTTGTCAACCCAAGAACAGATACGCCTGCTCCAGTCTGTAACCCCAGAGGTACGCCTATCTCCATGCACAAAACAAATGTGTCTTCTACAGATTCATCACACAAGACCCACAGTACAGCAGAAACCAAAGGGTCACAGACAAAAGACCCAGACAGGGAGTGCCCCTTGCATTAAAGGCCTCACCCACTACAAAAGAGCAGGCGTTTTAGGCAAAAATCCCTTAAAGACCATAGAACCTTCCTCAAAGAGAACAACGTAAGCTACAGATGCTGTGCATCTGCATCTCACTTAGCTAGATACTGCAGAGTTAGCATTACTTGTTCAGAGTGTAACAGCCAAGAGCACAATACACAGCTCTACACCCAGGACCAGCACAACAGACTCCCTCACCCATAGACCGACCTACAGAGCACAGCGGGGAGAAAGACAGCGCACCTTCCAAAGTGTCACCTCAATGCACTCAAGTTTGCGGAAAAGGTCTTGGTAACAAATCCTGCTTGAAGATCTGTCTTGTTACAGCTTACTCTTACATGCCACGGAGAAAAGGCAATAAAACTCTATACTATCCTCGATGATCAAAGTAATAGATTGCTTGACAGCTCAGTTCTCTTTGACATCTTTAAAATAGAAAAACTCAATTAAAACATGCACATGAATAAGTGAAGAATCTGGGCAAAGAGCCACAGGTTATCAAATCAAATCCCTGGATGGGCAAATATCCTTACCCCTTCCTACATTAATTGAGTGTAATTCTATCCCGACCAACATAGAAGAAATCCCCACACCAGAAGCAGCTCTTCATCATACTCATTTGAGAAGCATTGTGCATCTTATTCCTGCACTCAATCTTCAAGCCAAGTGGGTCCTTTTGCTGGGGAGAGATCATCAGAGTCCACAAGGTGAGGGAGCAAATAAACGGTCCTCATAATTCACCCTACGCTCAGATGCTAGGGTCATCATAGGGGATGTTTGCCTAGCAAACGCTCACAAACCAAACAACGTGAACGCTGTCCTAACAAATTCCTTGTAAAGGAGAAGCTCGCTAACTCGGCACACTTGAAAGACGGAAGACAGGTATGCCATGGAGTACCTGTGTGACGGAGAAAAAGATCACCTAGAGTGTGCTGTTTTCCTAAGGACTAAAGAAGATTATAAATTAGCCTATTCCAACTAAGATGAGACCTTCCTGGAAATAAT
The DNA here is from genome assembly GCF_039654945.1 of Dendrobates tinctorius. Classification (NCBI taxonomy): domain Eukaryota; kingdom Metazoa; phylum Chordata; class Amphibia; order Anura; family Dendrobatidae; genus Dendrobates; species Dendrobates tinctorius. Next base: position 4,070,178 of record NW_027361755.1, read on the forward strand.
GGAACAAGGATTTCACAAAGATGAAAATAACAGCTGGGTGGCTCCACTACCGTTCAAGCCACAGAGTCCTCATCTTCCTAGCAAAGAGCCTGCACTAAAGCGCCTTGTCCTTTTGAATCGCAGCTTCTTAAGGAAGCCGGAAATGAACAAACACTTCTTTGCTTTCATGGGCAAAATATTTGAAAATGGCCATGCGGAGGTAGCTCCACCTCTGGAAGAGAACAAAGAATGCTGGTACCTGCCAATATTCGGTGTATATCACCCCAAAAAGCCTGGACAGATATGCCTAAGTGTTCGACTCCAGCTCATGATATGAAACACTCTCCCTGAACGATGTTCTCTTAACGGGTCCGGACCTCAAAAATACTCTCATTGGTGTTCTCATCAAATTCTGGAAAGAAACAGTTGCCATCACAGCAGACATACAACAAATGTTTCACTGTTTCTTCGTCAATGAAGAACATAGAGACTTTTTACTGTTCTTCTGGTACATAGATAAGGATCCTACCAAAGACATTGGAGAATACCATATCAAAGTGCATGTTTCTGGCAATAGCCCATCCCCTGCAATAGCAATCTACGGGCTTAAGCGATCCACACTAGGAAGCAACAGAGACTTGGATGAAGATGTCAGACAGTTCATTAAAAGAGACTTCTACGTAGATGACGGTTTAAAGTATCTTCCATCTCCAGAGGCTGCAATCAGCCTACTCAAAAGGACTCAGAATGCACTTGCTTGTTCTAATCTCAGACTGCATAAGATAGCTTCTAATAGCAAAATGGTGATGGAAGAATTTCCCACTGAAGACTACGCCACCGAATTGAAAGACCTAGACTTATCCACAGACTCTCTTCCTGTACAACACAGTCTAGGGCTCAATTGGGACTTAAAGTCTGATACTTCTACATTTTAGGTCAATCTAGAGCAAAAACCCTTCACACGACAAGGCGTGCTATCCACAATCAACAATGTGTATGATCCCCTGAGATTTGCTGCATCGGTGATCATTCAAGTTAAGACTTTGCTCTGTGAATTAATTGTAGACTCGGTTGATTGGGACATCCCACTTTCTCCTGAGAAAGAAGTTGCGTGGGTAACCTGGAGGGATTCTCTAAAGTCGTTATATGACCTGAAAATACACAGACAGTACACATATTTATCCTCAGAAGTTTTATTTAGGAAGCTGTGTGTATTTTGTAATGCCTCAGTTAAAGTCATAGCCACAGTCGCCTACTTTAAAACTATAGATATTACGGGTAATGTCCACATAAGGTTCCTCATGGTTAAAGCCCAGCTGGCACCATGTCCTGAATCTACCATACCCAGACTAGAACTCTGTGCTGCTGTTCTTGCCATAGAACTGGCAGAACTTATCACATCAGAACTCAACCTACAGCTTGAAGACACAGAATTCTTCATTGATAGCAAAGTAGTGCTAGGCTACATTCATAATGAGACAAGGAGATTCTATGTCTACGTAAACAACTGAGTACTCAGAATTAGGAAGTCTTCACAGCCTTCTCAGTGGAGATATGCACCAACTAACCAGAATACTGCAGACCATGCAACCAGAGCTGTCCTAGCATCATGCCTGAAAGACACTACCTGGCTCGTCGGGTTTGCATTTCTGTATCAACCAGTACCCACTGCTCGCGAGACACATACACATGAACTCTTCGAGCCTGAATCAGATGTAGAGATCTGGCCTTAAGTTTCCACACTTAACACAACAGTCACCAAAAAGCACCTTGATTCCAGCCGCTTGCTCAGATTTTCCACCTGGAGGTCAGTTTACAGAGCATTAGCTTGCCTGATTCATGTTGTAGGCAAAACATGCTATCATCCACTGTGTCCAGCATGAGACTTCTACCCAGACTCTGGAGTCCCTCCAAAATCACAGTGACATCCCTAAAGATAGTCCCCTCAAAAAGTTGGACCCATTTGTAGATTCTCAGGGACTGCTGAAAGTCGGGGGACGCATTTCGAATGCAAAGCTTGGAAGTAGTGAGTGTACTCCAATCATTGTTCCGCACAGTCATGTTACTTCCCTGTTGGTTGAGCATTATCATGCACAAGTTAAACATCAAGGACGCTTGACACCTGAAGGTGCCCTACGTAAAGCAGGATTCTGGGTAATAGGGGATAAACAACTCGTGAATAGAGTCATTTTCAAATGTATTGCTTGCCAGAAACTCCGTGGTTCATATCAATTCCAAAAAACCTTCCAGCTGACCGTTTGAGCACCAAACCCCCCTTTACCAACGTGGGTCCCGATGTATTCGGTCCTTGGTCTGTTACCGCATGACATACTAGGGGAGGACATGTAAATAGCATGCGCTGGGCTGTCTTATTCACATGTTTGAGTATTAGAGCTGTGCATATATAAGTTGTTGAGGCAATAGACACATCCAGCTTCATAAATGCCTTCAGACGATTCATTTCTTTCAGAGGACATGTAAAGCATATCCGCTTGGACAGAGCATCTAACTTTGTTGGAGCATGTGGTGAACTAAAGATTCCCTCAAACCTGGATGTTAACCGAGTAGAAAGATGTCTTCCCAAACTAGGCTGCAAGTGGACCTTCAATCCACCTCACTCATCTCATATGGGTGGCGTATGGGAGCTTATGATTGGCATTGCTCGCAGAATCCTTGATTCCATCTTTCTACAACTAGGTCCTTTGAAGCTCACCCATGAGACTCTCACTACCTTCATGGCTGAGGTAGTAAATGCTAGACCACTGGTTGCCATATCCAATGATCCAGAAGACCCATCTCTGCTTACTCCTTCAACTCTACTCACCCAAAATTTTAAAGTACGGTAAGCTTGCCAACTCCTGGGGAGTTTACTACTAAAGACGTGTACAAATCCCAGTGGAAAAAAGTACAAATGCTAGCAGGTCTCTTTCTGGACCATGTGGAAAAAACAATACCTTTCTGCATTACAGACAAGAGACAAATGGCAAGCTACTAAAGCCAACATGGAACCTGTAAAGAACACTCAGTCTAAAAGGAACGAGTGGCCTCTAGGATTGGTTACAAAAGTGTTCCCAAGTCAAGATGGAAAGGTCTGGAAGATGGAGATCAAGATCCCCAAGCAAAGCAGAAAACTGTTTTTAGACCAGTCTCTGAACTTATTTTATTGCTCTCTAGTTGAAGTTTATTTGGCATCCCCTGGATACCAGACAGGGAGTGTCATGCCTTTATACAAATGCATATAATCAGTTTACAATGCTTTGCAATATTGATTTGTAGTGTATTGATGACATTGAAATGTACTGTATAACTGATCCAACAGTGCCATCTGCTGACAATGTTCTCATTACAGCTTTACTTTCTGTTTCATTGGTTACTGTGCAATTATTCTTCGTTCATCAAGGCTTCCGTAGTTTCCCATCAACCTCTGCATTAGCCTTACCCCCTTCTTCTCCAGCAGCCATCTCTGTCTCATGGATGCTCACATGCTGATTGTCTCTCCCTGATTTTCAGCCCATCTGGTTGTTTACCTTCACATAGCACAGTCGGTGAGTTATTATTTTCCCCTTGTTAGAGCTCACCATATTGTATTATGTAGCTACTCTGTTCTACATATTTATATCAAAGTAGTCTTTTCCCATTATAGATATTTACACTATTCGCCATGTTGTGTAATTATTCTATGTTCAAAACAGCTGACATGTCCCGACTTTGATGCGGGCTCACCGCTGGAGCCCTCAAAGCCGGGGAAACATCCAATGACAGACTGTGTCCGTCATTGGACGTTTATGGGTTAAAATCACCAATTAACAGTCATGCTGTCAACGTGACGTCAGCCCCGCAGCCAATGCAGGACACTGGGCGAAGTGGAAGAGACTCGACAGTGGACCCATGGAAAGTGAGTACAGGGCAGTTTGTTAATTTTTTGTAAAAAAATGGAACCCAGGACCAAACATTATATGAAAGGGAACAAAGTCTTTATATGGTGGGATATTAAAAAAAACAAACAAGGTAACGAATTTCATTAATAGATGCAACGTAATAATGCAAGATAAAAAAAAAACACCAGACTGAATCTCACGTACAAGGGGGCAGAAACAAGTCAAAAATATATGATGTCACATTAATACGACAGCAAGTCAATTAGTCAACAAAGCTTACTATAATTAACAATACAGTGAAAATGGTTTTCCACTACCTGAACAACCCCCGTTAAAATAAAGTAGTCTTCAAAATAAAATAAAAACAACATGTACTCACCTCCTGTACTGGTGCCATTACAGCATTTTAGTGCTGGGTTTTCCGGTCGTTGCGTGACATTGTTATCCTCTTTAAAGTTAACAGTTAATGATACTCAGTACAAGATGTACTATGTCCCCTGTAGAACTACCAAGAGGGATACACACATGTATATTACATTTATGATTGTGGATATACACAAAGACACAAATGATATACGTGTGACTATCCCTCTTAACACTTCTACCTAACATAATATATCTTGTACTGGGTATGATTAACTGTTTGCTTCAGAGGGGTGGTCTGACAGATCAGCAGTAAAGAGTGGGCACCAGAGCGCACTGTCAGTATACGCTGTCAGAATACCCGGAATGCAGAGCCTAAAGCTGCCTCTGCAAGAGACGTCCCTTGCGGAGGCATAGCTGGTCTCTGAAAGCAGGGTAGTCTCACAATGTGCTCTAGTGCAGAATCTCTCTGGCTGATCTGAACCGGCAACATAAAGAGCGTCCAGTCTTTCTGCACAACGCACAGGGACCAACAGAGCCCGGGAAACAAAGATCACTGATCACGTTTCATGCACTGGGATTCTCAAATGATGAGTCCTTAAAAATGAAGCCAAAAAAAGCAGATAGTGTGGTTAAGGAAAGAGAGGGGATTTTTAATTAAAAGTATATTAGAAAATAGTTTAGATTATGACATTAAATAGATACCGTAGGTATTGAGAATGAAAATTAATTCTTGCCTGATCTCCCTTTTTTCATTGTTTTTCATTTTGTTAGTAACCCTTAAGCCCCAACCACCCACCTAATTTCTGCACTGCTAGAACAATTAGGCAAAAAAGCAATATGCCATGTGTATTTCAATTCCACTATGTCTTTTTATTTTGTTACCACCTAATAAGAAAGAATTTTACAGACTGTCACTGATTTTCCTGTAGGAGACTAAACGATAAAGCAAAGTAGCACATTCAAAAACTGCAAGCTGAGAGTTCATGAAAAACACCACATAATAAAAGCCCAAAAATGACTGATCAAGCAGAATAGGTGATATAACAAACTGTGTGAATCTTATAATCTCTTCATTCTGGGCTGAGACTAAAAACACATGCAAAGATGAGAAAAAAAATCTGAAAAGACTACTGTGAAGCAGATAATAAACTCACAGAAGAACCATTGATTTCACTATGCAGCACACAAGCTGCAGAACTTTCTTCTTTGATCACTAAAAGCAATCATAACACCTTCCTCCTTCCCTAGGACTTATGAAGCAGTAAATCAAACACACAGATGTAGTCTCTTCTGACATTAAAGCACGTGTTGAGATTATTCTCAGTGCTACGTCCATACGCCCTATGGCTATTGGGACGATTTCAAGATAAGAGACTTTGGCATGCAATATTAAGAGAAACCCTGATTTAACCTAAATGGAATAATAATAGAAATGGATAAAACAATCATCTGCAGCACAGCAAAAATCAAGAACAAACAAAACACAGATATACATTTGAAGGGAACCTGTCACCAGATCTTTAAAACCCCTTCAGTGATCATGCCAAATTATTCAAATTTCACAAGTGTCACTATATGTGGCAATAAGTCTGAAATGTTTCAACATTTAGCTTGCAAGAAAGAAGACTGATAGGAGACTTAATAGCTGTCTACAAATAACTCAAGGGATGTCACAATGTAGAAGGATCATCCTTATTCTCATTTGCACAAGGAAAGACTAGAAGCAATGGGATGAAACTGAATGGGAGGAGACACAGATTAGATATTAGATAAAACTTTTTGACAGTGAGGGTGATAAATGAGTGGAGCAGGCTGCCACGAGAGGTGGTGAGTTCTCCTTTCATGGAAGTCTTCAAACAGAGGCTCGACAGACATCTGTCTGGGATGATTTAGTGAATCCTGCTTTGAACAGGGGGTTGGACCAGATGGCCCAGGAGGTCCCTTCCAACTACGATTCTATGATTCTAACACATCCCAGTGATTCTGAGATTATTTTTTTCGTGACACATTTTATGATATTGGTAAAAATTAGGTTGATAGGTTTTGCATTTTTTTAAAAAAAGATTAGAAATTTGACGAAAATTTCTTAAAATAAGCAATTTGAATGATTATCCCTTTAATCCAGACAGTAAAGCCACACAAAAGTTAATGAATAACCTTTAGCTCAGGTCTGCTTTCCATCAGCACCATCTATAAAATCTTATATCTTTTAGGATGTTAGAAACTTTAACTTCTTAGTGACGGAGCCAATTTTGACCTTAAAGAAGTTGCCCACTATTTGGACAATGTCTGACAATGTCTTGTCATACCCCTTGCTTGGCCCTGATAAAATAATAAATCTTATACTCACATACCGTGCTGGTGCCTTCCCACAGTGTGTTGGCACTGGTTCTCCCGGGGCTTCCATGTAGTTAAAAATGTCAAAAAGTGACTGTCACATCCAAGCATAAGCATAGTGTGAACAGGTGCTTAACCTTGAGTCACCAACTCATGTACATTTAAACAAAAAAGGAAGCACACTGTAGCGCCATAACATGCAAACATGAAAAATGAAAAATTAATTGTATTGCTGCATTCGAAGTATAAAAAATTGAGAAAGTTTAGCGCATAAAATGGCCAAGTTATGTGTACCTGGAAGCCACGGTAAGGCATTTCTCGTTTTCCAGGACTGTTGTGAGTTCTCTGTTATGAATGAGTCACCGGAGGAGGAAAAACAAAAATGCAAGCTAAGTCCAGAAAACCGGAGAGGTTGGTAGCTAGCGGATTGCAGACCCCCGATCCTATTCACAACAACTAACAGTAGCCGTGGAGCGTTCCTACGGTGGTCCTAGATGCCTCTTCACAGCCGGAGAACTAAATAAGCCTAAAGAAAGGGGAAATCTAAACTGCCCCAGAGCAGACCCCAAAGCAATAGACAGCCCCAACATGTATTGTCGGTGAAAACAGATGAAAACACAAACACAGACAGAAAGACAGGCAGAGCAAACGATGGGGCCCAACTAACTAGATAGGAAAGGACAGAAAAGATGCTGGCTGCAATCCGCTAAAACCCTACCAAAAATGTCCCAACACGTCTGGATAGGAAAAAAGGCCCTGAAGTCACTAGACTTCAAAATCCCTATATCAGCACTCCAATATATTCTGAAGACAGAGCAAAAGAGATTTAACCGATTAGGGACAAAAATGGAAATTCAGCAGAGCCCCAGCTGGGGCTGGCAGAACACAAAAACACTAAGCATATCAGACAAAATCTCATGGAACAATAACAGAGCAAACTTAGCTTTAGAAGACAGGAACTGAACTGGAGGCCAGAGTTCAGAGCAGAGAAATCACCAGCAACCCCACAGGGCGTTGGCTGCCTTATATCCACTTAGAGATTCCGGATGTCCAATCGCAATCCATCTGTTCAGGTGACAAGTTTCTCCCATCCAAATCAGTTTCACCACCTCCTTTCACCAGCAGAGGGAGTTCATCGGACATCAAAGGTGAACGAGAAAATGAGCTCTCAACAGTACCTCCCCCTTGAGGAGGGGTCACCGAACCCTCATCCACGCCACCAGGCCGATCAGGATGGGCCTGAGGAAAAGCACGAACCAATCTTTCGGCATGAATATCAGATGCAGAGACCCAAGAATTATCCTACTGGCCATAACCCTTCCACTTAACCAAATACTGGAGTCTCCGTCTAGCCAGACGAGAATCCAGTATCTTCTCAACCTCATATTCCACATTACCTTCAACCAATACAGGGTCAGGAGGTGCCACCACAGGAACTACTGGCTCAACAAACATCTTCAACAGAGACTTATGAAACACGTTACGGATCTTAAATGTAACAGGAAGAGCCAATCAAGAAGAGACCGGATTAAGAATCTCCAAAATCTTGTAAGGTCCAATAAATCTAGGTTTAGACTTTGGAGAAGCCACCTTCATAGAGATATTCTTTGATGACAACCAAACCATATCACCCACCTTAAACCGGGGACCAATGGTCCTATGCCGGTTGGAAAACCCCTGGGCCTTTTCCTGGGAGAGAGACAACTTATCCACCACTTGGCCCTAAATCTGGTGCATTCTCTCCACCACAGTGTCAACACCTGGGCAGGCAGAAGACTCCACCTGCCCTGAAGAGAATCGAGGATGAAACCCAAAGTTACATAAAAAAGGTGACATCAAAGTGGCAGAACTAGCTCTATTATTTAAAGCAAATTCGGCCAAGGGCAAAAATGAGACCCAATCATCCTGATCAGCAGAGATAAAACATCTCAAATAAGACTCCAAAGTCTGGTTTATTCTCTCTGTCTGCCCATTGGTCTGAGGGTGAAACGCAGAGGAGAAGGACAACTGAATTCCCAGCTTGGAACAAAAAGTCCTCCAAAATCTAGAGACAAACTGAACTCCTCTGTCAGATACAATGTTCTCAGGAATCCCATGCAAGCGAACCACCTGTTGCAAAAACAGGGGCACCAACTCAGAGGAAGATGGCAACTTAGGGAGTGGTACAAGATGAACCATCTTAAAGAACCTATCACAAATCACCCAAATAACAGTCATTCTTTGAGAGACCGGCATATCAGAGATGAAATCCATTGAAATATGGGTCCATGGCCTCCTGGGGACCGGCAAAGGCATCAACAACCCACTAGAGCGAGAACAAGATTTAGACCGGGAACAAGTCCCACAGGACTGCACAAAATTCCTGACATCATGAGACAAGGTGGGCCACCAAAAAGAGCGACTCACCAAATCTCTAGTACCAAAAATAGCTGGATGACCAGCCAATGCGGAGCAATGAACTTCAGACATTACTCTCTTCCTCCACTGGTCAGGAACATACAATTTTCCAATGGGACAATGCTCAGGTTTGTCCTCTTGAAACTCTTCCAGAGCACGTCTCAAATCGGGCGAGATGGCAGAAAGAACTACCCCCTCACCTAAGATGGTAGCAGGCTTGGTCACAATAGGAGAATCAGCAAAGAAACTCCTCGAGAGGGCGTCTGCCTTGACATTCTTAGTGCCCGGAAGAAAAGAGACCACAAAATCAAAACGTGTGAAAAACAAGGCCCACCTAGCCTGTCTAGGATTCAAGCATTTGGCCGACTCAAGGTAAATCAAATTCTTGTGGTCAGTGAGGACCCCGACTTGATATCTAGCTCCCTCCAACTAATGTCTCCACTCCTCAAATGCCCATTTCATGGCTAACAGTTCCCGATTCCCCACATCATAGTTGCGTTCAGATGGGGAGAACTTTCGGGAAAAGAAAGCACAGGGATTCATTTTAGATGTTACCGGATCTTTTTAGGACAAAACAGCTCCTGCACCAATCTCAGAAGCGTCCACCTCTACTTGAAACGGGAGTGAGACATCAGGTTGCCACAAAACCGGAGAAGTGAACCTACGCTTCAGCTCCTGAAAGGAAGAAACAGCCTCTGGAGACCAATTCAGCACATCAGCACCCTTCTTAGTCAAATCAGTCAATGGTTTGGCAATACCAGAAAAATTAGCTATAAATTTATGATAAAAATTAGCAAAACCCAAAAACTTCTGGATGGCCTTCAAAGAAGTGGGCTGAACCCAATCATAAATGGACTGCACCTTGGCCGGGTCCATTTCAATAGTTGACGGAGACAAAATAAATCACAAAAATGAAATCCTCTTTACACCAAAAAGGCATTTCGACCCCTTAACATACAGGGAATTCTCCCTCAAAATCTGGAACACAGTCCGAAATTGTTCCACATGAGAGTCCAAATCCCTGGAAAAGATCAAAATATCATCCAGATAGATGATCAAAAATTTATCCACAAAGTCCCGGAAAATATCATTCATGAAGCACTGGAAGACAGAAGGGGCATTAGTGAGCCCAAAAGGCATCACCAGGTACTCAAAATGTCACTCCGGAGTATTAAACGCCGTCTTCCATTCATCCCCATGCTTAATGCGAATAAGATTATACACCCCCCTGAGGTCAAGCTTGGTAAACCAGCAAGCACCTTTAACTCTGGAGAATAGATCAGAAATCAGGGGTAACGGATACTGATATTGAACAGTAATTTTGTTGAGGGAACAATAGTCAATACAAGGCATTAATGAACCATCTTTCTTGGCCACGAAAAAAAAACCAGCACCCAAGGGTGAAGAGGATGGTCTAATATGACCCTTCTCCAATGACTCCTTAATATAAGATCGCATAGCCTCATGCTCGGGTACAGATAAATTGAAAAGTCGACCCTTGGGAAATTTACACCCAGGGCTCAGCTCAATTGCACAGTCATAACTCCTATGAGGAGGCAAAGACGCAGACTTATTCTCACTAAATACATCATAAAAATCAGCCAAATAGTCAGGAACATCATGCGACTGGGGAGAGGTGGAGAAAACAGGAGTGTCACTAAGAGCACACTGACAACCCCAACTCACCACAGACACAGATTTCCAATCCAAAACTGGATTATGGATTTGCAACCAGGGAGACCCCAGAACAATGGTATCATGCAACACCAAAAATCTGCAATTTTCTTGATGGTCTGGGGCGACCCGCATTACCACCTGGGTCCAAAACTGAGGCTTAATCTTCACCAAAGGAGTAGCATCAATACCCCTCAAAGGGATAGGCGCCCGTAGAGGTGTCACAGGAAATCTACAACGTTTAGCAAAATCCAAGTCCATCATGTTCAGAGCCGCTCCTGAATCCACAAAAGCCTTAGCAGAAAATGTGGACAGGGAGCAGATCAGAGTAATTGCCAGAAGAAACTTAGGTTGAACACCACCCACAGCAAATGTGTGTGCAAAACGTTTCTCTCGGTTAGGGCAGACAGAAATATTATGAGAGGCATCTCCACAGGAAAAAACACAGCTTATTACGCCTTCTAACTCTGGAGAATAAATCAGACATCAGAGGTAACGGGTATAGATATTTAACCGTCATCTTGTTAAGGGAACGATAATCAATACACGGTCTTAATGAACCATCTTCATTGGCCACAAAAAAAAACCCAGCACCTAAAGGTGACGAGGATGGTCTAATATGACCCTTCTCCAATGACTCCTTAATATAGGATCGCATAGCATCATGTTCGGGTACTGATAAGTTGAAAAGCCGACCCTTGGGAAATTTACACCCAGGCATCAACTCAATTGCACAGTCATAACACCTATGAGGAGGCAAAGACGCAGACTTGCTCTCACTAAATACATCAGAAAAATCGGCTAGATAATCAGGAATATCATGAGACTGAGGAGACGTGGAGAAAACAGGAGCGTCCCTAAGAACACACTGACAACCCCAACTCACCACAGACCAAGATTTCCAATCCAAAACTGGATTATGAGACCTGCATTGGCAGGTCTCTTTCGGAAGGGTTTATCAGAGACCGTAAAAGATGTTATGGTGGGATTTCCTGTTCCCTCTGGTCTGTATGATTCTATGTCATTATGCAAATTGCCTCTTCAGAGAGAAAGAGGACTTTTACTTTACAGCGCCACCTATTGGTAGTTGCGATCCTACAAGTCACAATCAACACTTTAACGAGTCTTGTAATATGACTTAGGATAAAAGCCATGTCATTGTCTATGTCATTAGCCATTCAAGTTGATCGGCATTTACGTGAACGTAAAACTACACGGGAGGCGCTGCCACCTTTTGAACAAACGTCTGAACCTATGCAATGTGATGGGGTTTTGTCTGGGGCATAATGTCAGGAGTTTAGAAGGCATAATAAGCTGTGTTTTTTCTGTGGAGACGCCTCTCATATTATTTCTGTCTGCCCAAAACGAGAGAAACGTTTTGCACACACATTTGCTGTGGGCAGTATACAACCTAAGTTTCTTTTGGCAATTACTCTGATCTGCTCCTTATCCACGTTTTCCATGTAGGCTTTTGTGGATTCAGGAGCAGCGTTGAATCTGCTGGATTTGGACTTTGATAAACATTGTGGTTTTTCCATGACGCCTCTGCGGACGCCTATTCCTTTGAGGGGTATTGATGCTACTCCTTTGGCGGAGAATAAACCTCAGTTTTGGACCCAAGTGACAATGCAAGTAGCCCCAGACCACCAAGAAAACTGTAAATTTTCGGTGTTGCCTAATTTGCATGATACTATTGTTCTGGGTTTTCCTTGGTTGCAAACTCATAATCCAGTTTTGGATTGGAAATCTTGGTCTGTGGTGAGTTGGGGTTGTCAGTGTGTTCTTAGGGACGCTCCTGTTTTCTCCACGTCTCCTCAGTCTCATGATATTCCTGATTATCTAGCCGATTTTTCTGATGTATTTAGTGAGAGCAAGTCTGCGTCTTTGCCTCCTCATAGGTGTTATGACTGTGCAATTGAGTTGATGCCTGGGTGTAAATTTCCCAAGGGTCGGCTTTTCAACTTATCAGTACCCGAACATGATGCTATGCGATCCTATATTAAGGAGTCATTGAAGAAGGGTCATATTAGACCATCCTCGTCACCTTTAGGTGCTGGGTTTTTTTTGGTGGCCAATGAAGATGGTTCATTAAGACCGTGTATTGATTATCGTTCCCTTAACAAGATGACGGTTAAATATCTATACCCGTTACCTCTGATGTCTGATTTATTCTCCAGAGTTAAGAGTGCCTGCTGGTTTACTAAGCTTGACCTCAGGGGGGCGTATAATCTTATTCGCATCAAGCACGGGGATGAATGGAAGACGGTGTTTAATACTCCGGAGGGACATTTTGAGTACCTGGTGATGCCTTTTGGGCTCACTAATGCCCCTTCTGTCTTCCAGTCCTTTATGAATATTTTCCGTGACTTTGTGGATAAATTTTTGATCATCTATCTGGATAATATTTTGATCTTTTCTAGTGATTGGGATTCTCATGTGGAACACGTCCGGACTGTGTTCCGGATTTTGAGAGAGAATTCCCTGTTTGTTAAGGGATTGAAATGCCTCTTTGGTGTACAGAGGATTTCATTTTTGGGATTTATCTTATCTCCATCGACTATTGAAATTGACACGGCCAAGCTACAGGCCATTTATGATTGGGTTCAGCCTCCTTCTTTGAAGGCCCTCCAGAAGTTTTTGGGTTTTGCCAATTTCTATCGTAAATTTATAGGTAATTTTTCTGGTATTGTAAAACCACTGACTGATCTGACCAAGAAGGGCGCTGATGTGCTGAATTGGTGTCCTGAGGCTATCTCAGCATTTCAGGAGCTTAAGCAGAGATTTACTTCAGCTCCAGTTTTACGACAACCTGATGTCTCACTTCCATTTCAGGTGGCGGTAGATGCTTCTGAGATTGGTGCAGGAGCTGTTTTGTCCCACAAAGACCCTGTGACTTCTAAGATGAATCTCTGTGCCTTCTTTTCTCGAAAGTTCTCCCCATCTGAACGCAACTATGACGTGGGGAATCGGGAATTGTTGGCCATGAAGTGGGCATATGAGGAGTGGAGACATTGGTTGGAGGGAGCTAGACATCAAGTTGTGGTCCTCACCAATCACAAGAATTTGATTTATCTGGAGTCGGCCAAACGCTTGAATCCTAGACAGGTTAGATGGGCCTTGTTTTCCACGCGTTTTAATTTTGTGGTCTCTTTTCTTCCGGGCACTAAGAATGTTAAGGCAGACGCCCTTTCTAGGAGTTTCTTTGCCGATTCTCTTAATGTGACCGAGCCTACTACCATCCTAGGTGAGGGTGTAGTTCTTTCTGCCATTTCGCCTGATTTGAGACACGCCCTGGAGGAATTTCAGGAGTATAAACCTGAGCGTTGCCCTATGGGAAAATTGTATGTTCCTGACCAGTGGAGAAAGAGAGTGATGTCTGAAATTCATTGCTCCGCATTGGCTGGTCATCCAGGTATTTTTGGTACCAGAGATTTGGTGAGTCGGTCCTTTTGGTGGCCTGCCTTATCTCGTAACGTCAGGAATTTTGTACAGTCCTGTGGGACTTGTTCTCGGTCTAAACCCTGTTCTTGTTCTAGTGGGTTGGTGATGCCCTTGCCGGTGCCCAAGAGGCCATGGACCCATATCTCAATGGATTTTATTTCTGATCTTCCTGTCTATCAGAGAATGACTGTTATCTGGGTGATTAGTGATAGATTTTCGAAGATGGTCCATCTTGTACCACTCCCAAAATTGCCATCTTCCACTGAGTTGGTGCCCTTGTTTTTACAGCAGGTGGTTCGGTTACATGGGATTCCTGAGAACATTGTGTCCGACAGAGGAGTCCAGTTTGTTTCCAGATTCTGGAAAGCCTTTTGTTCCAATCTGATCTGCCCTGATGAAGTGAGCCAGTAGGCTCAGGAAACACATTGGCTAAATATAAATAAAGAACTTTGTACTCCACCAGAAGCAAGCGCAGTCCTCATTGCACTTTCACGCCGCTTTTTGCAAATTTGTTCCAATCTGGGAATTCAGTTATCCTTCTCCTCCGTGTTTCATCCCCAGACCAATGGACAGACTGAGAGAACAAACCAGACCTTGGAGTCTTATTTGAGATGTTTTATATCTGCTGATCACGATGATTGGGTCTCATTTTTGCCCTTGGCCGAATTCGCACTTAACAATAGAGCTAGTTCTGCCACTTTGATGTCACCCTTTTTTTGGGTTTCATCCTCGATTCTCTTCAGGGCAAGTAGAATCTTCGTCCTGCCCAGGTGTGGACACTGTGGTTAAGAGAATGCAGCAGTTATGGGACCAAGTGGTGGATAAGTTGTCACTCTCTCAGGAAAAGGCCCAGCGATTTTCTAACTGGCATAGGACCATTGGTCAACCACCGAAAGGATATTCCACTGTTTTGTTTGGCCAGGCATGCATCACGATATTCGTGTATATTGCGAGTCTTGTCCTGACTGCCAAGCCTCTGCACCTAAGCCCCGGTTCTGTAGCCCTTTGGTACCCCTACCTATTATTGAAGTCCCGTTTGAGAGGATTGGGATGGATTTAGTTGGGCCCCTTCCACGGTCTGCACGTGGACACCAACATATCCTGGTCATCTTAGATTATGCCACCCGTTACCCGGAGGCCATCCCTTTGCGTAACACGGCCACCAAGACGATTGCCAAGGAACTGGTGCATGTGTTTAGTCGGGTCGGTATACCAAAACAGATACTCACCGACCAGGGGACCCCCTTTATGTCCAGGGTAATGAAGGAGCTCTGCCGATTGTTACAAATCGAACCGTTACGCACATCCGTGTATCACCCTCAAACAGACGGGTTGGTCGAACGGTTCAATAAAACTCTGAAGCAGATGCTGAGAAAGGTGATAGACAAGGATGGGAAGAACTGGGACTATTTACTTCCGTATTTGCTTTTTGCCATCAGGGAAGTACCCCAGTCTTCCACGGGATTCTCGCCTTTCGAGTTATTGTACGCCCGTCGTCCTCGCGGACTGTTAGACGTTGCAAAAGAAACCTGGGAGGGTCAGGTCACTCCGTTTAAAACAGTGATAGATCACGTCACACAAATGCAGGACCGTATTGCGGCTGTTATGCCTATCGTCAAAGAACACATGATACAGGCTCAAGGAGCCCAAAAAAGAATCTATGATAGGGGCGCCAAGATCCGTACGTTTGCACCCGGAGATAGGGTGTTGATCCTGGTCCCCACGGTGGACAGTAAGTTCCTGGCAAAGTGGCAGGGCCCCTTTGAGATCAAGGAAAGAGTTGGTGAAGTAAACTACAAAGTATACCAGGCAGGTAAACGGAAACCTGAACAGATTTATCATGTAAATCTGATAAAACCCTGGAAAGATCGGTCTGCCTTGTCAGCGGAGCTGGCCCGTCCCGTCTGCTCGCATACCGTACCGGAGGTACGGGTTGCAGAGACTCTCTCGGAGCGGCAAAAGACTGAGGTCAGGCAGTTTCTACTTCACAACCAAAAGTTTTTCTCAGAAAAACCCGGGCAGACTATGCTAATGAAACATGACATCGTAACGGAACCTGGTGTCACAGTTCACGTAAAGCCCTACCGAATCCCGGAAGCGCGCCGTGAAGCCGTTTCCCGAGAAGTGAAGGCAATGTTAGAGTTAGGAGTCATTGAGGAATCGCACAGTGCGTGGTCCAGCCCGATTGTGCTAATTCCTAAACCGGACGGCACCATCCGGTTCTGCAATGACTTCAGGAAACTGAATGCGGTCTCAAAATTTGATGCCTATCCTATGCCCCGGGTCGACGAGTTAATAGATCGGTTAGGAAAAGCCCGGTATATTACGACCCTAGATCTAACCAAGGGGTATTGGCAGATCCATCTGGCTGAGGCTGCCAGAGAAAAGACGGCATTTGCTACGCCGGAAGGGTTATTTCAGTATGTGTATATGCCGTTTGGACTGCACGGGGCACCGGCGACCTTCCAGAGACTAATGGATTGAGTCCTGAGGCCACATAGGCGGTACGCTTCGGCCTATTTGGATGACATTGTCATTTACAGCTTGGACTGGGAGACTCATCTCCAGAAAGTACAAGCTGTGATTGACGACCTGTGGGAGGCAGGTCTAACCGCGAACCCCAAGAAATGTCACATTGGGCTAGAAGAAGCCCAGTATTTGGGGTATGTAATTGGGAGGGGTGTTGTTAAACCCCAGGTTGATAAGATTCAGGCGGTTCAGGACTGGCCACAACCTGTCAACAAGAAGCAGGTGCAAGCCTTCCTGGGGATCGCCGGCTATTATCGCCGGTTCATACCCAATTTTGCAGCCATCGCTACCCCCCTGACAGATCTTACAAAAGGGAAAGACTCCGTCATGATTAAATGGAGTTTAGCGGCTGAAGAAGCCTTCCATAGCCTAAAACGGGCACTTTGCTCTCAGCCCGTACTGGTGACTCCGGACTTCCGCAGCGAGTTTGTGGTACAAACGGATGCCTCTGATACCGGTATCGGGGCCGTACTCTCACAAGTGAGGGACGGAGTGGAACACCCAGTCCTCTATCTCAGCAGGAAGCTGAATAAACACGAGCAAAGGTATGCAGTCGTAGAGAAAGAGTGCCTCGCCATTAAGTGGGCTCTAGAGGCCCTCAAATATTACCTGGTGGGCCGAAAGTTCAGGCTGATCACTGACCATGCCCCTCTCAAGTGGATGCACTTGAACAAGGAACGGAATAGCCGGGTGACCCGGTGGTTCCTTGCCCTGCAGGCCTACACTTTTACGGTGGAGCACCGCCCAGGGGTACAGATGGGGAATGCAGATGCCCTGTCCCGAGTGCACTGTTTGGCGGGTGTCATTGCTCGACCAGAGTGGTCTGAGCAGAGGGGGGGGATATGTGAGAATCATGTGGGAATAGTGGATGAGGGCAGGTATATCTCGCCCAGATTCCTTTCCTATGTGGCCTAGTCTGGTCAGTATCGCACCTGGTTACTAATGAATAATGGGAGGTGGATATAAAAGGATGCCAGGTGCTTGTGTGAGTGTCTCAGCCTGGGAACACAGAGAGCCTGTCTGTGTGAGAGACACACGTGAGTGGAAGCAGTGCCCACTGCAACTGTGGTTTGGCTGGACGGGAGAAGCCCGCCAGTTGGTAGTTAGGTTGTCCATTGTTTAGTTAGTGCCGGACAGGCAAGGATTTGTTTTATGTTTTATTTCCTTTTGCATTGCTTTCACCGTTAATAAACCTAACCCAGGGTCAGTTATACACGAATCCCAGCTCTGCGCCTGAGTTTCATGCTGAATGCACGTGACCTTTGACCCCAGCAAAGGCGATCCCGGAGTGTTTTATCACAGTACCCTATCTCAACTTTGTACAATCTGGTCAAATCCATACTGGGCCTGAGACCATCTGAGCCTGCCTCCTGATCGATACACATTGTTTATTAATGTGTAAACTATGCAACATATATACGTGTTATCCGGTGAAACTGTACCCTTTATAAACTTTCTCGAATCTTGTAGAATCCATACTGGGCCTGAGAACAGCTGCAGAGCTGTAAAGCAAGGTACAGCACCTGTGGTTTGCACACGTAAGTTTTTCATTTTTTCAGGAATGACGGTTAGGCCTAATTCCGGAACTGCAGTTGACCTGCACTTACTGGGAAATCATCGTTCACGGCGAATTATTGGAATCCCAGATCCCCATCACTAACGGTGTTCAGCGGGTTATCTGCACCTGTAAGCGACAAAAGATGGTCCTTTTAGTGTAGCGCGCATGTAGCCCCAGACATGGAAGGCCATGATAGCCCTGTTATTGCTCGATCGCGCGTGCCAGAGCCTCGCGTAACGCTCTAGTAAGCTTTACGCATACCGCATGGGCATGCCGGAGTCTCGTTCGTTAACGGAATAAAGCTGACAAATCTCTAGCACAACTACAAACGGACATACCACACCACACACACACAATCGACAAAGCTTTCAATGTGTGCATCTTTTTTTTGAGGTGGCATGGTTGTGGTTTCCCGGGTGGAGTCCAATTAAGCCGCAGGCTCCACTCCTGGTGGTGCACTTTTGGACATTCCTTTAAGGTTCAGCTTTGCAATCATACTGCCCCCGGAAAGAAAACACTTTGGCTTCATGGACGCTGTTTGGAGGTTCATGGGAATAACGCCGCCCGATCGCCAGTTGCCATAATTTATTGGTGGGAAGTGATCGTGTTCGTTTTCAGATTTTGGTTTTTTGGGTTTGGTTTTTACATTTTTATTCCAGACTTTCTTGACTTCATAAGGGCATGACAAGCCTAGATCTGTGTCTCCTCCACCTCCTCCTTTTACTCCTCCACCTCTTTTGTAAATGTAGTTGTCCTTTTCCATATGTTATTTTTGGCTTCTGAACATTTTGTCGGCTTTGGGACACCTTTTAAGGTGTTTTGTAATTGTTTTGTATGTGTTAGTATGTGTTTGTCTACCATTGTTTTCAGTGTGGTTCGACGAACATTCGACGAACTTGCCTCCTGTGCGACGACCCAAAACTCTAGCGGGGTGGCTCAACACTACTCATGATATACAGACATACATTGTTAATGTTTAAACTATGCTATATATACCTGCTATCTGATGATACTGTACACTTTGTCTACTTTTTATATTCTTGTCTAATCCATACTGAGCCTGGGAGTGTCTCTGTGTGACTGATGGAATATATATGGAGATTGACAATTATCCTTTGACTGAATAGAGCTGTATGCTTCTGATACAGTACCATATATGTGATGTTATTTTGTGTCTATTTTGTGCTAAATTTGGAAGCTTGGTGGAAGAGTTCGTGGACGTGGGGCGGGGCCAGCTGGTGCTGATGGTGGTGGTGCATCTGCTGGTAGTGGCAAAAGCACAATAGCAGCTAAGGCAGGAGGTGTTGAGCCTGCATCATGGTCTGTCTACGGAACACCTGGAAGGCTACCCTTTCTGGGAGTAGGTAAACCGTTTTTAAAGCCGGAGCATGAGGAACTGGTTTGGGCTTACATTGCCGAAACAGACTCTAGCAAATATGCCCTCCTGTTCTGAAGTTTCAAAAAATGCAAGCACTGAGTCATCAAGTGCTGGCTCCTGGTCAGGAAGAACCCCTTTCCTTGTCTCCTGCACCCCCACCCAAAGTGAATGATGCAGCAGGCCACACTTCACATTAGTCCATGTAGCTCTTTCTATCATACCATGCATGGGTTATCAAGTCAAATCGTGAATTCCCCAGTCCAAGATGAATCTGACATGGAGTGTGGGTGGCCAGGCAGGGCACTGGGGTTTATCGGTACCGGGACAGTGTCTCCCTGGGATATGTCACAGTGGTGATGACCCGTTCCGTGGCCCTGGGCATCCATGCAAAGGGGTGAATTATGTTTATAGGTGAATGATACGTGACGCCACCTGTGGTTTCTGAGTAGATTGACCAGCGCTGCAGTGGCGCTTCGCTGGGACAGAAGTTGTGGTGCAGTTAAGATGTAGAAGCCCTGCACAGGTATGGCCATTGTCGCAGGGCACATGAAAGAGTTGGTAGATGGTGTGCAGTGCAGGATGTAGCAGAGCCGTGCGCCAGGCGCAGGAGAAAGAGGACACAGACAGTCGTGCAGTTCCTTTACCTGTACTTGGTAAGTGCCGTCCAGGGGGTTGGACCAGATGGCCCAGGAGGTCCCTTCCAACTCTACGATTCTATGATTCTACAGATGGAGAAGTGTTATGAATGAGTCACCGTAGGAGGCAAAAACAGAAATACTAGCTAAGTCCAGAAAACCAGAGAAGTTGGCAGCTATCGGATTGATTGCAGACCCCTGAACCTAACAACAACTAGCAGTAGCCGTGGGGGGTTCCTACAGTGCCCTAGACCCCTCGATCACAGCCGGAGAACTACATAGCCTAAATACGGAAAGGGAAATCTAAACTGCCCCAGAGCAGACCCCAAAGCAATAGGCAGCCCCCAACATATAATGACGGTGAAGCAAGATGAAAAAACACTCACACAGATAGAAAGATAGGCTGAGCAAATGATGGGGCCCAAGCTAACTATATAGGACAGGATAGAAAAGCTGCTGTCTGCAATCCGCCAAAACCCTCTCAAAAACAAGAGCCAACAGACTGATAGGGAAAAAAGCCCTGAAGATGCTAGGCTTCAAAAAGACTATATCAGTACTCAGGTATTTTCTGAAGACAGAGCAAAAAGGAATTCAGCTCACCCAGCAGGGAAAGGCAGAAATCAGAAAAACAAGGCAAAACAAAACCAAAACACAAATGCAAAAAGCAGAGCAGAAAAACTTAGCTTTTGAGGAGCAGGAATCAGACTGGTCTCCAAGAATCCCTCAGAGAAATCACCCGCAAGGCAGAAGGGAGTCGGCTGCCTTATATCCAGTCAGCAATTCCAGTCACCCAGTCATCATCAGTCTGCTCAGGTGCTTTGTAATCAGCCTCACTACCTTCCTTCACCAGAAGAGGGAGTTCATCAGACCTCAATGGTGAAGGGGAAAATGAACTCACAACAGAGGAGTTGGTCAGCCTGGAAGCCAATTTGGAATTCTCTCTATGCAGATAGGTAGTGTGGCCTCCGTTCTAGCGCTTATCTGAGGTACTCGCAGTGCTGAGTTCATTGAAGTTCCCCCTGTTGACTCTCTCTTGGAACTTTCTCGTATGGCAGGCAGCCGTAGCCTTTTCCTACTGGCTCCCACACGTCGCTGCTGGGGCCTCCGAGCCTTAGTTGGGTACAGAGAATTTACAGCTGCTACTTCCTCCGGTTTCTGCTGCAGGAACGTCAGTGTCCCTACAAACTCGGAGACCGGAATCCGGACCATGCGCTCCAGCTATGAGTGAGCCTTAACTCTGCTCATCCTCCAGCTCCCCTTCTGACGTCCACACACTTCCCCTTCCCTTCACAGACTGCCCTAACTTACCTCCTCCCGACCACAGACAGCGGCTCCTCAGCAGTCAGGTTCAGAGGTCTCCCTGCTGGCCTGGAGTGGGAAATGTGTTGTGTGTTGGTTTAACTGCTAGAGAGATCCTTCGTTGCTCCCAAGCATGACATCACACTCCCTAGGAGGAAGGTAATGCCTCTGTGGCGACCGTACTCCTGGGGGCGCCACAAGTGCACTGAGGCCCAGCCACTGCTAGATGATTCTGCTGGTACATTGACCCAGACCACTACATTCCCCTCGCACTCTACACAGCCTGAATGTGACCCAGATGAAACTCATGTTACCCTTCCCATATACTGTACCACCTTACACGGTGACAAAAAGGAAGGTGCAGCTGAAAGTGCAGGTTCGGCCCACCCGCCGTCAGACACACCGCCGTACTATGAGGGGCTCTGTGCCAGTGCCGTCGCCAACAGTGCAGCTTCATCCATGGGGACCAACATATACTGTGGCATTATGTGGAGCTCATCATATACTGTTTCATACATTATATGGGACCAATGATTCTGTATGGTGAAATATATGGGCCTCATTACTCTGCATAGCGCACTATGCGGTGGCCATAATACTGTATGGAGTAAGATACTGTCCATTTTTGGAGCTATTGGAGAATTTAAAATGGATATCAGTCATGAGATGTAAAAAGTGAAGTATTTTTCATTGTACTATACCGCGATTTCTCTGCCGTATCGGAGCATCATGAGTTGTGGTATGTGTTCAAGGGGCGCTCTTTGGCCCAGGGCACATGAAAACCTGGAGCCAGTCCTACCCTCCCACAAATTTAGCCAAATAACCCCCATTTTTCAGTGCGTAACTAGTATTATTAAGTAAATTAAGGTTGAAAAGCTTCTGAAATAAGATTTGATGTTTTTCGCATTCAAAAGGGCACTGTAGGTGTGTTTCCTGGCCTCCACTCCCTGCCGACTTTGCTTCCCCATTGACTTGCATTGGGTTTCGTGTTTCAGTCGGCCTTCGACTTTTCACAAAAATCGGCCGATTTCATTAGACCCGACTTTTGCAAAAGTCGGGTTTCATGAAACCCGACTCGACCCAAAAAAAGGCAAAGTCGCTCAACTCTACTCATAACATGTCATAGAACTCCTACAGAAGCATAATGAGGCTTCTCCTCTGATATATGAAGATCTACATAGTATGTCATATACAGTCCCCATACAGTGACACTTGGAAAGTCTATAGTTACAGTGCATATGGGTTTGTCATGTGTATTATGCCTTACGTTGTAATTACAGTTTCTAAATACATTAGATTAAAGTCAGACACAATGGCAGGACCTTTTAATGTGTCTTTATGCTCCCCTGGCTTAATGAGAACCTTTCAGGTAAACCATTGTACCCATAACATGGGTAGCAAGAATCATAGCCTAGCTGCACATTTTCATAACATATTTTCAAGATCGGGACCATGTATGAGATGAGACAGGACGGTGACTCAGTGGTTAGCACTAGAGTTGAGCGACTTTAGTCGGATCGGGTTTCATGAAACAAAATTTGTTTCAGATGAAACTGGTCCGACTAGGGCAAAAAAAGTCGGAGTTTCGTCCAAAACCCGACCCCAATGCAAGTCAATGGGGAATAAAAGTCGGCATTGAGTGGATGAATGTCTCTTGGAATTACTGGCCAGGGGTTTGCTGAGCCAACAATGCATGTATATGGGGGAGTCTTTTGCCCGGGGATCCAGCTATGAGAGGCTGTGCATTGTGACCTAAAGAATTGGGACGGTTCCCCTCCCCCACCAACCATCTCCACATGGCGTGCCAGTAACTGAAACATGTAAGCTCATCTTTAATCCATCTTTATTTTGTAATTGCCTTTACATACTGTAATTGTCTCGTTTGTAACATCTTTTATATACTTTTTGTAAACACTGTCTATTTCTTTTTGGAGTAAAAGCCATAATATTTACTAGTTTTGCTTTCCTTGCTCCAATAACTTACTGCCACATCCTCGGAACTAAATCAACACTACTGATTGGGTTGGCTCCTGACCTGAAATTAATTATAAGTAGTAGGAGCTGGTGGCAACGAAGTGTTCTGGTCTTTTGGGGAGACTCTGGCAGTGATGGACGGAGATTTATAAGTGCATTTCTCACCTGAAACTGGGAGTATTTATATCACTCTCACTGCAGCATGCCCAGTAGCCAGTTCACAGCAATGCGGCCCTCCTGGCAACTACTTATCCTAGGTGTATTTCACTATTCTATACTATAGGAACAAAGGAGCGCAAATAGGGTCTTATCCGATGATAATATTATAAATGTATATAGAATCTACCTGCTGTAGGAGAGTTAAAGCACAGAGTTAGTAATCAGCTGCTGCACGTCCAAGGGTCAAACAAGTGACGGCCGACACACCAGATGCTATGGTGTGTCATCCCCTGAGGAAGAAGCAGTTCATGCTTTGAAACGCGTTGGGAATAAAAACATTGATCTTTAATACAGCAGTAATTTGGCAATATGTTAAACAGCGCACAAAGTCCAAAAAAAGCTCCATAGGATCTGAGGTGTAGTTCCCTGACTGACCTGAGGGAAAGGGGGAACCAGAGAGCTGCAAGTTCCAAACCGGAACTGGAAAGTGGGATATAATAAATCCCCTGACTAACTGGGGACAACCTAACACCCCCAGTTCAAGCTTGATGAAAAGACCTGAGTAGTCTCGAAAGCTTGCAATTTGTTACCATCTTTTCAGTTAGCCAATAAAAGGTATCAACCACTGAGGACCCTCATTTCTAAATATTTTTCTATCTACTGGCTAACATGTTACAAAAAGATATATATCTTTCCTGCATCAATATGGGGGAGTAGGGAGCAATGTCTGTCAGAAATTTAGTTTTAATTTTTTTTTACTAATGCAGCTGATGGTGCTACAATAGTATTGTGCCTCCCAGGTCAAACACACATAACAATACAATTGGTGACATAGCTTTCTGACAAACAGAGGGTCAAGTATTGAGGAGCCACAAATATCATAAGGCTACTGTATGCATCTAACCACGTATTGATGGGAGGTGGAGACGTCCCCATTCCTTGCAGGTCAAGGCCACTCACATGCATCATTCATAGCCAATAACATGAGTTATGGCCACCTTCACAAGTCCGGTATGAGCAGAAGATAATGAATGCCATTTATTTACTTACATTCTATTTGTAGATTGTAAGCTCTCAGGAGCAGGGTCATCTTATTTTGCTTTAATTATTGTATTGTTAACGTTGTTACTTATGACTTATGTTTGGAACTAGAATCATAGAATCATAGAATCGTAGAGTTGGAAGGGACCTCCTGGGCCATCTGGTCCAACCCCCTGCT